>NC_086445.1:464817514-466017514 GCF_028390025.1 Pseudophryne corroboree
TTTACAGTTCACAGCTAGTTACAGCTAGCAATAAGATTAGGAGGCAACTTGAAACAGTGTTAACATACTCCCAAAAGTTATTTTATCATGTTAAAATCAAATCTTTATTATGAAACATTAGGCACAGTTGAAATGCACTGAATCTACAGCAAATAATAATGTAGTATGCTGTATCGATTGTGGCTCTGAATGTTGTAGCCTTTGTTGCTTATCAGGTAGTTCATTGAAACAGCGCATAGGTTCTAGAAGCACCCCTTACACTGTACAGTACTCTGCCACTACAGTATCTTCTCACGTCGCTGCAGAGTACACCAAGTAATGTATTACAGCAATGCATCTGAAACTTATTTGGTAAAATGATTGTGGTAAATGGTGTATTAGGTAAAATTATAGGACGTTCATAAGCGAATTATTTTTCAAAGGTTTACATGAAAAGCAAACCAAACGTGCCATCCACATTTTCCCTAGCCCTCCTCCCACGCCTGTTATTATGACACAATTAAGTATTTAATTATGAAAGTTAAATGTATGTGCAACTGACTGTTTATGCTAATACAGACAAATAAAAAATTTTGTTTTTTGAAATGGCTGCTGCTGCTGTGATACTAATGTTTTAGTACTTGCTGTAAATAGGTCCATTCCTTGGCTCATCTCTCCCAACAGTTTGGGGCAGTCTCTGTTACAAGTTTGACACACTGTTTGTTAAATATCATACCACTTCCATAGTGGTTTAAGGTCTAGATCAGGCATTCCCAAACTCTGCCCTCAAGACACACTAGCTGCAGGTGTTAGTGATATCCAAGCTTCAGCACAGATGCTTAAATCAAAATAACTGAGGTAAAAATTAAAGTCACTTGTGCTCAAGCATGGATATCACTAAAACCTGGTTCGTTAGTGTGCCTTGTGCAGTGAGGTTGGGATTGCCTGGCCATAATTTAGCTTTGCGTATGAACTGCAGGAAAAAAAATCATCATATTTACAAAATTTTCCACAACCTGAAAAGTTGTTAAACAAGTCATTCATCCAAAGAAAAATGATTGTTCGCACCTGATTAGGGTATGTATTCTATTTACAGAGTCCAATCTTCCATAAGTCTTTTTTCTACACTGTTTAAAATACAAATAATTCAAATAATTAAAAAAGTCTGTTCTCTTTCCTGGATACTGTATCCAGGAAAGAGAACAGCCTTAATGAATTATTTGTATTTTGAACAGTGTAGAAAAAAGACTTATGGAAGATCGGACTCTGTAAGGGGTATTCAATTGTTTGAAAAGTCAGTTGGATGTCTGTTTTTGCCTATCTAATAGACAGGAAAAAAACAGACACCCAACTGACTTTTCAAACAATTGAATTCCCCCCTGTAAGTAGAATACATACCCTAATCAGGTGCGCACAATCATCTTTCCGTGTTTTGTATATTTCCATGTTGAGGTAACGGACTACCTTTTTGGATTGTTGCTGCACTGGTTTATCACTTATTCTCTAAGTCATTCACCTCCCCATAACTGTATTGCTCTTTAACTACACACTTTGTCAGGTCAAGTTGTTTGTCTACACTAGGCAAAGAATTTCAAGGATTGTCATCTACACTGTCCAAATGCTAAACTGGGATGTGTAGGCTTTGTACCTAATCCTAGAGCAATTTGTTGGTGATTACATTTGTACATTGCATTTGTACAGTAAGTCATTAATACCATACTGATCTAATAAAAAAGCATTGTTTTGGAAACCTAAAAAACACAAAAATAATTTTAAGGTATTTTTATAGAATCGCCACTATATTTTTTCTTTAGTAGTTACATGATTTCCTTTTGCACACTATATCCACATCTCTATTCAAGATTGTGAGAAATACAGATTATAATTTATATTTAAACACTTAGAAGGGAATTCAGTGACCGCCGCTAACTCCCCCCCCCCCCCCCTTTCCTGAGGCTATTCAATTGTCCCCGAATCCAGTAATCATCAGGGATTTTTTTATTTTGTCTGAGGCAGGTGAAAAAAAAATTCTCGAATAATCAGCCCTGTTTTTCGTGAAAACACATAGAATCCGTGATAAGTTCACAGACCTATGTGTTTTTCGCCCAATAATGTAATATTTTATTTTTTGGCAGCAAAAAATAAATAAACGGGTTTAATTGAATATGGAGAAAAAAAAATACCTAAAAACTCTTAACATTTTCGTTGCTAATTGAATCCACCCCCCACCCTCCCATTTAGGCTAATTTGGCTATTTTAATATATCTTTGAAGTATTATTTTCTGTCTTTGATGAATGCTGATCTGTAAAGTAGCTGTAACCTAAATTTGTCATTTTCAAGATAATTTTTTAAGAACATTTATTTACTAAGTTTCTTATATAGCGCATTATATTCCATTGCGCTTTACAATTAGAACAACAGTAATAGAACAAAACTGGGTAAAAACAAACCGACATAGAGGTAGGAAGGCCCTGCTTGCAAGCTAACAATCTATAGGGAAATAGGCAGTGATACACAAGGATGGAGGCTACCTATTGCATAATGGTCCGCCAGATTGCTATGTTCTTAATATGTTGTATGATATGATCACCCAGCAATGTTGGCCAAGGGTCAGGAGGGTGTGAGAGTAAATAAAGACAAGATATGTGAGGTTATGTTTACTGTACAGAGAGGATGTAATTAGATAGGGAAGCACTGAAGGTTATGTGGGTGGGTCTGGAATTTGATAGGCTTGTCTGAAGAGGTGAGTTTTTATGGAACGTTTAAAGGTTTGGAGACTAGAGGCGAGTCTTATTGTGCACGGGAGGGCATTCCACAGAGTGGGTGAAGCCCGGATAAAGTCCTGTAATTTTGAGTGTGAACAAGTAATACGTGTGGATGAGAGACGCAGATCTTGTGCAGAGCAGGGAGGTCGGGTAGGGGAGATATTTTTAGATGAGTGAAGAGATATGTGTTGGTGCACTTTGGTTAATAGCCTTGTATGTAAGTAAAAGTATTTTATATTTAATACGGTAGAATACCGGTAACCAATGGAGGGACTGACGGAGCGGATATGCAGATGAACGTCTAGCGAGGAAGATTAGCCTCGCAACTGCATTCAAAATAGATTGTAGTGGTGAGAGCATATGTTTGGGAAGAACAGTCAGGAGGCTATTACTATAAGCAATACGGGAGATAATGAGAGCATGGATTACAGTTTTTTCTGTGTCTTGTGTAAGATATGGTCGTATTTTGGATATATTTCTTAGATGTATGTAACATGATCTTGAGACAGATTGAATGCGGGGAACAAAGGACAATTCAGAGTCAAGAATAACACCTAAGCAGCGAGCTTGTGGGGTAGGGATGATTGCTGAGTTATCAACAGTGATAGAGGTATCCGGTTGGGAACTACTATTGGCTGGTGGAAATATAATTAATTCTGTTTTGGAAATATTAAGTTTGAGGTGGCGAGATGTCATCCAAGATGAAATGGCAGAAAGGCATTCAGTGACATGGCCCAATACAGATGGTGACAAATCTGGGGAGGATAGGTAGATCTGAGTATCATCTGAAATCCTAAAGAGTTGATTAGTTTGCCAAGAGATGAGGTAAAGATAGAGAAAAGTAGAGGACCTAAGACTGAGCCTTGCGGTACTCCAACGGAGAGCGGTCGCGAAGAGGAGGTGGAATCAGAGAAATGAACACTGAAGGAGCGATTAGATAACTAGGATGAGAACCAAGAAAGGGCTGTGTCCTGAAGACCAAGGGATTGTAGTGTTTGTATGAGAAGAGAGCGGTCAATAGTGTTAAAAGCAGCAGAGAGATCAAGGAGAATAAGTAGTGAGTAATGGCCTTTAGATTTAGCAGTGACCAAATCATTCACTACCTTAGTCAGTGCTTTCCCTGTGGAGTGTTTGGCACGAAATGCTGACTGAAATGGGTCCAGTAATCTGTGTGAGTTGAGAAAGTATGTGAGGCGAGTGTAGGCAAGTCTCTCAAGTAGCTTGGGGGGGCATGGGAGCTTAGAGATGGGACGATAGTTTGAGAGAGAGTTAGGGTCAGAATTTTGTTTTTTCATATTTTTCATAATGGGAGTAATCACTGCATGCTTAAACAGAGAATGAAAGATACCAGTAGACAAAGAGATTACAGAAGAGTGCAGATACTTCATCTTCATTGTGGGATCATATGAAGAGAAGGTGTTAGAAGGTTCAGGAAGGGAATTGAGCAGGTCACTGGCTGTGGAAGAGCATACCATTTCATTTCAGATCTTATCAATCTTGTCCTTTAAATTGGAAGCAAGATCTTGCGCACTGATAGTGGCTGGTGAGTTGGGTGTGGGAGGGACAAGAAGTGATTTAAATGTATTAAAAGTAGCTTGGGGTTAGAGGCTTGAGCAGAGATGAGAGATTGGAAATATGTTTGTTGGCAGTGTCCCGAGCATTACGATAAGAGTGGTACATGGTCTTATATGTGAGGAAGTCACATGAACTACAAGATTTACGCCACTGGCGTTCTACTTAACGTGAGTTTTTGTAGGTGTCTTGTGTGTTTAGAGTGCCACGGTTGACATCTAAGTCTACGTGGAGTGTGATGGGTAGCCGGAGCCAGTTCATCGAGTGCTGTTTCTAGAGTTTGGTTAAGGTCTGATACAGCAGTCTCAGGAGAGGTGAATGTAGAAATTGATGAGCAGTGGTTGCAGTGAGGTAGATAGTTATTGAAAATCAATAGTGTTAATATTTCTGGGGGTTAGAGGCGGCTTGGTAGACTTCAGGGACATTGAGCTTGAAGTAATGGAGAGAGCATGCAGGTGATAAGATTGTGATCTGAGAGAGGGAAAGGGGTGTTAGTGAGTTCAGAAATAGAGCATAGTCAATACAAGATCAAGGCAGAGGCCCTCCTGATGAGTAGGGGAGTCAGTCCATTGGGAGAGGCCAAGAGAGGAGGTTAGAGAGAGTAGTTTGGAGGCATGGGGAGATTGTGGACTGTCAATAGAAATATTGAAATTGCCCATAATGATGGTGGAGATGTAAGAGGATAAGAAGTGAGGGAGCCAAGCAGAAAAATCTTCCAGAAACTTTGTGGGCTTGCCCAGGTGGACGATAAATAGATACAACACGCAGAGAGAAAGGGGTGAAAATCCTAATAGAATGTACTTCAAATGATGTAAATGCGAGTGAAAGAACAGGTAGTGTGTGTGTAGGATTTGGACAGTAATATTCCAACCCCACCTCCTTTACGGTTACCAGGCCTGGGGGTGGGGGGTGAAGTGGCAGTCACCAATATGCTAGCTATAACAGAAAGCACTGTCACATGAAGTGTTTTTTTAAATGAAAAGGTTATGAGTAGATGTTAATTTGTTGCAAACAGAGCGTGCATTCCATAAAGTACATTTTAGTGACTTGGAGGGAGATGGGAGACACGTGATATTTATAAATTTTGTTGGATTTATATTCCGTTGTGAATCAGCTGAATGTGAGCGTGGTATGTGGATGGGACCTGGATTAGGGGATATGTCACCAGCTAATAGAAGCAGAAGAAGAGAGAGATAGGTATAGTTGGGGGAGTTGTGTGATAGAATAAGAAAACTTACTTTTTTTTATTATTTGTTTTATTGACCTTCAAAATGTTTGCTTTTATTTTTAAATAATTTTTTTTATGATGCATTGCTGAGATGTTATCTGAAAGGTTCACAATTTAGCATTGGTTGTTTTGTATTAAATAAAATCTGGTTTAAACATAGAATTTGATTTTCGAAGCTCTATATAGATACCGTATTGCAAAATACAATGGGGGGAATTTCATTGATAAAGTTTACTGCGGGAAAAAATTGGCTTTTTTCGCAATTTTTTGCCTGATGTTTTTTTCTCGGGTAATTAATGCCTGTTTGTTCGCTGTAAAATTCAACCGCTATCGCTGAAAACATACAGGATTCGTTATAAGTTCCCGGATCCATGTATTTTCAAGATCGCTACTGTGAAGACACGGGACTTATCAGGGATTTTGTTTCTCCTGCCTCTGGGCTGATGACAAGAAATCCCTGATAGTGCTGGTTAAAGGGAATAATTGAATTACCTCCCAGGGATGTCCCCTCAATATCCAATAGATGTTTTTTGGACAGCCTTTTGATATGCAATAAAAGTGTAAATCAGGCCTATTAAGTGGTATGTTTCAGGTCCGTTGGTGTTCTATGCAACTAGATTCCTGGGTTACACTACAAAGTCACATTTTAACATGGTCTTGTAAGATGTCACTCTCACAACACAAATCTAACAATGCTATGTTACATGTTAAAACGTACTCAAGTGTCTCTTGCTCCTGCCTAAGAATTTAAGCCATCCTTTTTCATATGCAGAGAGTATAGCTTGACGAGACTGCAGTATATAATACTGTGCAGTGGAATGATCTTGCACTGAGAAAGAAACCTCGAATCATGAATCCTCCTAAAGTGGTGCTGCTGATTGCCATTTGCCTGGTCTACTTGGCTTCATTCAGTAAGCAACTTACGTTCCTTTTTTTTTTTTTTTTTAAATAAACCGTTTAATGTGTAGTTACGATTTACTTAATGCTAAATTTTTCGTGTTGCATCAACTAGTCTGTATTAGAGTGTGTGTATATATATATATGTATGTGTGTGTATGTATATGTATGTATGTATGTGTATATATATATATATATATATATATATATATATATATATATATATATAATGAAAGCAGTTGTTCTAACTGCTTGCTGCAGGATGACTTGCAGCTAGAGCTCGGAAACAATTACTAGGGGTATATTTACTAAAGTGCGGCTTTATAGAAGTGGAGATGTTACCCATAGCAACTAATCAGATTCTAGCTATGATCTTCTTCAAGGTGCCAGATAAATGATACGTAGAATCTGATTGCTTGCTATGGGCAACATCACTTCTATAAACACACACTTTAGTAAATATACCCCCCAGTGTTGATATTGTGAGTGTGTGGAGCTCACACTTCCACCTATCCTAAAACTGGACACACATTGATGTACCAGGCATACTAACAAATTTACTTTGTGTTCCTAAACACAGCTCAGTAATGATGCAGTTGGAAAGACAAGTATCATTATTGGAAATGTTGCTAAATGTAACCCCCCCTTTACCGCTCTAACTATAGGTGCTAGGTCTCTCACCAAAGGGATGGTTACTCTATCTAGTAATGTGCCTCCACCCAAGCTATTGATGGACTACAGGCTGCCTGGGATGCCTGAATTCTGGTAGTATGTAAATTATAGTAATTATGTTATCTCTAGATGAATGTCATGGGGATAATAACAGTAACCTGGGTTCCACGGGCTCCTAAGAGTACTCTTTACAGTACATCAATTCACTGTACTTATTCAGGTACTGCCGGCTTTCTTTCCCCTTTACTGGTATTAAAATTAGGCAGTTTACATAGAGACAGTCAGTAACTGTAGAGGTAATTATTTGACTAGTTCATATATTCATGTTACCCCCACTCACTGGAATCATGCAGGTTGTTCAACTTCTCCAGGGCACTACCCAAATACTGTGTTACCAGAGAAAAGCACTAGGAGTATAGAGTGGCTATTATCCGCTATGCTCTCTATATTAGTAAACTGCTGCCTTAATAGTCTATGGTCACTGCTTAGTGCTGCTGCTTCTATCCTAGTATAAGTTAAATGTTCCTCAGCTTATTACTGTCTGCTGTGCATAGTATTAAGTAAGTGGTAGCTTTGTTTTTCACTTACATATCCACAGCACAACGGTACTGCTCTGAGTGCTCCCCCGACTCCTCCTCTGATCAGCAACTGTCAGGCAGGCTCCGCCCCTCTACTGCTTATTGGGCCTCTGCTTCTGCTCTGCCTCTAGAGGGAAGGGTAAGCTAATTCTGCCGTTGGCGTCAGTGTTGCCATGGCGCCATGCCATCACCTCCGATGGATCCAGCCTTGCACCGCCGCTCACCCGAACATCACCGTCGGCACAACACCACAGCGGCGGCTCCAGGCGCGATCTCCGCCTCTCCACCTGACACCTCAGCGATAACAAGGTCAGTCAGCAGCAGCTTCCTGGCGCATTGTCTATTTATCCCTTCCAATTGCCCTCTCTGGCTGCGCACCCTAAGCTACTCCTGCCGCTGCTGTAATGTTTACAGTGCTACAGCTCTTAGCAGCGCTGGAGACCTAGGTGCGAGCACTGAGAGGGGGATCTGCAGTCTAACGTCCGCCGGCGGGAGCGCCTTATATATACATATCTACCCGCTCGCGGACCCTTTCTCTTGCACACGGCCCGCTGTTACCGGCTCGTGGCCCCCTCTAGTATTGCACACGGCTCTCTGTTACCGGCTCGTGGCCCCCTCTAGTATTGCACACGGCCCTCTGTTACCGGCGCGCGGGTCCTCCCCCACAGCAGCAACAACCCTTAAAACCCTATCCACTAGTATTATTATTAAACCCACCTCACCCATCACTGTGCTATCCTGCCCCTTCACCAATCCATCAATACAGCTCCGATGGGTATATATATATACATATACAGGCACAATAAATGTACACGTTACCCTACTGTTTATAAAACATATATACATCTACTATTCCCACATATAAATTTCATTAACATATATATACATATTACCAAAATACAATTATATCAGTTTATAACCTCTATGTCTATTTATACATATATATATATATATTATATTATATAGCCTGATATAAGGCTACATTAATGCAGTTGGAAGGTGACCACTCTAGGGGGTATATTTAATAAAGCTTTTAATATTGAAAAGTGGTGATGTTGCTTAGCAACCAATCAGATTCCGTCTATCATTTTCTAGGATGCAATAGAGAAATTATAGACAGAATCTGACTGGTTGCTATGGGCAACGACACTTCATTTTAATAGCTTTAGTAACTTTACCCCTTGGTCTCTGCAGTCATCCTCCTATAATGTTTACACACGCACATTAATTTAAAAGGGCAATGTTATTTTGCTAGGACAGGACCTATATCTTGTTAGTCTCTCTTTTTTCTGTAAGCATTATCTACAAATGTGTCCTCATACATCTAGCCTTAATACGCCATGCAGCGCGAAATGCCTGGCGTGAGTGAGCTCCCAGGTCCTGTACATCTCTGCTAACGTCAGGTGCCTTTATTGCCTAAAATGCATCTCCGTTGAAAAGCAGTGCGACTAAGACTCATCAGAAGACTGTGCTGAATAACTTGGTATATGACACTTGTATATTGTGTGACCGAATCTATATACGGAGCAGATCAGAACTTGTATTGGAAGAAAGCTGCTGCTGCTCAGTCGCACACAAATATACAAGTGTCACAAGTATCAGCGCAGTCTCCTGGAGCGTCCTAATTGCATTGCAACTTTTTTTGCGCAGTTGATCATAGATGTGCTAAATTTAGCACCATTTACTCTGACATGCGGGGGGACGCCCAGCACAGAGCAAGTCTGCCCCGCATGTCTTGGCCTTCCTTCCCCCGCACAAGTACAAAAGCATCGCATAGCGGCGATGCTTTTGTACTTGACAAGTAGCTCCCTACATGCACAGCTCCAGCACTCTAGCAGGGAGCTGCTTGTCGCAGCGGCTGCGTGTGACATCATACAGTTGCCACGTCCCGCCACCCCAACGGTCCAGACATGCCACCGTTGTCAGGTCCGCTCCCCCAAAACGGACCGACCCCTCCCACCCAGCAAACGCCTCTGCCTGTCAATCTGGCAGAGGCGATCGCTGGGCTGAGATGCCGATCGCATCTCTGGCATGCACATGTGCAGTTCAGACCAGATCGCCCGCTGTGCGAAAACGCACAGCAGTGATCGGGTCTGAATTAGCCCCTTTGTAGCCACAAATTCATGGACTACTTCTCTTGAGTACAGCAATTCCTAATATGTGGATTCTGGTTGTTTCTGTTATTTATTTGTTTCAAGCTCCTCTCCTATTTGTAAGTCACGTGTATTCAGGTGCAAACATTTTTAGGGTTAGTATAGACAGGCAGGGTTAGAGAACGTTTTCATTTTCTGTGAGTTTGATTTTTTATATATCCTGTTCTATATCTCCGTGTGTTACGGCATGTATTTATAACCTTCATACAAAATATGTATGTATCACATAGAATTAACTGACACAATTTGAAGGGGCAGGTAAATTAGTTGAATGGGTTACATAGACTAATTATTATCAGTATTATTATTTTCATTATTTATTTTTCACTTTTTTATAAACATTTTATTTAACTTTTTTTTATTTTTACTGTTCTAAAGTCCTAAGTGAGTCTAGAGCTGCAGGATGGACTTCATTACTAATGAGGTGCAGGCTCTAGTATGGCCAAGCCCTCTTGGAGGAAGTTAAATTGATTCTGTGCTTTACTGATCATGTGGTTCCAGTGCTGGAACAAGAGGTTGTCCCTGTTCTGCTTTAAGAGTCAGATTTGCATCTTGAATGACTCAAGGTTGAAGGAGTGAAAACATGGAAATGCTAGCTTACATGAACAATTCCGTGTATTCAATTGCTACTACACCCCAGAAACAGTCCATGGCTGTGAAAACACATTTGCAAAACGAAAAGCAGACGTTTTGCATTACCTGGGAGATACTGCTGTGCAGCGCAGTAGATGGAGCCTCAGCTAGCGGGAAGGTTCTTTGATGGTAAAATATTTTTTTTAGGTGGTAGAGTTTAACACAATTTTTTTTAAACACAATGGGTAGGCATGTTAGTATTCACACTAACACTCTTTCATGTGTAAAGTAAAAAATGACAGATTGCGCACTACAGTAAGTTAGTGATAGTGTCATAAATGCATATGAACATACATATGTAGCCATGATCATCTTACTGCGATGCATGCTGCATCACGGCTTGCTGCATAGTGTGCCAGGCATCTACTAGTCGCAGCCAGGCATGCTATGCAGCATGGCAACATCTGTATAGGAGGGGAATTCAATTAGAGACAGTAATTTACCGGGGGGGAAGGTTGATTGAGAACTTGTTAACTGCGGGCTACCGTCTGTTCGAACTAAATTGCAACACTGCTTCAATTAGCCAGAGGCAAATTGCAGCTTCTAATTGAATTCCCCCCTTTTTAAAGGTGCATCCCGGCGGGATGTAATGAAGTCCGAGACCATGCCTTATAAGTAATTGCACCCTTTTAAAAAAAAGTCAGAGATTGTCCGTCATCCCGCACCTCCGGCGATCTCCGACTCCATTACATCCTGCTGATGGTCTTCATACTGGTTAGTGATATCCAGAGATTTCTCATATTCTTATGATCTACAGAAAGATAACCCATTTCACAATTGATTTTGATGAATTGTATTGTATTATATATTTTACTTTTTTTACGGGAAGAAAAAAAAAACATTTCCTTTTTGGATGATTTCAGTGCCCCCCATTATAAACATGCTGCTAATTTCCAAATGTTGCATTTATCTGGTCACAGATCTGTCTATGAATATCTTCATGTACAACCAGTTTACATTACTGCTTTAAGTAGCTTCTGTGCATATTTATATATGTCATTATAAGGTACTTTAGAGAATAACATCTTAGGCCATAATATATCTGTATCTAATATAATCTCTTCTGTTCCTTGTTTATTATGGTGTTCCCCAGTTCAGAATGCATGTAATGTTTTTGGATGAAGGTTAACTGTCACCGCCGGAAACAGATGCAGCTCCTTAGAGACCAGCTTTGTATTGGCATGTTCTGTGTGATGGACTGTTACTCATCAGTGGACCAATTTTTCAGCTATACCAGTGGGGAAGAAATTGTTTAATTAAAATAGTTAATGATCGCTGATAAATGAAAGCCTGACTTTACTACAGTCCACTGTTGGAGAGATAATTAAGCGTTCCCATGGGTTGTGACAATCTACCATTAAGTGATAATGCTACTCCAGACAACTGGCTGGTAAACACATGAGCAGAGTAACCTTGTCACAGCAAACTCCATCTTCAAGGACATTTTCTGATACGGTGCCTGTATTTTTCCGACCTTTACATGCCAGATGCTATGAATTACCATATGGTAATAACAATTTTTAATTTGATTTCACACTTCCTCCAGATAGAATTTGTATTTGATAATATTTTTGAAGCAACAATATTTTGTTTACATATGGAGGACGAGTTACAATATCTTGTTAAAGTATTCACAAATATCTTTCTCAGTTCTGGTTTATCATGCACAATCTATTTCAGGTCTCTAGACAAAGTGCTCTAAACTGTATGGAATGTGATCACTGGCACATATTCAATAAATGGATGCAGACATGTTTTTTAGGCTTTCAAAAGGCAGATTTTTATGACATTGTACATAAAACCTTCAAGAGAAGTACTGCACCTACCGCTTCTATGTGACAGACACGTGTTAGCCTATTATAAAATTGTTCTCTGGTGTTAGTGTTGCAGTATTTAAATTTAGTGTCAATTGTTTTTTGTATTGAAGAGAAACTACAAAAATTGTTCCAATTAAAACCATTATACTTGGTACCACAATTTACTCCAATAACTTAATTGTTGAAATAGACAGAAATTGTCATTGGAAATCTCAGTCTTATGTATTTGTCAAATGACAGACCCAGTGGGCTGCAAAGCAAAAACAAAAAAAATAACTTTGCACCTGAACACGCTGTGTTGAAATGCAAGGAGAATATTTACTGAAGTGTGGGCTTTTAGAAGTGGAGATGTTGCCTATAGCAACCAATCAGAATCTATCTATTCTCTCCTAGAAGGTGCTAGATAAATGATAAGTAGGCAACATATGATATGGGCAACATCTCCACTTCTAAAAACCTGCACTTTAGTAAATATACCATTAAATCTCTACACATTTTACATCTGCCCTACATGCAGTGTAAAAATAAGAATTTACTCACCGGTAATTCTATTTCTCGTAGTCCGTAGTGGATGCTGGGACTCCGTAAGGACCATGGGGAATAGCGGCTCCGCAGGAGACTGGGCACAACTATAAAGAAAGCTTTAGGTCTAACTGGTGTGCACTGGCTCCTCCCACTATGACCCTCCTCCAGACTTCAGTTAGGATACTGTGCCCGGAAGAGCTGACACAATAGGGAAGGATTTTGAATCCCGGGTAAGACTCATACCAGCCACACCAATCACACCGTATAACTCGTGATACAATACCCAGTTAACAGTATGATGACAACTGAGCCTCTCAACAGATGGCTCAACAATAACCCTTTAGTTAAGCAATAACTATATACAAGTATTGCAGACAATCCGCACTTGGGATGGGCGCCCAGCATCCACTACGGACTACGAGAAATAGAATTACCGGTGAGTAAATTCTTATTTTCTCTGACGTCCTAAGTGGATGCTGGGACTCCGTAAGGACCATGGGGATTATACCAAAGCTCCCAAACGGGCGGGAGAGTGCGGATGACTCTGCAGCACCGAATGGGCAAACTCTAGGTCCTCCTCAGCCAGGGTGTCAAACTTGTAGAATTTAGCAAACGTGTTTGACCCCGACCAAGTAGCTGCTCGGCAAAGTTGAAGAGCCAAGACCCCTCGGGCAGCTGCCCAAGAAGAGCCCACCTTCCTCGTGGAATGGGCTTTCACTGATTTAGGATGCGGCAGTCCAGCCGCAGAATGTGCAAGCTGAATCGTACTACAGATCCAGCGAGCAATAGTCTGCTTTGAAACAGGTGCACCCAACTTGTTGGGCGCATACAGGATAAATAGCGAGTCAGTCTTTTTGACTCCAGCTGTCCTGGAAACATATATTTTCAGGGCCCTGACTACGTCTAACAACTTGGAAGCCTCCAAGTCTTTTGTAGCCGCAGGCACCACAATAGGTTGGTTCAGATGAAACGCTGACACCACTTTAGGGAGAAACTGGGGACGAGTCCTCAATTCTGCCCTATCCATATGGAAAATCAGATAAGGGCTTTTATATGACAAAGCTGCCAATTCTGATACACGCCTGGCCGAAGCCAAGGCCAGCAACATGACCACTTTCCACGTGAGATATTTCAATTCCACGGTTTTAAGTGGCTCAAACCAATGTGACTTTAGGAACTCCAACACCACGTTGAGATCCCAAGGTGCCACTGGAGGCACAAAAGGGGGCTGAATATGCAGCACTCCCTTAACAAAAAAGTCTGAACTTCAGGCAGTGAAGCCAGTTCTCTCTGGAAGAAAATCGACAGAGCCGAAATCTGGACCTTAATGGAACCCAATTTTAGGCCCATAGTCACCCCTGACTGTAGGAAGTGCAGGAAACGGCCCAGCTGAAATTCTTCCGTTGGGGCCTTCCTGGCCTCACACCACGCAACATATTTTCGCCAAATGCGGTGATAATGGTTCGCGGTCACTTCTTTCCTAGCTTTAATCAGCGTAGGAATGACTTCCTCCGGAATGCCCTTTTCCTTCAGGATCCGGTGTTCAACCACCATGCCGTCAAACGCAGCCGCGGTAAGTCTTGGAACAGACAGGGCCCCTGCTGCAGCAGGTCCTGTCTGAGCGGTAGAGGCCATGGGTCCTCTGATATAATTTCTTGAAGTACCGGGTACCAAGCTCTTCTTGGCCAATCCGGAACAATGAGTATAGTTCTTACTCCTCTTCTCCTTATTATCCTCAGTACCTTTGGTATGAGAGGAAGAGGAGGGAACACATAAACCGACCGGTACACCCACGGTGTCACTAGAGCGTCCACAGCTATCGCCTGAGGGTCTCTGGACCTGGCGCAATATTTTTCTAGCTTTTTGTTTAGGCGGGACGCCATCATGTCCACCTGTGGCCTTTCCCAACGGTTTACAATCATTTGGAAGACTTCTGGATGAAGTCCCCACTCTCCCGGGTGGAGGTCGTGCCTGCTGAGGAAGTCTGCTTCCCAGTTGTCCACTCCCGGAATGAACACTGCTGACAGTGCTAACACGTGATTTTCCGCCCATCGGGGAATCCTTGTGGCTTCTGCCATCGCCATCCTGCTTCTCGTGCCGCCCTGTCGGTTTACATGGGCGACCACCGTGATGTTGTCTGACTGGATCAGTACCGGCTGGTTTTGAAGCAGGGGTTTTGCCTGACTTAGGGCATTGTAAATGGCCCTTAGTTCCAGAATATTTATGTGCAGGGAAGTCTCCTGACTTGACCATAGTCCTTGGAAGTTTCTTCCCTGTGTGACTGCCCCCCAGCCTCGAAGGCTGGCATCCGTGGTCACCAGGACCCAGTCCTGTATGCCGAATCTGCGGCCCTCTTGAAGATGAGCACACTGCAGCCACCACAGCAGAGACACCCTTGTCCTTGGAGACAGGGTTATCAGACGATGCATCTGAAGATGCGATCCGGACCACTTGTCCAACAGGTCCCACTGAAAAGTTCTTTCATGAAACCTGCCGAATGGAATCGCTTCGTAAGAAGCTACCATTTTTCCCAGGATCCGCGTGCAGTGATGCACCGACACCTGTTTTGGTTTTAGGAGGCCTCTGACTAGAGATGACAGCTCCTTGGCCTTCCCCTCCGGGAGAAACACTTTTTTCTGTTCTGTGTCCAGAACCATCCCCAGGAACAGTAGACGTGTCGTAGGGACCAGCTGTGACTTTGGGATGTTTAGAATCCAGCCGTGCTGTTGTAGCACTTCCCGAGATAGTGCTACCCCGACCAACAACTGCTCTCTGGACCTCGCCTTTATCAGGAGATCGTCCAAGTACGGGATAATTAAAACTCCCTTCTTTCGAAGGAGTATCATCATTTCGGCCATTACCTTGGTAAAGACCCTCGGAGCCGTGGATAGACCGAACGGCAACGTCTGGAATTGGTAATGACAATCCTGTACCACAAATCTGAGGTACTCCTGGTGAGGATGGTAAATGGGGACATGCAGGTAAGCATCCTTGATGTCCAGTGATACCATGTAATCCCCCTCGTCCAGGCTTGCAATAACCGCCCTAAGCGATTCCATCTTGAACTTGAATTTTTTTATATATGTGTTCAAGGATTTCAAATTTAAAATGGGTCTCACCGAACCGTCCGGTTTCGGTACCACAAACATTGTGGAATAGTAACCCCTTCCTTGTTGAAGTAGGGGTACCTTTACTATCACCTGTTGTGAATACAGCTTGTGAATTGCCTGTAACACTGCCTCCCTGCCTGAGGGAGCGGTTGGCAAGGCAGATTTGAGGAAACGGCGGGGAGGAGACGTCTCGAATTCCAGCTTGTACCCCTGAGATACTATCTGAAAGATCCAGGGATCCACCCGTGAGCGAGCCCACTGATTGCTGAAAAATTTGAGACGGGCCCCCACCGTACCTGGCTCTGCCTGTGGAGCCCCAGCGTCATGCTGTGGACTTAGAGGAAGCGGGGCAGGACTTTTGCTCCTGGGAACTGGCTGTATGCTGCAGCTTCTTTCCCCTACCTCTGCCTCTTGGCAGAAAGGACGCGCCTTTAACCCGCTTGCCCCTATTGGGCCGAAAGGACTGTACCTGATAATACGGTGCTTTCTTTGGTTGTGAGGGAACATGGGGTAAAAATTTAGACTTCCCAGCTGTTGCTGTGGAAACGAGGTCCAAGAGACCATCCCCGAACAACTCCTCACCCTTATAAGGCAGAACTTCCATGTGTCGTTTGGAATCTGCATCTCCTGTCCACTGCCGAGTCCATAACCCTCTCCTGGCAGAAATGGACATTGCACTAATTTTGGATGCCAGCCGGCAAATATCCCTCTGTGCATCCCTCATGTATAAAAGTGCGTCTTTTACATGCTCTACGGTTAGCAATATAGTGCCCCTGTCTAGGGTATCTATATTTTCTGACAGGGAATCTGACCACGCAGCAGCAGCACTGCACATCCAGGCTGAAGCAATAGCCGGTCTCAGTATAACACCTGTGTGTGTATATATAGATTTCAGGATAGCCTCCTGCTTTCTATCAGCAGATTCCTTCAGGGCGGCCGTATCCGGAGACGGTAGTGCCACCTTCTTTGACAAGCGTGTGAGCGCTTTATCCACCCTAGGGGATGTTTCCCAGCGTGACCTATCCTCTGGCGGGAAAGGGTACGCCATTAGTAACCTCTTAGAAATTACCATCTTTTTATCAGGGGAAGCCCACGCTTCTTCACACACTTCATTTAACTCCTCAGATGGAGGAAAAGCTACTGGTAGTTTTTTCTCTCCAAACATAATACCCTTTTTTGTGGTACCGGGGGTAACATCAGAAATGTGCAACACATTTTTCATTGCCTCAATCATGTAACGTGTGGCCCTACTGGAAGTTACATTAGTCTCGTCGTCGTCGACACTGGAGTCAGTATCCGTGTCGACATCTGTGTCTGCCATTTGAGATAGCGGGCGTTTTAGAGCCCCTGATGGCTTTTGAGACGCCTGGGCAGGCACAGGCTGAGAAGCCGGCTGTCCCACGTTAGGTATGTCGTCAAACCTTTTATGCAAGGAGTCGACACTGTCGCGTAATTACTTCCACAGCACCATCCACTCAGGTGTCGACCCAGCAGGGGGTGACATCACATTTACAGGCATCTGCTCCGCCTCCACATATGCATCCTCATCAAACATGTCGACACAGCCGTACCGACACACCGCAAACACACAGGGAATGCTCTGACAGAGGACAGGACCCCACAAAGCCCTTTGGGGAGACAGAGAGAGAGTATGCCAGCACACACCAGAGCGCTATATAACACAGGGATCCCACTATAAATAAGTGTTTTCCCTTATAGCTGCTTTTTTATATATCATATATATATATCTATACTGCGCCTAAATTTAGTGCCCCCCCTCTCTTTTTTTACCCTTCTGTAGTGTTCAGACTGCAGGGGAGAGCCAGGGAGCTTCCTTCCAGCGGAGCTGTGAGGGAAAAATGGCGCCAGTGTGCTGAGGGAGATGGCCCCGCCCCTTTTTCGGCAGACTTTCTCCCGCTTTTTCTGGAATACTGGCAGGGGTAATTTTACATCTATATAGCCTCTAGGACTATATATGATGTAGATTTGCCAGCCAAGGTGTCATATATTGCCCTCAGGGCGCCCCCCCCCCCCCAGCGCCCTGCACCCATCAGTGACCGGAGTGTGAGGTGTACATGAGGAGCAATGGCGCACAGCTGCAGTGCTGTGCGCTACCTTGGTGAAGACCGAAGTCTTCTGCCGTTGATTTTCCGGACCTCTTCATGCTTCTGGCTCTGTAAGGGGGACGGCGGCGCGGCTCCGGGAACGAACACCAAGGTCGGGTCCTGCGGTCGATCCCTCTGGAGCTAATGGTGTCCAGTAGCCTAAGAAGCCCAAACTACCACCTGTTAGGTAGGTTCGCTTCTTCTCTCCTTAGTCCCTCGCTGCAGTGAGTCTGTTGCCAGCAGATCTCACTGTAAAATAAAAAACCTAAATATACTTTCTAGGAGCTCAGGAGAGCCCCTAGTGTGCATCCAGCTCAACCGGGCACAAGATTCTAACTGAAGTCTGGAGGAGGGTCATAGTGGGAGGAGCCAGTGCACACCAGTTAGACCTAAAGCTTTCTTTATAGTTGTGCCCAGTCTCCTGCGGAGCCGCTATTCCCCATGGTCCTTACGGAGTCCCAGCATCCACTTAGGACGTCAGAGAAATTATTTTTATGCTTTACTCTGAACTCCGAATAATGTATTTAAATTAACTTTACTATATTGCAATTATGGGAACAAACTGTGGACTGCCTTGGCTGCTTCCTTTAGTGCAGATGATGTTCCCTAAAGGGGGGTACTCAAGGAGCGATATTCTAAGCAATCTGACTGGATTGCTTAGAATATAAGCAGGATCGCTCCGTGTGTAGCCCATACAGCGATAGCGATGCGCAGCCCCGCACATCGCTATCTCTGGTGCTAGATTGGCCTGCCGTGCAGGCCAATCTAGCGGGTCGCTCATTTTACCCGCTGGGTGAAATGAGCGGCCCCCCCGTCTCCCCCCGCACGCTCAACACAGATCGCGCTGTGCTGAGAGGCGGGAGAGATGTGTGCTGAGCGGATCGCTCAGCACACATCTCTCCAGCATCGGCCCGTCTATATTGGCCTTTAGTGTTAGTGACAACAACATTGTGAAATAGAAGCACAGCAATGAGAGTTCAGGTGGCTGTTACAGACAGACATCCAATTTCAAGTATAAGGAGATATTAAAATAATTGTGGCATCACACACACACACACCCAAACCCCCCTCCTCCCCCGCAAAAAAAATAGTTAAGGGGGGGTACACAAGGAGAGATCCCTGTTTAAAGTAAAAGCAATCTGACTAGATTGATTAGATTTTAAGCACGGATCTGTCGTGTGTATGCC
Organism: Pseudophryne corroboree; assembly: GCF_028390025.1. Lineage (NCBI taxonomy): Eukaryota > Metazoa > Chordata > Amphibia > Anura > Myobatrachidae > Pseudophryne > Pseudophryne corroboree. The sequence continues at coordinate 464,836,737 of NC_086445.1, forward strand.
TCCTAGCGATAGCGATGCGTGGGCTACCGCCGGTGCTAGACTCAATCTAGCGGGTCGCTCACTTCAGCGCTGTGTGAAGTGAGCAGCCCCCCGTCGTTGTCCCCCCTCACTTAGCACACATCGCGCTGTACTGAGCGGGGGGAGAGATGTGTGCTGAGCAGTCTGTGTTGAGATCGCTCAGCACACATCTCTTCCGTCAGTACTGGCCTTAAAGGCCAGTACTCACGGCCCGATGCTGGAGAGATGTGTGCTGAGCGAACCGCTCAGCACACATCTCTCCCGCCGCTCAGCACACATCTCTCCCGCCGCTCAGCACAGCGCGATCTGTGCTGAGCGTGAGGGGGGAGACGGGGGGGCCGCTCACTTCACCCAGCGGGTGAAGTGAGCAACCCGCTAGATTGGCCTGCATGCAGGCCAATCTAGCAGCAGCGATAGCGATGCGCGGGGCTGCGCATCGCTATCGCTGTTAGGGCTACACACGGAGCGATCTTGCTGAAAATCTAAGCAATCTAGTCAGATTGCTTAGATTATCGCTCCGTGTGTACCCCCTTAACTCTTTAAAAGCTTAAATGAAGGGATCATTGCACAGAGATTAATGTGGCAATTTAGAAAACAATATTAAAGTTATAAGCATACAAGACTCAGTTGCCCTTATGTTAATGGGGAAGTTCTAGACTAGAATAAAAATCCTGCTGGTCCAATTAAGAGCTATTGTACAAATGTAAGTATTTGAGGAACATGTTCTCTGTAAAACATTTGACCTTTATTATAGGATTTGTTCTTGCATTAATCTTTATTTACCATTACTGATTTACCAAGAGTTGCTGTGCTCCAATTGGCAAAAGCGGTGCCATCCGTGCTTAAAATCTTTTCTCATTACACATGACACAGCTCTTTTCAAAAATTGAGTGGAACTGGTCCCCATTTTCTCGGATGATTGTGACATGGAGCAGGAGTGAGTGCAGCGCAATTTGCTGTGTAGATACAGTCGGTATATGCTATAGCTGCGGTCAGACTTCTTCTGGCACGCCCACTGGTGGAAAGCTAATGAAAGGAGATAACTATAGTACAAATGCACAATTTCTCACCTACTGTACGTGATAAGTGACATGAATTAAGATGGAATTGGCATATTTCATTCACATCCCCTTTATGCTGCGTGGTAATATGCCAATATTGTCTTATACAGGTTGAGTCTCCCTTATCCAAAATGCTTGGGACCAGAGGTATTTTGGATATGGGATTTTTCCGTATTTTGGAATAATTGCATACCATAATGAGATATCAAGGTGATGGGACCTAAATCTAAGCACAGAATGCATTTATGTTATATATACACCTTATACACACAGCCTGAAGGTAATTTTAGCCAATATTTTTTATAACTTTGTACATTAAACAAAGTGTGTCTACATTCACACAATTCATTTATGTTTCATATACACCTTATACACACAGCCTGAAGGTCATTTAATACAATATTTTTAATAACTTTGTGTATTAAACAAAGTTCGTGTACATTGAGCCATCAAAAAAACAAAGGTTTCACTATCTCACTCACTCAAAAAAGTCCGTATTTCGGAATATTCCGTATTTCAGAATATTTGGATATGGGATACTCAACCTGTATTGTAATACAATGAGTCGGGTGATGTAGACATACCAATAGTATAACATTTCAATATAAATTACATGACATTAATCAGATGTTTATGCTTAATATTGTAGTTTACTATTGTACATATTAAGTTAATTTACATTTGCAACCTTGTCACTTTAGGTTTTGAAGCTGCCATAAAAAGCAAAGGTATGTGTTTCATGTTGTACGTGTACATTATATTTGTGCTTAAATCACTATCTTTATCCCATAGCACAAGTGTGTGTAGTTGTAGAATCTATTTGGTGCAAATGATTTCATAATGTGTGAATATTGCAAAGTGCTATGATTAAAAATGATACAAGCTGTTAAAATCAAAGATAAAATCCACTTTCCACTTTGGTATACATTTTTCAAGTGTTTCTCTTAATCCCATGTAAATACATTATGGAGTTACATGTGTAAGTTATATTTATTATTATTTATTACCAGTTACTTATATAGCGCACACATATTCCGCAGCGCTTTACAGAGAATATTTGGCCATTCACATCAGTCCCTGCCCCAGTAGAGCTTACAATCTATTTTCCTACCACATGTACAGTACACGCACACACATTCACATGGGTTAATTTTGTTGGGATCCAATGAACCTACCAGTATATTTTTGGATTGTAGGAGGAAACCGGAGTACCCGGAGGAAACCCACGCAAGTACGGGGAGAATATACAAACTCCACACAGTTAGGGCCATGGTGGGAATTGAACCCATGACCTCAGTGCTGTGAGGCAGTAATGCTAACCATTACACCATCCGTGCTGCCCACATTCAGCAGTATTTGCACAAAGGAGGGCATGCATACATGCACATGCTTTTCCAATAAGCCATGAGAGAGAATATGGGTCCATTATTAAAGACTGGTACAAAAAAGAAAATTCCCATGTTGCCTCCCTCTTCGTACTTGAAAACTCCTCCATTGCTTGCACACAGACCTCAGTCTACCACCACTGTAGAAAGGGACAAAGGTTGCTGATTAAACACCATCTAACCATTCCCACATCTAGGATAGGGTGTATCTATATATAGCTGAAAAGTGATAAAAAAAAATAATGTCATCACTTTGGCATATAATGTAATTTGGTCTGAATTCAAACTCCTGTAGAGAAACATAATTTTCTAAATTTGAAAATCACTTTTATACCTAAACATACACAAAAGACTCAGCTCTCCAGCTTGTCTGAGGTCCCGTGGAAGGGATATTAAATTAGCCCTGGAAAACTTTTATGGAGAAAGAAAAAAAATCTTGAGTTTTACCATGATTTTTGTCCAATGTTTCGCTTCTGGCTATTCAATTAAACCCCACTTTTTTTTCTCCCATTTTTACAACTTTCATGCAAAAACACATAGGATCCGGGATAAGTTCACACACCTATGTGTTTTTGCGGCAGCGGGCGCGAAAATGGTAGTAATTAGGGCTGCTCATCAGGGATTTTGTGTCGCCTGCCTTAGGCAGTTGGAAAATAAAATCCCTGATGACTGCCGGCATCGGGAATAACTGAATTCCCCCCTCAGTGTCACTCAAGCCTTACATTACAACAAAGTACAGTGTAACTGTAGGTGAAGACATTATAAATCGTCAAAGAAAAGACTATGAATAATAAACTTTTCTAATTATTACAAATGTTTACTTGTTTACAAATTTGTACTTTTTGCAAAGTGGTGCTTGACCTAATCACTTAGTGGATATTTGGTATGCACCAAAGAAAGGCTGAGAACCTCTGATCTGCATATTAAAATATTAAAATCAAGTGCGGAAGAGAGAAATGGAGAAAAAGAATTGGGGGAACACTGAAAGAGAGAAAAATAAGGTAGCGCTGGGGACAACATTTAGTGTTGCATATACTTGGATTGGTTTCATCTTTTACCCCGCTTTAAGAGGCCACAGCTTTTTATTGTATGCCATAATCATCTTATATTGCTGTTTAAGAGGTAGATACAAATATGGCAAGAATAGAAAAACAGATTGTGACAGGACTCATAGTACATTTCAGTATGGAAATGGGTCAAAACATTTGTATGGACATAGATTGACCCTGCTCCGTTACCACATAAAAAGTTACATTGACAGTACCATGGGGTCAAATTGACCCCATGGTAAAAGATGTACTACTGTATATCACCAGAATAAAAACACTGTTTATTACAATATTTTGTTTTTCTCCAAATAATATTATTCAACAAATGTTTGTATTCAAATCTTGACAAACAGAGGTGTTTTTGCCTTAGTAACTTTCAAATAGCTTATATAGAAGCAGATACAGAAAATGTATTACATAATCCAAATAATATTGCACAACACTTCATGTGAGTTTCTGATTTTTTTGCATCACTGTAGGTCTAGGTCTGCTGGTATTGGCTGCACAACCACTTGCTGTGCTCTTTGTACACAAACATACTGCACTCAGTACAGATTAATTTGCTTTTCCTGTCCTTTGATCTGTTACAAATGTATCGCTGTCCTGAATGACGCCGGGTGGTGCTTGGAGCTGATGAGGGTGCCACTGGTAAAATGTTGGGCACATTTTCAGTGAAAATAAATATAAATATATATATATATATATATATATATATATATATATACATACATACACACACACACACACACACACACACACACACACACACACACACACACACACACTGCTCAAAAAAATAAAGGGAACACTTAAACAACACAATGTAACTCCAAGTCAATCACACTTCTGTGAAAATAAAATCTGTCCACTTAGGAAGCAACACTGATTGACAATCAATTTCACATGCTGTTGTGCAAATGGAATAGACAACAGGTGGAAATTATAGGCAATTAGCAAGACACCCCCAATAGAGGAGTTGTTCTGCAGGTGGTGACCACAGACCACTTCTCAGCTCCTATGTTTTCTGGCTGATGTTTTGGTCACTTTTGAAAGCTGGCAGTGCTTTCACTCTAGTGGTAGCATGAGACGGAGTCTACAACCCACACAAGTGGCTCAGGTAGTGCAGCTCATCCAGGATGGCACATCAATGCGAGCTGTGGCAAGAAGGTTTGCTGTGTCTGTCAGCGTAGTGTCCAGAGCATGGAGGTGCTACCAGGAGACAGGCCAGTACATTAGGAGACGTGGAGGAGGCCGTAGGAGGGCAACAACCCAGCAGCAGGACCGCTACCTCCGCCTATATGCAAGGAGGAGCACTGCCAGAGCCCTGCAAAATGACCTCCAGCAAGCCACAAATGTGCATGTGTCTACTCAAACAATCAGAAACAGACTCCATGAGGGTGGTATGAGGGCCCGACGTCCACAGGTGGGGGTTGTGCTTGCAGCCCAACACCGTGCAGGACGTTTGGCATTTGCCAGAGAACACCAAGATTGGCAAATTCGCCACTGGCGCCCTGTGCTCTTCAAAGATGAAAGCAGGTTCTCACTGAGCACGTGACAGAGCCTGGAGACACCAAGGAGAACGTTCTGCTGCCTGCAACATCCTCCAGCATGACCGGTTTGGCAGTGGGTCAGTAATGGTGTGGGGTGGCATTTCTTTGGGGGGCCGCACAGCCCTCCATGTGCTCGCCAGAGGTAGCCTGACTGCCATTAGGTACCGAGATGAGATCCTCAGACCCCTTGTGAGACCATATGCTGGTGCGGTTGGCCCTGGGTTCCTCCTAATGCAAGACAATGCTAGACCTCATGTGGCTGGAGTGTGTCAGCAGTTCCTGCAAGACGAAGGCATTGATGCTATGGACTGGTCCGCCCGTTCCCCAGACCTGAATCCAATTGAGCATATCTGGGACATCATGTCTCACTCCATCCACCAACGCCACGTTGCACCACAGACTGTCCAGGAGTTGGCGGATGCTTTAGTCCAGGTGTGGGAGGAGATCCCTCAGGAGACCATCCGCCACCTCATCAGGAGCATGCCCAGGCGTTGTAGGGAGGTCATACAGGCACGTGGAGGCCACACACACTACTGAGCCTCATTTTGATTTGTTTTAAGGACATTACATCAAAATTGGATCAGCCTGTAGTGTGTTTTTCCACTTTAATTTTGAGTGTGACTCCAAATCCAGACCTCCATGGGTTCATAAATTTGATTTCCATTGATAATTTTTGTGTGATTTTGTTGTCAGCACATTCAACTATGTAAAGAACAAAGTATTTAATAAGAATATTTCATTCATTCAGATCTAGGATGTGTTATTTTAGTGTTCCCTTTATTTTATTTGAGCAGTATATATATATATATATATATATATATATATATATATATATATATATATATATATGTATATGTATATTTATGTATATATATATATATTAATTACATGGAAGCTACTATGGGGTCCAATTGCCCCTAAATGGAAATAAACATATATAAAAAATAAATAGGAAGACACGAAAACTGGCAAATGTGTGCCACATTGTTAGAAAGGCCTTACGGGAAAAACGTGAAAGGCGAGGTCACTAATCGTGATAGTTTAAAAATAAATAAAAAATGGGTCAAAGAGGAGTGGTGTCACATACACCTTATGGTACCAGTTAAGGGTTAAGTACATAGTAGTGTTAAATAAACATAATGCTCATATATTTACTATGTAAATAAAGAAGAAAGGTACTGTGAGCAAATGGAAGTTTAGTAAGGTATTTTCAAGAACTGCGGCTTTGTGAAGTCCAAGAAGGAAAACTAAGATCCCTTTAGCTAGGTGACGAAGAAAGAAACGCAGTAAAAAACAAAAAACGATGGTATAACCTCTGTGCGCACACAAGAGCAGCCCTAGTAATACAAAAGAAAATGGGGTTACACCTTATTCCCACAAACAAATGATAGAAAACGGTTTCAACTATGTAACAAATATGCTAAATAAATCAATAGATACATTTTCCAATTTATCTATTGATTTATTCAGCGCCTTTGTTACACAATTCAAACCGTTTTCTATAGACGAAGAAAGTAAGTTTGATCAAGTTGACCGTTAATATGAATGTTTGTCCCCTGGAGTGTAGAATAACATTTCAGTATGTTTTGTCAACAGTCGTTATTTAGACACCAGAATGTCAACAGGTACATCATGTCGGCACTGACAGTGTCTAAATGTTTAAAATATCAACAGCCAATTTTAAGCCAAGCCCTAAAATTTCTATTGTCAACCTACATATGTCGATATTGTAACTGTCAGCATTATGACAATCAACAGTATTGTGTTGACCTTGTGACAGTTTACTTTGTGATTATCGACATGCTATATGTATGTATTCATATTATCTCGCTACAATCTAATAACTTGAATTCTACCAGCGCTCCTTCTTTTGTACTTTTATGTTTTGACATTGGTCAAAGAGACAGCACATTGTAAGGGAATGGTGAGTGATGTCCTGTGTACACAGAGCCTAATTCAGACCTGTTCGTACATGTGCTAAATTGAGCAAATCTACAATCATTTTCTCGGACATGCGGTGGGACGCCCAGCACAGGGCTAGTCTGCCCCGCATGTCTCGCTCTGCCCCCCACTTCCCCACATGGGTGCGAATGCATTGCACAGCAGCGATGCCTTCACACCCGGCGAGTAGCTCCCTGCCTGCGCAGCTAGTGCACATCCTAGCTGTGCTGGCAGAAGGCTACTTGCTGCTTCCTGGGTCACAGCGGCTGCGTGTGACGTCACGCAGCTGCTGCAGCGGCCCGCCCCTGCAATGGTCCGGACATGCCTGAGTTGTCCGGACTGTGCCCCACCAACGGCGTTCTAACATCGTTGGCACGCCGCCTCCTGCCCCGCCTAATGAGTGGAAATAAGTTTAGCCAAGTCAGTGGGGGGGTAATTCAGACCTGATCGCTGCTGCAAATTTGTTAGCCGTAGGGCAAAAGCATGTGCACTGCAGGTGTGGCAGATGTAACATATGCAGAGAGAGTTAGATTTGGGTGGATTATTTTGTTTCTGTGCAGGGTAAATACTCTGCTTTATTTTTACACTGCAATTTAGATTGCAGATTGAACACAGCACCCAAATCTAACTCTCTCTGCACATGTTTTATCTGCCCGCCCCGGCAGTGCACATGGGGGGTAATTCAGAACTGATCGCATGCTAGCTTTTTTCGCTGCACTGCGATCAGGTCAGAACTGCACATGCGTATGCACCGAAATGCGCAGGCACGGAGCTCTGGTACAAAGCGGATCTTGCTGTGCAATGGGTTTTACGAAGAATCCATTCGTACAGCCGATCGCAAGGAAATTGACAGGAAGAAGGCGTTGTTTGGTGTCAACTGACCGTTTTCTGGGAGCGGTTGGAAAAACACAGGGGTGTCCAAGCATTTGCAGGGTGGGTGTCTGACGTCAATTCCGGTCCCAGACAGGCTGAAGTGATCGCAGCGGCTGAGTAAGTCCTGGGTTACTCAGAAACTGCAAAAGATCTTTTTGTACTACCCAGCTGCATGTGCGTTCGCACACTTGCAAAGCAAAAATACACTCCCCTGTAGGCAGCGACTATCTGATCGCAGCGCTGCAAAAAACTGCTAGCGAGCAATCAGGTCTGAATTAGGCCCAATGTGTATATATCTTGCAGTAAAGGGTTATGTAACTGCAGTATATTCTCTCATGATTTATGTGGCTGATTTAGTGACTAGGTGGCAGCGAGTACACTGCTTACAGTGATGCTGTTGTGTCAAGAATAAAGTTATTTCTTAGAAGAAAGTGAAAATGTCTCTGTCCGCATAAGCCATAATTCCTTCTCTAAAACATGGGTATACAACCCTTTTTATGATGAAGCTCATAGACACTCTTCAGAAAAATATGTTTTTCTCCGGCAGGGTCCACAGGTTATCCACAGGATAACAATGGGATATGATGGAGCTACAGCGGATTGGCACCAAACGATCAAAAGCTTTCTGGCCTCCCAGGATGCAACGGGCCCGTCCATATAGCCCACCCACTGGCTCAGGCAAATCAGTTTTTTGTTTGGTGCGGCAGGAGCCAAACCGTGGTCAGAGGGCTGCTGTTTCCTTAGCAGGCCCAGGCTTTATTTTATTTTCATAGTCTTATTATTTTTAGAGTGATCTTTCTAAACAGCGTCTTATACGCATATTGGAAAGAGTCGCTCCAACAACTCTCCGCCAGGTCGCGACAACGCTTACCCACGAGTACAGTGCTGTTTCGGCGAGCGTCTGTGTCGGATATACTAGCAGGTCCATCAGACGTTACCAGGCTGTGGCCGGAGCACGGGGAGAAGGTAAGGCATTGGTTCTGCTTAGAAGATGGAATACGGACACAGCCGCACTGTTTTGGGAGGAGACTACCAAACAGTAGCTGACGCGCCGCCACCACGGTTGCTCCAGCGCTAGACCTTAGGGATCTTAGGCACCAGGAATAGCATGAGGCCGTGATCCCTAGGGTTGATGTCAGCAGTGGGGAGTCAGACGCTCTCCTGGTCGCCCCTCTCCTCGGTTCATGACCAGTTTCCGCCGAGTCTCCCGCCATGAACTGATTCCTCGCTTCCGTCTCAGACGCTACCAGAGGGGACTCAGTCGCAGCATAGGCCGCTGCGTCAGTGTTCACTAAGCGCTACCACGAGAGATCCGGTCGCAGCATAGGCGGCTGTGTGACCACTGCGTCTGTGTTCACTGAACGTTACCGTGAGGAGACTCGGTCGCAGCATAGGCGGCTGTGTGATCGGTGCGTCTGTGTTCACTGAGCGTTTGTGTCTGCTATAGGTTCCTGGAGCGGCAGTGTACACTAGTAGCGTTTGGATCCACTCAGCGTTCGCTAACGTATTGATTACTGGAAGCGAGGTGAGTCTCCCTGTATCCCACTCTACTGAGTACGGGCTATACAGCACTAAATTTCTATCTACTTTTTCAGTATGAATAGTTAAGTTAAGTGCCTATTGCATATGAGTCTGTGTACATTTACTGTGGTTTTCTTCGCATTGCGTCTGAATACGTTAGATCTGTTTATACAGGATTCGGTAAATGTTCGCCTACATACTTTAAAAAGTGTTTGTAATTGATGATGTGCTCATATGACTAATATAGAACATGTGACTGACTGCTAGTGTGATTGCCGACTTTAATATATGTTTGTCAGTTGTTTCTTCTGATCCTCAATGCTGGTGCAGGGGTAGGGTCAGATTGATATAACTTTAGAGGGTTAAAGTGATTACAGTCACAAATTGTGTAGTGCACTGTGAAAGTGCTGATTATTTATCATGTCTAAGAGCAGCAAAAGTGAAGAAGGTACACTTACAGCAACACTCATGTCATGTTTGTCTTGCAAAACTGTATTATCCTCTCAGAATCTGGTTCAGGATAGTTTGTGTAAATTGTTTTGCTTTTGAGCAGAATACAAGGCAGATCCATGTACAACATCTGGTACAGATGGATCCTCCTTGGGCTATGTTTGCACAGACTTTGTCCAGTATAGCTGAACGGATAATTCCTACAGCTTCTGTACCAGGTATAGGGTACCCATACATGCAGCTCCCTACCTACAGTATATCATTTCCCCCAGCAGCTTCTCAAATTAAACAAGCTGATAAACGGATGGTAAGTAAATCTTCACCTTCACAGGCTACACATGGCGATTCATCGGAAGTGAAAGCTCAGTTTACTATACTTCGACATACGAAGAGGAGGAAGAAGGTCTCCGCTCAATAGATATAGCTGAATTAATTAGAGCAATGAAGGCCATTCTATCCTTAGAAGATTCAGCAGAGCCTGTGTTAAAAACCAAGGCACCTGTGTTTAAACGTCCCAAAACAGTTAAGACTAAGCTTCCAGGGTCAGATCAGCTGACGGAAATTATGGAAGCGGCTTGGGTAACACCCAACAAAGAAATATAGAATTCCCAAAAAATGGGATTCCAAGTATTCTTTTTCAGCCGGGGACTGTTCAAAAATGGAGGTGGCTCCTAAAGTAGATACGCATGTGATTCGATTAGTGCAAAAATCTATATTGCCTTTGCCTTCAACATCTTTAAAGGATGTCACGGATAGGAGAATGGATGGTTTTCTAAAAACCATATTTCTCTAACGTCCTAAGTGGATGCTGGGGACTCCGTAAGGACCATGGGGAATAGCGACTCCGCAGGAGACTGGGCACATCTAAAGAAAGCTTTAGGACTATCTGGTGTGCACTGGCTCCTCCCCCTATGACCCTCCTCCAAGCCTCAGTTAGATCTCTGTGCCCGAACGAGAAGGGTGCACACTAGGGGCTCTCCTGAGCTTCTTAGTGAAAGTTTTAGTTTAGGTTTTTTATTTTCAGTGAGACCTGCTGGCAACAGGCTCACTGCATCGAGGGACTAAGGGGAGAAGAAGCGAACTCACCTGCGTGCAGAGTGGATTGGGCTTCTTAGGCTACTGGACATTAGCTCCAGAGGGACGATCACAGGCCCAGCTTGGATGGGTCCCAGAGCCGCGCCGCCGGCCCCCTTACAGAGCCAGAAGGCAGAAGAGGTCCTGTCTTCAACAAGGTAGCGCACAGCACTGCAGCTGTGCGCCATTGCTCTCAGCACACTTCACACTTCGGTCACTGAGGGTGCAGGGCGCTGGGGGGGGCGCCCTGAGACGCAATAAAAACACCTTGGCTGGCGAAAATACATCACATATAGCCCCCAGGGCTATATGGATGAATTTTAACCCCTGTTAGAATCCATAAAAAAGCAGGAGAAAAGTCTGTGAAAAAGGGGCGGAGCCTATCTCCTCAGCACACTGGCGCCATTTTCCCTCACAGCTCCGTTGGAGGGAAGCTCCCCTGGCTCTCCCCTGCAGTCACTACACTACAGAAAGGGTTAAAAAAGAGAGGGGGGCACTAATTAGGTGCAGTATTAACTATACAGCAGCTATAAGGGGAAAAACACTTATATAAGGTTATCCCTGTATATATATAGCGCTCTGGTGTGTGCTGGCAAACTCTCCCTCTGTCTCCCCAAAGGGCTAGTGGGGTCCTGTCCTCTATCAGAGCATTCCCTGTGTGTGTGCTGTATGTCGGTACTTTTGTGTCGACATGTATGAGGAGAAAAATGATGTGGAGACGGAGCAGATTACCTGTAATAGTGATGTCACCCCCTAGGGGGTCGACACCTGAGTGGATGAACTGTTGGATCAGGCGCAGTCTTTTCGTGGACAAGCGGGCAAAAGGTTCCTCATTTCTGCCCCGTGACAGAGGGAGAGGAAAAAGGCTGCAGAAATCAGCCAGTTCCCAGGAACAGAAACCCTCTCCCAAGCCCTCAGTATACGCTGGGGCTTTACAAGCAGAATCAGGCACGGTGGGGGGCCCGTCTCAATGAATTTCAGCGCGCAGTGGGCTCACTCGCAAGTAGACCCCTGGATCCTTCAGGTGATATCTCAGGGGTACAAATTAGAATTCGAGACGTCTCCCCCTCGCCGTTTCCTAAAGTCGGCTTTACCGATGTCTCCTTCTGACAGGGAGACAGTTTTGGAAGCCATTCACAAGCTGTATTCCCAGCAGGTGATAATCAAGAAACCCCTCCTGCAACAGGGAACGGGGTATTATTCCACACTGTTGTGGTACCGAAGCCGGACGGCTCGGTGAGACCGATTCTAAATCTAAAATCTTTGAACACTTACATACAGAGGTTCAAATTCAAGATTGAGTCACTCAGAGCAGTGATTGCGAACCTGGAAGAAGGGGACTACATGATGTCTCGGGACATCAAGGATGCTTACCTTCATGTCAAAATTTACCCTTCTCACCAAGGGTACCTCAGGTTTATGGTACAGAACTGTCACTATCAGTTCAGACGCTGCCGTATGGATGGTCCACGGCACCCCGGGTCTTTACCAAGGTAATGGCCGAAATGATGATATTCCTTCGAAGGAAGTGAATTTTAGTTATCCCTTACTTGGACAATTCCCTGATAAGGGTAAGATCCAGGGAACAGTTGGAGGTCGGTGTAGCACTATCTCAGGTAGTGTTGCGGCAGCACGATTGGATTCTCAATATTCCAAAATCGCACCTGGTTCCGACGACGTGTCTTCTGTTCCTAGGGATGATCCTGGACACAGTCCAGAAAAAGGTGTTTCTCCCGGAGGAGAAAGCCAGGGAGTTATCCGAGCTAGTCAGGAACCTCCTAAAACCGAGCCAAGTCTCAGTGCATCAATGCACAAGGGTTCTGGGTAAAATGGTGGCTTCCTACGAAGCAATCCCATTCGGCAGATTCCACGCAAGAACTTTCCAGTGGGACCTGCTGGACAAATGGTCCGGGTCGCATCTTCAGATGCATCAGCGGATAACCCTGTCACCAAGGACAAGGGTGTCCCTCCTGTGGTGGTTGCAGAGTGCTCATCTTTTAGAGGGCCGCAGATTAGGCATTCAGGACTGGGTCCTGGTGACCACGGATGCCAGCCTGCGAGGCTGGGGAGCAGTCACACAGGGAAGGAATATCCAGGGCTTATGGTCAAGCCTGGAGACATCACTTCACATAAATATCCTGAAGCTAAGGGACATTTACAATGCTCTAAGCTTAGCAAGACCTCTGCTTCAAGGTCAGCCGGTGTTGATCCAGTCGGACAACATCACGGCAGTCACCCACGTAAACAGACAGGGTGGCACAAGAAGCAGGAGGGCAATGACAGAAGCTGCAAGGATTTTTCGCTGGGCGGAAAATCATGTGATAGCACTGTCAGCAGTATTCATTCCGGGAGTGGACAACTGGGAAGCAGACTTCCTCAGCACGACCTCCACCCGGGAGAGTGGGGACTTCACCCAGAAGTCTTCCACATGATTAAAAACTCGACAGGTATTGCGCCAGGTCCAGGGACCCTCAGGCAATAAGCTGTAGACGCTCTGGTAACACCGTGGGTGTACCAGTCAGGGTATGTGTTCCCTCCTCTGCCTCTCATACCCAAGGTACTGAGATTGATAAGATGGAGAGGAGTAAGCACTATATGCGTGGTTCCGGATTGGCCAAGAAGGACTTGGTAACCGGAACTTCAAGAGATGCTCACGGAGGATCCGTGGCCTCTACCTCTAAGAAGGGACCTGCTCCAGCAAGGACCCTGTCTGTTCCAAGACTTACCGCGGCTGCGTTTGACGGCATGGCGGTTGAACGCCGGATCCTGAAGGAAAAAAGGCATTCCGGATGAAGTCATCCCTATCCTGATCAAAGCCAGGAAGGATGTAACCGCAAAAACATTATCACCGCAATTGGCGAAAATATGTTGCGTGGTGCGAGGCCAGTAAGGCCCGACGGAGGAAATTCAACTGGGTCGATTCCTACATTTCCTGCAAACAGGAGTGTCTATGGGCCTGAAATTGGGGTCCATTAAGGTTCAAATTTCGGCCCTGTCAATTTTCTTCCAAAAAGAACTAGCTTCAGTCCCTGAAGTTCAGACGTTTGTAAAAGGGGTACTGCATATACAGCCTCCTTTTGTGCCTCCAGTGGCACTTTGGGATCTCAATGTAGTTTTGGGTTCCAAAAGTCACATTGGCTTGAACCACTTAAATCTGTGGAGTTAAAATATCTCACATGAAAAGTGGTCATGCTGTTGGCCCTGGCCTGGGCCAGGCGCGTGTCAGAATTGGCGGCTTTATCCTGAAAAAGCCCTTATCTGATTTTCCATTCGGACAGGGCGGAATTGAGGACTCGTCCTCAGTTTCTCCCCAAGGTGGTTTCAGCGTTTCACCTGAACCAACCTATTTGTGGTGCCTGCGGCTACTAGGGACTTGGAGGCCTCCAAGTTGCTAGACGTTGTCAGTGCCCTGAAAATATATGTTTCCAGGACGGCTGGAGTCAGGAAATCTGACTCGCTGTTTATCCTGTATGCACCCAACAAGCTGGGTGCTCCTGCTTCTAAGCAGACTATTGCTCGTTGGATTTGTAGTACAATTCAGCTTGCACATTCTGTGGCAGGCCTGCCACAGCCAAAAATCTGTAAATGCCCACTCCACAAGGAAGGTGGGCTCATCTTGGGCGGCTGCCCGAGGGGTCTCGGCTTTACAACTTTGCCGAGCAGCTACTTGGTCAGGAGCAAATACGTTTGTAAAATTCTACAAAATTGATATCCTGGCTGAGGAGGACCTGGAGTTCTCTCATTTGGTGCTGCAGAGTCATCCGCACTCTCCCGCCCGTTTGGGAGCTTTGGTATAATCCCCATGGTCCTTACGGAGTCCCCAGCATCCACTTAGGACGTTAGAGAAAATAAGAATTTACTTACCGATAATTCTATTTCTCATAGTCCGTAGTGGATGCTGGGCGCCCATCCCAAGTGCGGATTGTCTGCAATACTTGTACATAGTTATTGTTACAAAAATCGGGTTATTATTGTTGTGAGCCATCTTTCAGAGGCTCCTCTGTTATCATGCTGTTAACTGGGTTCAGATCACAGGTTATACGGTGTGATTGGTGTGGCTGGTATGAGTCTTACCCGGGATTCAAAATCCTTCCTTATTGTGTACGCTCGTCCGGGCACAGTATCCTAACTGAGGCTTGGAGGAGGGTCATAGGGGGAGGAGCCAGTGCACACCAGATAGTCCTAAAGCTTTCTTTAGATGTGCCCAGTCTCCTGCGGAGCCGCTATTCCCCATGGTCCTTACGGAGTCCCCAGCATCCACTACGGACTATGAGAAATAGAATTATCGGTAAGTAAATTCTTATTTTTCCCTGTCTGGAGCAGTCATAAGGCCGGCCATGGCTTCAGCTTGGATAGCAAAGGCAGTGGCTGCCTGGGCTGATGCATTGGAAGGTGATTTTTCATCAGCTTCTAGAGAGCAAAAATCCTATATAGCCCATATTAAACAGGCTGCAGTATTCTTGGAAGAAGCTGCATTACAGATGGGTACTACTGCTTCCAGGGCATCAGCCTCAACAATAGTTGCTCGCAGAGTAGTTTGGTTGCGTACATGGAAAGCTGATTCAGAATCTAAGAAGGTTTTGGAATCTTTGCCTTTTTCTGGAAATATTCTGTTTGGTAAAGAACTGACAGATATTCTGGAGTCAGAAGCAGACTACAAGTAGGTCCAGTTTCCTTCCACATATAACCCCAAACCTAGCGGTCCGGTTTTCCGGCCCTTTCTGTCTCAAGGAAAACCAAAGGGAAAAAGTGATCGTAAGCAGCCCCAATACAATAAGTTTAAGTCAAAAAAGCATTTGGCTACTAGAGGGCCAGCTTCCAAACCAGAAGATAAGCCATCAGCCTGATGGTGCGCGCTTCCTCCTGGGGGACCCCGGGGTAGGGGTCCGACTTCTTCAGTTTGCACAGATGTGGCGGCAGTCTACAACAGATGCCTGGGTGCAAGAAGTGGTATCTCTAGGTTATATGTTTCCCTTCAAGAAGCATCCTTCTCAAAGGTTCTTCTGCACCAGCCCATCTCGGGTAGAGACAAAGACCAGAGATTTGCAAGAAGCAGCTCAGAAATTGCTTCAGTCAGGAGTAGTCATTCCAGTACCCCCTGCACAACGGGGACATGGTTTTTACGCCAACCTATCTTTGGTTCAGAAGCCAAATGGGTCATTTCGGCCCATTCTCAATCTCAAAATGCTAAACGAATATATTTGGGTACCAAGGTTCCACATGGAGACGTTACGCTCCATAGTTTTGTCCATGGAGCCAGGGGATTATATGGTATCCCTGGATATTCAGGATGCTTACCTACATGTTCCTATAACACTGTCCCATCAGTGTTATCTCAGGTTCACTATCCTCCAGCAGCATTTCCAGTTCCAGGCCCTACCTTTTGGGTTAGCCACAGCCCCCAGAGTATTTACCAAGATTATGGTGGTTATGGCAGCTTATCTCCGCAAGCAAGGGATAAGACTTTTTCCATACCTCGATGACCTTTTAATCCTGGCACAATCACAGGAATTGCTCCTGTGCCATCTCCAACAGACAATAACATGTCTGCAGAGCCACGGGTGGCTCATAAATTGGGCAAAATCATCTCTGGTGCCGCCACAACGGATGACTCACTTGGGGGCTGATATCCAAGGTACAGTCAAAGATTCAGGACTTGTTACACAGTCAGAGGGTATCCATTCACGCAGCTATGCGAGTGATGGGGTTGATGGTGTCAATATTCGACGTGGAGGAGTATGCACAATTCCACTCAAGGCCTCTGCAGCGTTTGATTCTGGCCAGATGGAATGGAGTACATCAGACAATAAAGAAACAGACAATGGTACTTCCAGTAAAGGTAAGAGAGTCATTAGCCTGGTGGCTACAGATATCCCATCTAGACAAAGGGAGACCCTTTTGGATATCAGATTGGGAGATCCGGACAACAGATGCCAGTCTTCAGGGCTGGGGAGCAGTGTCTGGAAAATTATGGTTCCAGGGACAATGGACCAGAGAAGAAAGCTGCCTGCCAATAAACCTATTAGAACTTCGGACCATATACATGGCACTGATTCAGGCAAAGGGCATTCATCAGGGAAAACCAGTCCAGATCCGCTCGAACAATGCGACGGCGGTATCGTGCCTCAACCATCAGGGAGGAACTCACAGCCAAAAAGCAATGGAGATATGTCACATACTAAAGTGGGCAGAACTCCATCTTCTAGCCTTGTCCGCAGTGTTCGACGGGAGTCCTAAATTGGGAAGCGGATTTTCTCAGTCAACACACCATTCAAGCAAGCGAATGGGCTTTACACCCGGAGGTCTTTCAGACTCAGACAAATGGGGGTTGCCGGAGATAGATCTCATGGCATCCCGTCCGAACAACAAAGTGCCCGCATACGGGTCAAGAACAAAGGATCCTAGAGCGATCTTTGAGGATGCCTTGTCGGTGAAATTGGACTTTCATCTGGCTTATCTGTTTCCTCCGATCACCCTGTTACCCAGGGTGGTGAGGAAAATAAAGCAAGCAAAGGGTGCCGTGATTCTAATAGCTCCGGCCTGGCCCAGAAGTCATTGGTACACAGATATGCAGAGAATGTTGGACGCTCCATTTCTGCTTCCTCAATGTCCAGATCTACTGATGCAGGGTCCCTGTTATCACAGACATCTGGATCGACTGTCTTTGACGGCATGGTTCTTGAAACCTCTATCCTAAAGTCAAGAGGATTCTTTGAACAGGTAATTTAAACAATGCTCAGAGCAAGGAAACCCTCCTCAGCTCGTATTTATCACCGAATATGGCAGGTTTATATTTATTGGTGCAGTGAAGGAGGTATGGACCCGAAATCGTTTAGAGTTTCCAGGTCCGTTGCATTCCTTCAGGTAGGAATGGATAAAGGTTTGAAGGTGGCTTCCTTGAGAGTGCAGGTATCGGCATTGACTGTATGGTTCCAAAAGAAAATTGCCAATATACAGGATGTGCGTACTTTTTTCCAGGGAATGCTGCGCATTCAACCTCCCTTTGTTCCACCTACAGTACCATGGGACTTATGTTTAGCCCTGAAAGCCCTTCAAGTTGCCCCATTTGAACCACTTAACAAGGTGGATCTTAAATGGTTGACAGCAAAAGTACTCTTTCTACTGACTTAGGCATCAGCTAGAAGAGTATCAGATTTAGGAGCGCTGTCTTGTCGTTCCCCATTTCTGATTTTTTTATCCAGATAAAGCAGTTCTCAGAACTAGGTCTGGGTATCTTCCAAAGGTGATGTCTAAATTCCACCTTAATGAAGAAATTGTAGTCCCGGCTTTTCAGGTATCAGGACTTTCTGCGGACGATGCGTCGCTGGACGTAGTCCGGGCATTAAGGATCTACGTGGATCGTACCAGTGTCATCAGAAAGACATATTCTCTCTTCGTTCTCTACGGATTTCACAAGAGAGGATGGCTTGCTACTAAACGCTACTAAACAGACACTGGTAAGATGGCTTTGAATGACGATTTCAGAAGCATATTCTCAAGCTGATCGCCCTATTCCGGCTAATGTCTCTGCTCACTCTACTCATAAGGTAGGTCCTTCATGGGCAGCACAAGATGGTGCTACAGCAAACAGATATGTAAGGCAGCCACATGGTCTTCCATTAACACATTCATTAGACATTATGCCTTGGATACTTTTGCCTCTCATGACGCAGAATTCGGGCGTAAGGTTCTCCTGTCCAATCAGGAGCGTCCCCAACACTAAATTGCTTTGGGAAATCCCATTGTTATCCTGTGGATAACCTGTGGACCCTGCCAGAGAAATATACATTATGGTAAGAACTTACAGTTGATAACGGTATTTCTCCTAAGTCCACAGTCCCACAGGGATCCCACCCTGACGCACCTGATTTGATGATCCTTCTACTCACTAACCCAGAGGTTCTCAAACTCGGTCCTCGGGGGCCCACAGAGTGCATGTTTTGCAGGTAACCCAGCAGGTGCACAGGTGTATTAATTACTGACACATTTTAAAAGGTCCACAGGTGGAGCTAATTATTTCACTTGCGATTCTGTGAGGAGACCTGCAAAACATGCACTGTGTGTGCCCCCGAGGACCGAGTTTGAGAACCTCTGCACTAACCTCTTCCTTCTTGTATGGAAGGGTGTGCATGTGTGTTCTTCTCGCCTGATTAGGGCTCTACATGATGCTCCTGCCTTGTGCTTTGGAATACCACTGATTTGCCCGTACCAGTGGGCGGGATTTATGGATGGGCCCATTGCATCCTGGGAGGCCAGAAAGCTTTTGATCATTTGGTGCCAATCCGCTGTCGCTCCATCATATCCTATTGTTATCCTGTGGAACCTGTGGACTTAGGAGAAATACAGTTATCAACGGTAAGTTCTTACCATAACGTATATTTCTGTTTCACTGCAACATATCTTAATATACAGTACTATAAGTTGCTAGTCATGCATTTTTATGTAGTTTTATATACATCTTTGCAAATATTTTACCATCCAAGAAGGAAAGTTTAATATAGACTATTTTTGTTTACATTAACACATTTCCTCTTTGCAGATCCCAGTCCTCCTTTCCTAACCCCTGGACTTTCTAACTCCCTCTCCTCCACTGTGCACTACCTCGTGTTCTCCCTGATTCATACTCCTGCCCCATTATCTTCCTCTGTCTACATCCCATACATCTGCCCTCCCTCATGCATGCCACTGCCTTTACTGCATGTGTTGTGCATACATGCAGCCAATTAGTGTTGGAGGTTTCTTCAGAATGCCTCTGCCAAAGAAACATGGTCACCTGTAGATGGGCAGACCATACATGAGGCCTCTGCAGGGAAAGGCTCATCTAGAGTCTGTGTGATAGCAATTATACTTTCCATCCACAAGATGGCGCTTTGTACTCAGTTGGAAAATATTGCATTAAAAATTGACCAACATGTTTACAGTGTCTTTCTTTATTGCACAGAATATACTTATATTCCTGCGTCTCATTTTAAAACTGGGTTTTTTGCTCAGATTCTTTGCTACTATTTTTCAATGACAACAAATTTGTTAAAATCTTGAAGTTGGTGGAAAACTGTTTTCCTGCTAACAATCATTCTGAATTGCAGCCTAACGGATATGGGGGGTAATTCAGATCTGATTGCAACAGCAAATTTGTTAAGTAGTGGACAAAACCATGTGCACTGCAGGTGGGGCAGATGTAACGTGCAGAGAGAGTTAGATTTGGGTGGGTTGTATTGTTTCTGTGCAGGGTAAATACTGCCTGCTTTATTTTTACACTGCAATTTAGATTTCAGTTTAAACACACTTCACCGAAATCTAACTCTCTCTGCACATGTTACATCTGCCCCCCCCCCACCCCCCCCCCCACCCCCCACCCCCACCTGCAGTGCACATGGTTTTGCCCAACTGCTAACAAATTTGCTGCTGCGATCAGATCTGAATTAGGCCTATGGACTTATGGTGAACTATCTATTATTATTATTATTATTGTTTATATGGCGCCACAAGGTTTCCGCAGCGCCTATCTATCTATCTATCCATCTATCTATCATATCTATATTATATTCTATAATTGTGCATAAGTATGCAAAGTCACCAAATGTATCCTCTCTAGAATACCGCTACATCTTTTTAAGGAAAGCATCACACAGCAGGAACCAACGAAAAGCAATATTTGTTTTTGTTACGCTATTGCATGCTAGCAGTTAATGATTTTATTGGCTGTGGGACATTCACTTCTAACAGTTTCCTAGCTTTCAATATGGTGCTAGCATGAGAAAGTTAGATTATGGATAACGGATGTATTCTCAACACAAGTATTAAGCATTCGGGAAAATAGATCCCATACCTGTATATGCAATTAAACTATTACAAACATTATAAGTTACTCTTTGTGTCACTGTACTAGCGATCTGTTGTCACCTTATGCAGGTTTCGTGTTTTGATCCATGTATAAAATTGTATTTAAAGGAAAAAAAATACTCCCTACTGTTAAAAAGGCTATTGTACTGGTATACATCTTGTAGTGTACAGCCCTGTATTTCTAGATGGTCGCAGACCTTGGGTTGGTATCTTCTATTTAGCAGTAGTCGGTACAGTACATTATTCCATTTTGTTACATGTAAATGTAACATCTGTAAGATGCTCCATTGTTTGGTACAAACAACAGCATGTGCAAATATTTGGGGTGAGTATTGAGCATCATTATTTACATCAGGGGTGGCCAACCAGTCAGAAACAAAGAGCCAAAAATTTTGTTAGGCACGTCAAAGAGCCGACATCGAGCCGCAGGCGCACATGCAAAACTGGGGTGTGGCCTTGTGCCTGCTAGGCCACGCCTCTGGTATAAAATACATTTCAAAAACCAGATCCACATATAATACATTTTTAAAGCCAGATCCAACATAAAATACATTTAAAAAGCCGCTTCCACATAAAACAATTGAGAAAGAAAGAGCCACATAAAATATATTGAAAAAGCCAGATTCACATAATACACTTCAGCTCCCCCATGTGTCACTCCAGCGAGTACCCTGCTGTGTCACTTCAGCCAGCTCCCCCATGTGTCACTCCAGCCAGTACCCTGCTGTGTCACTTCAGCCAGCTCCCCCATGTGTCACTCCAGCCAGTACCCTGCTGTGTCACTTCAGCCAGCTACCTCATGTGTCACTCCTGCTAGCACACTCATACAGTATGTCACTCTTGCCAGCACTCTCCTGTGTCACTCCTGCCAGGAACCTCATATGTTACTATATCCCCCCCCCAAAAAAAAAACCAACAAAAAAAAACCACACACCTCGTGCAATTGCAGCATCCCCTTATGTGTCCTCTGTTTAACAGTGGGTGTCTCACCTCAAGTATCTGGCTCTCTCAGTTCTCAGTCCCCGTAGTGCTGCTGTTGACTGTCTGGCTGGAGTGCAGCAGTTTCCGGATCTGTTGTGGTCACATAACTTTGAGTGTCGGGAGCCACATTAGAATAAAGAAAGAGCCACATGAGGCTCAAGAGCCACAGGTTGGCCACCGCTGATTTACATGATGGCTTTTAAGAACTGGGCAGTCTTTGGGCCTGATGTATCAACAGTTGTTTGCGTTAAAAAAAGATATACATTTCATTTTTCTATAATTTTCGCATTATTTAAGTATTGTCTGAATGTATGTAAGTTTTTCAATTTTAATTATCGCTTTTGCTAAATTATACTTTTCGGGTTTTTTTTCTAACTTTTCCAACTTCTATTGAAAATGAATGGGAACCTTATGTATCATTGATTATTGTGAAAATAGACTATAACTTTTCATATCTTTTTTTAGCCAGCTTTTACTGGTGAGTTTAGCTTGATTGTTCTTGTAGTTCTACCTCTAAATTTCTAAATTTACTTTTTTTTACACAAAAAGTAAAAAAAAAGTCCTGAAAAACACACTAAGTGATGAAAAACATGTTGAAACTTCTCACATTTTTTATACATCAGCCTCAGACTCTCGGGACACTTCCCTGAAATTTATTTTCCACTAAAGAATATGCTGGAGTATTGTTTTGCTAATATTAATGCTTTTGTATTGTAATAGATTTTACTATGTTACATATAGCCGAACTACAAAAATGAATAATATTAAAACTACATATGTATATATTGAAAATTTTTCTTGTGATTGTATTTTAGCTGAGATCCGAGAGAAGCGCGATATGCCAAACTGGAGTATGTCTGCCTCTGATTTCTATGGCTGGGTGGAAGAGCTGCGTAGATTGGCTGCCTATGACCAGACCGATGAACTGGCCAGGAATTACTGGGCTCATTTTCCAATTGCTTCTCATTTAGGTTATGATGATCCTGATGCAGAAGACTAGTTTCATCAATTATATCATCAAGTGAAGTCAATGTATATTATTCTACAATATAATAATGCTACCACAGTCTACTTCTTTAGTTTTAACATAAATATATATATCCTATAAAATGCCTTTTTAGATAAATGAGTTGCTTTTCTAAAACTGCTAATGAGGGAAGGAGTAGGAAAAAGATTTGATATATTATATAGAGGATATAACTGACCTAAGACCCTGCTGTAAATGAACAGTTTATAGTATGAGTGTAAAATAAACATATTCCTTTGTATTGTGAGTACAGTAGGGGGTCTTACTCTGAGCTGTCCAGGTGGTGGCCCCAGGGCCAAGCCTGTAAGAGAATTAATCATTGTTCTTTTATTTGACATTATATTTGTTTTGATTATTTCAATAACTATAAATCTAGGATACTAACCATGTACAGTATGTGCTTTACATGTCAACTTTTAGGGAGCAACAAAGAAACAGAAACCATTGGTGTACAGAAGTGTATAAAGCCAACGGGTTATCTGTATTTTTATTTTTATTTAAGTTGAAAGTCATATGTCCAGTCCACAATAATGACTTTAGAAATGTATACTTGTATATTAAATGTAACCAGTTTTATGAAAATGATCGTGAGCAGATAGTTTTTTCAGATCAAGATGCAGATTTAGCAATGTGTCCATTCTTGAAAGAACCCTGAAACCAAAGTTATCCAACTCTTGCTGTACATATTTAATGAAGTCATTTTAAGGGTGTGTTACATTAGGGCGTCATGTCCTCTTGTAGCTGAAATGCTGGTTTGTTTTTGTTTATTTTGCACTTGGATATATTTACATTTAGGTTCCTTTAAATACTCCTCTTTAATCGCCATTAAGTTATAAATACTGGAGAATAATAGTGAAAGAAATACAGAATAGAAGGAACGATGTTTTGCAACTGGTCAATATTGAACAATTGCAACATGTCTAGTATCAAATGTCTAAAAGCTGGTACCTTAAGGGCTCTATAGTGTAGCAGTAAAAAGTGGATTCTCTGTAGAAACCACTAGAAAATAGGATTTTCACTGCTTTGGGCCATTTATCAAAGAGTTGATAACACTAGGTAACACCACCAATATTATGGCATTACTGCTAAGACTTCCATTGCCAGCAAAGCATCTCAACTTTGCTTGATCCTTGCCAGATGAAAAGCTAACCCTTCAGTGCCATTGTCAGAGTGCCAGCAACACAGAGGAGAACATTGTTGTGAAGGGAAACACTGCAGGACCCTGCTAGATAGGTATCCGTATATAATGGCGGTATAATACACTGTGTAGACAAAAGTGATTGGACACCCCCACACAAGCAAAATGGTGTGCTCCAGCAGCTGGAACATGTTTGTGAAGGTATAGAACAGGTAGAGGGGCACTGATTAGATAATTTGTTAACTAAATGGCTAATGTACTAAAATATTTAAAAGGGGATCATTGTAGGCTGCACAATGTCATGTTTCTAGGGCGATGCTGGACTGGTATACAGAAAACTTCTGTCAGTGTCCAATTACTTTTATCCACTATAGTGAAGTAAACATTACTGCACTGAGAAGCTATACTGGACGGTATATACCAACTGTAATAATTTCTATTGATAAATAGAGCCCTTAGTGACAATAACAGAAGTGGTTTTCACTGTAGCAACATCTAAAAACACTTCACTGTTGGTAGTAATATCACCAAATTACCCTAGCATAAAAGCTACATCTGTACCTGATCACAAGTCTACGGATTTATTTCTTTTTTACAATCACATTGTGTTACATTTCAATGCTTATATTTGCAAATAATGAAATGTTGGTTTCCAAACTACTGGAATTACAAAACTATGCTGAGTATCAATAAAGATTTAGAGGGCATTTTCTTTTCTTGCTCTGTAATATGACATGCCAGTTATTCCAATATCCCATCCTTCTGACTGCTGCTTTGTGCTCCAAACAATCAACGACAGACTGATAGGCTGACAGTTCATCCTCACATACATAATTCAGCAGATACGGCTAAACCAGAAGATTATACTGAAAAGTGTTTCCAGACAGTGAACAGTCTTTTAAAAGCCTGCTTAGATATTTCCTGCAGATATAACCCCATTTTCATGAAATTAGTGCCCTTAATGTAACTAATTGCTATTCTACTACTCTATCCTACAGTGCTTTCTTTAATAGTAAAGTCTACCAATGTATCATGTCTGTTTGTTGTATGTGTGCGCTCATATAGACACATGCAGATCCAGATAGCAGACTTCAGTTTGTTACATTGTTACTCTTTCCGACATTTGCCTGCTAAACACAGGTTAGAGTGTTCTGTGTCTTAATCTACTAAGTGCTCTAGAATCCTGTAAAGGATTGTTTAGTCTTGGCACATAGTCAGCATTCTTGATGTTGTACATCCTGTAAGCTGAGCTACAGTAACTGATTGAGTAGCTTAATCACATTCCCTAAATTAACAGAGGTAATGACAGAGGGACTAAAGCAACCCTTTTTGGCTGAATAATTTAAAAGAGCTCTTGCTCAGATTCCCTCTGGTAATAGGTCAGGATGAATTCACCACATATTGCAAAAATGTTTCGGTATTGGCAAATTTCATTTTGTAAGCTGACTTTATTCACCAAGCATGCCCTAATGGCCCATTTGATGGCAATCTCCAAGCTCGGAAAAGGGTTTGTTCCAATTACCATACTAAAGCATTGCGCCACACTGACCTTAGATTATACACCAAACTAGTTTGCTAAATTTATTGACGAATTTTTGCAATTTTAACCAAGTGGACTTTATCCATGGAAGGTCTCAAGGGCCCCGTACCCTACAACGATATGTCTGAGGCTGAAGTCTGATGTAGTTTCCCTTGAACTCCCCCGGGAGCTGCCTGGGAGTGATTCCATACGATTTTGTACTTTAGTGTTATTTTTGCATAAGATATATCGCATGCGATTGATGAAGTCGCTATACATCGTATGCAATACAGTATATCGTACAGCATACAATTGTACCATAAGATATATCTGATGGGCTAGATAGAGGGCTATGGGGGCTGGGAGTGTCCTGAGAATGCCAGTCAAACTTCCCTGTGATACATCGCATGCACAAAAAACACACTTTTTTCATCTGATTCCATCCAGTTCCGATATATCATTAGTGCAGCACCAACAACCTAGGGAATCCTATCCGACAGCCACGGGGACACGCATTGGATTGGATACCATCTAAAACACATACGACTGTACACCATTTCATACATATCAGACGGATATATCGGAATTGTAGGAAATCGTGTAACATCGTACTAGTGTATGGGGCCCTTCAGCGCAACTCATCCGGCCTGGTTAGTTTTCTTAGTATACTTCCCCTCAATGCTTGGAGCATGCTATGATTTTATCAACACACACATCGAAACCGTTTGACAATTAATTGAACCGTTCAACATTGAATTATGAGATCAAAGCATTATACTCCGACCCAGTGATATGCATTAACCACTTGCCTGATGATTTTTATTTGCAAACACTGCACAGAAATGTAATAAAGTTAAAATTAATTTAATAAAGTTTAAAATGTATTAAATATATCTTAATATATTGTATTAAAGAAACAAACACAAACCTAGGCCCTCATTGTAATTTTACTTCCCACTGCCCATCAGAAGTATTCCACCAAGTGGCATAAGATCCCCAGAACTATCAATCCTCACACCACCTGGCAGAGCCCCCACCCTCAACCACATCGCCAGTGTGCCTCAGTCAAGTACCCACTTCCCCATGCGTCACTATGTGGTTTATCATATTATTAATATATTCCCTCGCCAAGCCCGAAAAAAATCTTTTAATGGGCCAACATAACATTCCGTAGTGGCATATTACAGTATTACAGATTATACCCCTACAACTCCCCCCCCCCCCCCCCCCTTTCTCCCCATCCGTGTCGTCACCTTGTTGCAGACAGTGGAGCATCAGTGGAGTCCCCCTGCTGCAGCAGAGGTTATTTTTTACTTCATAAACACTACAAAGAATTACATTGTGGTTCCTGCATCATATTAATTCACCTGTATGCCACATTCACAGTACAGCTGAAGTCGCAGATTTTTGTTCGCAGCTCCATAGGGCTCAGAGCAAAAATGTGTGAGTCCGGCACTAGAGGGCTGAAAAGGCAACTCGCGCAAACTACAAGCTGGTCGTAGCTAATAAGATTCCCCCTATTGGGTGCCAATAAAAAGGGGACCAGTCATTTAAAGCAATAGATTTTCTAACATAAAAATGGTTGGCCTTGTTGGGCTACAATATTATTCCTACATACTGTAAGCATTAAAATCAAGACAGAGTAAAATAACAGATTCTGTTATGGAAAACTACATGTAGAATCCTGCTGGTTGCAATTATGGAAAGATAGATTAATATAATGCAGGAACCACAAAGTAATTCTTTGTGATGTTTATGAAGAAAAAATAACAGTTAATTTTTGTAAAAAAAAAATGTTTACATTTCAAAGTGCTAAAAAAAAAGACTAATTGCACTTTTGATAAAAGCGATGCCCTGAAGAAAACACAAGGTACAGTGTATAATTTATGTAGATGGGTGGTCATTCCGAGTTGTTCGCTCGTTGCCGATTTTCACTATGCTGCGATTTGTTGCTAAATGCGCATGGTACGCAGAGCACATGCGCTTAGTTATTTAACTAAAAACTTAGCAGTTTTGCTGTTGTTCGTGCAAAGCTTTTCAGTCGCACTGCTGATTGGTGAATGATTGACAGGAAGTGGGTGTTTCTGGGTGGTAACTGAGCGTTTTCCGGGAGTGTGCTAAAAACGCAGGCGTGTCGGAAAAACACGGGAGTGTCTGGAGAAACGGGGGAGTGGCTGGCTGAACGCAGGGCGTGTTTGTGACGTCAAACCAGGAACTAAACGGACCGAGCTGATCGCAATCTAGGAGTAGGTCTGGAGCTACTCAGAAACTGCAAGGAAAATAAGAATTTACTCACCGGTAATTCTATTTCTCGTAGTCCGTAGTGGATGCTGGGAACTCCGTAAGGACCATGGGGCATAGACGGGCTCCGCAGGAGACTGGGCACTCTAAAGAAAAGATTAGGTACTATCTGGTGTGCACTGGCTCCTCCCTCTATGCCCCTCCTCCAGACCTCCGTTAGGGAAACTGTGCCCGGACGAGCTGACATTACAAGGAAAGGAAATTTGAATCCAGGGTAAGACTCATACCAGCCACACCAATCACACCGTACAACTTGTGATAACCTTACCCAGTTAACAGTATGAACAACAACTGAGCCTCACTCAACGGATGGCTCATAACAATAACCCTTATTTAAGCAATAACTATATACACGTATTGCAGAAAGTCCGCACTTGGGACGGGCGCCCAGCATCCACTACGGACTACGAGAAATAGAATTACCGGTGAGTAAATTCTTATTTTCTCTGACGGCCTAGTGGATGCTGGGAACTCCGTAAGGACCATGGGGATTATACCAAAGCTCCCAAACGGGCGGGAGAGTGCGGATGACTCTGCAGCACCGAATGAGCAAACACAAGGTCCTCCTCAGCCAGGGTATCAAACTTGTAGAACTTTGCAAATGTGTTTATACCCGACCAAGTAGCCGCTCGGCAAAGCTGTAAAGCCGAGACCCCTCGGGCAGCCACCCAAGAATAATAATAATAATTTTATTTATATAGCGCTCTTTCTCCAATAGGACTCAAGGCGCTTAACAGATACATAGCATAATATAGTACAGAAAATAATGAAGTACATTTTCATAAAATACAGAAGCATGAAGATACTAAAAGAGACACTATGGAAATGCTTGAGTAAACAGGAAAGTCTTGAGTCTACTTTTGAAGGATTCTATAGTTGGGGCCTCTTGCACTGTGCGGGGAAGTGAGTTCCATAGAGTCGGTGCCGCATGACTAAAAGCTCGACCCCCAGATGAATTACGGTAGATTCTAGGTACTGCTAAAAGTCCTTCATCTACAGATCGCAGTAATCGAGTGGGGCAGTATGGGGTCAGAAGCTGTTTCAGGTACCTTGGGCCTTGGTCATGTAATGCTTTGAAACTCAGTAAGCCAATCTTGAAGATGATTCGCCATCGAACAGGCAGCCAGTGAAGGGAGTAGAGGATGGGTGTTATGTGGCTAGAACGGGGCTGGTTGGTTAACAGCCTGGCAGCTGAGTTTTGCACCAGCTGTAAGCGTTGCAATTCTTTTGCTGGTAGACCAAGGTAGAGGGCATTACAGTAGTCTAATCGAGATGATACAAATGCATGTATGACTTTTGGCATATCATCTGAGGGAATTAAGTGCTTGATTCTGGCTATGTTCCTCAGGTGAAAGAATGAGGATTTGATTGTGGCTGATATCTGATGTTTAAGTGTCAAGCCATCATCCAGGACAACGCCAAGATTCCGCACATGATCACTGGTCTGTAATTCTGAATCCCCGAGTGTAAGTCCAGTTGGTTGGCTATGCTGCAGTCTTGTCCTTTGATGTTGCGGTCGTATTATGAGGACCTCTGTTTTATCCGGGTTCAGTCGCAGCCAACTGGCGCTCATCCACTCCTGTAGTTCAGCTAGACAGCCATTTAGGGTTGCTACTGGGTTATCAGTGCCCGGAGCAAAGGACAATTACAGTTTTGTATCATCTGCATAGCAGTGGTAGACCAGGCCATGGCGCCTGATTATTTCGCCCAATCGGAGCATGTATACTGCAAAAAGCATGGGGGATAGTATAGAACCTTGTGGGACACCACATGGCAATGGCACTGGTGGTGATGAGTATAATCCAGATGATACTCTCTGTGACCTGCCTGTGAGAAATGATTTGAACCAGTTTAGGACTGTGCCATCCAGACCACAGAAGTGTATCAGTCGCTCAATCAGAAGCCCGTGGTCCACGGTATCAAATGCTGCCGAGAGATCCAGAAGGATTAATATTGAACAGTCACCTCTGTCTTTTGCCATCAGAAGATCATTTAACACACACACCAGGGCTGTTTCAGTGCTATGTCTTCTCCTGAATCCTGATTGAAATGGATCATAAATATCATGGGTTGTCAGGCGGGTTTGCAGTTGATTTGCAACCACTTTCTCAATAACCTTTCCTAGGAAAGGAAGGTTTGATACCGGTCTGTAGTTGGTCATGCAGTCGGGATCTAAATTAGGTTTTTTAAGAAGCGGTCTAACAATTGCTTCCTTTAGGGGTCCAGGAAAAATGCCTGTCTGCAAAGAGCATTGAACAATTTTTGCAAAGACAGGACCAATTATATCCGTACAACCTATTAGAAGCTTGGTTGAGGTTGGGTCCAGACCACAGGTGGTGGGACGCAAAATCCGAGCAATTTCAGCAGTGTCCTTTACATCCACTGGGTCAAAGCTGGTCCATGAAGGCAGGTAGCTTTTATTGGCAGGCTTTGTAGTTTGGCTCTCCTTTGATGGCACTGTGGATATTCCAGCCCGGATGGTGGATATTTTATCTGCAAAGAAGTTTGCAAACTCGTTGCATCTTGCTTGGGAAAGGGTCTCATCAGTCTGCAGGCATGCTGGCTTGCAAAGCATCTCCACTGTGCGGAAAAGTTGAGCTGGCCTATTGTTTGCTGCTGTGATCTCATTTGACAGGAACTGTGATTTCTTACGAGTGATTGTCGATTGATATTCTTCGTTATGCTTTATTAGTTTTATTTTGTCATCCACTAGGTTAGTCATCCTCCATCGTCTTTCCAGTCTACGCCCCCTTTTCTTGAGCTCACTAACACTGTTGTCGAACCATGGAGCTTGACGCTGTGGTTTATGAGGTCTTATACGCACAGGGGCGATAATATCAATTACAGCCATAACATCCCTATTATAATAACGGACTAGGGAACAGGGATCTTCACAGGCACCCAGTATAGCAGAGAGATCCAGATTTGCTGCAAGAGCCTGGGGAGTCATACCCCTCCTTGGACGGTACCTGGTCAACTCCACGGGCAGAGATCTTATTTGAGGGGTTGCAACTGAGAACCAGAGGGAGTAGTGGTCTGACCAGATGACTGGGTTTATTTTTAGGTCAGTGACTTCTAATCCAATCTGAAAGACAAGATCAAGAGTGTGACCACTTTTATGTGTGGCAGAGGGAATGATCTGTGTGAAGCCCAGACCATTCATTGTGCACAGGAGGTCTTGGCCAAGGCGTGAGAGCTCATCATCCACCCATGCATTGAAATCCCCGAGGATGAGCCATCTTTGATGTTCCAGAACCAGGCCAACAACAGTGTCTGCAATTTCTTGTAGAAATATCTTTCCATCTCCAGGTGGCCGGTAGATGAGAAGTACTCTGAAACCTAATCCCGTCGAACTCTGGGCAGCAATGCACTCAAATGAGCGAGTAATTTCAATAGGGTGGACCCTAAGTTTAAGTTCTTTTTTGAAGCAGATAGCCACCCCGCCACCCCTGCGGTCCAGCCTTGGGTTGTGGATGACAGAGTAGTTTGTTGGTACCGCAGCCTCCAATATAGGTGCTGCATTTTCGTCTAGCCAGGTCTCTGTAATACAGGCTAGATCTGCAGATTCAATAAGGTCAGCAATTGTTGCAGTCTTGTTTCTTATAGATCTGGCATTACAAAGGACTGACCTGATTGGGCATACCAGAGGGCCTTCAGTTTTCTTTATGTTAAGTGCAGGAGCTCTGGGTATGGGGGTCACAAAGCGAGAGTTGACAAATCTGTCCTTCCAAACATAGGGCCGTCTTTTGGGTATTACTTCTATTTGATTGTTCTTTGAGTATGGGGGTGAGCAGGTGGGCAAAGGACGTAGATGGTTACCGGGGGAAATAAGTTTCCTGCCTGCTCGCTTCCCACGAATGCGCCTGTGTTTTCTTTTTAAAATGCCAAGGGATTGCAGAATAGAAGCCTGTGATGGTGTGATAGGAACTGCAGAACGTGGTGGGCGGAGTGAAAGAATGAAGCTGGAGCAATACGTATACATTTGGTCATCAATGACAGATTACTATAAGTTTGAGCTGCATATGATGATGAGAGAGAAAGCAGTGTTTTTTTTTGTTTTTGTTTTTTTCTTCCTTTTTGTGTTTTGTTTTCCCCCAATTCGGTATTTGATCCAAAATTGTAATGGGTTTATGAACAAAGTTATTGCTATAACCTATTGGGTATATTTGAAGCAAGTGATAAATAAAATAACTGCTGATTTAATCAATTATCCTAGGATAGGCAGTCTTTTGGGAAGGTGTTAGAAGCCAATTCCTACTGTGTAGGTGTGAAAAGTCTCAGTGTGAGAGGCCTTTGAAGTAGGTTTCTTGTGTGGGGGGAAGTGATAACATGTCCTGGGAAATGGATCCTGAGTTGAAACACTGAGCCTTCAGCAATTCAGAGCCTGAATATACTGATATTAGTAGATTGATGCAATAAGTCAGTTATTTGTTGCTCAGAGAACAGAGGTGGATGATGTCTAAGTGAGGGGCTAGATGTAGCCAAAGATAGGTTGTAATCCACAGTACCTTATCTGGGTGATGTCCAATGCAGAGTGCAGCAGCTGCTAAACTGAAGGATTTCTCAGTGGAGGTTTGCAGAGGATTCAGTCCAGGATTCAATCCAGTGTGTATCTCAGCGCAGGAATGCAATCCGTTGGTTTTGATGAGATGCCCGCGTAGAGTAGTACAAGTTAAAGGTAAGTCCTTGGATATTTATGATGATTCATAGGTCAGTTGTGGTGAATTTAAGCTGTTTTATGGAGAGTCCTCCAAGTCCCGAGTAGCCGCAGGCACCACGATAGGTTGGTTCAAATGAAACGATGACACCACCTTTGGGAGAAATTGGGGACGAATTCTGCTCTGTCCATATGGAAGATCAGATATGGGCTTTTACATGACAAAGCCGCCAATTCCGACACACGCCTAGCCGAAGCTAAGGCCAACAGCATGACCACTTTCCACGTGAGATACTTTAGTTCCACGGTCGTAAGTGGCTCAAACCAGTGGGATTTCAGGAAATCTAACACAACGTTAAGATCCCAGGGTGCCACTGGTGGCACAAAAGGGGGCTGAATATGCAGCACTCCCTTAACAAACGTCTGAACCTCAGGCAGTGAAGCCAGTTCTTTTTTAAAGAAAATGGAGAGGGCCGAAATCTGGACCTTAATGGACCCCAATTTTAGGCCCATAGTCACCCCTGACTGTAGGAAGTGCAGGAAACGACCCAGCTGGAATTCCTCTGTAGGTGCCTTCCTGGCCTCACACCAAGCAACATATTTTCGCCATATACGGTGATAATGCTTTGCTGTCACGTCTTTCCTAGCCTTTATCAGCGTAGGAATAACTTCATCCGGAATGCCTTTTTCCGCTAGGATCCGGCGTTCAACCGCCATGCCGTCAAACGCAGCCGCGGTAAGTCTTGGAACAGACAGGGCCCTTGTTGCAGCAGGTCCTGTCTGAGAGGCAGAGGCCATGGGTCCTCTGCTTTTTGTTGAGGCGGGACGCCATCATGTCCACCTGTGGCAGTTCCCATCGGTTTGCAATTAGTTGGAAGACTTCTTGATGAAGTCCCCACTCTCCCGGGTGGAGGTCGTGTCTGCTGAGGAAGTCTGCTTCCCAGTTGTCCACTCCCGGAATGAAC
Organism: Pseudophryne corroboree; assembly: GCF_028390025.1. Lineage (NCBI taxonomy): Eukaryota > Metazoa > Chordata > Amphibia > Anura > Myobatrachidae > Pseudophryne > Pseudophryne corroboree. The sequence goes on from NC_086445.1 coordinate 464,870,090, forward strand.
ACTGCTGACAGTGCTTGCACGTGATTCTCCGCCCATCGAAGAATCTTTGTTGCTTCCGCCATTGCCATCCTGCTTCTTGTGCCGCCCTGGTGGTTTACATGGGCGACCGCCGTGATGTTGTCTGACTGAATCAGCACTGTCCGGTTTCGAAGCAGGGGCTCTGCTTGACTCAGGGTGTTGTAAATGGCCCTTAGTTCCAGTATATTTATGTGTAGAGAAGTCTCCAGACTTGACCATAGCCCTTGGAAGTTTCTTCCCTGAGTGACTGCCCCCCACCCTTGGAGGCTTGCATCTGTGGTCACCAGGACCCAGTCCTGTATGCCGAACCTGCGGCCCTCGAGAAGGTGAGCACTCTGCAGCCACCATAGAAGAGACACCCTGGCCCTTGGGGACAGGGTGATCAGCCGATGCATCTGAAGATGCGATCCGGACCACTTGTCCAACAGATCCCACTGAAAGATCCTCGCATGGAACCTGCCGAAGGGAATGGCTTCGTATGAAGCCACCATCTTTCCCAGGACTCGCGTTCAGTGATGCACCGATACCTGTTTTGGTTTCAGGAGGTCCCTGACCAGAGATGCTAATTCCTGGGCCTTCTCCACCGGGAGAAACACCTTCTTCTGTTCTGTGTCCAGAATCATACCCAGGAAAAGCAGACGCATCGTAGGAATCAGCTGCGACTTTGGAACATTCAGAATCCAGCCGTGCTGTTGCAACACTTCCTGAGAGAGTGCTACGCTGATCAACAACTGCTCCCTGGACCTCGCCTTTATGAGGAGATCGTCCAAGTACGGGATAATTATAACTCCCTTCTGCCGAAGGAGTATCATCATTTCGGCCATTACCTTGGTAAATATTCTCGGTGCCGTGGACAGGCCAAACGGCAACGTCTGGAATTGGTAATGACAGTCCTGTGCCACAAATCTGAGGTACTCCTGGTGAGGTGGATAAATGGGGACATGCAAGTAAGCATCTTTGATGTCCAGCGACACCATAAAATCCCCCTCTTCCAGGCTTGCAATAACCGCTCTGAGCGATTCCATTTTGAACTTGAATTTCTTTATATAAGTGTTCAAGGATTTTAAATTCAGAATGGGTCTCACCGAACCGTACGGTTTCGGTACCACAAACATTGTGGAATAGTAACCCCTTCCCTGTTGAAGGAGGGGGACCCTGACAATCACTTGCTGGAGGTACAGCTTGGGAATTGTCGCCAGCACTACCTCCCTTTCCATGGGGGAAGCTGACAAGGCTGATTTGAGGTAACGGCAGGGGGGGGGGGGGGGTCGCTTCGAATTCCAGCTTGTATCCCTGAGATACAATTTGTATAGCCCAGAGATCCACCTGTGAGCGAACCCACTGGCTGCTGAAGTTTCAGAGACGCGCCCCCACCGCACCTGGCTCCGCCTGTGGAGCCCCAACGTCATGCGGTGGACTTAGTGGAAGCAGGGGAGGACTTTTGTTCCTGGGAACTGGCTGCATGGTGCAGCTTTTTACCTCTACCCTTGCCTCTGGCAAGAAAGGATGCGCCCCTGACTCTCTTGCCTTTTTGGGAATGAAAGGACTGCATTTGATAATACGGTGCTTTCTTAGGCTGTGAGGAAACCTGAGGCAAGAAAGTCGACTTTCCAGCTGTCGCTGTAGACACGAGGTCCGACAGACCGTCCCCAAACAATTCCTCACCCTTATAAGGCAAAACCTCCATGTGTTTTTTAGAATCAGCATCTCCTGTCCATTGCCGAGTCCATAAGACCCTCCTGGCAGAAATGGACATAGCATTAATTCTAGAGCCCAGCAGGCAAATGTCCCTCTGAGCATCCCGCATATATAAGACGACGTCTTTGATATGGCCCAGGGTTAGCAAAACAGTATCTCTGTCGACGGAATCTATGTCGTCTAACAGAGTATCTGTCCACGCTGCTACAGCACTACACATCCAGGCTGAAGCAATAGCAGGTCTATACACTGACTTCAGGATAGCTTCCTGCTTTCTATCCGCAGGCTCCTTTAGGGCGGCCGTATCCTGAGACGGCAGGGCCACCTTTTTAGATAAGCATGTCAGCGCCTTGTCCACCCTAGGGGATGTTTCCCAACGTAACCTGTCCGTTGGTGGGAAAGGGTACGCCATCAGTAACCTCTTAGAAATCACTAATTTCTTATCAGGGGAACTCCACGCTTCTTCACACAACTCATTTAATTCATCAGATGGGGGGAAAGTCACTGGCTGCTTTTTCTCCCCAAACATATAAACCCTCTTGGTATTAACAGGGTTAATCTCAGAAATGTGTAATACATCTTTCATTGCAACAATCATGTATCGGATGGCTTTGGTCATTTTAGACTGTAAATGTGCCTCATCATCGTCGACGCTGGAGTCGGACTCCGTGTCGACATCTGTGTCAACCATCTGAGATATAGGGCGTTTATGAGCCCCTGACGGTTTTTGAGTCGCCTGGGCAGGCGCGGGCTGAGACCCCGGCTGTCCCAAGGCTGCAGCGTCATCAAACCTTTTATGTAAGGAGCTTACATTGTCGTTTAAGACCTTCCACATATCCATCCAATCAGGTGTCGGCCCCGACGGGGGTGACACCACACTTATCTGCCCTTGCTCCGCCTCCACGTAACCCTCCTCATCAAACATGTCGACACAGCCGTACCGACACACCGCACACACACACACAGGGAATGCTCAGACTGAGGACAGGACCCCACAAAGTCCTTTGGGGAGACAGAGAGAGAGTATGCCAGCACACACCACAGCGCTATATAACACAGGGATTTTCACTGACAATAAGTGATTTACCCAATAGCTGCTTTATAAGTCTTATTTGCGCCTAAATCTATGTGCCCCCCCCCCCCCCTCTCTCTTTTTAACCCGTCTTGTACCTGGATACTGCAGGGGAGAGCCTGGGGAGCTGCTTCCAGCGGAGCTGTGAAGAAAAAATGGAGCTGGTGTGCTGAGGAAGAAGGCCCCGCCCCCTCAGTGGCGGGCTTCTGTCCCGCTTTCTGTGTAAAAAAATGGCGGGGGATTTTACATATATACAGTGCCAGACTGTATATATGTATTTTTATGCCAAAAGGTACCACAATTGCAGCCCAGGGCGCCCCCCCCCCCCACAGCGCCCTGCACCCTACAGTGACCGGAGTGTGTAAGTGTGCTGGGAGCAATGGCGCACAGCTGCGGTGCTGAGCGCTACCTTAATGAAGACAGGAGTCTTCAGCCGCCGATTTCGTCGTCTTCAAGCTTCTGTTCTTCTGGCTCTGCGAGGGGGACGGCGGCGCGGCTCCGGGAACGGACGATCGAGGACAGGTGCCTGTGTTCGAACCCTCTGGAGCTAATGGTGTCCAGTAGCCTAAGAAGCACAAGCTAGCTGCAAGCAGGTAGGTTTGCTTCTCTCCCCTTAGTCCCACGTAGCAGTGAGTCTGTTGCCAGCAGAAGCTCACTGAAAATAAAAAACCTAACAAATACTTTCTTTACTAGCAAGCTCAGGAGAGCCCACTAGTAGCACCCAGCTCTGGCCGGGCACAGATTCTAACTGAGGTCTGGAGGAGGGGCATAGAGGGAGGAGCCAGTGCACACCAGATAGTACCTAATCTTTTCTTTAGAGTGCCCAGTCTCCTGCGGAGCCCGTCTATTCCCCATGGTCCTTACGGAGTTCCCAGCATCCACTAGGACGTCAGAGAAATATTTAGTAGCAGTTCTGCTAGTCTTTCGTTTGCTATTCTGCTAAGCTAAGATACACTCCCAGAGGGCGGCGGCCTAGCGTTTGCAATGCTGCTAAAAGCAGCTAGCGAGCGAACAACTCGGAATGACCACCATAGTGCCTAAAACAAATAGTGATAATGAAGTTGGAATGTGATGAGTCAAACAATAAAAAAGGGCTTAGCACAGGGCATCAAAAACCCTCTGCAATGAAGGGTTTAGTTTTAGTGAGATCATTTTAAACCTTTATTTTCAATGCCCAGCATCCCGTTTTCACCGCAATAGGTAATTTTGGTATGTAAAGTTACGTACAGGAGGCACAGGATAATATAGACTAGTTACCAACCTGTCAAAATGACAGAACAAAATAACAGTAATGTCAGTGCTGGTGGCTGTGCACACCTGAATGGAGCAACACTTGAATTGCTCCATCGGGCACCATCTAGTGGCCGCTGGTGCGCTAAACACTTGAATACCCCCCATAGAGGTGAGGAGCAGTGTTAGCATTTTATTATGTAGGATGTACACTGTAGGTAGAAGTTGCATTATTGCCATCCACTTGTTATACAGGGAGTGTCTCTGCAGCCATTATTCAACATGTCTGCAGCTTTAAAAGTCACACTTCTGCAGCTCTCCAGAGTCCTGTGGTGATTTTCACACATCCCACTATACATGGTGTCAGAAGTCTGGCTGTGATGACACAAGATCTCCAACACATAGATTTTCTGGTTTTAGACCATGGAAGGGGTGGGGGGCAGGATCAAGGGGATCCAAACACACTAATAAAGAAGTTTTATAAGATAATGCTTACCAGTGAAAAATGTTATAATTGGATGCACATGCTTTTAACTCTCTCAGAGTATCCAGTCATATACTGCAAGACTGAAACTACTAGTAAAGAAATGTGATTATGGTGCATTAGCAAGCGAGCCTATCAGGTAGAGATGAGCGCCTGAAATTTTTCGGGTTTTGTGTTTTGGTTTTGGGTTCGGTTCCGCGGCCGTGTTTTGGGTTCGAACGCGTTTTGGCAAAACCTCACCGAATTATTTTTGTCGGATTCGGGTGTGTTTTGGATTCGGGTGTTTTTTTCCAAAAACACTAAAAAACAGCTTAAATCATAGAATTTGGGGGTCATTTTGATCCCAAAGTATTATTAACCTCAAAAACCATAATTTACACTCATTTTCAGTCTATTCTGAATACCTCACACCTCACAATATTATTTTTAGTCCTAAAATTTGCACCGAGGTCGCTGTGTGAGTAAGATAAGCGACCCTAGTGGCCGACACAAACACCGGGCCCATCTAGGAGTGGCACTGCAGTGTCACGCAGGATGTCCCTTCCAAAAAACCCTCCCCAAACAGCACATGACGCAAAGAAAAAAAGAGGCGCAATGAGGTAGCTGTGTGAGTAAGATTAGCGACCCTAGTGGCCGACACAAACACCGGGCCCATCTAGGAGTGGCACTGCAGTGTCACGCAGGATGGCCCTTCCAAAAAACCCTCCCCAAACAGCACATGACGCAAAGAAAAAAAGAGGCGCAATGAGGTAGCTGACTGTGTGAGTAAGATTAGCGACCCTAGTGGCCGACACAAACACCGGGCACATCTAGGAGTGGCACTGCAGTGTCACGCAGGATGTCCCTTCCAAAAAACCCTCCCCAAACAGCACATGACGCAAAGAAAAAAAGAGGCGCAATGAGGTAGCTGTGTGAGTAAGATTAGCGACCCTAGTGGCCGACACAAACACCGGGCCCATCTAGGAGTGGCACTGCAGTGTCACGCAGGATGTCCCTTCCAAAAAACCCTCCCCAATCAGCACATGATGCAAAGAAAAAGAAAAGAAAAAAGAGGTGCAAGATGGAATTATCCTTGGGCCCTCCCACCCACCCTTATGTTGTATAAACAAAACAGGACATGCACACTTTAACCAACCCATCATTTCAGTGACAGGGTCTGCCACACGACTGTGACTGATATGACGGGTTGGTTTGGACCCCCCCCAAAAAAGAAGCAATTAATCTCTCCTTGCACAAACTGGCTCTACAGAGGCAAGATGTCCACCTCATCTTCACCCTCCGATATATCACCGTGTACATCCCCCTCCTCACAGATTATCAATTCGTCCCCACTGGAATCCACCATCTCAGCTCCCTGTGTACTTTGTGGAGGCAATTGCTGCTGGTCAATGTCTCCGCGGAGGAATTGATTATAATTCATTTTAATGAACATCATCTTCTCCACATTTTCTGGATGTAACCTCGTACGCCGATTGCTGACAAGGTGAGCGGCGGCACTAAACACTCTTTCGGAGTACACACTTGTGGGAGGGCAACTTAGGTAGAATAAAGCCAGTTTGTGCAAGGGCCTCCAAATTGCCTCTTTTTCCTGCCAGTATAAGTACGGACTGTGTGACGTGCCTACTTGGATGCGGTCACTCATATAATCCTCCACCATTCTATCAATGTTGAGAGAATCATATGCAGTGACAGTAGACGACATGTCCGTAATCGTTGTCAGGTCCTTCAGTCCGGACCAGATGTCAGCATCAGCAGTCGCTCCAGACTGCCCTGCATCACCGCCAGCGGGTGGGCTCGGAATTCTGAGCCTTTTCCTCGCACCCCCAGTTGCGGGAGAATGTGAAGGAGGAGATGTTGACAGGTCGCGTTCCGCTTGACTTGACAATTTTGTCACCAGCAGGTCTTTCAACCCCAGCAGACCTGTGTCTGCCGGAAAGAGAGATCCAAGGTAGGCTTTAAATCTAGGATCGAGCACGGTGGCCAAAATGTAGTGCTCTGATTTCAACAGATTGACCACCCGTGAATCCTTGTTAAGCGAATTAAGGGCTGCATCCACAAGTCCCACATGCCTAGCGGAATCGCTCCGTGTTAGCTCCTTCTTCAATGCCTCCAGCTTCTTCTGCAAAAGCCTGATGAGGGGAATGACCTGACTCAGGCTGGCAGTGTCTGAACTGACTTCACGTGTGGCAAGTTCAAAGGGCATCAGAACCTTGCACAACGTTGAAATCATTCTCCACTGCACTTGAGACAGGTGCATTCCATCTCCTATATCGTGCTCAATTGTATAGGCTTGAATGGCCTTTTGCTGCTCCTCCAACCTCTGAAGCATATAGAGGGTTGAATTCCACCTCGTTACCACTTCTTGCTTCAGATGATGGCAGGGCAGGTTCAGTAGTTTTTGGTGGTGCTCCAGTCTTCTGTACGTGGTGCCTGTACGCCGAAAGTGTCCCGCAATTTTTCTGGCCACCGACAGCATCTCTTGCACGCCCCTGTCGTTTTTTAAAAAATTCTGCACCACCAAATTCAAGGTATGTGCAAAACATGGGACGTGCTGGAATTTGCCCATATTTAATGCACACACAATATTGCTGGCGTTGTCCGATGCCACAAATCCACAGGAGAGTCCAATTGGGGTAAGCCATTCCGCGATGATCTTCCTCAGTTGCCGTAAGAGGTTTTCAGCTGTGTGCGTATTCTGGAAAGCGGTGATACAAAGCGTAGCCTGCCTAGGAAAGAGTTGGCGTTTGCGAGATGCTGCTACTGGTGCCGCCGCTGCTGTTCTTGCGGCGGGAGTCCATACATCTACCCAGTGGGCTGTCACAGTCATATAGTCCTGACCCTGCCCTGCTCCACTTGTCCACATGTCCGTGGTTAAGTGGACATTGGGTACAACTGCATTTTTTAGGACACTGGTGAGTCTTTTTCTGACGTCCGTGTACATTCTCGGTATCGCCTGCCTAGAGAAGTGGAACCTAGATGGTATTTGGTAACGGGGGCACACTGCCTCAATAAATTGTCTAGTTCCCTGTGAACTAACGGCGGATACCGGACGCACGTCTAACACCAACATAGTTGTCAAGGACTCAGTTATCCGCTTTGCAGTAGGATGACTGCTGTGATATTTCATCTTCCTCGCAAAGGACTGTTGAACAGTCAATTGCTTACTGGAAGTAGTACAAGTGGGCTTACGACTTCCCCTCTGGGATGACCATCGACTCCCAGCGGCAACAACAGCAGCGCCAGCAGCAGTAGGCGTTACACGCAAGGATGCATCGGAGGAATCCCAGGCAGGAGAGGACTCGTCAGACTTGCCAGTGACATGGCCTGCAGGACTATTGGCATTCCTGGGGAAGGAGGAAATTGACACTGAGGGAGTTGGTGGGGTGGTTTGCGTGAGCTTGGTTACAAGAGGAAGGGATTTACTGGTCAGTGGACTGCTTCCGCTGTCACCCAAAGTTTTTGAACTTGTCACTGACTTATTATGAATGCGCTGCAGGTGACGTATAAGGGAGGATGTTCCGAGGTGGTTAACGTCCTTACCCCTACTTATTACAGCTTGACAAAGGGAACACACGGCTTGACACCTGTTGTCCGCATTTCTGGTGAAATACCTCCACACCGAAGAGCTGATTTTTTTGGTATTTTCACCTGGCATGTCAACGGCCATATTCCTCCCACGGACAACAGGTGTCTCCCCGGGTGCCTGACTTAAACAAACCACCTCACCATCAGAATCCTTCTGGTCAATTTCCTCCCCAGCGCCAGCAACACCCATATCCTCCTCATCCTGGTGTACTTCAACACTGACATCTTCAATCTGACTATCAGGAACTGGACTGCGGGTGCTCCTTCCAGCACTTGCAGGGGGCATGCAAATAGTGGAAGGCGCATGCTCTTCACGTCCAGTGTTGGGAAGGTCAGGCATCGCAAACGACACAATTGGACTCTCCTTGTGGATTTGGGATTTCAAAGAACGCACAGTTCTTTGCGGTGCTTTTGCCAGCTTGAGTCTTTTCAGTTTTCTAGCGAGAGGCTGAGTGCTTCCATCCTCATGTGAAGCTGAACCACTAGCCATGAACATAGGCCAGGGCCTCAGCCGTTCCTTGCCACTCCGTGTGGTAAATGGCATATTGGCAAGTTTACGCTTCTCCTCCGACAATTTTATTTTAGGTTTTGGAGTCCTTTTTTTTCTGATATTTGGTGTTTTGGATTTGACATGCTCTGTACTATGACATTGGGCATCGGCCTTGGCAGACGACGTTGCTGGCATTTCATCGTCTCGGCCATGACTAGTGGCAGCAGCTTCAGCACGAGGTGGAAGTGGATCTTGATCTTTCCCTAATTTTGGAACCTCAACTTTTTTGTTCTCCATATTTTATAGGCAGAACTAAAAGGCACCTCAGGTAAACAATGGAGATGGATGGATTGGATACTAGTATACAATTATGGACGGACTGCCACGGTTAGGTGGTATAAAAAAACCACGGTTAGGTGGTATATATTGTAATACAATTATGGATGGACGGACTGCCTGCCGAGTGCCGACACAGAGGTAGCCACAGCCGTGAACTACCGCACTGTACACTGGTTGATAAAGAGATAGTAGTATACTCGTAACAACTAGTATGACTGACTATGACGGTATAAAGAATGAAAAAAAAACCACGGTTAGGTGGTATATATTGTAATACAATTATGGATGGACGGACTGCCTGCCGAGTTCCGACACAGAGGTAGCCACAGCCGTGAACTACCGCACTGTACACTGGTTGATAAAGAGATAGTAGTATACTCGTAACAACTAGTATGACTGACTATGACGGTATAAAGAATGAAAAAAAAACCACGGTTAGGTGGTATATATTATAATACAATTATGGATGGACGGACTGCCTGCCGACTGCCGACACAGAGGTAGCCACAGCCGTGAACTACCGCACTGTACACTGGTTGATAAAGAGATAGTAGTATACTCGTAACAACTAGTATGACACTATGACGGTATAAAGAATGAAAAAAAAACCACGGTTAGGTGGTATATATTATAATACAATTATGGATGGACGGACTGCCTGCCGACTGCCGACACAGAGGTAGCCACAGCCGTGAACTACCGCACTGTACACTGGTTGATAAAGAGATAGTAGTATACTCGTAACAACTAGTATGACACTATGACGGTATAAAGAATGAAAAAAAAACCACGGTTAGGTGGTATATATTATAATACAATTATGGATGGACGGACTGCCTGCCGAGTGCCGACACAGAGGTAGCCACAGCCGTGAACTACCGCACTGTACACTGGTTGATAAAGAGATAGTAGTATACTCGTAACAACTAGTATGACTGACTATGACGGTATAAAGAATGAAAAAAAAACCACGGTTACGTGGTATATATTATAATACAATTATGGATGGACGGACTGCCTGCCGACTGCCGACACAGAGGTAGCCACAGCCGTGAACTACCGCACTGTACACTGGTTGATAAAGAGATAGTAGTATACTCGTAACAACTAGTATGACACTATGACGGTATAAAGAATGAAAAAAAAACCACGGTTAGGTGGTATATATTATAATACAATTATGGATGGACGGACTGCCTGCCGACTGCCGACACAGAGGTAGCCACAGCCGTGAACTACCGCACTGTACACTGGTTGATAAAGAGATAGTAGTATACTCGTAACAACTAGTATGACACTATGACGGTATAAAGAATGAAAAAAAAACCACGGTTAGGTGGTATATATTATAATAATACAATTATGGATGGACGGACTGCCTGCCGACTGCCGACACAGAGGTAGCCACAGCCGTGAACTACCGCACTGTACACTGGTTGATAAAGAGATAGTAGTATACTCGTAACAACTAGTATGACTATGACGACGGTATAAAGAAAGAAAAAAAAATACCACGGTTAGGTGGTATATAATTATACAATTATGGATGGACGGACTGCCTGCCGAGTGCCGACTGCCGACACAGAGGTAGCCACAGCCGTGAACTACCGCACTGTACTGTGTCTGCTGCTAATATAGACTGGTTGATAAAGAGATAGTATACAACAATATACTACTATACTGGTGGTCAGGCACTGGTCACCACTAGTCACACTGGCAGTGGCACTCCTGCAGCAAAAGTGTGCACTGTTTAATTTTAAATTAATATAATATTATGTACTCCTGGCTCCTGCTATAACAACCTGCAGTGCTCCCCAGTCTCCCCCACAATTATTATAAGCTTTTATACATTGATGTGCAGCACACTGGGCTGAGCTGAGTGCACACAGACTGAGTCACACTGTGTGACTGCTGTGTATCGTTTTTTTCAGGCAGAGAACGGATATAGCAGAGAACGGATATATTAAATAAAAGTTAACTTAACAACAACTGCACTGGTCACTGTGGTAAACTCTGTCTGCACAATCTCTCTCTCTCTCTCTCTCTTCTAATCTATTCTAATGGAGAGGACGCCAGCCACGTCCTCTCCCTATCAATCTCAATGCACGTGTGAAAATGGCGGCGACGCGCGGCTCCTTATATAGAATCCGAGTCTCGCGAGAATCCGACAGCGTCATGATGACGTTCGGGCGCGCTCGGGTTAACCGAGCAAGGCGGGAAGATCCGAGTCGCTCGGACCCGTGAAAAAAAAAGTGAAGTTCGTGCGGGTTCGGATTCAAAGAAACCGAACCCGCTCATCTCTACTATCAGGGACAGGATTGTGTGTGGGACTTATGATGTTACTCATGTCATGTTATTATGTGAGAAGGAATTAACACTGGACACTGATATATACATATGGATGATGCAAGAGCAGTCCTAAATTATAATAAAAGTGCGATGGAGTTTAACATGCTATCTGAATTGGGACTGTCGCTATGCCATGAATATCACACATGTGTTGCTTTCAATAAATGCTGCAATGCTTGTGGCAGATAAGTAATTCTGCATGCCGGTGCAGGTCTGAGCCCAAAGCTGAAAACACTCCAGGAACCGGTCTTCACTGCGAGAGTATTGATCTCAGGTCTGAAATTAGTGAAATATTTATCATAATAGATGAGAAGACAATTAATGCCATCAAAATAAAAAATGAGCAGTAATGGCGCAAAATACAGTGTGTCTGTTTGTAAATATTCCAAAACATACACACAACCTGTTACCAGTAGGATCTACAAATTATCAATACCTTGTGGGGATACAGTATGTCAAATAAAATGTGTGTTATATATAAAATGGACGATGAAAAGCAGTAGGATATACTGTATAAAATAAAATACAATAGAATTAAAATGCAATCAAAAATAAAGAAAAATCAAATCAGAAGGTCTTGGGATATCCCATAAACAAAAAGAAAGTAGTTCATATACAAAACAAAAGCTCCCATTGGAGATTTTTCAGAATTAAAAAGCAACATTATCCTCTTAAGTACGAGTATAAGCACCTTTCAATATTTCACGGTCAGAATTGGCTGAAGGTCTAACCTTTTCCATTTAGGGATCCTGAGGTTTTGGGCTCAATCCCAACCGTATAATAGAACTCCCATATGATATATATATATATATATATATATATATATATATATATGTATCCATATGGTACACACTCATACCACTTCATACTTTTTGCTGGAGTGTCTACCCATTATTGGAGGACAAACCCCTCCATAGACACAGAAGCTGAATGGGGGGTGCACTCACTAGACTTGAAAAGAGGGTTCAGACTTTATTCAGGCCTATCAATGTTTCGGTCCCCACACGGACCTTTGTCCTCCCACCCCCTTCCCTTGCGGCACCCCCTGACCTCTAATCATTTCCAACTGGGTTCAGCTGAAAAATGTACCCTGTAAAGTCTCATTACCTTCCATGCACAGCCTCAGCCAGGGTGTGAGCTATAAGTGAATTCTGTCTCTTTGTCTTCTGCATAAAGTCACACACATGCTACAGTCAGTGGCAGAACTAGCGAGCGGTGGGCCCAGGTGCGACAAAATGCTTTGGGCCACCCTTAATATGTAAGTTTCCCCTGAAAGTATTACAGGGGCTCTGCAGCAGATATCAAAGATAACTGCTGTGCTTCTTCCTGTTTCCCATTGCTATAGTGATGGTGTTAGCCATTGTAGTCTATGGGCTACATATTGCACAATTTACTGGGAGAGGAATTGTCCTGATCCCTCCTCGATAACAGTCACTGACTAACTGTTGTCTAATGATGGCGCATGCATAGATGGTCCCCAGCATAAAGTAAAGTGATCCCTGATGCGATCACTTTAGCGTGTACATTGCTGGGATGGGTGTTTGTGCCTGGATGTGATTTTTAATACATCTGGGTGGAAATGCCTGAACATCGGCAATAAGAAATTCTATTTATTGAGTCTAAACCTCAATGAACAGTAAATGAACCCCTTAATGTTGTATCATACCTCCAGGGGTGTATCTAGGGGTCCGAGCGCCCCTGGCAAAGTAAGGGGCTGGTGCCCCCCCTACACACATTTGGAATAAGGTGTGAGTATTGGAAATGGGGCATGGTCTTGTGGGGGAAGGGCGTGGACACAGTAGTACTTCCAATTCAAATTATGCCACACAGTAGTGTCCCTCATTCACATTACACAGCACAGTAGTGTTTTGTAGTCACGTTACACCATCCCTCCCCCGTAACCCACCTTTCCCACAGCCTGACCTTAACCTGCCCCCCCCCCCCAAAAGCCTCTTCAGTGGTGCCTAACCCTAACCCACCCCTCCTAATCTCCCTCCCTGCAGCCTAACCCTGGCCCTCCCGCCCTCGCAGCCTAACCCTAACCCTCTCACGTGGCTTGCCAGTGGAGACTTTGGCACCATCTCAATCCGGATTTTGGCATTCTGCATCGCTATCTATGTTGGGATGCCAGCATTAGCATTCCGAGCAGTTTCCGGATGCTGGCGTCAGCTTTCCGACCGCCGGGATGCCAAATGCCGACATCTTGACTGCATCCTAAATGAAATGCTAATGAGCTGCTGTGAGATGAGCCTCAAATGGACCCAGCCATTAACCAAACACCATTAGTTGGATGGTAGCAGTGCTTCCTGTTAGAAAAAACATCAGGGTGCCATCACTTCCAAGATAAAATGATCAATTATACAATTAACTGATATACATTTTATTGAACATGGCCTTGAAATAGGTAAGATATGTATTTTCTTTATTACACTCAACAAGTTAAAGTTTTCACTTACTTACATCTAACATGGATGAAAATCATGTAGTTTTCCAGGTACTACAGTCCCTTCTCCCAAACACTGCCACTTTTTTATTATCTTCAACAGCAAATAGATCTATAGCACTGTGCTATGTAACAATTGCTGTGTACCTGGAGAGAGCCTGTTACTGCCGGCGCGGCGCCCGGTGTCCGTCAGCACCGCACTGCACTAGTGATCAAACTAGTGCCAAGCAGCACCGCACTTGTAATCAGACTCAAAATAAACTACAGTTCCCAGCAGCCCTTGCTGCCGGGAGCTCCCAGCAACAAGGGCTGCTGGGAGCTGTAGTTTATTTTGAGTCTGATTACAAGTGCGGTGCTGCCGGACACCAGCGCCGCTCCAGCAGTAGCAGACTCTCACCAGGTACAGTCTGACAGTACTGCTTTTCTATCCTTTGGCCACGGGTGGCACAGCCAGGCGGTGCCCCCTTCTTGCCTGGCGCCCCTGGTGAGTGCCATCCTGGCCAATAGGTAGATACACCCCTGCATACCTCCCAACATTGGGCGGAGAGGAGGAGGGACGCTTTGGTGCGGCAATTCCGCCGCGCCCATCCGAGAAAGGGGCGTGGCCTATAGGAAAGGGGCATGACTTCGCGGGAGTGCTGTAATCATGAGTCACGCCCCCGTTTTTCGTCACTATGGGGGCAATGCCAGCGCTCTAAAAAAAGGTCCTGCGAAAATCGGGGCAGTTGGGAGGTATGGTTGTATTAAGGGGCTCAGTATGACTGTAACTTACTTGCTAGCTGGAATTATTTTTTCTTTTAAAACATCTCAGGAATTATTTCCTGACTATACAATTCTTGACACTGCCCTGCGTACTCCTATCTTTGAAAACTTTTCAGATAGTCTCAAAATCACACATTTTTAAGTCCAGAATTTTCAGTTTTGGGTTTTCTAACACATCATCATTGCAGCTTGAAGATTCCACAGCTGACCTACTTAAAGTGCATCTCCATATTATATTTCAGAAGACCCACCTCTGTGCAATTCTGCCAAGATTTTCTGCTGACATTAATATTTTTGTAGCAATGCAAGGTGCCAAGGAAAGACACATTTTGTCATGGTGTACTGCAAAGCTATTTAATTGATTAAAGAAAATAGTCATTGTCTCTGTGGAAAACGTTTAACATTAAATGTTCGGCTGTCTAGTATCCCTGGTTGGCAGAGCAGTTTAGTTTTACCTGATAGTCAATGACAGAGACGATTAGTTGGGAAGTATGACCTCATCTGAATTTTGACTAAAGTTATCAAGGGATTTATGGATAAATTAATACAAAGAAGAAAATGAATAGGAAGCGCTGGAAGCAGAGGTTGTGAAATAACTGAGTACTGTGTGTAATAGCTGTTTTATATTGTTCATCTTGCCCATGACAATGGGCGTGATTCATATTTGTATGTAAGGCAAAAAAGCAAGCAACTGGGAAAAATCATATTACATTGCAGGTGGGGCAGATGTAACATATGCAGAGAGATTTGGGAGATTTTGAGATTTGGGAGGGATGTGTTCAAAATAAAGTTGTGTAAAGGCCAATACACACTAGGCGATTTTGAGCTCAAAGTAGCTCACTTTTGGTGTTTTATGCTACTTTGAGCACAAAATCGCCCAGTGTGTACGGCCGGGTGACTAGAGGTGAGCACTGATACGTGCTCCCGCATCATCGCCATCTGTTGTCCTGTTTTACCGGCCGAATGAACCACTTTCCACAGTGTCCTACTGTGGAGTGGTTCACTCCCATGAAAATCGCAGGGGCGGGTGAAAATCGCTCAGTGTTTATGCGCCTTAACATTTCTGGGCTACATGCAAAAGCAGCCAATATATATGTGTGTGTGTGTGTGTGTGTGTGTGTGTGTGTGTGTGTGTGTGTGTGTGTGTGTGTGTGTGTGTGTGTGTGTGTGTGTGTGCTGCAGCGCTATTACTTCAAGCCGATTTTCTGGTAGTGCATAAGCCTCCTAACAAAACTTCTTTTTTTCACCACAGGACACTTATAGATGGGCAATTATCACTTACATTTCATTTCTGCCCCGCATGCACTTCGAGGTTTCTTTTAATCTTTAACTGTCGTTCTTAGATATAAATTCAATATCACACAACTTACATTATATTTTTTTTCACGCGTGCATCAAAAGGTATCTTTCTCTTTTAGACGTGCTGGGTTCCTTTAATGATTCCAGTAAAACAACTCCATCCACCATGGAGATAATAAAACGGGGATATCAAACAATGGGGCAGATGTATTAACCTGTAGAAGGCATAAGGAAGTGATAAACCAGTAATATGTGCAAGGTAATAAAGGCAGCAGCCAATCAGCTCCTAACTGTTAATTTACATATTGGAGCTGATTGGCTGGTGTCTTTATCACCTTGCACATATCACTGGTTTATCACTTCCTTATGCCTTCTCCAGGTTAATACATTTGCCCCAATGTCTTTCTCTAAGCCCGACCGAACCTCAGAAGCAGGGAGTCTGCGGTAAACGTCCTTATGGCCGCCTGCTGCAGTCAGCGGACATCAACGGCTGCCTGATGGATCTGGCAATACAGCTTCCTCCTCTCTTCCGGCCCGGCGTCTCTGGCTTGCGGTGGAATGATGAGGTCAGCACGTTTCGGAGAGGCTCGCTCTCCTTTGTCAACACACAAATACTGGCAAATATGGATAAAGCATATAACGTGTACAAGTATACAGTATGTGAAAGTATAGTCTGAACTAGGCTAGAAATAAATTCTACTTGTGCTGAATATTTTTGTGAAACCTTTGGTCCTTATTCTTATTCCTACATTAGTAATCTACTTGGAGGTATAATGTTTAGGAATGATAAAAACGCACCTCAAGCTAGGAAAAGTGACTTCCTAAAAGAGAAATATAATAAGAATTTACTTACCGATAATTCTATTTCTCGTAGTCCGTAGTGGATGCTGGGGACTCCGTCAGGACCATGGGGATTAGCGGCTCCGCAGGAGACAGGGCACAAAAATAAAGCTTTAGGATCAGGTGGTGTGCACTGGCTCCTCCCCCCATGACCCTCCTCCAAGCCTCAGTTAGGACACTGTGCCCGGACGAGCGTACACAATAAGGAAGGATCTTGAATCCCGGGTAAGACTCATACCAGCCACACCAATCACACCGTACAACTTGTGATCTGAACCCAGTTAACAGTATGACAAAACGTAGGAGCCTCTGAACAGACGGCTCACAACAATAACAACCCGATTTTTTTGTAACAATAACTATGTACAAGTATTGCAGACAATCCGCACTTGGGATGGGCGCCCAGCATCCACTACGGACTACGAGAAATAGAATTATCGGTAAGTAAATTCTTATTTTCTCTAACGTCCTAAGTGGATGCTGGGGACTCCGTCAGGACCATGGGGATTATACCAAAGCTCCCAAACGGGCGGGAGAGTGCGGATGACCCTGCAGCACCGAATGAGAGACTCCATGTCCTCCTCAGCCAGGGTATCAAATTTGTAGAATTTAGCAAACGTGTTTGCCCCTGACCAAGTAAATGCTCAGCAAAGTTGTAAAGCCGAGACCCCTCAGGCAGTCGCCCAAGATGAGCCCACTTCCTTGTGGAATGGGCTTTTTCTGATTTTGTCTGTGGCAAGCCTGCCACAGAATGAGCAAGCTGAATTGTACTACAAATCCAGCGAGCAATCGTCTGTTTAGAAGCAGGAGCACCCATCTTGTTGGGTGCATACAGGCTAAACAGCGAGTCAGATTTTCTGACTCCAGTCGTCCTGGAAACATATATTTCCAGGGCCCTGACAACGTCAAGTAACTTGGAGTCCTCCAAGTCCCTAGTAGCCGCAGGTACCACAATAGGTTGGTTCATGTGAAAAACAGAAAACACCTTAAGGAGAAATTGAGGACGAGTCCTCAATTCTGCCCTGTCAGAATGAAAAATTAAGTAAGGGCTTTTATATGATAAAGCCGCCCATTCTGACACACGCCTGGCTGAAGCCAGGGCTAATAGAATCTTCACCTTCCATGTGAAATATTTTAAGTCCACAGTGGTGAGTGGATCAAACCAATGTGACTTTAGGAAACTCAAAACAACATTGAGATCCCAAGGTGCCACTGGGGGCACAAAAGGAGGCTGTATATGCAGTACCCCTTTTACAAACGTCTGAACTTCAGGCACTGAAGCCAGTTCTTTCTGGAATAAATTTGACAGGGTCGAAATTTGAACCTTAATGGACCCTAATTTTAGGCCCATAGACAGTCCTGTTTTCAGGAAATGTAGGAAACGACCCAGTTGGAATTCCTCTGTAGGGACCTTCTTGGCCTCACACCACGCAACATATTTTCGCCAATTGCGGTGAAAATGTTTTGCGGTTACATCCTTCCTGGCTTCGACCAGGGTAGGGATGACTTCATCTGGAATGCCCTTTCAGGATCCGGCGTTCAACTGCCATGCCGTCAAACGCAGCCGCGGTAAGTCTTGGAACAGACAAGGCCCCTGCTGGAGCAGGTCCTTTCTTAAAGGTAGAGGCCACGGTTCTTCCGTGAGAATCTCTTGAAATTCCGGGTACCAAGTCCTTCTTGACCCATCCGGAACCACGAGTATCGTTCTTACTCATCTCCTTGATTCTCAGTACTTTTGGTATGAGATGCATAGGAGGGAACACATACCATGACTGGTACACCCACAGTGTTACCAGAGCGTCCACCGCTATTGCCTGAGGGTCCCTTGACCTGGCGCAATATCTGTCTAGTTTTTTGTTCAGGCGGGACGCCATCATGTCCACCTTTGGTTTTTCCCAACGGTTTACAATCATGTGGAAGACTTCCCGCTGAAGTCCCCACTCTCCCGGGTGGAGGTTATGCTGAGGAAGTCTGCTTCCCAGTTTTCCACTCCCGGAATTAACACTGCTGAGAGTGTTATCACAAGATTTTTCGCCCAGCGAAGAATCCTTGCAGTTTCTGCCATTTCCCTCCTGCTTCTTGTGCCGCCCTGTTTTCGTGGGCGACTGCCGTGATGTTGTCCCACTGGATCAATACCGGCTGACCTTGAAGCAGAGGTCTTGCTAAGCTTAGAGCCTTGTAAATTGGCCTTAGCTCCAGTATATTTATGTGGAGAGAAGTCTCCAGACTTGATCACACTCCCTGGAAATTTTTTCCTTGTGTGACTGCTCCCCAGCCACTCAGGCTGGCATCCGTGGTCACCAGGACCCAGTCCTGAATGCCGAATCTGCGGCCCTTTCATAGATGAGCACTCTGCAGCCACCGCAGAAGAAACACCCTTGTCCTTGGAGACAGGGTTATCCGCTGATGCATCTGAAGATGCGATCCGGACCATTTTCCCAGCAGATCCCACTGAAAGGTTCTTGCGTGAAATCTACCGAACGGGATCGCTTTGTAAGAAACCACCATTTTTCACAGGACCCTTTGTGCAATGATGCACTGATACTTTTCCTGGTTTTAGGAGGTTCCTGACTAGCTCGGATAACTCCCTGGCTTTCTTCTCCGGGAGAAAACATCCTTTTCTGGACTGTGTCCAGAATCATCCCTAGGAACATTAGACGTGTCGTCGGAAAAAGCTGCGATTTTGGAATATTTAGAATCCACTCGTGCTACTGTTCTCTGGACCTTGCCCTTATCAGGAAAGCGTCCATATTTCTTTTAGGAAGAATCATCATTTCGGCCATTACCTTGGTAAAGACCCGGGGTGCCGTGGACAATCCAAACGGCAGCGTCTGAACTGATAGTGACAGTTCTGTACCACGAACCTGAGATACCCTTGGTGAGAAAGGCAAAATTTGGACTTGTAGGTAAGCGTCCCTGATATCCAGTGACACCATATCGTCCTGGTTCGCTATCACTGCTCTGAGTGACTCCATCTTGATTTGAACCCTTGTATGTAATTGTTCAAATCTTTTAGATCTCACCGAGCCGTTTGGCTTCAGTATCACAATATAGTGTGGAATAATACCCCTTCCCTTGTTGTAGGAGGGGTACTTTGATTATCACGTGCTGGGAATACAGCCTGTGAATTTTTTTCCAATACTGCCTCCCTGTCGGAGGGAGACGTTGGTAAAGCAGACTTCAGGAACTTGTGAGGGGAAGACGTCTCGAATTTCCAATGTACACCTGGGATACTACGTGTAGGATCCAGGAGTCCACTTGCGAGTGAGCCCACTGCGTGCTGAAACTCTTGAGATGACCCCCCACCGCACCTGAGTCCGCTTGTATGGCCCCAGCGTCATGCTGCGGACTTGGCAGAAGCTGTGGAGGACTTCTGTTCCTGGGAATGGGCTGCCTGCTGCAGTCTTCTTCCCTTTCCTCTAACCCTGGGCAGATATGACTGGCCTTTTGCCCGCCTGCCTTTATGGGTACGACAGGAATGAGACTGAAAAGACTGTGTCCTTTTCTGCTGAGATGTGACTTTGGGTAACAAAAGTGGATTTTCCAGCTGTTGCCATGGCCACCAGGTCCGATGGACCGCCCCTTTATACGGCAATACTTCCATGTGCCGTCTGGAATCTGCATCACCTGACCACTGTCGTGTCTATAAACATCGTCTGGCAGATATGGACATCACATCTACTCTTGATGCCAGAATGCAAATATCCCTCTGCGCATCTCGCATATATAGAAATGCATCCTTAAAATGCTCTATAGTCAATAAAATATTGTTCCTGTCAAGGGTATCAATATTTTCAGTCAGGAAATCCGACCAAGCCCCCCCAGCGCTGCACATCCAGGCTGAGGCGATTGCTGGTCGTAGTATAACACCAGTATGTGTGTATATACTTCTTAGGATATTTTTCAGCTTCCTATCAGCTGGCTCCTTGAGGGCGGCCGTATCTGGAGACGGTAACGCCACTTGTTTTTATAAGCGTGTGAGCGCCTTATCCACCCTAAGGTGTGTTTCCCAACTCGCCCTCACTTCTGGCGGGAAAAGGTATACCTCCAATAATTTTCCATCGGAGGAAACCCACGTATCATCACACACTTTAATTTATCTGATTCAGGAAAAACTACAAGTAGATTATTCCCACCCTACATAATACCCTTATTTGTGGTACTTGTAGTATCAGAAATATGTAACACCTCCTTCATTGCCCTTAACATGTAACGTGTGGCCCTAAAGGAAAATACGTTTGTTTCTTCACCGTCGACACTGAAGTCAGTGTCCGTGTCTGTGTCTGTGTCGACCACTGAGGTAAATGGGCGTTTTTACAAGCCCCTGACGGTGTCTGAGACGCCTGGACAGGTACTAATTTGTTTGCCGGCCGTCTCATGTCGTCAACCGACCTTGCATCGTGTTGACATTATCACGTAATTCCTAAATAAGCCATCCATTCCGGTGTCGACTCCCTAGAGAGTGACATCACCCATACAGGCAATTTGCTCCGCCTCCTCACCAACATCGTCCTCCTACATGTCGACACACACGTACCGACACACAGCACACACACAGGGAATGCTCTGATAGAGGACAGGACCCCACTAGCCCTTTGGGGAGACAGAGGGAGAGTTTGCCAGCACACACCAAAAACGCTATAATTATACAGGGACAACCCCTTATACAAGTGTTTTCCCTTATAGCATTTTCACATATGTAATCATATCGCCAAATAAGTGCCCCCCCTCTCTGTTTTAACCCTGTTTCTGTAGTGCAGTGCAGGGGAGAGCCTGGGAGCCTTCCTCTCAGCAGAGCTGAGCAGGAAAATGGCGCCGTGTGCTGAGGAGAATAGGCCCCGCCCCCTAAAACGGCGGGCTCTTCTCCCGGAGTTTGTGAGATCTGGCAGGGGTTAAATACATCCATATAGCCTCAAGGGCTATATGTGATGTATTTTAGCCATAAAAAAGGTATAATACATTGCTGCCCAGAGCGCCCCCCCCCAGCGCCCTGCACCCTCAGTGACCGCTGGTATGAAGTGTGCTGACAACAATGGCGCACAGCTGCAGTGCTGTGCGCTACCTTATGAAGACTGAAAGTCTTCTGCCGCCTGTTTCTGGACCTCTTCAACTTCGGCATCTGCAAGGGGGGTCGGCGGCGCGGCTCCGGGACGAACCCCAGGGTGAGACCTGTGTTCCGACTCCCTCTGGAGCTAATGGTGTCCAGTAATCTAAAAAAGTGGGGTGACAATTCTTAGCGCTCTTTACAAACAGAAATGTGGTGACAGCCTTCAAATGACAAACAAAGAATACCACCGTTCTTTCAATACAAACTTTCCAAAGACACAATATGTCAAATGAAAAAATGGCGCTCCTTTCTGTTCGTATTGTTCCTCAAAAAGAAAGAAATAAATATATCATAGTGTAGTATGTTAATAACACTTCCACTTTTTTTGTCTCAAAAAGAGGAATTTTTCAGATCAAGCAAAATATTTTCCAAAAATGACAAATCTGCCACACTTATACACTTTCCAAAATTACAGATATCTCTATAAGTCCCTCAATCAAGAAGGTCTATATGTTTATATATGTTATTTTAAGAGGGGATATAGCCTAGAGTTTATTCCAGGGTAAATAAATGTGTAAATCCCCCTTAGGTAGTCCAATTACCTCTATATGACCCTCAAAATAATGAGGTATATACGTGTCACTAATTAGCCCAACAAAGCCAGGTCATGCAGGTTATTTGACATCGGGGGTGAGTGATACCAAATCCGTTATACCCATGTGGATCACCTTATGGTAATGAAATTACCTTTACATACACCTCAAACCAATGAGGTATATGCGTGTGGTTAATAATCCAGCAGAATCAGGAACACTTCAGTTTCTTAAAAGCAGATTCTTTTATTACAATTCTCCAAAATGAGCTTGTAAAAAAAGAGGATACTCACATAGCATAATACTGTTTGTATGGAAGCATCCGTATTACAAGACAGACAATTAAAATAGATTTAAAAAGGGGGAAAAATGTCTGATGAGTCAAAGCGCCTACCAGATGGCAATTATACAGTGCATGGGAGAGAAAGCAGAAAGTCCTCTTGGAGTCCCGGTAGCTCCTTGTGGAGATTCAATCCTTCTCATCCGATGGTAGGTCCAGCTGAGTCCCACGACAATCCCCGCCGTTAGCAACGCGTTTCGGTTTCCCTTCCTCAGGCTTCCGGTATCTGTCCTCTTCTGGTTTATCATATTTATAGGGCTTCTTAATTTGCAAAGAGATTCAGGTGATCCGGTGCAGGCGGCCGTGGAACGCACATCGCGCGGCCCGGACTTCCGGGTAAGATTATACTCCGTCACTTCCGCAAAGGTTCGTGGAACGCATTGTGCGTTCCACACGTCCGCCAGCTCCGGCTATTCCCCGCTTCTCTCTCTTAGTTTAAAACAGAGTAAATTCCTTACAGAAAAACAAAAAATATGTCAATTTTCTCTAGTGGATAAAGAGAATATCAAACATCTTTATAACAATTATAATACTTAAAAAACAGGTACTATTCTTCCAAGAAGCATTTTAGTTCGAAGTCCGCATTCAATCCTTTTGGGATTAAAGTTCCCAGATTGAATACCCACTTCATTTCTGTTTTAGATAAAACATTTTCTAAATCCCTGGACCTCCAATTTGGAGTAATTTGTTCTATTGCCCAAAAGGATAAGATGTTCTGTTCATTACATCCATGCTTCTCTTTAAAGTGACTTGCAAGGGAATGAGTTAAAAGACCCTTTCTTATGTTATAAATATGTTCGGATATACGCTTTTTTAGGGGTCTTGAGGTCTTTCCTATATACAGTAGACCACAAGTACATTTAATAGCATAGATGACGTTCTTTGAGTCACACGTTAAGAATTGTTTTATTTTATAATTTTTCTCATTGTGCTCAAAGTCAGTAATTTTTCTACTATTTTTGTTTTTATATGTTGCTCTACAGGGTAAGCAGTTCCCACATCTGTGGAACCCCATATTCCTGGCACTGCCCCTTTTGTCCTCGTATATAGCACTTTTGACAACTTTATCCCTTAGAGAGGGTGCCTTTCTGTAAATGAAGGATGGATGATCGGGAAGATGTTTCCCTAAAGTTTTGTCTTCCTTTAGAAGATGCCAGTTATTCTTAAATGCTTTCTCTATCCTACTATGAAAATGCCCGTATCTAGTTATAAAGGCCCATTTATATCTATCGTCCACATTCAGGCTCTTCCCTTTTTCTTTTTCTTTTAAAAGGTCCTCCCTCTCTATATTTTTGATTTTCTCAATAGCTTCATTAATTGGATTTTCCTTATATCCCTTTCTTTTGAACCTCTTTTTCATTTCACATATTTGGGTATCCAAAACTTCTGGCTGTGAGCAATTGCGCTTTAATCGCTTAAATTGACCCAAAGGCACATTATTGAGCCAGCTTCTATGATGCTCACTTTGTATCCCTATATATGAATTTGAATCAGTATTTTTTCGATAGGTCTTTGTTTCTAATTTTCCATCTTTTTTATAAATACACAAATCCAAAAAGTATATTTCTTGCTGGCTTATGGAAAAGACCAACTTAATATTCAAGTTATTCATGTTCAACTTGTTGCAGAAAAGATCTAAACTATCTTGATCTCCCTTCCAAAAGAATAATATATCGTCGATAAAGCGATACCAACAGACCAGGTCCGCCCCCAGCTCACCATTCTGCCACACCTCCATGCCCTCCCAGTAGGCCATAAAGAGGTTGGCATAGCTGGGGGCGAACCTGGTCCCCATCGCCGTACCGACTGATTGTACATAGTAACAACCATCAAAATAAAAATAATTGTTAACAAGAATGAATTTAATACTATCCAATAAAAAGGATTTTAGGTTTGGTTCAATCGCATTTTTGTCTAGAAAGAAAGATATAGCTTCCAAACCCCTATCATGTTGTATAATAGTGTATAATGTGCTAACATCTGCACTCACTAAGAAACAATCTTTTATATCTTCCAGATGGGACAATTTTCTCAAAATGTCCCCAGTGTCTTTCAAGTATGATTCTGTCTGTTTTACCAGTGGTTGCAAATGATAATCAATTAATGCTGACAGGTTCGATGTAATTGACTTTACCCCTGAAATTATTGGCCTCCCTGGAGGGTTCACAGGATCTTTGTGAACCTTCGGGAGGACATATATAGTCGGTGTATTGGGATTAGTAATATTAATGAATTCAAATTGTTCCTTTGTGATGGATCCATTATCAAGAGCTTTTTTTGTAAGCTCTTTGAGTTCTTCCTGGATCCTTACCGTTGGGTCACTTTTAATTTTTCTGTATGTATTTTCCTGTATTAATTGTTTATGTATCTCTGCCATATAGTCTTTTTTATTTAGTATTACTACCCCGCCCCCCTTATCTGCCGGTTTTATTATAATAGAGGGGTCTTTTTGTAGGGTACTCAATGCTTTACGTTCGTTACCTGTCAGATTAAACTTCTTTTTATTTTTTCCTTCTAATTTATCTATTTTATTCAGCTCACTACTCAATACTTGACTAAAACAGTCTATACAACTACCTTTTACGTGCGTTGGATAAAAAGTGGACTTCTTTTTAAACAGTCCTTTACTTTGTTCATTGTTCTCTAAATCACCTTCGTTTTTATCAATAAAAAACTTTTTTATGGTTATTTTTCTAATAAATTTTTGCAGATCAATATAGACCTCAAAGGGATTCATTACATTTGTCGGGGCAAATTTTAGGCCCTTACATAAAACAGATGTTTCTTCCTTAGTTAAAGTTCTATCACTAAGGTTGAAGATTTTGCTATCTTCCTGATCTGTTATTTGTGTTATAATTAAATCATCATTCTCTGAGTTGGAATGTTCCTGGATGTTAACTTCATTTTCATTACTATTCTTATTCTTTTTCCTCTTCTTTTGACCTGCCCTTTTTCCCCTTCTAAATTTCCTTATTTTTGTTTTTATTTTCTTCTGGTGTATGGGTGATTTTGGTGAAAAAAAGTTTTTGAACGCATAATTGGGGTTATTGGCCGATCATAATTCCTATTTAGAGCTTCATATCTATTTGTTAGAGGTAACAGGGATGGATGTGTGTAATTATTTTCAAAATATGATGTATTTGGATTATCTATTTCTTGGTCCTCAAACCTTCCATCCCAGCGATTTCTTCCCCTCCAGTTTCTTTGTTTATTTTTATAGCCCCTATTTCTAGGAAATTGCCAATTACCTTCTTGTTCTAATTGATTTTCTTTATATCTCATTCTATATTTTTCTCCTGTTGTTATTAGATCATTTTTTATTATTGGTTCCTTCTCCCTTTCACCACTATTTTTAAACCCTTTATCTCGACTAAATTTTTTTTGTTTTTTTATTCTTAGATCTTTGGTTATTTTTTGGATTTTTCCTGTGATAATCTTTTCCCTTTGTTTGTAATCTTCTAGTTCCTTAAAAGGTTCAGTAAGATTATTCAAACTATCAATCTCCTCATTTAATTGTCTCAAATCCTTTCTTCTCTCTCTTATTATTAATTCCATCAAGGAGAGGGAGCAAGTTTTTGTAATACCTTCCCACTCCTTCATGAAGTCATCACTCACCGTAGTGAATGAGGGAGATTTTTCAATCTGCAGACCCTTTGGAACAATTTGATCCTTTAGATATCTTTCCAAAGTCATAATTTCCCACCAGATTTTATTTTCTCTGATGAGAGAATTTTCCAATTTATCCAGAACAGAATCTAGATCTTCATCTTTTACATCAATATTAGTATTATCATTTAAAAAGATGGATCTAAATAAATCATTTCTACTTTCTTTATGAGAAAACATGGTGCAGCTAGAGTTGTACTGGTGATACAAAGAATAATCTAAAAAAGTGGGGTGACAATTCTTAGCGCTCTTTACAAACAGAAATGTGGTGACAGCCTTCAAATGACAAACAAAGAATACCACCGTTCTTTCAATACAAACTTTCCAAAGACACAATATGTCAAATGAAAAAATGGCGCTCCTTTCTGTTCGTATTGTTCCTCAAAAAGAAAGAAATAAATATATCATAGTGTAGTATGTTAATAACACTTCCACTTTTTTTGTCTCAAAAAGAGGAATTTTTCAGATCAAGCAAAATATTTTCCAAAAATGACAAATCTGCCACACTTATACACTTTCCAAAATTACAGATATCTCTATAAGTCCCTCAATCAAGAAGGTCTATATGTTTATATATGTTATTTTAAGAGGGGATATAGCCTAGAGTTTATTCCAGGGTAAATAAATGTGTAAATCCCCCTTAGGTAGTCCAATTACCTCTATATGACCCTCAAAATAATGAGGTATATACGTGTCACTAATTAGCCCAACAAAGCCAGGTCATGCAGGTTATTTGACATCGGGGGTGAGTGATACCAAATCCGTTATACCCGTGTGGATCACCTTATGGTAATGAAATTACCTTTACATACACCTCAAACCAATGAGGTATATGCGTGTGGTTAATAATCCAGCAGAATCAGGAACACTTCAGTTTCTTAAAAGCAGATTCTTTTATTACAATTCTCCAAAATGAGCTTGTAAAAAAAGAGGATACTCACATAGCATAATACTGTTTGTATGGAAGCATCCGTATTACAAGACAGACAATTAAAATAGATTTAAAAAGGGGGAAAAATGTCTGATGAGTCAAAGCGCCTACCAGATGGCAATTATACAGTGCATGGGAGAGAAAGCAGAAAGTCCTCTTGGAGTCCCGGTAGCTCCTTGTGGAGATTCAATCCTTCTCATCCGATGGTAGGTCCAGCTGAGTCCCACGACAATCCCCGCCGTTAGCAACGCGTTTCGGTTTCCCTTCCTCAGGCTTCCGGTATCTGTCCTCTTCTGGTTTATCATATTTATAGGGCTTCTTAATTTGCAAAGAGATTCAGGTGATCCGGTGCAGGCGGCCGTGGAACGCACATCGCGCGGCCCGGACTTCCGGGTAAGATTATACTCCGTCACTTCCGCAAAGGTTCGTGGAACGCATTGTGCGTTCCACACGTCCGCCAGCTCCGGCTATTCCCCGCTTCTCTCTCTTAGTTTAAAACAGAGTAAATTCCTTACAGAAAAACAAAAAATATGTCAATTTTCTCTAGTGGATAAAGAGAATATCAAACATCTTTATAACAATTATAATACTTAAAAAACAGGTACTATTCTTCCAAGAAGCATTTTAGTTCGAAGTCCGCATTCAATCCTTTTGGGATTAAAGTTCCCAGATTGAATACCCACTTCATTTCTGTTTTAGATAAAACATTTTCTAAATCCCTGGACCTCCAATTTGGAGTAATTTGTTCTATTGCCCAAAAGGATAAGATGTTCTGTTCATTACATCCATTCACCAAAATCACCCATACACCAGAAGAAAATAAAAACAAAAATAAGGAAATTTAGAAGGGGAAAAAGGGCAGGTCAAAAGAAGAGGAAAAAGAATAAGAATAGTAATGAAAATGAAGTTAACATCCAGGAACATTCCAACTCAGAGAATGATGATTAATTATAACACAAATAACAGATCAGGAAGATAGCAAAATCTTCAACCTTAGTGATAGAACTTTAACTAAGGAAGAAACATCTGTTTTATGTAAGGGCCTAAAATTTGCCCCGACAAATGTAATGAATCCCTTTGAGGTCTATATTGATCTGCAAAAATTTATTAGAAAAATAACCATAAAAAAGTTTTTTATTGATAAAAACGAAGGTGATTTAGAGAACAATGAACAAAGTAAAGGACTGTTTAAAAAGAAGTCCACTTTTTATCCAACGCACGTAAAAGGTAGTTGTATAGACTGTTTTAGTCAAGTATTGAGTAGTGAGCTGAATAAAATAGATAAATTAGAAGGAAAAAATAAAAAGAAGTTTAATCTGACAGGTAACGAACGTAAAGCATTGAGTACCCTACAAAAAGACCCCTCTATTATAATAAAACCGGCAGATAAGGGGGGCGGGGTAGTAATACTAAATAAAAAAGACTATATGGGAGAGATACATAAACAATTAATACAGGAAAATACATACAGAAAAATTAAAAGTGACCCAACGGTAAGGATCCAGGAAGAACTCAAAGAGCTTACAAAAAAAGCTCTTGATAATGGATCCATCACAAAGGAACAATTTGAATTCATTAATATTACTAATCCCAATACACCGACTATATATGTCCTCCCGAAGGTTCACAAAGATCCTGTGAACCCTCCAGGGAGGCCAATAATTTCAGGGGTAAAGTCAATTACATCGAACCTGTCAGCATTAATTGATTATCATTTGCAACCACTGGTAAAACAGACAGAATCATACTTGAAAGACACTGGGGACATTTTGAGAAAATTGTCCCATCTGGAAGATATAAAAGATTGTTTCTTAGTGAGTGCAGATGTTAGCACATTATACACTATTATACAACATGATAGGGGTTTGGAAGCTATATCTTTCTTTCTAGACAAAAATGCGATTGAACCAAACCTAAAATCCTTTTTATTGGATAGTATTAAATTCATTCTTGTTAACAATTATTTTTATTTTGATGGTTGTTACTATGTACAATCAGTCGGTACGGCGATGGGGACCAGGTTCGCCCCCAGCTATGCCAACCTCTTTATGGCCTACTGGGAGGGCATGGAGGTGTGGCAGAATGGTGAGCTGGGGGCGGACCTGGTCTGTTGGTATCGCTTTATCGACGATATATTATTCTTTTGGAAGGGAGATCAAGATAGTTTAGATCTTTTCTGCAACAAGTTGAACATGAATAACTTGAATATTAAGTTGGTCTTTTCCATAAGCCAGCAAGAAATATACTTTTTGGATTTGTGTATTTATAAAAAAGATGGAAAATTAGAAACAAAGACCTATCGAAAAAATACTGATTCAAATTCATATATAGGGATACAAAGTGAGCATCATAGAAGCTGGCTCAATAATGTGCCTTTGGGTCAATTTAAGCGATTAAAGCGCAATTGCTCACAGCCAGAAGTTTTGGATACCCAAATATGTGAAATGAAAAAGAGGTTCAAAAGAAAGGGATATAAGGAAAATCCAATTAATGAAGCTATTGAGAAAATCAAAAATATAGAGAGGGAGGACCTTTTAAAAGAAAAAGAAAAAGGGAAGAGCCTGAATGTGGACGATAGATATAAATGGGCCTTTATAACTAGATACGGGCATTTTCATAGTAGGATAGAGAAAGCATTTAAGAATAACTGGCATCTTCTAAAGGAAGACAAAACTTTAGGGAAACATCTTCCCGATCATCCATCCTTCATTTACAGAAAGGCACCCTCTCTAAGGGATAAAGTTGTCAAAAGTGCTATATACGAGGACAAAAGGGGCAGTGCCAGGAATATGGGGTTCCACAGATGTGGGAACTGCTTACCCTGTAGAGCAACATATAAAAACAAAAATAGTAGAAAAATTACTGAATTTGAGCACAATGAGAAAAATTATAAAATAAAACAATTCTTAACGTGTGACTCAAAGAACGTCATCTATGCTATTAAATGTACTTGTGGTCTACTGTATATAGGAAAGACCTCAAGACCCCTAAAAAAGCGTATATCCGAACATATTTATAACATAAGAAAGGGTCTTTTAACTCATTCCCTTGCAAGTCACTTTAAAAAGAAGCATGGATGTAATGAACAGAACATCTTATCCTTTTGGGCAATAGAACAAATTACTCCAAATTGGAGGTCCAGGGATTTAGAAAATGTTTTATCTAAAACAGAAATGAAGTGGGTATTCAATCTGGGAACTTTAATCCCAAAAGGATTGAATGCGGACTTCGAACTAAAATGCTTCTTGGAAGAATAGTACCTGTTTTTTAAGTATTATAATTGTTATAAAGATGTTTGATATTCTCTTTATCCACTAGAGAAAATTGACATATTTTTTGTTTTTCTGTAAGGAATTTACTCTGTTTTAAACTAAGAGAGAGAAGCGGGGAATAGCCGGAGCTGGCGGACGTGTGGAACGCACAATGCGTTCCACGAACCTTTGCGGAAGTGACGGAGTATAATCTTACCCGGAAGTCCGGGCCGCGCGATGTGCGTTCCACGGCCGCCTGCACCGGATCACCTGAATCTCTTTGCAAATTAAGAAGCCCTATAAATATGATAAACCAGAAGAGGACAGATACCGGAAGCCTGAGGAAGGGAAACCGAAACGCGTTGCTAACGGCGGGGATTGTCGTGGGACTCAGCTGGACCTACCATCGGATGAGAAGGATTGAATCTCCACAAGGAGCTACCGGGACTCCAAGAGGACTTTCTGCTTTCTCTCCCATGCACTGTATAATTGCCATCTGGTAGGCGCTTTGACTCATCAGACATTTTTCCCCCTTTTTAAATCTATTTTAATTGTCTGTCTTGTAATACGGATGCTTCCATACAAACAGTATTATGCTATGTGAGTATCCTCTTTTTTTACAAGCTCATTTTGGAGAATTGTAATAAAAGAATCTGCTTTTAAGAAACTGAAGTGTTCCTGATTCTGCTGGATTATTAACCACACGCATATACCTCATTGGTTTGAGGTGTATGTAAAGGTAATTTCATTACCATAAGGTGATCCACACGGGTATAACGGATTTGGTATCACTCACCCCCGATGTCAAATAACCTGCATGACCTGGCTTTGTTGGGCTAATTAGTGACACGTATATACCTCATTATTTTGAGGGTCATATAGAGGTAATTGGACTACCTAAGGGGGATTTACACATTTATTTACCCTGGAATAAACTCTAGGCTATATCCCCTCTTAAAATAACATATATAAACATATAGACCTTCTTGATTGAGGGACTTATAGAGATATCTGTAATTTTGGAAAGTGTATAAGTGTGGCAGATTTGTCATTTTTGGAAAATATTTTGCTTGATCTGAAAAATTCCTCTTTTTGAGACAAAAAAAGTGGAAGTGTTATTAACATACTACACTATGATATATTTATTTCTTTCTTTTTGAGGAACAATACGAACAGAAAGGAGCGCCATTTTTTCATTTGACATATTGTGTCTTTGGAATGGTGTCCAGTAGCCTAAGAATCCAATCCATCCTGCACGCAGGTGAGTTGAAATTCTCTCCCCTAAGTCCCTCGATGCAGTGAGCCTGTTGCCAGCAGGACTCACTGAAAATAAAGAACCTAAAAACTTTTTCTAAGCAGCTCTTTAAGAGAGCCACCTAGATTGCACCCTGCTCGGACGGGCACAAAAACCTAACTGAGGCTTGGAGGAGGGTCATGGGGGGAGGAGCCAGTGCACACCACCTGATCCTAAAGCTTTATTTTTGTGCCCTGTCTCCTGCGGAGCCGCTAATCCCCATGGTCCTGACGGAGTCCCCAGCATCCACTTAGGACGTTAGAGAAATATCTTTAGTATGTGTATTTATTGTTGTTAGATTTTTTTATTATAAATTCTCGGCAAACATTTGGGTGCGATCAGGTCTGAACTGTGCATGCGCCTGTCTTAGCTCTGCGATCGCCTCTGCCTGATCGAAAGGCAGAGGCGGTCGATGGGTGGGAGGGGGCGAGCCGGCGGCGTTTGGCCACCGTTTAGGGGGCGCGGTCCGGGCAACGCAGGCGTGCCTGGACTGTTGGGGGATGGGCCGCGGCGGCTGCGTGACGTCACACATAGCCGCTACGACCCGGGTACCGACGAGTAGCTCCCTGCCAGCGCGCAGGAGCTGCGCTGGCTGGGAGCTGCCTTTCCAGTACAAAAGCATCGCCACTGTGCAATGCTTTTGTACTTGTGCGGGGGTGTGGTGGGGGGGGGACCCTGACATGTGGGGTGGACTAGCCCTGTGCTGGGCATCCCCCCCGCATGTCTGAACACTGTTGCTGAGTTACATAACTCATCATCTACCATAATAGTAAGAGGATGGCAAGAATTCCTGTAATGTTCTTACCAGGCCTGGACTTGTGATTCCAGTTACACTTTCATTTACCAAAAAATAAAATAGCTGAAAAACAGATTTTTTTTATTTTTCTTACTAAGGAATGCTTTGTTATGTCCCTAGTCTTTTCTATTATTCTCCTGGAGATACTGTGATCGCTATAACTGGCTAGGGGCTTGGTAAACAAGGAGAAGTTGCTTCTCTCCCTATAATAAATAGGCCACATGTCCTGTCCTGTAGAGATATTTTTTTCCTACCGTGGATTGACTCCTGAGAGACGTTTCCTGCATGATGGTTGTATACGTAGAGCTTTGTCCATCTCTAGCTGGTATGGAAAAGTGGAGCCTGGGGTGATACAGATGTTACTCCAATATATTTTACTGCTGTGTAAAAGAAACATTATATGGAAAGTGTGATGTGTGAAATAATTTGGACACATGTATCCAAGAGGCCCTGTCTATGTCACACTTTCACTCTGGGCTGCTATAAAATATTTCCAAGCCAAGGGTAAAGAAATCAGAAAATACAGTATCTGCAGTACTTTTCCACTGGCAATAATTACACTGTTTGAGGACTTGAATTTATGGAAGCAAAATCAGAGTTTCAAACCATGACCTATAATTAATTACAGTCAGGGCTGACCAATTTGGTGCCGTTGGCATGATTTTAAGGTAAATAGATGCAGCGTCATACCAACGTCATACTTTCTTGACAAAGGGGAAGGATTCCCAGAAACGCATTGAAGCCATCACTGCAAAGCTGGGGAATACCAGGAGGATAAAGGACCATCTTCACCATCCGCATTGAGGACTTCATGACTGCAGCGTGGTTCTCGTGCAGGTCCTATATGTAGAGACTCTTATCCGGTATCCGGCTCTTGCTTTATTTTTAAACTTTTGTATTGGTTGTGTATTCTTCACATGTTGTGGAGGTACAATCCATATATTTTTTATCATTACAATATTTTTTACTTACCTGGCGGACTCGTATACATCATATGATCCTGGTGGATAACCCATAAAGAAACCCTGATGTGCATGTGGGTCAGAACATACATGTAAGTGTATTTTCATAGAGTCTGGTCAGGTGTGTGGGATTGATCTGAAGCTATTGTTTCCATTACAAAGATACCTTTTTGTGCACTTGAGATAGAAGTATAATGTAAGTGTCTATCCACAAGGGAGCGATAAGAACACCATCAACTCGGGAGGGATTACCTTCTATTTCCCACTGGATTGAATTCTATTCGAACACTTTCTCTTTTTTCCCCAGCGCTGGTTTTTAGCAATATTTTTGTCTATGTATAATACCCCTGATAGTACTTCAAATCCTGACAGCGTCTATGGATGTTAAAGCACCTTGGGTCCTGTTGGAGAAAGAGCGTTATATAAATAAAATTACATCTATCTACATCTATGGTGGAAACAAGTGATAGCTAGAAAAGGTATAAAAATATAAAATTTAGGGTTTTTTGTTTGTATCAACATATAATGCAACACAGCCTTTATATATATATATATATATATATATATATATATGTATATATGTATATATATTGTACAGTACCTGCCATCTAGATTCTGTACAAGCCACCAGTTCCTGATATGGTGCCAAACTTGAGAGGTGGTAAATTTATCATTTCTAGTAAATGCTCATTTAGGGAGACTGCTCTAAGAGAGATGTAGTCAATATCCCGGCGGTCAGACTACCGACGCCGGTATCCCAACCGCTGATAATGCCGGCAGCAGCGCCAGGGCTATTCCCACTCGTCGGTGTCCAAGACACCCATAGAACGGGAATAGAACCTATGGCGAGAGCAGTGAGCGACCGAGCCTGCAAGGAGCTTTCTAGCGCTCGACCCCCTGCCAGCATTCTGGCAGCCGGGATCCCGGTGTCGGTATTCTCACATCCGGAATCCCGACCACCAGCATTCTATCCCCAACCCCTCTAAGATGTGCCCTGCTTTACTATGTCCTCTAATGCCTCATGTAGTGAAGGCTGACAGCTACAGATGTTGCTGGTTTTATAGGTTATACTTTCCAGTTGTCATCAGGCGCAGTTTCAGTCCCAGCACGCTAAACACCTATATCATTCTAACCATCAGAAAGGACAACACTGACTGTACAGTACAATTGGGATGCGGTTATGTGACCGGCAGTCAGGAGACCACCGGCCACAATACCGCCGCCAGCATCACAAATACTCCCTAGCCCGCCGGTCGGCATGCCGACCACCAGGGACTATTTCCATTCGTGGGTGTCCATAACATCCATAGAGTGAGAATGAGGAGGGAGATGATGGTGGGCGGCAGGCACTGTAAACACACCAAAGAGAACTACACAGCCCTGGCAACTAGCATTACACAACCCTGGCAACTGACATTACACTGTGTAATGTCAGTTGCCAGGGCTGTGTAATGCTAGTTGCCAGGGCTGTGTAATGCCAGATGCCAGGGTTGAGTAATGCCAGTTGCCAGGACTGTGTAATTTACACAGCCCTGGCAACTGGCATTACAAAGCCCTGGCAATTGGCATTGCACAGCCCTGGCAATGATCATGACACCCGTCCCAGAGCATGAAACCCCTGGCAACCAGTATGGATCCCAGAGCATGAAACCCCTGGCAACCAGCATGACACCCAGCGCGTGAAACCCTTGGCAACGATCAGGTAATTTAAAAGTCATTAGAAGCTTTACTGTAGGGCATAATGTATCATGGGCATTGCGGTGTGTGGCATAATATGGTGCAGGGGGCATTACTGTGTGGGGCTTAATATGGTGGATTTTTTTTTTCCTGTGGTGCCCGTGATTTGCTGGTGCAGGGTCAAAAACTGGGGTGTAAGGTAGTCTTTTAAGGTGAGACCACGCCCATTTTAGCGAGGTCATGCCCATTTTAACGAGACCACGCTCCCTTGCCAGGAGCGCACATGCAAATTTGTATTTTTTATATCTATGTGGGGAAGGGCGCATTTTCTTTATGGCATTTTTAAATCTTGCACTGGGAGCCAAATTGGCTAGAAACAGCCCTGAATGTAACTTATGTATAATGTAAAATTCAAGTTCACAGTCTAAATCCTGATCCCTAGAGGTATGGATGGGTCCACAGGTAATGGGGCAGACTGGGGGGGTTCCTCTGTACCCCTGTAAGCCAGTCCAACCCTGCACCAAATCATTGCCATATTCTCTGTAAATTGTAATGGTGACTGGCTTCTTAACTCCCACAACTTATTGGACCCACTTCAGTCAGGCTTTTGTGCCCAACATTTCACAGAGACAGCACTGACCAAAGCAGTGAACGATCTGGTCACTGCTAGATCGAAAGGCCATTACTCACTGCTTATTCTTCTAGATCTCTCTGCTGCTTTTGACACTGTTGACCACTCTTCTCATACAAACCCTCTAGGTCTTCATGACACAGCCCTTTCTTGGTTCTCATCCTACCTATCAAATTGCTCTTTCAGTGTTCACTTCTCTGATTCCACCTCCTCTTCACTACCTCTATCAGTTGGAGTACCACAAGGCTCAGTCTTAGGTCCTATGCTTTACTCATCTGTACGCTGATGATACTCAAATCTACCTATCCTCCCCAGATTTATCACCATCTGTATTGACATCTGCCGTGTCAATGAATGCCTTGATGCCATTTTATCTTGTTACATGCATCTAAAAAACATATCCAAAATACGTCCTTATCTTACACAAGACACTGCAAAAACTCTAATTCATCCTCTCATCATCTCCAGCATTGATTATTGTAGTAGTGTCCAGGGGCGGATCCAGGAAAAAATGACAGGGGGGGCACCTTGTGCATGCCGAAGGCGTGCGGTCCATGAAGGTGTGCGTGGCCTCACAACAAGGGCATGACCTAGCAACAAAGGTCATAGCCTCAAAGGGAACATCGTATTCGTAAGACGGGAAGAGGGTGACACTTTGGAGAGGCAGCGGGTGACACGAGAGAGAGGCTGATGGGTTTATAGTGACGCAGGGGAGAGGCAGTGGATGAAGGAAACATAGTGGGAGACGGAGAGGCAGTGGGTGACAGAGAGTGGGTGACAGTGAGAGGCAGAGTGGGTAACACCGGGGAAAGGGTGACGAGGAAAAAGTGGGTGATGCCAGGGGGAGGTGGCAGTGGGTAACAAGGAGAGGGGGACAGGGAGAGGCAGTGGGTACCTAAGGTCTCTGTAGGAGTAAGAGGGAGTAGTGAGACATTTGTAGTGAGGTTTACAGAGGCATGAAGGGAAAGATTCACTGGGAAAACAAACATTATAGCACACGGTATGAGCCGAAATTCACATTATAGCACACGGTATGAGCCGAAATTCACATTATAGCACATGGTATGAGCCTAAATTCACATTATAGCACACGGTATGAGCCGAAATTCACATTATAGCACATAGTATGAGACAAAATTCACATTATAGCACACAGTATGAGCCGAAATTCACATTATACCACACGTTATGAGCCGAAATTCACATTATACCACACAGTATGAGCCTAAATTCACATTATACCATACGGTATGAGCTGAAATTCACATTATAGCACACAATATGAGCCGAGATTCACATTATACCACACGGTTTGAGCCGAAATTCACATTATAGCACAAAGTATGAGACGAAATTCACATTATAGCACACGGTATGAGCCAAAATTCACATTATGCCGCTGAGGAGTGAAAACGCTGTCACCACCATGTGCTACCTCTCAAGCAACCCCACCACGCAAGAAGAACATCTTGAGAGGAGCCGCTACCTCTGCCAGCAGCCAGCCTCTAAATGGATGGTGGCCGCTGCTGCAGCCACGTCGGAGTCTCACACTGTCTAAGGCTGAGCTTCGGGCAGTACTGGTATATATCAAGATCAACCAGAATCCGTTGGTATCCTAAGTGAACAGGATTTTCCTGCCAGTTTGTGATATTAACCCCCGCTGCTCCTCAGGGTAAAGTGTCTGCAAACAACAGTGTGGTGGTGTGTACCTTTGACTCCCTTGAAGGTGGTCCAGTTGCCAGGCTCTGGTGGTACAATCACTTGTTCACGTCTTGGATAGGTTTACGAAGTCCGCCGGCGAAGCTCCTGTACAAGCCGCTATTAGCGCTAAGCGGCACTGTTCGGGATCAATGAGATCTGTGATCACAGCCTAACCGTCCCCAGATCACAGATCTCATTGATCCCGAACAGTGCCGCTTAGCGCTAATAGCGGCTTGTACAGGAGCTTCGCCGGCGGACTTCGTAAACCTTTCCAAGACGTGAACAAGTGATTGTTTGTTTAAAGTGCCAGACATGACAGGGGGGGCACGGGCCCGCGCGCCCCCCCCCCTGGATCCGCCACTGGTAGTGTCCTTACTGGTCTTCCCAATAAAAGACTCTCACCACTACAATCCATTTTGAAAGCAGCTGCGAGGCTAATCTTCCTAGCAAGACGTTCATCGTCTGGTGATCCTCTCTGTCAGTCTCTCCATTGGTTGCCCATATTCTACCGTATTCAATATAAAATACTTCTACTCTCATATAGAGCTATTAACTAAACGACACCAATATATATCTGTTCACTTATTTCAAAATATCTCCCAACTCGACCTCTCCGCTCTGCACAAGATCTGCGTCTCTCATCTGTGCTGATCACTCGTTCCCATTCACAATTGCAGGACTTTCTTCGGGCACACCCACCCTATGCAATGCCCTCTCACACACAATACGACTCTCCTCTAGCCTCCAAACTGTCAAGCGTTCCCTGAAAACTCACCCTATTCAGGCGGCCAAATCCCTGAACCGCCCACATAACCTTCAGAAGCAATCATACAGTATCTAATTACATTCCATCAGGACTGTCTTTACAATTTGGTGACTGCTATGCTATAGATAGAGCCAATCCTTGTGTATCCTTCCTATTTCCCTATAGATTGTAAGCTTGCGAGCAGGGCCTTCCTACCTCTATGTCTGTCTGTTATTACCCAGTTTGTCTTATCACTGTTGATTCCAATTGTAAAGCGAAGCGGAATATGCTGTGCTATATGAGAAACTGTAAATAAATAAATTATATAAATACTTGTATTTGTTGGCTTGTAGGTAATGGATGACTAGTAGCCATATCTCTGTCAGGTATTGTGTTATTGGTTTCACTTCTAATAAAAGACACTTTCATTCACATTATAATGTTTTCGGGAGGGCTGGTATTGAGGAGCTGTGCTTCTGTGTGGTAAATTGATACCGTTGTAGTAATAGGATTTTCACAGGTCAGTGCTATTGAGATGTGTGAGGTGAGTAATCTAAATCTATTAACTCTTGCATATCCAACTGTCCTGATTCCAGCAGGACAGTTCAGCTATTTGGACGCTGTCCCACCCGCGGGTCGCAGTGTCCCGCAGGCAGGTGGAGTTTGGGAGAGCCAGCGATCACCGCTGCTCTGCCAAGCAGCCAGTGGTCACTGAATTAGATGTTGTGCACATGTGCGCGGCATCTAAACAGTGCGGGAAGTGAGGCGGGGGCTGCCCAGCTGCTTAGAGACCACTGGGCACGCCCCCAAAATGACGAAAATGGAGGTCGGGTGGCGAGGCACGACCCTTCTGGCGGGGCCCCTCCCTCTTTCCGGTCATGCCAGAGGCGCGGCAGATACCGCATCATAACATACAAAAGTTAGGAGGTATGCTCTTGTATTTCAAATCCTTTCTCACCTCAGAGCGGCAAGTTTCCCATGTTAAAACCTTTTTACCTGGCAGAGCAGGCCTCTATTAAGCCACAATGGGCCTGATGTGGAAACAACAGACAATATTTATGCAAATGTAGTGATTTTTATCCATGTGCAGCGATTGATTTGCGATGCCGCTTACACAGAGGAATCACAAAAGTGAGTAACAAGTAGCCAGCATTTGGGAGAGGTAACAGGGAGTGGTCAGGTGAACATGAGTGTGTCAGGACTGTTGAAACACCATTTAATGGGCGTGCATATATTAGCCTTTGTGCTCTTCCACGCAGCATGAGAGCTCTCATACGAGCATGTGTCAGGTGAGCCACACAATGCTGTGTGTTGGGCTGAAGTGGGGTAAGGGAGGCAGCAGTATCCTTTGTCTATGCGGAGGGGTGGGGCACCTGTTCAGCTATTTTTTCCCCCTATACTTTCTGAAGGGGAGTGGCAACACCTCCCATGATTAGACCACACCTCACGAAAAGTACTTCGGCCCTGGGCGTGACAGAATAAATAAAGCTTTATTTCCTTATTTGGTCAAGTGGAAAAAAGACATTCACAAATGTCGTTATTATTTGAATTGCCAACATGGCTTGTCCATAATGTCATGTTTTTGACTAATGTCTACAAAACCACCTCTGGTTTAAGCAGAGCTTTCACACATTATTTCCGGTGCGTGTTTCTTTATCAAATCCGTATTAAACAGCTAATGCAGTAAACTTTATATTTCAGCCTCCTACACAAAAAAGGTATTAGAGTTGCTGGACAGGCTACAGCAAAAAATAAAAATAACACCAGTTGGGATAGCAGGCAATGTATTGCCTGGGTAATTACATCATAATCATAAATATTAGCAATCACCAAGGCTGTGAGGGTTGTGCCACTGTTGCCACTGCCCAGGACACAAGGCTAAGTGGGCAGTTGATTCACTACACCTACAGGACCATGTTCTACATTAAAGAGTCACCTTGCTGCATAAAAATCCCCATCTCCGTGCTTCTTCAGCACTTCTGATGTCATGATGTGGCGGGAGGTGCTGGACCAGGGAGCACAGGTGTCTTGCTACAGCACGGGCTATCACAAACATTTGATATGTCACACTATACTCTGCTACACTATAAAGAAGTTATTATTATAATTTAGAATATTTCACACAGTATTATTGGCTGTTTGAGTAATTAGAAATTAAAGCCAATAAAATTTTATTGTCATCAGTAAAAAAAAGTTTCACAGACGAAATTCCTTTGAGCAAATACAGCAATTACAGTACAATAGCAATATCACTAACAGGGCCGGTGCTAGGGTGTTCGGCGCCCCCCTGCAAACTATAAATTTGCGCCCTCCCATATTCCTTTGGCGCGCGCCGGGAAAAGGGGTGTGGTCTCACAAGTAAGGGGCATGGCCACACAATAGTGCCCCCATTTAAAATTACGCCACAATGTAGCACAATCTTATTAATCTTATACGTAATGCCCCACCCGTAGTAGTAGCGTCCTTATATGTAATGCACCCCAGTAATAGTAGCATCCTTATACATAATGCCCCCCAGTAGCAGTAGTGTCCTTATACATAATGCCCCCCCAGTAGTAGTAGCGTCCTTATACGTAGTGCACCCCAGTAGTAGTATCGTCCTTATACGTAATGCCCCCCCCCCCAGTAGTAGTAGCGTCCTTATACGTAGTGCACCCCTGTAGTAATAGCGTCCTTATACGTAATGCCCCCCCCAGTAGTAGTGGCGTCCTTATACGTAGTGCACCCCTGTAGTAATAGCGTCCTTATACGTAATGCCCCTCCCCAGTAGTAGTAGCGTCCTTATACGTAATGCCCACCCCAGTAGTAGCGTCCTTATACGTAATGCCCCCCCCCAGTAGTAGTAGCGTCCTTATACGTAGTGCACCCCTGTAGTAATAGCGTCCTTATACGTAATGCCCCTCCCCAGTAGTAGTAGCGTCCTTATACGTAATGCCCCCCCCAGTAGTAGTAGCGTCCTTATACGTAATGCCCCCCCCCAGTAGTAGTAGCGTTCTTACATGTAATGCCCCCCCCAGTAGTAGCGTCGTTATACGTAATGCCCCCCCAGTAGTAGCGTCCATAAAGCGCGCGCACAGACATACCTCACACACACACAATTCACACATATATACACACACACATACACACCCACCATATACACACACACACTTCTCTCTCACCCTCCACTTACCTAAGCCAGTCTCCCTCTGTACAGCAGCCTGGTCCGTTTAGCCACGCCCCCTTCCGTCCCGTGTAGCTCCGCCCCCCTTCTGTCCCGTACTCGGCGCTGCCACTCAGCACAGGTGAGGGGAGGAAGGAGGCAGGAGGCTTTTCATGCTGCAGGTGCCCGCTGCCAGTGCCTGTCATACAGTGACAGACACAGCACTGGCAGCAGCAGGAGGGGGGACAGGACGGCGCAGCAGGGAAGGGATGCAGAGCAGGGGAAGCGCCTATCTGTCCCAGCGCCTCCCTGCACTGCATCCCTTCGCTGAGCGGGTAGCGCCGGGCCTGATCACTAACAATAAAAACAAACATACAATTCAGGCATTCAACATTCAAACTGCTGATGGGAGGAAACTGTTGTGTAAACGACCAGTACGTGCCTTCAAAGTCCTGAACTGTTTTTGGGAAGGTAATTTCTCAAACACCTTAAAAAAAGGATGACTAGAATCTAATAAAATGTTTAATATTTCTCTTCCGAATTCTGGATTCGTAAAGATCACGAATGGTTGGCAACTGCACTCCAATGATCTTACCCGCGGTCCTAACCGTGCGTTCCAAAACGCTCCACTCACTTGCAGTGCAGCTGCCATACCAGACTATAATACTAAAAGACAAGATTCTCTCAATAGAGCATCTATAAAAATTTAGCATAGTCAAT
The DNA here is from genome assembly GCF_028390025.1 of Pseudophryne corroboree. Lineage (NCBI taxonomy): Eukaryota > Metazoa > Chordata > Amphibia > Anura > Myobatrachidae > Pseudophryne > Pseudophryne corroboree. The sequence continues at coordinate 464,912,195 of NC_086445.1, forward strand.
TTGCTCACCCCGGCAGCCTTCAGACGCCTCAAAAAGAAGAAAAGCTGGTGTGCTTTCTTCATTAGAAAAATTGAGTTCGCCGACCAAGTCAGGTCCGAGGAAACCAAAGTAACTAAAAACCTGAATGAATCGACTACCTCAACATCCGGGTGCAAAGGCTCTCTGTTTGAAGTCAACCACCAGTTCTTTAGTCTTAGATTCATTCAAAATCAAATGATTGGCTCTGCTCCAAGTAACTAACTTACTGATATCATATCTATACTGGGTCATCGTCATCAGAGATCAGCCCCACGACCGCTATTTCATCAGCAAATTTGATGACCTTCACAAATCAGAGGACGTTGTGCAGTCGTGGGTGTACAGTAAATACAGAAGGGGACTAAGTACACAGCCTTGAGGGACACCCGTCCTCAACATAACCTCAGTAGAGACAAACCCTCCCAGTCTTACCACCTGCGGTCTGTCAGATAAACAATCTAGTATCCAGTTACAAATAAAGCCACTCGGCCTAGATCAAACAATTTCGCCATCAAGGACACAGGGATAACAGTATTAAATGCAGAACTAAAATCTATAAAAAGAATTCTAACTTAAGAATTTTTGTTCACATCTAAATGGGATAAAGTAGAATGCAAAATAGTATTAACCGCATCATCAATACAGCGATTATTCCTTAAAATGTCTATCATAGACTGTTCTTCATTCATGCGCATACACCAACATCCATAAAGAAATAACTGACACTGACACCAGAATAATGTTTGCCAATAGAATTGTCAGCTTTTATTAAAACAAATGGTATGGTGGCAAGGAGGGACGGCCTATTTAAACGTCCCTATTTATTCTAACCTTTCCTTTTAACTGTGGCTGACCACAACACAAGAGGAGGCAAGGGCCCAACTTCAGCCCGGCCTCCATCGCATAACAAGGGGGGGTTTTAAAGGGCCCAATTTCAGCCCAGCCCCCATCACATCACAAGGGGAGGCTTTTAAGGGGCCCAATTTCAGCCCAGCCCCCCACTCATCACAAGGGGCCATCATGGGCCATTTGCCACCCCTTGTGTTACTTGCTCTTTATCGGGAATACCGTGGCCAACTCTCCACTCAAGGTATTCCCCAACTCCCACCCAAAGGTGCTCAGGTGTGTACCAACTCCACCGGAGACCGAAGCCCACCTGGTCCGATGGAACTCCGGCCCCGTAATGTATCAAACTCCACCACCTTCACATCTCCTGAGCACCTATAAAACTCTTTAAATTACAGCCACAATTTCAGGCCGTCCCAACCCGCCACAGTTTCAACGAAACCCCGCCACCATACCTCTACCTTAAAACTATCCTTACTACTCCTAAAATCCTCCAACCTATCAATAAAATTCCTGAGTAAAAACCGCTAACAACAAATCCTCCATAAAAATTTCCATACCCCTCAAATTCAGATGGACACCATCGGCCATATAAAGATGAGGGGCAGAAACTGAAATTGAGGGACGTGGGACCACAAACCCCCAATTTTCGCGAACAGCTCTGCCCACCACAGAATTGATCCGGCGCCGGATCAACTCTATGGCAGCCGGTCTGTCCGCACCTCTCCACACCAAACGAGGGATAATGTCCGACCATCCCACACTCAGAAAGCACAACCTATTCTGCAGACTAACTAAGTCCCTAACTATAGTTTTACGAAGATCTAAACCAGACCTTCTGGTCAAATCGTTTCCGGCAACATGGAACACCACCCTCAGCGGGTATCCCGACCTCTCCAACTGTTGCCAAAAAAGGGGGATGACTTGCTCCCAGCGAAGTCCCCTCACTCCGATCCATCTGACTAGATTAGCTTCAGGGGACTGAAGACACTCCACACCAGATCTTTCACCATAGTACACGTATGAGTGCCCCATAATCCAAATAGGACACTCATCCAAGCGCAAATCTGAAAATACAAAAACATTCACAGAAACTTATCGAACAAAAAACCCCTAACACAAACAATCTTGCAACAACGTTACCCAAAAACATCCCATTATAAACTCACTAAAATGGTTCTATTTATTTATTTATTAAATAGTTTAATTTGGCCTCTAAGGTGAGAATTTTTGAAGCGGGGATGACTTCGTAAAAAGGGGGGTTGGGTAAGGGGGATCAGACTTGACGAGAGGCGAAAAACACACCTGCCAAGCGGGTATGAACCCCCAAGGCTTAAGGCACTTGACAGGATAAAAAATTCCTCAAGACCCCCAAATATGGCGAGTGGCTAAAACCTCAAGTCTGATTTTTTTTTTTTAAAACAGGTCAAAACCTGATATGTTTCCGAAATACATCAGACTTCCACCTCCCCAGAGCTCTAATTTGCCCGCTCGAACAGCCTTCAGCGGCTGCTGCTGTCGCCGCACCTATCCGAAACGAATGGGTACCATATCTCGATACCGGCAAACCCATCGTGCAAATACAACGTTCCAACACCCATCTAAATTGAAATTGAGTCACCGGCATACCATCCAAATGCTGCAACCATGGACCTGGCATATCAGTCCTTGTTTTCACATAAACCCTCGACAAGGACACAGGACAAATCTCTTCGTCGTCCACACATCTCAAAACGACCCAACAACCTTTGCCCAATTGGTCCGTTTTGGAACGTTGTACTTTGCACCATAAGCCTCCATCTTCCAATGACACATGTTCACGAAGCATAGGTGACATCGCAGTTTTTGAAGCTGACACCAGTTCACTGACTCTGAAGGCCCCAAAAAAGGCCATGACGAAACACAATGTAAATAAAAGTGCTTCGTAATCAGATGCACAGACCTCATGCAACACGACCGCCATGCGCCGCAATATTGAAATGGTTATTGGTCTACGTGCATCTTGTACAGGGGGCATAACTCGAGCCCAACCTTTAAGAATCTTTGCTAGAAAGAAAGACTTAGTAAAATCATGCCGGCCATCAAGTCTCAAGAAATAAGAAAGAGCAGACAGTAAACGTGTTACAAACCCTCTTGACCTGCCTGCTCTAAAACATTCCCAAACGTAATCCAATAACATTGCATAATTGGTCTTACCTTGCTCCTGATGCAAATGAACATATCTTTCCCACTCTCCCATAGCATTTCTGTACCCTCGAAGGGTGGAAGGAGCCAAGGATCGCAGAGCTAAGCCCTCCAATCCGGGCGTATCACCTGCCAGGCATAAGACGGGCAAGGGTCACCAGATACATTCGCATCCGGAGCTAGCACCCTAAACCTGCGCCACTCGAAACGCGATAGCGCATCTGCCACACCGTTTTCAATGCCTGGAATATGCTTAGTGCAAAAACTTATATTTGATTGAAGGCAGCGCAACACTATCTGCCCCAACAATCGCAGTACCGGAAGGCCGGAAGCTCTCTGACTGTTAACCGCGTGAACCACCCCCAAGTTATCACACCAAAAAACTACTGACAAGTTGGCCAAAACCTCATGCCATAACTCCATAGCCACCATGATAGGGAATAATTCTAATAGTAACAGGTTGCTAGTGAGTCCCTCTTCAACCCAAGTTTTTGGCCATGGAGAAGCACACCACCTACCCTCCAAAAATGCTCCAAACCCCGTAGAACCTGCTGCATCGGTGAATAATTGCAACTCAACATTGGAAATGGGTATGGACTGCCAAATAAGAACACCATTAAAGGTGGCCAGGAACTCTTCCCAAATGTGTAGATACCTACGGATCTCTTTGGATATCTTATAAAATGACTGGGTTTTTTAACACCCGCTGTGGCTCTCTCCAACTTCCTGCTAAAAACTTTACCCATGGGTATAACTCGGCAAGCAAAATTGAGAGACCCCAATAATGATTGAGCCTGTTTGAGCGTCAACTTGCCGTTTGCCAATGCCACAATTATCTCTCCCCTTAATTTGTCTATTTTTTCCTTGGGTAAACGACAGCATCTCTCCATGGTATCAATTTCTATTCCCAAGAACGTCAACACCGATGTGGGACCTACAGTCTTCTCCTCAGCCACTGGGACCCCAAATTCCTTCAATAATGACAAAGCATTTAATAAAATATTACCACATATGTCAGATCCGGCTGGACCCATGAACAAAAAATCATCTAAATAATGAACAATTCCAAACTGACCTGAATTTTTGGAAATGCACCAATGCAGAAAACTGCTGAATTTTTCAAAATATGAACAAGATATGGAGCAACCCATTGGGAGACATCTATCAACATAAAAACCGTCATTCAGACGGAAACCTAGATAACGAAAAAATTCCGGGTCAATGGGCAACAGCCGAAAGGCCGACTCAATATCAATTTTACTCATAAGAGCCCCTCTACCGAATGATCTCACCTTGGCTAAAGCATCCTCAAAAGACTGATAAATTACCATGGACAAACTCTCAGGGATTGCATCATTCACTGAAGACCCTTTTGGAAATGATAAATGCTGAATTAGCCTGAATTTACCCGGAGTCTTTTTTGGAACAACCCCAACTGGGGACAAAATTAAATCAGGCAATGGGGGGCAACTAAAAGGACCTACCATCCTACCAAAAGCAACCTCCTTATCAACTTTTTCTTTTAAAATAACTGGGAACTCTTGAGCCGAACGTAAATTGCAAACTTGACCACATTTAACGTGGCTTTTAATAGGCAACGGAAAACCTTTTGAGAAACCTAATCTTATAAACTTAGAATCGTCTCTATTTGGATAGTGATCCAACCAATGCAATAATTTGTCCAATTTAACTGGAGTAGGTGCCCTACTTAGACCCAGCAGTTGCTGGGATTCGTTGTTGCTGCTTGTGCCAACTACCTCTCCCACTAGCCGTTTGCTGGCAGTTTTTAATGGGGTGGGTTCCTTCACAGCGGATACAAACATGCCGAAAACGACACCTGAACCCTAGGGTACATTGACTATTATTGAAGGCATAACATTTGCCTGACCGATTCTTACCCACCATCCATCTGTTACTGGAATTACCTCGCTTCTCAGCCAGACCCTCTAAACCACTCTTAAGAGGTTGAGTAACATCTACAAAAATCTCCACATCTTTTTTACCAAAATCTATGATTTCCTTGCCATTCTGTTTTCTACGAAACTCCTCATCATAGGACCTCCATGCTGTTCCGCGCCCGGATCTGGCCAATTCGTGTAGCAAATACATATATTTAATTATAGTCATGTGCTCCTGAGGCCTGTATTCCAAATAACAAGCTGCAAAGATAAGCATGCCCTTCTGCCAATTAGAGTAAGACTTATAAGCCTCCTCACCTATACCTGATTTCTTTCTAGCCGCCTCTAATGCTTTTTTCCCTTTGCTAGTTAAAGCAAACATATTCACAAATTTTCCCTGTCTAATCCGCTCCCTAATTCTGGGCCGTATTCCTCTCAAAACTGCAGTATTAGCGCATTCCAAAGAATCCTCAGGACCCTCCTCCGAGGACATGCTGGAGCTACTGTGTCTGCGCCTTCTTTTATGTCTTGCATTGCAACCACTGCACCTGCTATCACATGAACCTGAGGACTCAGAGGAAGAAGTAGATGAGTCCCTGTGACCTCTGCGCCTATGCTTACGCTTTTGTGACGCTTTTTTCCTGCATGATTTTTCTGTAACTGCGCCCCTGTTACCTGACCTAACCACTGCATCATTTTGGCGCGCTGCAAGGTGCACATCCGACTCACCATAAAGACATCCCTCGTCCAGGGCAGACTCTACCACAGCCGCTGATTCCCCAGAATCCTCATGCACTTCAGGGGCTGCAAAGGACTCCTCTGTAGAAATGCAAGGAGAAACATCTACCAGAAACTCATTAATATTCATATTGCCCCTATTACTTCCACCCGTTCTGGCCTGTAAAACAGCAGCCCCTAATTCACCAACGCCATCCCTCTGCAAACCGGAGGGATTCTGTTCTCCCAAAAAATTCCTTTCCGTGTTATTAGTGGTCAGCACCGGGACCAGTGCTGATATAACCAAGGTGCATATAGACGCTACCTCAGACGAGTTGAACCCAGCGCCATTACGTCCAAAACGTACCACATCAGCATATGACCTCCCTGGTACTGTGTCCCTCACACTATGTACCTCAGGGGCTCCCTTATTACCCCTAATATTGCCCGTGGCGGGCCTTCCTTGCTGCCTTCCAGCATTACTAATACCCGATGTGCCTGCGCGCTGGCCCGCTAGAACCGTGTCAACGCCATTATCTATTGTACTAACCGGACCCCTGTTAATACCTCTGTTAGGTGCTCCCTCTCCTTGCACCAACTCTTGTACCCTTGTACCTCTCCCATTGTGCTCACCTCTAGTAAGAACAGAACTGCGTCGACCACCTCTGGCAGCCACGGACCCCCGCGGGCCCACGGGGCGACCGCGGCGTACCTCAGGCACATGCACTCCTGAGGTAACTCCCCGGGATGTTACCATTCTCCTCAACAGCCCTCTCGGCGACTCCACCATGGCCCCGACACTTCGCAACATGGTGTTAACGGTAACCGGTTCCTTAGAATAGTTTCCCAAATTACGAGTTAAACCAGCAGCTCGTGACACAGACGCGCTACTGACCCGGCCTCTGCGTGATGCAGCTTCGCCCGCCAAAAGCCTCTCAGGCGGTCGAGCCCGACCCCTGGCGGTGGCATTACCAACATTATTACTAGCCTGACTCCGTGTTTGTGATGACAGCTGCTGCCCCCTCCCTGACACTAAAACAGCAGCATCCCTTTCACAGCACGACTAGGCCTCGGCATGTTAGGAAAAAGGAAAGATAGATAAGAAAAAGTCAAAGAATAAAAGGGGGTTGAAAAGATTAAAGATTAGTAAAGATAGAAAGGAAATAAGAAGAAAATTACCACAAAATCACAAATAATACACAGTTCAGTACACAACAAACGCAGAGCACTTCACTGTTCAATTTTCACTGAGGAAAAGGGGGAGAACCTATTCAGTCCTCTCCTTATAAGGGCTAAGCCCCTCCCATCACCAGATTCCTCAGTCAACTCATAGGCCCACTGTTACCATGGATACCTCCACTTCTCCAGCTGCTTCATTCAGCCTGCTATTCAGAATTTTATGTCACTACAGCCATATAAAATGTCCTCCGTTCTCTGTATGCAAATTGAAATGAATCAAACTCCGCTGGAATAGAGATTTTATGGGGGAAATTCAAATGTTTGAGAAGTCTGTTGGGTGTCTGTTTTTTCCTGTCTATTAGATAGGAAAAAATAGACACCCAACTGACTTTTCAAACATTCGAATTCCCCCCAATGTGTTCCAAAACTAAACGCTCAAAACTTTTAATTACCAATGATGTTAGAGCGATAGGTCTATAATCATTCAAGCTCTTGGCTCTCCTGATTTTGAGATACAAAGCCCCCAATGACTTAAAATTGCGACTGGTCTGACCGTGGTATGTCAAACATCTGACACAGTTTTATGTCAAATAACATTCAATCTCTAAGGATTATTTTGTCTTTGATCTCCTACGTCAGATTTTCAACATTCCTTAGATTGTTAGCTTCCCAATAAATGTACTCGTTTAAACTTGTTTTTCTATCTTGTGGTTACGTTAACATTGCTGGGAAGTTAGGAGAGACAGTTTATGAGCTAATAATTTTTAGTCAGTTGCATGACATGAAATTTGCTTTGTACATGTGACAGTTACAGTATGTGATATATTTTATATTTTATTATATATTAAGATAGCCTTTGTGAAATGAAGAAACTAAATCTGAGTATTGAAATTATGAAAATGTAACCTTAGTGGGAGAGTTAAAACAGTGTGCTTATCTAGGCTAGAAATCGCTACTCTCTTAAGGCCCCCATACACTAGAGCGATATCGTACCTTTTGGCATGATATTAACGCATCGGGCTGATGTATTGCGAGTAAGTGGGCCACATCATGTGTAGCCCACTTACCATTGCGATCCGAGGTGCGCTCCTGGGGGTCGTAAGAAGGGCTTTCAGATCTTACCTGTGGTAGGTAAAATCTGGCCCTGTCGCTTGTGATGAGGGTGCTTAGCGCATCATGAGTGAAGGTGCCCCTGAAGGACCTGCCGCTGGTGGAGTTCAAGGGGTATCGCATGCGATGGAGCGATTGCGATACCTCATTGTAGTGTATGGGGGCCTTTACCAATATCTTCTGTGCTGTTGCAATGTGTTGGCCTGGGATGCCTGCCTTGGAAATAAAAAGGGATTACAGATGGGAGCTGTATAGACCCTGTGACAGGGCTAACATCATTGTTGATCATCATAATAGGCATGTTGGACAATCACTTCATCATGCTATCAGTGTAAAAATAGCTTGGCTTCTAACATTAAAACTGCAGGGAGAGGAATAAAAAGGACATAAAAAATGTTTTAATACACTCAGGGGGAATTCAATTAGCTGCGATGAAGCAATAAATCAACGTGAATTAACAGACATTTTGTTAGAAAATTTTGCTTATCGCCTGTATGTGCACTCCCGTTATTCACGCAACCGAATTAGAAATGTGCAAAAATGGAATTCGCCAGATGATTCTTGCTGGCAAAACCAGTAAAAAAAGTCTAGATTTTTAATGCCCAAATGTGTTATAGTGGCTAATTGAATCCCCCTCCTCCCCCCATAGTAGGTTAAAAAAAAAATCTAGACCCAGATTTATCAAGCCGTGGAGAGTGATACATTGCAGGTGATAAAGTACCAACTAATCAGCTCCTGTCATTTTTCAAACAGAGCCTTTAACATGGCAGTTAATAGCTGATTGACTGGTACACTTTTCAGCGTGCAATTTATCACTCTCCAAGGCTTGATAAATCTGGGTGCAAATTTGATGCTTCCATCTTAATGGTAAAAAAGAAAACTAAGTGGTCCTAGAAAAGGAATGATACATCCACTTGAATAGAGCTGATCGGTGTGGACTTCAACATCTCTGATTTCATTAAAAATGGGCTGTGGTCAAAAAATTAAGATTGTTACGCCTATCAAAGATGTCCCATGGATATCACCAAAATGGAGATTATAGGAAGGGCTCACAACCAAGTTACCAAGTGATGTAACAACATGGTTGCAGTACAATTTGGTCACACACAGCACCACCGGATCCATTACTGTCTCCTGTCTGTATGAAATTAGCTTATTGTAAAATATTTGCTCAATGTCTGCACAACGCTATGATGGAACGCATGCTACTGTAGGAAAAAAGATTTTTTTTTATTTATTTTTTATTTCCAATTTCAATACTGTCTTACTAGCTAAACAAATGGCTTAACCCTTAATTTAGTTTGATCTAACACAAAAAATGGAAAATAAGATTTACATACAGATATAAACCTTTTCCACACATCTGCTAGTAATCCCAGGCTAGGATGTGGCATTTGTGAATATACAGAAACCTGATTCCTCAGGCTTACAGTCCCTCGCCAAACGTTTTAGAGAGGGTCTGGAATTCATAACTTATGTTTTTTTTCTGCATGAAAGTGCCTTTCATATGAGTTTACCTCCTGTCCAGCTAGACACCATTGCAAGACTTTAGAACACTACCTACAGAGATAGGGTATATAAGGAATACCTTGTGCTGCAGAGGAATACAAGACACCATTGTATACTGACAAGCACTTGGAAAGGACATAATTTCAGAGGTAAAGTAATAAAAAAGTTTGTTATTTTTTTCAGGAGTGAGAAGCACATTAAGAAAACAAACACATGCTCATTCCAAGTTCAGAAATGAATAGAGTTTTACATATTACAGGTTAGTGTTCTATTTAACAAGCAGAGTATGTTAAATCCATAAAGTGGGATTTACTACAGTGTGCAGAGCAGAGTTGCTTTTGAACGCTGTGTATAATTCTAAGATTTATTGGTTGCTGCTTGTGTACAGTAAGACTGTCATTTTGTCTGGAGAGTGTTGATCTCTTTAATGCTACATTATATACACGCATATTGTTTGAAACTATTATGAAAAACATTAAGGATTCAAATTAAACACAACTTTGCATTTTAAAGATTTAGTATTATTATGTAATGTAACTGATTTCAGAGTTCCTGTACGGCTAAGCTTGGATATAAAACACATACACATACTGAATTATACACTATTGACCAAAGACTTGAAACCATTTTATTTATTTTCACTGTATATTGGTAACATTGTACGAAAATATCTTGTTTTAACATGTTTAATAAAGATCATATGTATAATATAGCAAGAGTGGCTTACTCCTCTGTATATTATTATTATTATTATTAGTATCCTTTATTTATATGGCGCCACAAGGGTTCCGCAACGCCCAATTACAGAGTACATAAACAAATAATCAAACAGGAAAATAGCAACTTACAGTTGATGACAGTATAGGACAAGTACAGGGTAAATAAACATAGTTACATCAGCAGATGACACTGGATATTCTGATCTTGTCCATCATAATGACATTTTTATATCTGATTTTCCTTATTCATATTGTGCTAAATTTAAGATTATACGAGGGAATCTCTGGTTTCATAGATATATTTGTTTTTGTTTTGTTTTGGGAAGTCTTGTCAAATTGGGTTTTTTAGAATGGTTACACATTTAGTGCAATCGCATTATAGAAATAGTATTGATATTGTTCTAAATGTAAATTGTGTCTATTTGTTCTGTTATTTAATATTTTAAATACTTTTTTGAACACTTTTTGGAATTGATTTTTTATTATCCAGATTTTTATGTTGGGAATACACTGGTTTGTTTAATGGGTCCCTTCTTAAGGATTCAGTATAATAAGGATCTAACAAAGCCTTTGCTACAGTTTAAATCAAGTCTACAGAACAGTTAGGAAGGACCCTGTACTGTACTGTACTGTACTGTTCTCTCTCAGGGGCCTGTCCTCTGCCTGGGGAAGTCCTAGTGATGTCACTGTGCTGACGTCACATGATCTCTTTTCCAGATCAGGAAGCACTGTTGTACATAGATATAGCTTTCATGGTGTGAGCTGTGAGTGGACTGCAAGGAAATAAATGAATACATGGCTTTTATTATATTTTTACACTTAGGTTGCTTTAAAACTGAATAGCAGGGTTATGTTACTATCCCACCATTTTTAAATCAGCAGACAAGTGGTTAATTTTTTTCTAAATGATTGTATAATATTCCTTTATAATCAAACTACTGTGTTTATGCCCTCTTACTACAACTGACTACACTGAATACTAAGCAACATATGCAACTGATATTATAATTCATTAGATAAAGCTTTGTGAGCATATTTTTTTAATATTTACATAACCCCCCTCAAAAGCTACATTAATTATTGAAAAATACTGTATTTTGCTATTTGGAATGCCTTTTTGGGTCAATGTATCATGCCTCAGACTCTGGGATACAGAAAAGAGCCCATTATGGCAAACTTAAGTCTAATTATAGAGTAATCGCTTAGGATAATGCGGCAGAACTAATATGCATGCACAATATGATAATGGTAATATGCATGCAAAGCCACTGGACCGCACATGTGCAAGCACTGCTGAAGGATTCATCTCCAAAACGTTTTGGGCGGTTGTAGCCTGCAATGGCCATCTAAAGATAGAGATTAGAAAATGTAGTAAGCATAGATAACTAAGGGGACTGCTTAACAAGGGGCTTGATTCAGGTTTGGACGGGAAGACCATCTCTGCTCAGATATGGTAATGCAGCAGGAGGCACCTGGTATAAGTAGATGCCTCCTGCGTGCATATGCGATACAGTGGTGCCTCAGAGGAAGCAGCATTGGCTCCCCTGCGACACCATTGGCCAGCTGAGTAACCCATGAGATTATGCAGACCAGCCTCCTCATCTACGTTGCTGAGGCCAGGAAATCTCTGTCAGCCATTACCACCCCCTCGTCCGATGACGCAGGACCCATACTGCACATGCATAATGCAGGTCCTGCTCATGCGCAATGTGCTGAAGATTGGTACATTGCAACATTCCCCTTATAACCACTGGATCTGAATCAGGTCCAAGGTACTTAACAAAATTTCTTCTGTGTTACTCTCATTTTCAGAGGATTGTCAGCATTTGTAGTCAGAGCTGTAGAGAGCTTCTCCGTGCCCTGGGTGGGGTCTAATCACACAGGTATTGCCATGCCCACTATAAAAAAAATAGGTCTCAAAATGAGTTTTTTCACACAGGAACAGGGGAAACCCTACCTCCTTATCTAGGGATTAGGGTCCAGACTGTTCATTTGTACTATACATAACATTACACATGTTACCTTATACTGCACAGGACTATAGTGTATTTGTACAGTACATTGCTGTTCTTAATATGGTACATTATCATGCATGCACTAACAGTATTTACTATATATATTTATCAAAGGGCCCAGCCCATGCACTCTTTAATGGTAAGCCAAGCTTCTGTGGCAGATAGGCACACCCACTCTGGAAACTGACCACACCCCTAAACATGGGCCCCCACTACTACATTCCCCCGTTGGGCCCTTCATGCACCAGTCCGACACTGGCAGCATGTGGCAGGTCTGGGGAAAGAGGCTGCTGCCACTGATAGGTGAGTGTGTGTGTGGAGGTCACGCAGACCCGGGTCCTCACTGGGCCCCCTCAAGAAGCCCAGCCATTAGTACCAGCTCCTCCGTCTTGGCACCACTGTTTGTAGTATGATTAATAGACCCATGTATAATAAGGTCAAGTGGACTTCCATAAAATCCAATATACTGAGAAAAACGTGTTCAACAATTATAAAGTACAATACATTTGCTAAGAAACTATACAATAAAATAAAGTACAACAAATAAATTACACTGCTCTTTTTGCTATAATAACATATATTACACAAGGATTGTGTAACAACAATAATTTGCCCTTTAAAAAACAGATAACTGTATTTCCCCATTGAAAATTATGGCAGAAAGCATGTTACTTAAAATGACTTTGTTCTAAACAGACGTACTTAAATAAATAATGTCATTGATACACCTATGGATTTCTCTCTTTTTTTATTTATTCAAATAGATTCAAAGATTTTGCTGGATATACAGTGATCTGTAATTTATCAAATCAATTTACTATAAACTGAGATAATTATGAAAATGAATGGAATTATCCACTAATGGGTAGAGTTTAATTAGAAAATGTAAAACAGACAGCCTGACTACCCTGTACAGTATGTACATTGTTTATCAGTTGTTAATAGGCCACAGAGTACGAGTCTTAAAATGGATTTAATGCTTAGGCCAGTGGTTCTCAAACTGTGTGCCGCGGCACTTTGGGGTGCGTCAGAACATTTTCAGGGGTGCCTTAGTTTGGTGGTCCAGGACCAATTCAAATTATTTATGGTCAATGTAATAGGCAAAACCAGTGCTTGTGGCTTCCAATCATAAAATATGTGCACAAACAGAAGCACATCCCTGTACACCACATAACTGATCCTAAGGATGACATACTGTATAAACACAATTTACTTCATTTAATATTGCTTTGTAAATTTCTCAATAAGAAACTTTTGGCCTAGGGGTGCCATGAAAAAATTCTGATACTCTAGGGAACCGTGATTTAGAAAAGTTTAGGAACCACTGGCTTAGCTTTAATGGAATAAGTATAAAATAATTGCTTTCTGTCTATAGTCAATTAGCAAATGTACAGTAGCAGCCACATGAACTATATATAGTGAGAGAGTTCCCAGACATTATTGCCATGCACACATGTTTAAGCAGGAATGCTTTGCATGAGGGTGTCATGTGGAGTCTGACTGACATACACATGAAAATATGCAATGAAGATACTAAAACCTGAATGAACTTACTGTATTTATACATTGTGCCAAATATATATATATATATATATATATATATATACACACACACACACACACACACACACACACACACACACACACACACACACACACACACATATAAATACTGTATATGTTGTATATATATATATATATATATATATATATATATAGAGGAGATAACGTCAGGCGGCACTCACGGATTTCAAACAAACAAGTAAGGAGACAACCCCTGCTTGTAGACTTAACGTTTCGGTTTATTAACCGCCTTCAGAAGTAATGACATACAAAAGTGAACATACTTACCTTTATACATGAATAAAACCACCACGTGCATTGTCCTCCGTTCCTCTGACGGACGGACTTCCGGTTTCGTCATCATTCAAAGACAGCACTGTCAAAGAGATGACGTATACCGGTGTGACTAAACCATCACCATAGTAACGTAACAACATGGAAACACAATAACAGAAGCATGTAATGTTTCTACATAATCTTTACAGAAACAGGTATTAAAATCGCACTGTTTAGAAACGATTAATGAAAAGTCTAATAAATCCACATAATGCAGTCATAAATAACTTAATCAATGACAATATAAAGAATTATTATGGCCGTACTATTACATGAAGCTGACAAGAGACAGGGTTTCATTGAGACCATATGGGGCCACGGTGTTAAGCCGATGTATCCATCGTGCCTCCTTCTGCAATAAAACCCTGTGTCTGTCTCCACCTCGTTTAGAGAAAGGGACTTGTTCCAACATTTTATAGCGCAAAGCTGCCAAGGTGTGATTGCTTGACTTAAAATGTTTAGCTACGGGCTGATCTATATTTTTGCCTTCCAAAATTTGCTTGATGGCACTCCTATATATATATATATATATATATTGCATTCTACTGGATTACTGGACTATGCAAGGGGAATCAAACAGGAAGTCAATGAAGCTATATATAAAGGACATGGTATGTGTTAATCAGCACTATCTGATGGCTGAACAGCAACAAACTGCACTATACAAAAGGATGATGGGGAGACAGCATACACAAATAGTTACTGGGGGAGGGGCTAACAAGAAATGGAACATGAAGTAAGGAAAGTTAATCTTGTAGCATATTTAATTAAAATTTGGATCAATGACACTACAAAAGACACAGGCCCTTGGAAGACCCAATTTAAATGTAATGACATTACTTTTTGAATAATATAAAACAATGGCCAAGAGGCAAACAATTAACATGGTACAATTTCGTTAATGCAACACACATTGGGGGAGATTCAAATGTTTGAAAAGTCAGTTGGGAGTCTGTTTTTTCCTATCTAATAGACAGGAAAAAACAGACACCCAAACAACTTTTCAAACATTTGAATCTCCCTCATTGACTTTTAAAGGAAACACTTTGCATTGTGCCAAGTGTGTTTCCCAAAGCATAGTTTGGAAATTTACAGCAATACATTTTATTTTCACCAGTTGATAGTTTGATAGAATTGTACTACAAATTTTTATAATGATGCACAAAATGGCATCCGCAGCCCTGAAAGTGTTAATTTTCAGTGCTGCAGCACCATTATTGGGAAATATCGGAACTAGGCACCATGTGAATATGTTGAAAAATGTATTTTAATGTACATGTACAGGTAATGTACAACAGTTGATTCCCCCCCTCCCTGTGTTTCACACTGGAAGAGTGTAAATGTGATAGCAAGGTGCCATAACACAAAATTAAGTCTGGCGGCCGAGGCGCGGTATTCAGCACTGCAGCAGTTAAGTCCCAGTGCTATGCACCACGGCCTGTGTAATTAGTGAGGTGAGGACACTGTGAAGGCAGATTACTGGGGACCAGGGGAGCTAGTGCATTTCAAGTGCAGAGCATATACAAATAAAACATGTTTATGTATATAGTTATGGAAGAGATCTCACTGACAGCATCTAATCACCTAGCCATATTTATGACTACTTATTTTTACTGGCTGGAGTTTAAAGAGTCTGCCAAATATAAAGAATTAGTGGTTTAAGGCCCCTCCCCCCTTGAGGATACTTCTGTGTTTGATTTTTTATTTACCTTCTGGAGAACCCCTATTCCCTTTCCTCCCGCATTTACCCTCTCCTTTTTTCCCACTACCTACACCCTCTTTGTCTGTCTGTGTTGTGTTTATTTCCCATTTGTTATTACATTTAAAACTTTGGGTACATTGGTCCACATTATAATGTTATCTTTGTCTTAAAAGTTCTTCTATTTTACTGGACAGTGGTTAAAGTGGGGCGGAACGGGGCGGAACTGCGTTCCGTCACCTCTAATTGCAGGCGGAACTAGTTCCGCCTCCGCCCGGCCACAGGATCAGGTCCCTGCTGCATTGCAAAGGTGGCAGCGGCCGCCAGACAATCCCGGCTCGCAGACCGGCTGCAGCACCAATCAAAAAAGGGGGCGGCTTTTTTAAAATCTGGCGTGAACCAATCACGGCTCGCGGACCGCCAGCCAATGAGAAGCTGCCATGTGGCAGCTTCTCATTAGCTGGCGGTCCGGGAGCAGTGAATGGCACACAATTGGCGCCAGATTCAAAGTGCGGCCTCGCTGCTTTGCAATAGCAGCCGGTCCGTGAGCCAGGACTGTCTGGTGGCCGCTGCTAGCTTTACACCGCAGCCGGGGACCTGATGCTCCAGCCCACAGCCACTGAAGCACACAGCCACACTGAGGAGAGTGCTGCTGGACTGAGGAGCAGCAATGACAGTGGCGAGGATTTGACGCCGGGCAGCTCATGGACCGGCAATGGAGAGACAGCGGCGGCATTTTTGTGGCGCCAGCTGCGAGCAAATTGCGGCTAGTGACCCAACAGCCAGACGGCGGATTAACGCAGCAGCCTTCAGGTGTCCCGGCCTTCAGGTACCCCGCATCTTTGTCTGTTACCATGCGACAAGCACACAACCTCCCTGCTACTGTCAATTTCCTACCCCTCATTCATGTCCCTTCATTTTGCCAATAGGTTGCCAAGTGACTCCGGGCTCTGTATGCCCGCAGCAATGACCAGAGCTCTGCTCGGCTGTTCATAGACACTGCACAGTCGTGTGGGATTGGGGCAGATAGCTGTGTTATCTGGTGGGTGCAGGCTGACAGCGCATGAGTGGATGCTGAATTCAGTGGGAGCCTCTCACGGTCACCCTGCACGGCTGACTTCCACATTTCTCCTCTTGACAACCAAAGTCCGCTACAGTGACACTAGTGACTGTCTGTTTGGACACTTAGTTGTTTAAAACTCCCAAGGTGACTCCAGGAGGGGAGAAATCCTTTTCCACCTTCGGGAAAGAGATGGAGCTACAGGGTCTGGCAGAAGTGGGTAAAGGGTGCGGAGAAGGGAGAGAGCTGGTTGGCCTGCTCTCAAGCCTCCCTATCTGAGTCAGTACTTCAGTGGCATCAGAGAGATCCAGCTGCCACCTCCCACCTCATTGCATCCAGCCCCATGGAAGCTGCAGTGTCCTAAAACATATAGGATATGCACTTATTATGCAAAATATATCTAATTATTAGACACATTATTGCTACACTTATCGCATGAGGCCCCTGTTTCTAAAAAGTGAAGGGAATGTTCTGTGTGGGGAGATACTTGCCAGCGGTTGTGTGTAAGTGGCTCTGATATTGTGGGCATTGTGTGTGTAAAGGGCACTAGTATGTGGGACGGGCAATGTGAATAAAATTGTGCTACTGTGAGATATTATTTTGAATTGGGGTACTTTTGTGTGGCCACACCCCTTCCTTGTGAGGCCACACCCCTTTCTGTGGCGCGCGCGCCTTCGGCGCGCACTAAGCAGTAGGGGGTCATGGCGGAGGTGAGTTCCCCCACCTCTCCAGGACCACTTTAAGCCCTGTTACTGGACATGTGGATCTTTAAATAAAGAATACATAAAAAATAAACCATGTTTAAGATATGCCTTCAAGCACTGCAGCGATGAAAGATAGATTGTAGGCTGTAATTTAAGCCTTGTGCTCGGCACAGTATGTGCAAAAATTAAACATTTTATTAAATACACTCATGTCCTTGAAACTTCAAATGTTAGAAACAATGCCTGAACCAAAAATAAAGTTATGTATGCCATATAGGATCACCTGGTCCCACCAATAAAACATTGACTAAATAGTGTGCAACCTTCTGCTCTACCATTATGGCTTGGCAGTGGCACCAAAGCAGAAATGTACTAAATCTTTCAAAAACAACAAACACCCCATAGTCAAACATCGATCAGCAGAATAACTGTCTTTAAGATTAAATTCCATAAACTTTAATGAGTTTGGGGCAGAGTGAGGAGACAAAAAAACCTCACTCCATATCAATCTTAGTCATCACTGCACCTATCTCTTCTTCTTAACCAACTCCATTGCCTCCTTGAAGGACCAATAAATGACCCTGCATACATTTTTGGGATTGTATTATTAACTTACCCCTTTTACAGTTACAACAAAAGTTGTATTAACCTAAACTTACTCGCTACCAGCTGCGACTGAAGATATAACCAAATTGGGCAAAGGAGGTGTGACAAATGGTTAGTTCATATGAACTAATCGTATCTCTTTCATCACATTCTTCTTTACCACTACCAGTAATTCTTATGCAGGTTTGCATAACTAAGACAAGCAACCCTAATCACCTGCACCTGCAAATTGGAAATCCTCCCTAAACCCTTTTTGTAAAAACACAGTGTCAGCCCTGTCAAGGTACCCCCACCTGATATCCCTACCATATCCCTGACACAATCCATTGCTGGGTGTCTTCCCCTGCATTGCATGCAGTCATGGTAGAATGTACAAAGGGCTCTCCAGTTACATTGCCCATTATTGAATGCAAAGTAACTCCCCTTCACTCCATTTTGAGTGCTAGGCCACCCCAGCCCAAGAAATGTCTTGACGTGCTGCACACAGATAAAACCTTTCCCAGGCCTGAGTGACAGCTAGCTAATCCTAAATGTCCTTACAATCAAAGCTAAAACATTACATACCATACTACTTTCTTCTAAATTCCTCTTCATGCGCCTCTCATGTATTTTCCTTATACTTTGTGAACATGCCATGAATCAAATCTACAGTATGTATCCTTTACCATACTCACGAGGTCATAACCTATCCTCAAATAGTGCCAAATAACACCATTTGGCGCACCACAGATTTCCCTTACCATGCAACTTTCTTTAACAATATGCGTTTTAATCTGCTACTTTATACCAATTCCTTTGTGACAAAAATACTAACCCTAAATACTTAGGGCCTAATTCAGCATCATACGCTGAAGTGCTAAAATTGCTATTTGCCTAGTTTAGCATTCCAGCGCTCCACTGGTGTGCGCGCATGTGCAATGTCTTAAACTGAGTTCTCTTCAGAAAGCAGTCTAAGTCTTGGTGGGGGGCAGTGACGGTGTGTCAACGTTGCATTTTGTCACCATTTGGGGGAGGTGTGTCTGGACTGTTTGTGGGGCGGGCTGCGGCAGCTGCATGACGTTACAAGCAGCCACTGCGACCCAAAAGATGGCTGCCCGCCGACTGCCTTCGCAGTGCTGGGCGTCCCCCCGCGTTAGTGTAAAGGGTTGTAGTTGTGTGATTTTTTGCACAACTACAACCCATGCTGAATTAGGCCCTTACTACACTAATAGCGAAATAGGATTCAAAAATTCAGGAAAATGTATGCAAACACGGGAATTGCTACTCAAGGAGTGATGTCTAAGTCGGACCATGTGCAAAAAGGATAGGTGTAGACATGTAGCAGGCCATAAAAATTTACATTACCCCAACCATTTATGTATGTCTTGTGTGCCTCCTCGCCTATCTACTCTTAGCTTCATCCAACTCCTCTTTAGCATCCTCTGTAATGGAAAACATACCTACATAATTTCCTTTCGGAATTTTCTTGTATACTTTAGTGTGTAATCCACTAACAACCACCTCATCATCACACTGTACCATATCTAGTGATGAGCACCGGAAATTTTTCGGGTTTTGTGTTTTGGTTTTGGGTTCGGTTCCGCGGCCGTGTTTTGGGTTCGAACGCGTTTTGGCAAAACCTCACCGAATTTTTTTTGTCGGATTCGGGTGTGTTTTGGATTCGGGTGTTTTTTTCAAAAAACCCTAAAAAACAGCTTAAATCATAGAATTTGGGGGTCATTTTGATCCCAAAGTATTATTAACCTCAATAACCATAATTTCCACTCATTTTCAGTCTATTCTGAACACCTCACACCTCACAATATTATTTTTAGTCCTAAAATTTGCACCGAGGTCGCTGGATGGCTAAACTAAGCGACCCAAGTGGCCGACACAAACACCTGGCTCATCTAGGAGTGGCACTGCAGTGTCACGCAGGATGGCCCTTCCAAAAAACACTCCCCAAACAGCACATGACGCAAAGAAAAAAAGAGGCGCAATGAGGTAGCTGTGTGAGTAAGCTAAGCGACCCTAGTGGCCGACACAAACACCTGGCCCATCTAGGAGTGGCACTGCAGTGTCATGTAGGATGACCCTTCCAAAAAACACTCCCCAAACAGCACATGACGCAAAGAAAAAAAGAGGCGCAATGAGGTAGCTGTGTGAGTAAACGTTAAAAAAAAACGCGCTGAGCCTGGGATTTGAAATGCTTGAGCTGCTCCGTATAGTGGTAGTACTTTTAAATGAATGAACTAGAGCGCTTGAAAATTATGTGAATGTAACAATGAGTGTAGTGGAATGGCTATGTTGTAGCCAAATGAACAATGTTACTTAGTGCAATACCTGTGAATAAAACTTTAGGTTAAAAACAAACAAAAAGGACGTTGATGTTTACAGCCCTTTTGTGTAAATTGCTGGGATTTCCAAGTGTTGTTTAATAATTGCGGGGGTTCCGTAATAAGCCGTGCCGGTCCGTGTGTAAATTGTCCAGAGCACCTAACTTTCCCTATACTACCAACCTTGTTATGGGTGATGTCCGTCTTCCTCCGGCTGGCTCCCCTGCTCCGACTTGTCCTCTTCTCCGGCCGCCGCTCACTCGTGCTGTGCGGTGCTCAGCGAGTCATCACAGTCCCGGTCTGTCAAGCGGCTTGTTATAGGTGACGTCCGTCTTCCTCCGGCTGGTTCCCCCGCTCCGACTTGTCTTCTTCTCTGACCGCCGCTCACTTGCGCTGTGCGGCGCTTAGCGAGTCACCACGGTCCCGGTCTGTCTGGCGGCTGTGATGACGGCTTCCAGACAGTCAGCTAAATGCTGATGGGGAGAAGCAAATAGATGTAATGCTTGGTTCTTTGTTATTTTCCCAGTCTTTCCTCCGACGCGTTTCAGGCGCACTGCCCTTAATCACGTCACGCAGGATGGCCCTTCCAAAAAACACCCTCCAAACAGCACATGACGCAAAGAAAAAAAGAGGCGCAATGAGGTAGCTGTGTGAGTAAGCTAAGCGACCCTAGTGGCCGACACAAACACCTGGCCCATCTAGGAGTGGCACTGCAGTGTCACGCAGGATGGCCCTTCCAAAAAACACTCCCCAAACAGCACATGACGCAAAGAAAAAAAGAGGCACAATGAGGTAGCTGTGTGAGTAAGCTAAGCGACCCTAGTGGCCGACACAAACACCTGGCCCATCTAGGAGTGGCACTGCAGTGTCACGCAGGATGGCCCTTCCAAAAAACACTCCCCAAACAGCACATGACGCAAAGAAAAAAAAAGGCGCAATGAGGTAGCTGTATGAGTAAGCTAAGCGACCCTAGTGGCCGACACAAACACCTGGCCCATCTAGGAGTGGCACTGCAGTGTCACGCAGGATGGGCCTTCCAAAAAACACCCCCCAAACAGCACATGACGCAAAGAAAAATGAAAGAAAAAAGAGGTGCAAGATGGAATTGTCCTTGGGCCCTCCCACCCACCCTTATGTTGTATAAACAGGACATGCACACTTTAACCAACCCATCATTTCAGTGACAGGGTCTGCCACACGACTGTGACTGAAATGACGGGTTGGTTTGGACCCCCACCAAAAAAGAAGCAATTAATCTCTCCTTGCACAAACTGGCTCTACAGAGGCAAGATGTCCACCTCATCATCATCCTCCGATATATCACCGTGTACATCCCCCTCCTCACAGATTATCAATTCGTCCCCACTGGAATCCACCATCTCAGCTCCCTGTGTACTTTGTGGAGGCAATTGCTGCTGGTCAATGTCTCCAAGGAGGAATTGATTATAATTCATTTTAATGAACATCATCTTCTCCACATTTTCTGGATGTAACCTCGTACGCCGATTGCTGACAAGGTGAGCG
This sequence comes from Pseudophryne corroboree, assembly GCF_028390025.1. Lineage (NCBI taxonomy): Eukaryota > Metazoa > Chordata > Amphibia > Anura > Myobatrachidae > Pseudophryne > Pseudophryne corroboree. The sequence continues at coordinate 464,934,197 of NC_086445.1, forward strand.
GCGGCACTAAACACTCTTTCGGAGTACACACTTGTGGGAGGGCAACTTAGGTAGAATAAAGCCAGTTTGTGCAAGGGCCTCCAAATTGCCTCTTTTTCCTGCCAGTATAAGTACGGACTGTCTGACGTGCCTACTTGGATGCGGTCACTCATATAATCCTCCACCATTCTTTCAATGGGGAGAGAATCATATGCAGTGACAGTAGACGACATGTCCGTAATCGTTGTCAGGTCCTTCAGTCCGGACCAGATGTCAGCATCAGCAGTCGCTCCAGACTGCCCTGCATCACCGCCAGCGGGTGGGCTCGGAATTCTGAGCCTTTTCCTCGCACCCCCAGTTGCGGGAGAATGTGAAGGAGGAGATGTTGACAGGTCGCGTTCCGCTTGACTTGACAATTTTCTCACCAGCAGTTCTTTGAACCCCAGCAGACTTGTGTCTGCCGGAAAGAGAGATCCAAGGTAGGTTTTAAATCTAGGATCGAGCACGGTGGCCAAAATGTAGTGCTCTGATTTCAACAGATTGACCACCCGTGAATCCTTGTTAAGTGAATTAAGGGCTCCATCCACAAGTCCCACATGCCTAGCGGAATCGCTCTGTGTTAGCTCCTCCTTCAATGTCTCCAGCTTCTTCTGCAAAAGCCTGATGAGGGGAATGACCTGACTCAGGCTGGCAGTGTCTGAACTGACTTCACGTGTGGCAAGTTCAAAAGGTTGCAGAACCTTGCACAACGTTGAAATCATTCTCCACTGCGCTTGAGACAGGTGCATTCCACCTCCTATATCGTGCTCAGTTGTATAGGCTTGAATGGCCTTTTGCTGCTCCTCCAACCTCTGAAGCATATAGAGGGTTGAATTCCACCTCGTTACCACTTCTTACTTCAGATGATGGCAGGGCAGGTTCATGCGTTTTTGGTGGTGCTCCAGTCTTCTGTACGTGGTGCCTGTACGCCGAAAGTGTCCTGCAATTCTTCTGGCCACAGACAGCATCTCTTGCACGCCCCTGTCGTTTTTTAAATAATTCTGCACCACCAAATTCAAGGTATGTGCAAAACATGGGACGTGCTGGAATTTGCCCATATTTAATGCACACACAATATTGCTGGCGTTGTCCGATGCCACAAATCCACAGGAGAGTCCAATTGGTGTAAGCCATTCTGCGATGATCTTCCTCAGTTGCCGTAAGAGGTTTTTAGCTGTGTGCGTATTCTGGAAAGCGGTGATACAAAGCGTAGCCTGCCTAGGAAAGAGTTGGCGTTTGCGAGATGCTGCTACTGGTGCCGCCGCTGCTGTTCTTGCGGCGGGAGTCCATACATCTACCCAGTGGGCTGTCACAGTCATATAGTCCTGAGCCTGCCCTGCTCCACTTGTCCACATGTCCGTGGTTAAGTGGACATTGGGTACAACTGCATTTTTTAGGACACTGGTGAGTCTTTTTCTGAGGTCTGTGTACATTTTCGGTATCGCCTGCCTAGAGAAATGGAACCTAGATGGTATTTGGTACCGGGGACACAGTACCTCCAACAAGTCTCTAGTTGCCTCTGCAGTAATGATGGATACCGGAACCACGTTTCTCACCGCCCAGGATGCCAAGGCCTCAGTTATCCGCTTTGCAGCTGGATGACTGCTGTGATATTTCATCTTCCTCGCAAAGGACTGTTGGACAGTCAATTGCTTGGTGGAAGTAGTAAAAGTGGTCTTACGAGTACGACTTCCCCTCTGGGATGACCATCGACTCCCAGCAGCAACAACAGCAGCGCCAGCAGCAGTAGGCGTTACACGCAAGGATGCATCGGAGGAATCCCAGGCAGGAGAGGACTCGTCAGAATTGCCAGTGACATGGCCTGCAGGACTATTGGCATTCCTGGGGAAGGAGGAAATTGACACTGAGGGAGTTGGTGGGGTGGTTTGCGTGAGCTTGGTTACAAGAGGAAGGGATTTACTGGTCAGTGGACTGCTTCCGCTGTCGCCCAAAGTTTTTGAACTTGTCACTGACTTATGATGAATGCGCTGCAGGTGACGTATAAGGGAGGATGTTCCGAGGTGGTTAACGTCCTTACCCCTACTTATTACAGCTTGACAAAGGCAACACACGGCTTGACAAATGTTGTCCGCATTTCTGTTGAAATACTTCCACACCGAAGAGCTGATTTTTTTGGTATTTTCACCAGGCATGTCAATGGCCCTATTCCTCCCACGGACAACAGGTGTCTCCCCGGGTGCCTGACTTAAACAAACCACCTCACCATCAGAATCCTCCTGGTCAATTTCCTCCCCAGCGCCAGCAACACCCATATCTTCCTCATCCTGGTGTACTTCAACACTGACATCTTCAATCTGACTATCAGGAACTGGACTGCGGGTGCTCCTTCCAGCACTTGCAGGGGGCGTGCAAATGGTGGAAGGCGCATGCTCTTCACGTCCAGTGTTGGGAAGGTCAGGCATCGCAAACCACACAATTGGACTCTCCTTGTGGATTTGTGATTTCGAAGAACGCACAGTTCTTTGCTGTGCTTTTGCCAGCTTGAGTCTTTTCATTTTTCTAGCGAGAGGCTGAGTGCTTCCATCCTCATGTGAAGCTGAACCACTAGCCATGAACATAGGCCAGGGCCTCAGCCGTTCCTTGCCACTCCGTGTGGTAAATGGCATATTGGCAAGTTTACGCTTCTCCTCTGACAATTTTATTTTAGATTTTTGAGTCCTTTTTTTACTGATATTTGGTGTTTTGGATTTTACATGCTCTGTACTATGACATTGGGCATCGGCCTTGGCAGACGACGTTGCTGGCATTTCATCGTCTCGGCCATGACTAGTGGCAGCAGCTTCAGCACGAGGTGGAAGTCGATCTTGATCTTTCCCTATTTTTAGAACCTCAACATTTTTGTTCTCCATATTTTAATAGGCACAACTAAAAGGCACCTCAGGTAAACAATGGAGATGGATGGATACTAGTATACTTATGGATGGACGAGCGACTGCCGACACAGAGGTAGCTACAGCCGTGGACTACCGTACTGCATCTGCTGCTAATATAGACTGGATGATAATGATATAAAAAATATATATATATCACTACTGCAGCCGGACAGGTATATATTATAATGACGGACCTGCTGGACACTGTCAGCACTGCAGACTCCTAAAGTAAGCTACTAGTATCAAGAAGATAGAAAAAAAAAAAAACACCACAGGTAGGTGGTATACAATTATGGATGGACGAGCGACTGCCGACACAGAGGTAGCTACAGCCGTGGACTACCGTACTGCGTCTGCTGCTAATATAGACTGGATGATAATGATATAAAAAATATATATATATCACTACTGCAGCCGGACAGGTATATATTATATAATGACGGACCTGCTGGACACTGTCAGCAGCACTGCAGACTCCTAAAGTAAGCTACTAGTATCAAGAAGATAGAAAAAAAAAAAACACCACAGGTAGGTGGTATACAATTATGGATGGACGAGCGACTGCCGACACAGAGGTAGCTACAGCCGTGGACTACCGTACTGCGTCTGCTGCTAATATAGACTGGATGATAATGATATAAAAAATATATATATATATCACTACTGCAGCTGGACAGGTATATATTATATAATGACGGACCTGCTGGACACTGTCAGCAGCACTGCAGACTCCTAAAGTAAGATACTAGTAGTATCAAGAAGATAGAAAAAAAAAAAACACCACAGGTAGGTGGTATACAATTATGGATGGACGAGCGACTGCCGACACAGAGGTAGCTACAGCCGTGGACTACCGTACTGCGTCTGCTGCTAATATAGACTGGATGATAATAATATAAAAAATATATATATATCACTACTGCAGCCGGACAGGTATATATTATATAATGACGGACCTGCTGGACACTGTCAGCAGCACTGCAGACTCCTAAAGTAAGCTACTAGTAGTATCAAGAAGATAGAAAAAAAAAAAACACCACAGGTAGGTGGTATACAATTATGGATGGACGAGCGACTGCCGACACAGAGGTAGCTACAGCCGTGGACTACCGTACTGCGTCTGCTGCTAATATAGACTGGATGATAATGATATAAAAAATATATATATATCACTACTGCAGCCGGACAGGTATATATTATATAATGACGGACCTGCTGGACACTGTCAGCAGCACTGCAGACTCCTAAAGTAAGCTACTAGTAGTATCAAGAAGATAGAAAAAAAAAAAACCACAGGTAGGTGGTATACAATTATGGATGGACGAGCGACTGCCGACACAGAGGTAGCTACAGCCGTGGACTACCGTACTGCGTCTGCTGCTAATATAGACTGGATGATAATGATATAAAAAATATATATATATCACTACTGCAGCCGGACAGGTATATATTATATAATGACGGACCTGCTGGACACTGTCAGCAGCACTGCAGACTCCTAAAGTAAGCTACTAGTATCAAGAAGATAGAAAAAAAAAAAAACACCACAGGTAGGTGGTATACAATTATGGATGGACGAGCGACTGCCGACACAGAGGTAGCTACAGCCGTGGACTACCGTACTGCGTCTGCTGCTAATATAGACTGGATGATAATGATATAATAAATATATATATATATCACTACTGCAGCCGGACAGGTATATATTATATAATTAATGACGGACCTGCTGGACACTGTCAGCAGAATGCGTTTATAGAATAAAAACAGCACACGACGAGTGTTTAACTTTTTCAGGCAGACAATCACAATATTCTGGTGGTCAGACAGTGGTCACTGGTCAGTCACACTGGCAGTGGCACTCTGGCAGCAAAAGTGTGCACTGTTAAATAATATGTACTCCTGCTACTGCTCCCCAGTCTCCCCCACAATTAAGCTGTGTGAGCACTGAGCACTCAGCACAGTCAGATATACATAGATGATGCAGCACACTGAGGCTGAGCACAGATATGGTATACTGTTACTGTGTCACTGTGTATCGTTTTTTTTCAGGCAGAGAACGGATTATATTAAATAATAATATAATAAAACTGCACTGGTGGTCACTGGTCAGTCACTAGTAAACTCTGCACTCTCTGAGTACTCCTAAGCTCCAGTAAATCAAGTGTCTCACTCTCACTCTCTCTCTTCTAATCTAAATGGAGAGGACGCCAGCCACGTCCTCTCCCTATGAATCTCAATGCACGTGTGAAAATGGCGGCGACGTGCGGCTCCTTATATAGAATCCGAGTCTCGCGATAGAATCCGAGCCTCGCGAGAATCCGACAGCGGGATGATGACGTTCGGGCGCGCTCGGGTTAGCCGAGCAAGGCGGGAAGATCCGAGTCTACCTCGGATCCGTGTAAAAAGGCTGAAGTTCGGGGGGGTTCGGATTCCGAGGAACCGAACCCGCTCATCACTAACCATATCATCCCCTATCTCCTGCCCAACACCTAAATTAACCCTGCAATATAAGTCAGGCCTTTTACCTTTACTCATAAGTATCCTCTAAATGATCCTAACAACCTTAGTGAGACTATCATATGATCCCTATGTAGCCATTCTATCAGTAGCAGAAACCTCAGCCGCTCCTAAATCCTTCTCCTCAAGTGAGAAGTGGTGCTCACCAACATACCTTTAGCTAGTCATGTCAACTGTATCCACTTGCCATCCAACTGTGTTAACCATGGAGTCCTCTGTTTCCATGCTGTGGTAATGCATACCTGAAGTCTACCCACTGAGGCCATAATTACCTGGAAGAACGAAAACATTAATAGAATCCCAAATTCTCAATGCCAGCTGGCAACAAACTTCATTATTGCAATGGCTGGTTACAAAAAAGTGTGTTGGAGAGACAAATTAGGTGAAGTGAAAATAAGATGGTACTGGGGGTAGGAGGAATAATACCTGTACAAAGGGGGCCCTGCTGTTCACTGGAAATACATCTATATATGGCATTGACTATTGGGAACAAGTTCTGGAAAGTTTCGCTTTCTGGAGCTTGATGCATATTGGCACTTAGAATCCGCTGTGGACCACTTTAGTGTATATGGAAAATGCGACAAACCTCAAAATGACAGTTTTATGAGGTTTGACCGCATTTATGTCATTGATACTGATGTGTAAAGTTTGGTGGCAGTGTTACAGTACACACTAGTGACATGTGATTGACCCAAGGACCATTCAACTGAAGCTTAACCAGGTTGTGTAGTTTATTGAGCAAGTGATGGTACAGTCGTACTCACTGTTACACTGGTTGAAGAGCATGAAGTGGAATTTGTATCAGAGTGGGGTTCAGACAGATCACTGAAAGGTGCTGGAACAATGCTCAATGCAGGTAATAGTCAATGCAGGTAAAACGTCTGTCTCCCATTGTGTCACTCATGTACAGTAACAAGATAGCACCGCACATGCGCAGTAATAGTACTGGTAGCCATCTTGGTAAGGGAATGTAGCATCATCCTGGGAGGAGCCATATTCTAACTTCTTTCAGATACATCTTGTCCAGAAACATGAATTAGATATAAACCTTTGTATACTGCAATTTGTACCCCAAGCACAATTTGTATTGAACTTACAGTACAGTGCTTACTGCTGAGTTTTGATTACGCATACTGGATGGCTACTGTGCTGCAGCACTAAAAGGTTGTTCATTTATAATTTACATTTGTAATGGCTCATTTGTGGTGCCAGCGGGTGAGTTTTGTGAATGCCAGTTGTCCTGGAGATGGGATCCACATTGTTCTTCCACTTTAGTTAAAAACTGCTAAAACATAAGTTCTGAAATGGTATACTCCTAACAGATCATTGGTAGTGACCTTAAACTCAAGAGCTATTTACAGTAAGAGAAAATAAGTAAAAAAGCAATGTATCTATTTAATACTATTGTTATGTACATTCCACCAGTTTATCACAAGTGCTGCACAGCATATTGCCAAATTATAAATGCAGAGAATGTCATTAGGCAGTTTATTACCACACATTACTACTGCTGAGAAAATGATATTATTATATAAATATTAAAGTCTACTTGATTGTTTTTATTATTGATTGATCATATTTATTACGTTAGTTATATAGCGCAAACATATTCTATAGAGATGAGCGGGTTCGGTTTCTCTGAAACCGAACCCGCACGAACTTCATGTTTTTTTCACGGGTCCGAGCAGACTCGGATCCTCCCGCCTTGCTCGGTTAACCCGAGCGCGCCCGAACGTCATCATGACGCTGTCGGATTCTCGCGAGACTCGGATTCTATATAAGGAGCCGCGCGTCGCCGCCATTTTCACACGTGCATTGAGATTGATAGGGAGAGGACGTGGCTGGCGTCCTCTCCATTAGAAATTAGATTAGAAGAGAGAGAGAGATTGTGCAGAGTCAGACAGAGTTTACCACAGTGACCAGTGCAGTTGTTGTTAGTTAACTTTTATTTATTTTAATATAATATATCCGTTCTCTGCTATATCCGTTCTCTGCCTGAAAAAAAACGATACACAGCAGCAGCCAGTCACACAGTGTGACTCAGTCTGTGTGCACTCAGCTCAGCCCAGTGTGCTGCACATCAATGTATAAAAGGCAAAGCTTATAATAATTGTGGGGGAGACTGGGGAGCACTGCAGGTTGTTATAGCAGGAGCCCCCAGGAGTACATAATATTATATTAATTTAAAATTAAACAGTGCACACTTTTGCTGCAGGAGTGCCACTGCCAGTGTGACTAGTGGTGACCAGTGCCTGACCACCAGTATAGTAGTATATTGTTGTATGTATTGTATACTATCTCTTTATCAACCAGTCTATATTAGCAGCAGACACAGTACAGTGCGGTAGTTCACGGCTGTGGCTACCTCTGTGTCGGCAGTCGGAACTCGGCAGGCAGTCCGTCCATCCATAATTGTATTACAATATATACCACCTAACCGTGGTATTTTTTTTTCTTTCTTTATACCGTCGTCATAGTGTCATACTAGTTGTTACGAGTATACTACTATCTCTTTATCAACCAGTGTACAGTGCGGTAGTTCACGGCTGTGGCTACCTCTGTGTCGGCAGTCGGCAGGCAGTCCGTCCATCCATAATTGTATTATTATTATAATATATACCACCTAACCGTGGTTTTTTTTTCATTCTTTATACCGTCGTCATAGTGTCATACTAGTTGTTACGAGTATACTACTATCTCTTTATCAACCAGTGTACAGTGCGGTAGTTCACGGCTGTGGCTACCTCTGTGTCGGCAGTCGGCAGGCAGTCCGTCCATCCATAATTGTATTATTATTATAATATATACCACCTAACCGTGGTTTTTTTTTCATTCTTTATACCGTCGTCATAGTGTCATACTAGTTGTTACGAGTATACTACTATCTCTTTATCAACCAGTGTACAGTGCGGTAGTTCACGGCTGTGGCTACCTCTGTGTCGGCAGTCGGCAGGCAGTCCGTCCATCCATAATTGTATTATTATTATAATATATACCACCTAACCGTGTTTTTTTTTTCATTCTTTATACCGTCGTCATAGTGTCATACTAGTTGTTACGAGTATACTACTATCTCTTTATCAACCAGTGTACAGTGCGGTAGTTCACGGCTGTGGCTACCTCTGTGTCGGCAGTCGGCAGGCAGTCCGTCCATCCATAATTGTATTATTATTATAATATATACCACCTAACTGTGGTATTTTTTTTTCTTTCTTTATACCGTCGTCATAGTGTCATACTAGTTGTTACGAGTATACTACTATCTCTTTATCAACCAGTGTACAGTGCGGTAGTTCACGGCTGTGGCTACCTCTGTGTCGGCAGTCGGCAGGCAGTCCGTCCATCCATAATTGTATTATTATTATAATATATACCACCTAACCGTGGTTTTTTTTTCATTCTTTATACCGTCGTCATAGTGTCATACTAGTTGTTACGAGTATACTACTATCTCTTTATCAACCAGTGTACAGTGCGGTAGTTCACGGCTGTGGCTACCTCTGTGTCGGCAGTCGGCAGGCAGTCCGTCCATCCATAATTGTATTATTATTATAATATATACCACCTAACCGTGGTTTTTTTTTCATTCTTTATACCGTCGTCATAGTGTCATACTAGTTGTTACGAGTATACTACTATCTCTTTATCAACCAGTGTACAGTGCGGTAGTTCACGGCTGTGGCTACCTCTGTGTCGGCAGTCGGCAGGCAGTCCGTCCATCCATAATTGTATTATTATTATAATATATACCACCTAACCGTGGTTTTTTTTTCATTCTTTATACCGTCGTCATAGTGTCATACTAGTTGTTACGAGTATACTACTATCTCTTTATCAACCAGTGTACAGTGCGGTAGTTCACGGCTGTGGCTACCTCTGTGTCGGCAGTCGGCAGGCAGTCCGTCCATCCATAATTGTATTATTATTATAATATATACCACCTAACTGTGGTATTTTTTTTTCTTTCTTTATACCGTCGTCATAGTGTCATACTAGTTGTTACGAGTATACTACTATCTCTTTATCAACCAGTGTACAGTGCGGTAGTTCACGGCTGTGGCTACCTCTGTGTCGGCAGGCAGTCCGTCCATCCATAATTGTATTATTATTATAATATATACCACCTAACTGTGGTATTTTTTTTTCTTTCTTTATACCGTCGTCATAGTGTCATACTAGTTGTTACGAGTATACTACTATCTCTTTATCAACCAGTGTACAGTGCGGTAGTTCACGGCTGTGGCTACCTCTGTGTCGGCAGTCGGCAGGCAGTCCGTCCATCCATAATTGTATTATTATTATAATATATACCACCTAACCGTGGTTTTTTTATACCACCTAACCGTGGCAGTCCGTCCATAATTGTATACTAGTATCCAATCCATCCATCTCCATTGTTTACCTGAGGTGCCTTTTAGTTCTGCCTATAAAATATGGAGAACAAAAAAGTTGAGGTTCCAAAATTAGGGAAAGATCAAGATCCACTTCCACCTCGTGCTGAAGCTGCTGCCACTAGTCATGGCCGAGACGATGAAATGCCAGCAACGTCGTCTGCCAAGGCCGATGCCCAATGTCATAGTACAGAGCATGTCAAATCCAAAACACCAAATATCAGAAAAAAAAGGACTCCAAAACCTAAAATAAAATTGTCGGAGGAGAAGCGTAAACTTGCCAATATGCCATTTACCACACGGAGTGGCAAGGAACGGCTGAGGCCCTGGCCTATGTTCATGGCTAGTGGTTCAGCTTCACATGAGGATGGAAGCACTCAGCCTCTCGCTAGAAAACTGAAAAGACTCAAGCTGGCAAAAGCACCGCAAAGAACTGTGCGTTCTTTGAAATCCCAAATCCACAAGGAGAGTCCAATTGTGTCGTTTGCGATGCCTGACCTTCCCAACACTGGACGTGAAGAGCATGCGCCTTCCACTATTTGCATGCCCCCTGCAAGTGCTGGAAGGAGCACCCGCAGTCCAGTTCCTGATAGTCAGATTGAAGATGTCAGTGTTGAAGTACACCAGGATGAGGAGGATATGGGTGTTGCTGGCGCTGGGGAGGAAATTGACCAGGAGGATTCTGATGGTGAGGTGGTTTGTTTAAGTCAGGCACCCGGGGAGACACCTGTTGTCCGTGGGAGGAATATGGCCGTTGACATGCCAGGTGAAAATACCAAAAAAATCAGCTCTTCGGTGTGGAGGTATTTCACCAGAAATGCGGACAACAGGTGTCAAGCCGTGTGTTCCCTTTGTCAAGCTGTAATAAGTAGGGGTAAGGACGTTAACCACCTCGGAACATCCTCCCTTATACGTCACCTGCAGCGCATTCATAATAAGTCAGTGACAAGTTCAAAAACTTTGGGTGACAGCGGAAGCAGTCCACTGACCAGTAAATCCCTTCCTCTTGTAACCAAGCTCACGCAAACCACCCCACCAACTCCCTCAGTGTCAATTTCCTCCTTCCCCAGGAATGCCAATAGTCCTGCAGGCCATGTCACTGGCAAGTCTGACGAGTCCTCTCCTGCCTGGGATTCCTCCGATGCATCCTTGCGTGTAACGCCTACTGCTGCTGGCGCTGCTGTTGTTGCCGCTGGGAGTCGATGGTCATCCCAGAGGGGAAGTCGTAAGCCCACTTGTACTACTTCCAGTAAGCAATTGACTGTTCAACAGTCCTTTGCGAGGAAGATGAAATATCACAGCAGTCATCCTACTGCAAAGCGGATAACTGAGTCCTTGACAACTATGTTGGTGTTAGACGTGCGTCCGGTATCCGCCGTTAGTTCACAGGGAACTAGACAATTTATTGAGGCAGTGTGCCCCCGTTACCAAATACCATCTAGGTTCCACTTCTCTAGGCAGGCGATACCGAGAATGTACACGGACGTCAGAAAAAGACTCACCAGTGTCCTAAAAAATGCAGTTGTACCCAATGTCCACTTAACCACGGACATGTGGACAAGTGGAGCAGGGCAGGGTCAGGACTATATGACTGTGACAGCCCACTGGGTAGATGTATGGACTCCCGCCGCAAGAACAGCAGCGGCGGCACCAGTAGCAGCATCTCGCAAACGCCAACTCTTTCCTAGGCAGGCTACGCTTTGTATCACCGCTTTCCAGAATACGCACACAGCTGAAAACCTCTTACGGCAACTGAGGAAGATCATCGCGGAATGGCTTACCCCAATTGGACTCTCCTGTGGATTTGTGGCATCGGACAACGCCAGCAATATTGTGTGTGCATTAAATATGGGCAAATTCCAGCACGTCCCATGTTTTGCACATACCTTGAATTTGGTGGTGCAGAATTTTTTAAAAAACGACAGGGGCGTGCAAGAGATGCTGTCGGTGGCCAGAAAAATTGCGGGACACTTTCGGCGTACAGGCACCACGTACAGAAGACTGGAGCACCACCAAAAACTACTGAACCTGCCCTGCCATCATCTGAAGCAAGAAGTGGTAACGAGGTGGAATTCAACCCTCTATATGCTTCAGAGGTTGGAGGAGCAGCAAAAGGCCATTCAAGCCTATACAATTGAGCACGATATAGGAGATGGAATGCACCTGTCTCAAGTGCAGTGGAGAATGATTTCAACGTTGTGCAAGGTTCTGATGCCCTTTGAACTTGCCACACGTGAAGTCAGTTCAGACACTGCCAGCCTGAGTCAGGTCATTCCCCTCATCAGGCTTTTGCAGAAGAAGCTGGAGGCATTGAAGAAGGAGCTAACACGGAGCGATTCCGCTAGGCATGTGGGACTTGTGGATGCAGCCCTTAATTCGCTTAACAAGGATTCACGGGTGGTCAATCTGTTGAAATCAGAGCACTACATTTTGGCCACCGTGCTCGATCCTAGATTTAAAGCCTACCTTGGATCTCTCTTTCCGGCAGACACAGGTCTGCTGGGGTTGAAAGACCTGCTGGTGACAAAATTGTCAAGTCAAGCGGAACGCGACCTGTCAACATCTCCTCCTTCACATTCTCCCGCAACTGGGGGTGCGAGGAAAAGGCTCAGAATTCCGAGCCCACCCGCTGGCGGTGATGCAGGGCAGTCTGGAGCGACTGCTGATGCTGACATCTGGTCCGGACTGAAGGACCTGACAACGATTACGGACATGTCGTCTACTGTCACTGCATATGATTCTCTCAACATTGATAGAATGGTGGAGGATTATATGAGTGACCGCATCCAAGTAGGCACGTCACACAGTCCGTACTTATACTGGCAGGAAAAAGAGGCAATTTGGAGGCCCTTGCACAAACTGGCTTTATTCTACCTAAGTTGCCCTCCCACAAGTGTGTACTCCGAAAGAGTGTTTAGTGCCGCCGCTCACCTTGTCAGCAATCGGCGTACGAGGTTACATCCAGAAAATGTGGAGAAGATGATGTTCATTAAAATGAATTATAATCAATTCCTCCGCGGAGACATTGACCAGCAGCAATTGCCTCCACAAAGTACACAGGGAGCTGAGATGGTGGATTCCAGTGGGGACGAATTGATAATCTGTGAGGAGGGGGATGTACACGGTGATATATCGGAGGGTGAAGATGAGGTGGACATCTTGCCTCTGTAGAGCCAGTTTGTGCAAGGAGAGATTAATTGCTTCTTTTTTGGGGGGGGTCCAAACCAACCCGTCATATCAGTCACAGTCGTGTGGCAGACCCTGTCACTGAAATGATGGGTTGGTTAAAGTGTGCATGTCCTGTTTTGTTTATACAACATAAGGGTGGGTGGGAGGGCCCAAGGATAATTCCATCTTGCACCTCTTTTTTCTTTTCTTTTTCTTTGCATCATGTGCTGATTGGGGAGGGTTTTTTGGAAGGGACATCCTGCGTGACACTGCAGTGCCACTCCTAGATGGGCCCGGTGTTTGTGTCGGCCACTAGGGTCGCTAATCTTACTCACACAGCTACCTCATTGCGCCTCTTTTTTTCTTTGCGTCATGTGCTGTTTGGGGAGGGTTTTTTGGAAGGGACATCCTGCGTGACACTGCAGTGCCACTCCTAGATGTGCCCGGTGTTTGTGTCGGCCACTAGGGTCGCTAATCTTACTCACACAGTCAGCTACCTCATTGCGCCTCTTTTTTTCTTTGCGTCATGTGCTGTTTGGGGAGGGTTTTTTGGAAGGGCCATCCTGCGTGACACTGCAGTGCCACTCCTAGATGGGCCCGGTGTTTGTGTCGGCCACTAGGGTCGCTAATCTTACTCACACAGCTACCTCATTGCGCCTCTTTTTTTCTTTGCGTCATGTGCTGTTTGGGGAGGGTTTTTTGGAAGGGACATCCTGCGTGACACTGCAGTGCCACTCCTAGATGGGCCCGGTGTTTGTGTCGGCCACTAGGGTCGCTTATCTTTCTCACACAGCTACCTCATTGCGCCTCTTTTTTTCTTTGCGTCATGTGCTGTTTGGGGAGGGTTTTTTGGAAGGGACATCCTGCGTGACACTGCAGTGCCACTCCTAGATGGGCCCGGTGTTTGTGTCGGCCACTAGGGTCGCTTATCTTTCTCACACAGTCAGCTACCTCATTGCGCCTCTTTTTTTCTTTGCGTCATGTGCTGTTTGGGGAGGGTTTTTTGGAAGGGACATCCTGCGTGACACTGCAGTGCCACTCCTAGATGGGCCCGGTGTTTGTGTCGGCCACTAGGGTCGCTTATCTTTCTCACACAGTCAGCTACCTCATTGCGCCTCTTTTTTTCTTTGCGTCATGTGCTGTTTGGGGAGGGTTTTTTGGAAGGGACATCCTGCGTGAAACTGCAGTGCCACTCCTAGATGGGCCCGGTGTTTGTGTCGGCCACTAGGGTCGCTTATCTTTCTCACACAGTCAGCTACCTCATTGCGCCTCTTTTTTTCTTTGCGTCATGTGCTGTTTGGGGAGGGTTTTTTGGAAGGGACATCCTGCGTGACACTGCAGTGCCACTCCTAGATGGGCCCGGTGTTTGTGTCGGCCACTAGGGTCGCTAATCTTACTCACACAGCTACCTCATTGCGCCTCTTTTTTTCTTTGCGTCATGTGCTGTTTGGGGAGGGTTTTTTGGAAGGGACATCCTGCGTGACACTGCAGTGCCACTCCTAGATGGGCCCGGTGTTTGTGTCGGCCACTAGGGTCGCTTATCTTACTCACACAGCGACCTCGGTGCAAATTTTAGGACTAAAAATAATATTGTGAGGTGTGATGTGTTCAGAATAGGCTGAAAATGAGTGTAAATTATGTTTTTTGAGGTTAATAATACTTTGGGATCAAAATTACCCCCAAATTCTATGATTTAAGCTGTTTTTTAGGGTTTTTTGAAAAAAACACCCGAATCCAAAACACACCCGAATCCGACAAAAAAAATTCGGTGAGGTTTTGCCAAAACGCGGTCGAACCCAAAACACGGCCGCGGAACTGAACCCAAAACCAAAACACAAAACCCGAAAAATTTCCGGCGCTCATCTCTAATATTCTACAGCGCTTTACAAAGAATATTTAGCCATTTTTGTTGGGAGCCGATTAACATACCAGTATATTTTCGGATTGTGGGAGGAAACCAGAGTTCCCCACGTATGAACAGAGAGAGTAAACAAACTCAACACAGTTAGGGCAGAGGAGACCTCAGTGCTGTGGAACAGTAATGCTAGCCATTACACCAGAGGTTCTCAAACTCGGTCCTCGGGGGCCCACACAGTGCATGTTTTGCAGGTCTCCTCACAGAATCTCAAGTGAAATAATTAGCTCCACCTGTGGACCTTTTAAAATGTGTCAGTGAGTAATTAATACACCTGTGCACCTGCTGGGTTACCTGCAAAACATGCACTGTGTGGGGTCCTGAGGACCGAGTTTGAGAACCTCTGCATTACACCATCTGTGCTGCTCAATTATTATTATTATTATTATTATTATTAATAATAATAATAATAATAATAATAATAATAACAACAAAAGGAAAGTATTCTTCATACTAGGAGCCCGGAGGCAAGATAGTTGTTGCTGCACCCCCCCCTCAGCTCACATTTACTACCAACACCCTGTCCCAGCAGCACCACCTGGACACAAACTCTCTCCAGGGCTACTGAGATGGGGTGGTGGGTACTAATTATCTGGGCCCAGCTTGTTAGAGGGGCCCAGCCCAGGTCATCTATTAAGGGGGACATGGTCCCCCTGTGCAGCTGCCTGTGCCCACTGTGCAGCTGCGAGGAGGAGGAGCTATTAGGGTGGGGAGAGAGAAGGAATGTGCGCTTAAGAGGAAGTCTTTCCTCATAGGTGCCAGCTGCTGTGGATCACATTCACCCTCCACATTCACTTCCACCACCCCAGCAGCACCCAGGCAGGTGCAATGGAGGAGGTCAATGTGCCCCCTTCAGGGCTGGCGCCTAAAGGCAACTGCCTTCCATTGTCTCCTCTATTTATGCCCCTGTCCAAAGGCCTGTGCATAAAGATAAAAATAAATGTGTATTTTGTTATATTGGAGTATCATCAATACGGTGTCTGGGCATATTATTTAATTGGAGTTGATAAATTACATATTTATTTTGATCTTAGACAAGCAAACCATCTTAAAGCTTTCATTCTTGTTAATAAGATCAAATATGAAAAAGTAAAAGAAAAATGGATCCTTTTTTGTCAGTATACAATATGGGGAGTGTGATACAGAACAGACATGAAGAAAAACATGGCGTTTCTCCTGGTTGCTCCAAAAGCAGTATGGTAGAACCCAGATTACCCAGGCTCATATTATCAATGGTACCAATTAAGTGGGCAGCATACATCATCATTTTCCAAATCCTTCCTAGCATAAATTTAGTAAATACTGTACAGAAACGTAGGCTAGGCTGTTTATATTACATTTCTATCAGCACCGTTACATATCTACCTCCTGTACAGAAGCTGTTTCTTTCAGTAATACTGTACTAATGTAATATTTACTTAAATTATGATCAATTTTTGCATTGCACATGTATTTTTGGAGGGATCCGGTCTGAAGATCGACAGTGTCTAGGTCGACAATGTTTAGGTCAACCACTATAGGTCGACAGTCACTAGGTCGACATGGATGGAAGGTCGACAGGTGCTAGGTCGACAGGTCTAAAGGTCGACATGAGTTTTTCAATTTTTTTTTCTTTTTTTGAATTTTTTCATACTTAACGATCCACGTGGACTACGATTGGAACGGTAAAGTGTGCCGAGCAAAGCGGTAGCGGAGCGAAGGCACCATGCGAGGGGACGCGGTGCACTAATTTGGGATCCCAGTCACTCTACGAAGAAATCGACACAAAAAAAAATAAAAAATCCTCATGTCGACCTTTAGACCTGTCGACCTAGCACATGTCGACCTAGAAACCCTGTCGACCTTCCATCCATGTCGACCTAGTGACTGTCGACCTATAGTTGTCAACCTAAACATTGTCGACCTAGACACTGTCGATTTGATGAACCACACCCATTTTTGGATTACCCCTCTCTTTGATGATCCATGCAACCTGTCCTCTCATGTTTGAGCAGTCGTGGATTCTGTATTCTAATATTGGCAAGTTGGTTGCACTTGCAGCACATTACATCAATATGTATGTAAATGAAATGTGTGCAGTAATTTCTGGAAATGTCTGCTCTCTGTCACGCTCAAGAGGAAAGTAATATAAGGGAGGCCACAATCTGTATTTACTCATTCTCATCTCTGAGAAATGCACCAGTATGTTAATACCTTTCTTTTAGAGGAACTTACAGGTTTATTGTTGAGAACAAAAGCTTTAACAATATAAACATCAACAAGCACCTAACATTGGAGGTCATTCTGACTTGATCGCTAGCTGCAGTTCATCGCAGCGCAGCGATCAGGTCAGAACTGTGCATGCGCCGGCACTGCAGTGCGCCAATGCATGGCTGACAGCTGACGGCTGTCGTTACCTAGCGACCGCCTCTGCCCGATTGACAGGGTGAGAGGGGGCGGCACGGCAGTTTGGTCGCCGTTCTGTGGGCGCGGTACGGCCAATGCAGGCATGGCCAGACCATGTGGGGGTCGGGCCGCAGCGGCTGCGTGACGTCACATGCAGCCGCTGCGACACGGGCAGCGAAGAGCAACTCCCGGCCAGCCGCAGGAGCTGCGCAGGCTGGGAGTTACTGTGCGATGCTTTTGTACTTGTGCTGGGGGGGGGGGCGCGGCATGACATGCGGGGTGGACTTGCCCTGTTCTGGGCGTCCCCCCGCATGTCAGTGTAAGTGATCGTAGCTGTGCTAAATTTAGCACAGCTACGATCAGGTTGGAATCACCCCCATAGAATCTTAAGAAAAGACCTTTTTTATCAGGCGCTAATATCAAATGCTAAAAAAAACCCTTTTGGATAAAATAACAATCAGCTGCAAAAAGTTAATGACCTGGGGTTAGCAGGTCAATCAAATTGCACTGGGCCACCCAAGTGCAATTAACCACAAAACTCCAATTGTTAGAAACTTTTGCGCTATATTATAAATTTATATGATATGGCTGACAAAAATAACAGACTCCTATTAAATTAAAAATATTTAATAATATATGAATAATCACAAATCATAAAACAAGACCGGTCTTAGTAATTTAAACATCTAAGATGACAAGTATATATACTTTCCAATAAAAGGAGGTGGACTTAAGCATATTCTGTGCACAGAGGAGTAAAAACTAGCTTTATAGCTAAATGACTTGATATACAAAGTCAAAAAAATATAGATCAAGTGTAGCTGCTGGTAGAACCCGTATAATAGATGTTTCCAATAAACAGTCACTTTGTATCAAAGTTCCTTTGAATGTAATAATCCAACATAGGTCAATAAAATGAAATGAGAGCCGTTTTCAACCGGAATCTTACGTGAGGTGTGAGCAGGTAGTATCAGCAGGAGTACATCCCGACGTCCACCACACTGGCCTCTAGCTGCGGGGAAAACGGCACCTGCACTGGCGCCTGCTACAACCTGTCCTGCTCGGTCTGAATGTTCCACAGGTCTCCACCTCTACGTGCCGTTTGCGGGCACCGGTGAGCGGCTCCTCTCCACTCAAAAAATACAACCAGCAGATGAATGCTGCGGCCGGTATGTACTACGGGTCTAACTCCAGCTGGGGTCCAACAGTTCAGCCTCTGACGCGTTTCGCTCCTCCCACAGGGGCTTCCTCAAAGATCTTTGAGGAAGCTGTGGGAGGAGCCCCTGTGGGAGGAGCGAAACGCGTCAGAGGCTGAACTGTTGGACCCCAGCTGGAGTTAGACCCGTAGTACATACCGGCCGCAGCATTCATCTGCTGGTTGTATTTTTTGAGTGGAGAGGAGCCGCTCACCGGTGCCCGCAAACGGCACGTAGAGGTGGAGACCTGTGGAACATTCAGACCGAGCAGGACAGGTTGTAGCAGGCGCCAGTGCAGGTGCCGTTTTCCCCGCAGCTAGAGGCCAGTGTGGTGGACGTCGGGATGTACTCCTGCTGATACTACCTGCTCACACCTCACGTAAGATTCCGGTTGAAAACGGCTCTCATTTCATTTTATTGACCTATGTTGGATTATTACATTCAAAGGAACTTTGATACAAAGTGACTGTTTATTGGAAACATCTATTATACGGGTTCTACCAGCAGCTACACTTGATCTATATTTTTTTGACTTTGTATATCAAGTCATTTTGCTATAAAGCTAGTTTTTACACCTCTGTGCACAGAATATGCTTAAGTCCACCTCCTTTTATTGGAAAGTATATATACTTGTCATCTTAGATGTTTAAATTACTAAGACCGGTCTTGTTTTATGATTTGTGATTATTCATATATTATTAAATATTTTTAATTTAATAGGAGTCTGTTATTTTTGTCAGCCATATCATATAAATTTATAATATAGCGCAAAAGTTTCTAACAATTGGAGTTCCATAGAATCTTAAGGTCATGCCTATAAGTGGGATGCCTTTTAGCATCCCAGCGGTCGGGATTCCGGCAGTCATCTCCCGAGTGCTGTCCGGATTCCGGCGCCAGAAGACAACCGCCATCCCGAAGGTAAGTATCAAGGTAACGTTTAGAGTTAGGGCCCGAGGTGGGGGTGTTAGGAACTACGAAGGGGGGGTTAGCCCTAACCGCCACTCCCAAGGGTTAGCCCTAGCTGTGGAGGGTTAGTGTAAGGGGGGGGGGGGGGTATAAATACTTACATGGTTGGGATGCCAGTGCTGGTCATGTGACTGCCGGCACCCCAACAACCAGGGTATCATACTATTGCCTGTGTTCCCTGTTTGTTCTTGCACTAGTACACCATTGCCTACAGGTCAGGCATACATGCCATTATTTATCAATGAGTGATAAATTTCCCCGTGAGTGATAAATAGCACCAGCCAATCCGTTCCTGTCATTTTTCAAACCCGGCCTGTGACATGGAAGTTAGGAGCTGATTGGCTGGTGCAATTTATCACTCACAGTGAAATTTATCACTCATTGATAAATAAGGGCATGTATGCCTGTAGGCAAAGGTGTACTAGTGCAAGAACAAACAGGGAACACAGGCAATATTTTAGGGTGAAACATGAGGCAAGATGCAATGTATTTATAAAAATATATATCATGGGGGTGTTTTGCACCCCCCCAAACCCCCGTGTCCATAGGTATAAAATACATTTTCACCCCCCAATGACAATAGACCCCCCAATAGTCTAAAAATCTAATAATAGTGCGCCCACAAACCCCTGTCATAGTAAAAGAAAAGCTAACATGGTTTATAACACCACCACCACCACCACCACCACCTTTAACAAAACTGTTTTGGAGCCCCCCTCCCATGGCCAATGTATATACTTTTTGAATTATTTTAACACCCCCCCATCATAATTTTTCTTTATATTTCTCCTCTTCCCCCCCCCCCTCACTGGTTACAGATCCCCCTGAAGTCTAACACTCCACCCTCACCCCCATGGGTATATACAGTCCCTCAATGTTGAAGCTGAACCCTACACATGCTGAGAGCAGCTAAATTGTGCAGGGATGCTCTGTGCATCCCCGGAACATGTGCTCCAGAATACTGGCTGCACTGCATTCTGGGGCATGATTCCGTGAGTGATGTCTGCTGGGTGCGGGGCACAAGTGGAGGCAGCTGCGGGAGCCGGGGGGCTGCACACTTCGGGGGACAGCTGATCATATGTGATGCGACCAAGCCAGGTAATGTTCTTCTGGCTCCAATTGCATCACATGCAACCAAGCCAGGCAAGTGGTTAAAAAGAACAGCAATTGGCATTAAAGGCTTGAAGTTGTGAAAGTGAATATATCTGGCAAAGGGATAAACCAGACCAGGGCGGAAGGGGGGGGGGGGGGGGGGGGCACCAGTCCCTTACTTTGCCAGGGCTGGCTGGACCCCTATATGGACACTAATGCAGCAGTGACTGCAAATGTATGCCAATGCCGCAGCTGATAAGCTTACGTACAATCATGCACCAAACACACATCAGACATTAGACCAGCCCTATGGTTGTGCAGAATGTCTGTCAGAACATGGCTGCCTGCGGTACTGTAACTGTCATAAGCCACAGTCGTTGGCCCTAACACATTTTATTCAACCAATTTTGTATCTGTTTTCTACATTTTGGTCACGTTATTCAAACGGAAGACTATTCCCAACGTAAAGAGACTGATTGTCTTATCAGTCATCCTCTTTTTAGGAAAAGCTACTTTTTTAAAATTATTCATTAAAACAATAATTAAATGCGTTATACATATGCCACGGTTAATTCATTCTGGTAGACAATGACTTAAACAATATGCATGCTGCATGCCAGTGCTTATGCATATGCAAATACTGATGAGCCTTAATGCAAAATGACATCCGCCTTTTGCTTTGCCCTTGTGCATTGTACTGTGTATGTACAGTCACATTTTGTGTAATGAATTTAGCTGGGATGACAACTGCCAATGTATTGTGATGTTTAGTGTGGTTGCAGTATGACTAGAACCACTTCAAACCACATTCTGCCAGAGAAACGTCCTAAATCAGTGATGGCTAACCTTGACACTCCAGCTGTTGTTGAACTACACA
This sequence comes from Pseudophryne corroboree, assembly GCF_028390025.1. Classification (NCBI taxonomy): domain Eukaryota; kingdom Metazoa; phylum Chordata; class Amphibia; order Anura; family Myobatrachidae; genus Pseudophryne; species Pseudophryne corroboree. The sequence goes on from NC_086445.1 coordinate 464,955,619, forward strand.
TCCCAGCATGCCCTGCATCAGTTTTAGCATGGACAAATAGCAAAACTGTAGCAGGGCATGCTGGGATGTGTAGTTCAACAACAGCTTAGTTCAACAACAGCTGGAGTGTCAAGGTTAGCCATCACTGCCCTAAATCATGGACACAAGGTGGAACTAGGCAACTGTTTTGCAAATACTTTGAAAATTGTGCTCATCTGTAGCCATGATGAAGTCTATTAGTTTTCCAGTTGATTTGCATAGAACTTTCAATATCACAGGCAGTGTGCATACAAATCACTGTGCACAAGCCCAAGAAAAACAAATTATGTGTTTCCATCTAGATGTCATATGCACACGCTGATTACTGCCTGCATTCATTAGGATGAACTGAAATAACCTTTTCGCAAATGGGGTCACTGCTGAAGATGTTATTCAGTTCTGTGCCTCCCCTTCATTCCCACCTACTTAATGGCATTATACTGGCATGGGAACTTACTGAGTTTTCTTATTGACTATTGCCCATACTGTTCTAGGTAACGAGGAAAAGGTTTCTTCACCAACAAGATGGGACTTCTCACCTTCTTGAGGCGCTTTGGAGTCTCCTGTTTGGTCTTGGTACTTGTTATTGTACTTGTATGCCCTGGTGAGTATTATGCTGTAGCTGCCTATTACATATTATTATTCTGCTTGGAAGAGGTATACTTCTTGCACACAATGAGAACTAGAAATGCACCTTTGAAACAAATCCACAATTTCTGCAAAATAGAAAAAAAGGAAATATTAATAAAGCGGAACATAAATCTTATTTTAGTAGTTCTTCCCATCCATTTTTTCTACTTTGTCCACATATTATGCAAAGCTTTGGGAAGCACCTTTACTGCAGTACTGTATATTGGTGGAAATATTAGGTGGCTGCATTATTAAATGTTACATATTACTGTATATAATGTGCAACTACTGTATGTTCTAACAATCTAACAATTTGCTATGGTCATGTATTAATCAGGCTAATTGGCAGAAATAAGACACTAGGGGGTACATTTACTAAGATGGGAGTTCTATTTAAGATGGGATGTTGCCTATAGCAACCAGTCAGATTCTACTTCTCTTACATCTTGCACCTTCTAAAAGATAATACCTGAAATCTGATTGGTTGCTATGGGCAACATCCCATCTTAAATAGAACTCCCATCTTAGTAAATTTACCCCTAGATGTATAGCAGCAGTGTCATCTGTCATACATTTTAATAAAAGCTCCAGAATATGCTGAAGGACTTCTGCCCAGACTGCAATGTGTTCTCATTGTTCTTATTATTAAACCAGCCTTAATGGAGACCACTGCAAGCTTGTCTCTCCGTTGTGGCATTGATGCAGGTTGTGAAGATTACTCGTTCTTGCTGTAATGCAGTCATCAGTATGGTGTCACTTGCTATGTATTTATACATCATAATATATGCAGAAAGTGAGAGGTTTGCTTTACGTACACAAACCCCCTACTTTGATCACTCACATATTATGCTGTTACTCGTATGTTTAAAATCATCAGAAGTAAATATAAGGATCACAAAAAAAACAAATCTGTCAATGTGCAATAATAATAAGTGTCATTCATTAGCTGTATATGATTACTTGCGTAGCAGTTGTACCACTGAGATATGGGGCAGGGTATAGTGAGGACTGAAGTAGTAGGAAAGGATATACAATGCATATCAGAGATAAAGGGGTATATGCAATTGCGGTCGAATTCCCGAAATTGTCGAATTTCGGGACTTTTTCGCCCCCCCAAAAAAATCGTCAATGCAATTCAGTACTTTCCGTCCAAAAAACGGACTTTCAAAATTCGACTTTTTGAAATTCGACTTTTGTCAAATTCGACTTTTCTGCAATGATACAAGTGCTGCAATTCGACCAAAGTGTATTCAATTGAAGTTTGGAAATTCGACAACAGTGCTTTTAGACAGTAAATTCGACATTTTCAATCCGCCACACTTTGGTGGGTGAAACGAATAAAAAAAAATTAAAACTTGTTTTTTTGTGTGTTTTTTTTATTGATAATAGCATATCTATTTATATTAGAAGGGATTAGGTACTTGGTTTGTCTTTTTTGGAGGCACAAGTATTATTTATATATATATATTTTTTTTAGATGGAATGGTAAAATTCAGGAAAAAAATGGCGTGGGGTCCCCCCTCCAAAGCATAACCAGCCTCGGACTCTTCGAGCTGGTCCTGGTTCTAAAAATGCGGGGGGAAAATTGACAGGGGATCCCCCGTATTTTTAAAACCAGCACCGGGCTCTGCGCCTGGTGCAATAAATACGGGGGACAAAAAGAGTAGGGGTCCCCCGTATTTTTTACACCAGCATCGGGCTCCACTAGCTGGACAGATAATGCCACAGCCCGGGGTCACTTTTATACAGTGCCCTGCGGCCGTGGCATTAAATATCCAACTAGTCACCCCTGGCCGGGGTACCCTGGGGGAGTGGGGACCCCTTCAATGAAGAGGTCCCCCCCCCAGCCACCCAAGGGCCAGGGGTGAAGCCCGAGGCTGTCCCCCCCATCCAAGGGCTGCGGATGGGGGGGCTGATAGCCTTTTCAAAATTGAAAGAATATTGCCGTGGGGTTACCCGCTGACCGCGGGTAACCCCACCGCTGACGGCAAAGTTCCCACCATTAAAAGTAATGGAGGCAGCTGTGCGATGCGCTGTCTGAGCTTAGACGCGCGCAGCCAATCAGGTGAGCGCCACGGAGTAGCGCTTCCTGATTGGCTGAAGGGACCTCAGTGACAGGAGTCACGTGATGTCCCGGCATTCGGGGAAAGGGTGCTCATGTGTCAACATGGGACCCCTTTCAGTCTGGTGGTTCGGGTGTTCGTGTTTTTTTTTTTGCCAAGTACGAGGATTATCTCTGGACGTGGATTTATCTCTGGACACTGGCAGGTGAGTATAATTTTTTTCACAGGTACCCTCGGATTGTCGGAGACTGTGGCAGTCGGCGTGTCAACATAGGTAAGTATGTATGTGTGTCGGCAGTGTGTAATAAAGTTGTACTTGTCACGGTGTGTGTCCCCTGTTTTTATTTGGGTATTTTTTTTCCAGTAGTACTACAGGTACCAGCGGGCCCATTTTTCTCCCGCATGCTGGTACTTGTGGTTCTCCAAGTACCAGCTTGCGGGGGAGGCTTGCTGGGACTTGTAGTACTACTGGAAAAAACAATATTCTTTCAATTTTGACAAGGCTATCAGCCCCCCATCCGCAGCCCTTGGATGGGGGGGACAGCCTCGGGCTTCACCCCTGGCCCTTGGGTGGCTGGGGGGGGGAACCCTTGATTGAAGGGGTCCCCACTCCCCCAGGGTACCCCGGCCAGGGGTGACTAGCTGGATATTTAATGCCACGGCCGCAAGGCACTGTATAAAAGTGACCCCCGGCTGTGGCATTATCTGTCCAGCTAGTGGAGCCCGATGCTGGTGTAAAAAATACGGGGGACCCCTACTCTTTTGTCCCCCGTATTTTTTGCACCAGGCGCAGAGCCCGGTGCTGGTTTTAAAAATACGGGGGATCCCCTGTCAATTTTTTCCCCGCATTTTTAGAACCAGGACCAGCTCGAAGAGCCCGAGGCTGGTTATGCTTTGGAGGGGGGACCCCACGCCATTTTTTTTAAATCGCGGCAAAATCTGGCAAATCGGCCATTTTTCGCCCGCGGGACTGTCGAATCTGTTTTTCATTGAATATGTTGAATTCCGGAAGCCACCTGCCGGAATTCACCTGTCGAATTGTGTCGAATTAAAAAACGGCGATAATTTGCCGCTAATTGCATATACCCCAAAGAATGTCCACGTCAGTGTATGTTCCAGAACTGCTTTATTCAGTACCAGGCTCAAGTGAGTAGCACAACCATCAATGACAGAGCTCATTATGTATATTACTCTTCAGGCACTGTGGGTATACCGTAAATTGCGGACTTTGGTTGGACTCACAGAGCGGTCGGTACCGTAACACCCACACATATAGACCACAACAATGTGTGGCTGTAGAGTCCTGCTCATGGGCACAAAAAAGTAGATGGTGACTAAAGAGATTTTCTTATCTAGAATCCTGATTTATTTGGCTAGATGAGAAATATTTGGCAGGAGTTCCCAATGCCCTGAAATGTGTAACGATCAATTTACCAACAAAACAGCTCATGTTTCTTAAAGGTTGACTGATCCTTAAGGTAAAAAATTTCATATACTGTTACTGTATGCAAAAGGAATGTAAAATAAAACTCCTACAGCAGCTGTGTTAAACGTCATGTGATTATTTCCTCCTCTCCAACCACACACACAAGTGTTGCAAAAACCCACAACCTTGTAGTGTCTATAGTTTTTTATACAATAAACAGGGCAAATGATGATTCATGACAACACATGAATTGATCAGCCTTTAGAGAGCATTTCTATTATCTTAAAGAACAAGTAGAGTTGATTTAAATGTTCAAACTTTTCTTCATCACTATTCCTCTTACACATACAGTGTAAAATAGCATGGGTCTAGTATGGAATGTAAATAGTGACAATGTTTACAAGTACAAAATGCAGAGGACTAACCCTAATGACAGTTTGCCTGTCCACCGAATGACCAGCACTGAAGAGCTTTCCAAAGAATAGTGGTCCAAAACTGAAGTTAAAGATTGTCGGATCAAACTTTTTTTTGACAGATAAGTTCTATCTGCTAACAAACCAATCACCCCAAAGTAATAGATTATTCATTATGTAAAATAAATAATCTACATGAGGGCTTTGCAGTCATTCATTTTCAGCCTGGTTTATTTTGACAAAGGGATGTGGGAAGGGGACCAGACCAGTATATTTCCTATGGCCTCGCAGGTTCTTAATCCATTTCTGCCCAGATGCAAGAGAGAAGCATAAGCATGTTAATTTCTGTAGAACAACAGAACCGAATTCTAGACAAATCAGCCTGTCGTCGACTGCCAATGGTAAAGTTACCTGACAGCTGCCATTCCGTGTGCCATGGTGCCATTTTTTCTCAGAAGTTAAAATACAGTGGTCACACTTTCCTGAGAAGTGGCAAACCATTATTGATTGTTTTTAGCTATCCAAAATTGTTGTAAATAACATTCAAAGTGAATAGGGATGATCAAACTTCACCAATAAGCACAGTGGCATTTCCTCCACTGTAGAGAACCCTTACTGCTTTAGGGGAGTTCTGTTTTAGATCTCATTACATTGAGTATACATAATGTACATTGGTATCCATGTAAAATAGCTGACACATCATCAACTGTTCAATTAATATTACACTGAGGGGCAGATGTATTAAGCCTGAAGAAGTGATAAAGCAGTGATAAGTGCAAGGTGATAACGCACTAGCCAATCAGCTCCAATATGTAAAATGACCATTAGGAGCTGATTGGCTGGTGCGTTATCACCTTGCACGTATCACTGCTTTATCACTACTACAGGCTTATTACATCTGCCCCACTATCTACCAATATTGGCCACAGGGGCAACCTGCAACAGGCTGTGGATGACGCTTAATAAGATCAACTCCCAACTGAAACACATTAGTATATGGATAGTCTTGGGGATCACAGGCATTGGGGTCAGAAATACACACCTTTTACAGCCATTAGCTTGATATTCAGACACAAGTGCAATTCCAATTTGCAGGCAATGTACAAAGCTATGAATCCTGTATGGTTTGGGGGAATTCTATGTACAACTTTAATTACAGGAACGTGGCGAAAGAATGGCACCAGTGAAACTGAACTTTCCTCTATTCCACTGAGCAATGCTTCCTACCAGTGGCTCCTATATTTGCAATTCTGGGTACTTGTGCTTTCAACCACCACCATAAAGACATCCACCCATCTCTATGCAATTTTTCTCTTTCTTGAGCATATAAAACTTACCCAGCTGCACTGATTTCTGGAAGCACGCAGCTGGTACGAGCTAATACAAGCTAATGTACTGTATGTAGCAGTCTATTTCCACAAGGTCTGACACTAATGAAAAGTGGTTGTGAAGGTGAATAAAAATAGCTATGAGTCCCTCCAAGGAAATTTGAATGCCCAGCAAATAACATCACTTTAATTCAATCCACCAATCATCTTTGAAAGGAGACATTAAGCAACTCATCATTCGGTCCAATATTTACTGAAGGAATCGGGAAGTCCAATGGCACAGTATACGAAAGAGCAAGCGCATTGCTCAATCTGGACCAGTCTTCAGGAAACATAGGCAGGGTAACACAGAGTTAAAGGATCAGATTAAACATGACCAAACACTGCTTGCTGTTACACATCAACATTCTTCTAATAGAGTGGTTTGGCAAATCTGCATTGAGATTATCTGCAGTGTGGGAAACAATGGACCTTGTAGCTTGACTTGCAGGCAAACTCGGGGCAGGAATTCCCTGTCCCCTTCAGAACAGTCATCAAATCCCAAGGGTGCATCTGTTTTATGCTCCTGGACAAAACTGGATGATACAATTTCTTGCTTGTGAAAAATCATGATGGAGTTGACTTTTGGACCACTTATAGCGAGCATAAACCAAAGGACGGCCTGCAAGTTACACTTGGTGTATCTAAGTGGTGTTGCACAATGTTGCACAGATCTACCCCAGCTTGGTCCATGTTTAGACACAAGCCACATATCATTGTTCAGGTTGCTCATAGTAGAGAACCATTAGTTTGTAGCCATTTTATACTGGTTAACAAGACTTGCTGGTACCCTATTACAGAACCGGCAGATTCCCGGAAAAAAATAAAAATCTGCATGTAGCTGCCCTAGACCCATGGCCAGGAAATGGGCCATATCAGAATTTTTCTTAGATGATAATGCACCTTTAAATGAGAGGACGCACTTCTTTATTACATGGAGAAATGGTTTCAATGGAATTTGATCTCCTCAAAAAGTACATAAAACTTCATGATTCTCTATCACTTCAGAATATTATGCTAGGAAGCATGTATTGTATTTGATATCAAGGGGAACATTTGCTACAGGATAGTTTACTATTCGGTTTTAAAAGGCTGCATTCAAAGCAATATTACGTCATCACACAAAATATATCCAACAGTGTGCAACAGCTGCTTTGAATCTGCCTATGAGCTGATTTAGTAAAGGGCAATATGCCCTAATGCCAGAGAAAATGGGTAGCAGAATATGATGAAAAAAATTAAGCATTTTGATTGTTTAAAGGTTTTTGTGTTTTAATTGTTTTTTTTTGTGTGTGGAACTGTGATCTAAGTTCCACTGCTTATGTTTGTAGCTGTCCTACATAGATGTAGAGAGGCTGGAAGTCGGTTTACTGTAACTGCTCCAGGCCAGTATTGCTTGGCTGCCCGGGCAATAATTAGGCTTATATCACAGCAATGTAAAGCTATGCCTGATTAATACTGCCTACTTCAAAATGAAAAGGAAAACTCTGTACGCTCAGTGATCTCTTTCAACTGACGATTTTGCTAAATAGTTAGAATCAATATTAAGTTGTGCTACTTTTCACTATTTTAGAAACTTTTACATGAAATATTTTTTTTTTTAAATTAGCGATACACATGTACTTTAACCAGCCTTTATAGCAGGCTATACTAAATATATTTCATATTTCTAGATCTTTCAAGTGGGAACAAACTCCGATTGATGCTCCAGAAAAGAGAAGGTAAATTCCATGTCAATAGAGACCATTTTGCAGGATTGTTAATAATGGAACATTTATATTAACATTTTCTTTTTGACTTATTATGTCAGTGTTCCTAATCTTGGTCCTTAAGGCACACTAACAGTCAAGATTTTAGGAATATCCAGGCTTAAGCACAGATGATCTAATCAAATTAACTTAAATACTAATTAAGTCACCTATGCTCAAGTATGGCTATTCTTAAAACCTAGACTGGTAGTGTGCATTGAGGACCGTGGTTGGGAACAAAACCCCTGTATTATGTATTAAAGTGTGTGGAACATAAACATATTAAAAGAAAAGAACATTGTGATTTTCATTTCTGAGTTTACTTTTTGTTATTCCTTGATGACTGGATGTAGCCAAGGAACCTGCCAAAACCATTGTGGCTGTAGAAGGAAACAAAGCAAATGAATTTTTAAATACACTAAAGCGACCAAAGCGCCAGCTCTGGGACCGGAGTCGGCCTGAAGTGCAGCAGTGGTACCAACAATTCCTCTACATGGGCTTTGATGAAACTGTAAGTAATTGTAATATTGCACAACTGTCCATCATGCATGCATCAGGTGGCTTGGGAGAGTAGGGGACATTGCAGTCTACAAAAGAGGATTTAGAGGAAACCCAGATACCAATATGGGTCACAAACAAATGGGTAAGAAATATTCAAAAAGAGTGCAAATTAATGTTATTGTATTTTCTCAAATAGAGAGGCGTATAATAAAAAAAAAAAAATCACATTTCCTATACAGGATGTAGTTAGCATCCCTACACATTCTGCTGGTAATTATTAGGGTTCGGCTCAGGGGTGTGTGTGTTTTAGGGATATGCTGCAGGATCTGTTAAGATAAGCAATATACTGTAGTACAAGAAGCAGCACAGCCATGTAAAGCTATCAGAGAGACAATTGGGGGAGTGTACAGACTGAGGTACATAACAAGCAATTGATGAAACATCTGTAGCAAAACCAGCTGCCTGTTTTTACTGCCCAACGTGGTTAGGGATGGGGCTAGTTGGCGCCACATACGCAAAACCAAATTACACTACTGTTTTGCTCACCTGTTCAGCCTCCTCCGTCCCAGCAGCAGCATAAAGCTGTAGAGAGTCTGAGTGCTAGAAGGCTCAGACTCCAATGCACATATCTCTGGGCGATTTCTCTACTGTGCATGCGCAAGACGCCGGCAAAATGGCTGCTGTCGGCGGAACTCTGAAGGGGTAAGTACTCAAAAAACGTGTGCAGCTTGTGTGGTGTGGGCCCCCTGGACTTTAGGGGCCTGTGTGCACAGCACACACAGCCCCTATTATAAATACACCAGTGTGTGCATATACTGTACATATACTTAAACCATGTGCTTGATACCAAAGCACTTTTTTATATGCATTGCTAAACAATCATTACTTCTCTTTTGATCAAATTGTTAACACATTGATTTTTAAATGATGGTAACATGCGGTACAGTACTCCATTAACACTACCTTCATGCAGCAATTACAGAATTTTATGGAAAATAATTAGAGATATATTTTAGTACATTTTGATAAATTGAGATAGAAACCTAGCTGTGCACTTTTATGAGCCGAGCATTGAGTTGAATGAAGTACTGCCCAGTGCCAGTGAGCCTGTGCCCCTGTGCTGCAAAGACGTCCATTTGAAACATATACTTCTGCAGTCATCTGCCAACCCAATACATTTACTGGAAGACAAAACAAGAGTAACATATGCCATATAATCTTTCATTTTTACCACAGAAATATGAAGATGATATGTCTTACTGGATGAATCAAGGTCGTGCTGGTAATGAGTACTATGGAGGTTTCCACCAGCACCACTATGACGAAGATGCACCTATTGGACCTCGTAATCCGTATACTTTCCGACATGGAGCCGGAGTGAACTATGACGACTATTAGCTTCAGGAACTTACCAAAAATGAAAAGTATTAACCATATCATGTCTAAGAAGGTGCATTCTAGTAGACATTGGCTGGGTGTTTAAAAACAACCATAAAACATTTTTTTTAAAGCCATGATCCACTATCTAATTTGTGTATTGAGGTCATTATAGTAGATTTGTTACATAAGCTATTTGTCAGTGGTCACATTTAGCAGCGCTAGATACTGGCTACACAATTAGAACCTAGGAAGAAGAACTAATTTTTTTGGGCACAGGCAACTATGCTTTCCAGATGTGATGTATTCTCTTATGGTAATAATAAAGGATCTGTAAAAAAAATTCTTTATACAAGCAGAGAGCATTATATATAAACACAGTTGATGTAACACCATATAAATGATTAACATGCTTTTACTATTCTGGGACAGTCTTCTTAAGAAAGTCAATCTTACCCTCAGATGCAGAGAACCTGTGAACACCAGTTATGTGTTTATAAGACCCAACTATGTTTTACCTCCACCAACACTATAGTCGTGGGATCTTTCTCTAAAGGAGTGGCCTGTTCTGCAAGCAAATAGGAACGGTTAGGTCAGGGAAGTACATTTGCCAAACGTTGGCTTGCAAGGTCTCAAAAAAAAATAAAAAAAAAATATGTACATCCTATAAGAAACTGAAACCTGAGAGTTCTAACCCTGTAAAGTCATAATTTAATAAATGTTTTCCTGTTACAGAACCTTTTCTCATTCATTAAAAAGTGAGATAAGGTAATTAATGTGAAGCCAAAATGTATCCGAAACTTCGCCCCAAGGCTGTACCACCTTTCAGTCCAAAGGTATTTGCCTTTACATAAATGCCTGCAGACATGAAAAATCACTGTCTGCCATGATATAAAGATGGCTGCTATTCCCAAGAGGAAGGAAGTAACATGACAATATTTGTGTTTTTGAACTATTGGTATACATTATATGGGTAATAATGGACCATTATAAAAATGGTCCATCAGCCGTAAAATTCAAAAGTGGACCACTTGAGATGGATTTACTCTATAAAGGGATTTCTTGGAAAAAATCAAAAACAAAGAAACAAAACACCAATACATGCCTTAAATCCTTTTCTTAGGAGTGTATCTTCTTTCTAGTAGTTACTTCATATGTTAATAGTGTAATATTTAGGTAATGAAAATAAAAATAAATAAAAAAATATATTGAAGTTTATGTTGAAAATTAATGTGCTGGTAGGAAATTAAGCTTGCCCAACTTGTATGATTATAATTCCAAATCCTGTGAAAAAGTATAGTACTTCTTCATTTAGACTATAGTATAGCCACACAATCTAATTTTCAGTTCCCATCAGTAAAGAAACCCTCTGCCGTCCTCTGAGTTTGAACCAATTTGCAGGGCTCTGTTTATTATACAGGTTGAATATCCCTTATCCAAATTTCAAAATCTCACATTTTTGGGTCCCCTACTGAAATAATGACATATATTATGTGTATATACACACATATAATATACATATATATGTCATTATCTCAGTAGGGGAACCAAAAATGTGTGTTTTTGAATTTTAGATAACGAATACTCAACCTGTAGTATGAAAAGTCCTACTGCTGACAAAAATGGAGAAATAGGGGTAGGGAAGTGGTGATAGGACAGAACGTTAGATAGAATAGGCAAATGTAACATGGACGGATTTGGCAAACTTGCAGAATTCAAAGCAAGTTTTCAAAAAGGCAACACTGTACAACTTACAAAAGGTGGTTTGTCTCCTACTGTGAGGACTATACCAATGAACCCAAAAATAAAAGAGGCAGTATTCCACTGTGACACGTCCCAGGATGATGCTGGGCCTATCATACGAGTCTTACTTCTGCCAGTGAGTGGCCACATCTGCCATTTCTCCTACAGCACAGCCAGGTGACTTGCCTTGCTCAGGATTGTGATTTTAGGGAATCCTATACAGATATTACACTTTCATTCAAATAAATGTCAACCCATATGCTTGGTTTAATGCAGGTGATGGCAAAACATCTACTGTAGGTCAAACATTAAATACCAACCTAGGCGTTATTCGGATTCTATTGTTATTCTAGACCACAGGTTCTCAAACTCAGTCCTCAGGACCCCACACAGTGCATGTTTTCCAGGTCTCCTCACAGAATCACAAGTGAAATAATTAGCTCCACCTGTGGACCTTTTAAAATGTGTCAGTGAGTAATTGATACACCTGTGCACCTGCTGGGTGACCTGCAAAACATGCACTGTGTGAGGTCCTGAGGACCGAGTTTGAGAACCTGTGTTCTAGACCATGAGTTAAAGAGTAATCTCAGAAAGCTGTACAATGCCTGTGTTTTGTAAGTAAATAAATGACACTTTTAATCACTGCATTTCCATATTCTAAATCAATTTAGGATCTGGGTCCTACTCATATGGTATTTTACAGCTCAGCATAGAGAAGAGAATGGGTTAAAGCCATAATCATACCCCTAATGTGTAAACCTATGCCAAACTTTAAAGTGCAGAAACATCTATTTCCTAATAGTGATCTTGTTTCAAGTATTCAATCACATATTCCACCAACAGTGAAGAGATAGAGCTGAAGTCTGATGTCAAAAGTAGCATCTTCCCAACAAGACAAAATGTAAGAAGTCTGTGTAGAAAAATACTTGTTCATTTGTGAGCAGATTGTCTAATAACAAATTGTAGTACTATAACGCGTTTTCATTTCCACATCCTTACTGTACAGCTCTGTGGCTCTTCCGGGATGGCCCACCGTTGTTGTCTATTCTCCGTACATTAAATTTCCACCTCCTTGCTTATAAATTTACCAAACTGGTTCCTTTTTGGGGGGGGTGCAGTGATGTATAGATGTGTGATATAAAGTAACTTTGAGGAAGATGCTAAAGCCTCATCTCTAGTTCTGCTCTGAGGCCTGGCAGTGCTAGCTGATTGTTGTATGCGTGCACCACATGTATATGGCTGAAAGTCTCACTGTAGATCAAGGGATCTACATTATTTGTACAGATGTGTCCTCATACACACTTTACACAGTCACATTATGTCCTGTGAGACTCTGCTTGTGCGGAGCATCTTTTTTGCCCAAATTAGCACAAAACGCTTTACGAGACTGCACCGATTAATTTGCTATGCAAACTTTGTACATCTGTGTGCGACTGAGTCTGAATCTGCATACTAAGTGCTATGATGCAGCAGCCACTGCTTTTATTTCATGCCAAGTTCTGTTGTGCTTCATATACAGACTCCGTTGCAGATATACAAGTGCTGCATATCAAATTAATCAGTACAGTTTTGTGGAGCAGATTTGTTGTATCACACTGTGACAAAGATGCTAATTTGGTCAAAGATGCACTCGGCTAAAACCAGGTTGCAACAGGGCCTGGTGGCTCACTCGCTGAAAGCTTCTCGCGTCTCATGGCGTATTGACAATAGGTATATGACACATCTGTATATACATAGTGTATTGTTATTACGTACACGGTGCCTTGCTTTGATAACCTTTACCAACCTCTTCCAAAAAGAACACTGTATTTTCCATTCTCTACCCCGCCCACACACACAGAAATGTATCAAGCCTTGGAGTGTGATAAATTGCACGGTGATAAAGTACCAACCAATCAGTTCCTAACTAACATTTCAAACACAGCCTGTAACATTGGCTGGTACTTTATCACTGTGCAGTTTATCACTCTCCAAGGCTTGATAAATCTGGGCCACACTTGGTTTAGGCTTACCAGGATAATCAGTGGCACTGTTTCTCAGCTGGTAGACCTTCCACAGAGTGAAAAGACCCTAGGTAAGAAACAAGGAAGCAATCTGCCAAACCTAAAGCTATATTAAATAATACAATTGAATAGGAACACCGGTTTAATCCATTACTTTTATCAGTAATTGAAAAGCGCACAATCATTAACAATTACCATAATGGGTTTTAGGTTTGCAAGGAGCTTCTTCAAGCTTGTACCACTCACATACCTTTAATGAGACAATCCCATTTAAAGCCCAGATGGTCTGGACAGGGCTCTTTTCAAACCCTTATTTCCTTGACACATTCCTTTCCATTCCACTCTCTACCTCCCTTCACCTTTTTATGTTATTTCAACTTTGAAAATCTAGATGGATAGAGACCAGCTTTTAGCAGCTCATCAATAAAAAGTAGCTTTAGAGACAGAAACTCCCTAAAACCAAAAAACTCACACCCTCTCATCTAAACAGTGTTATCATTTCAGAATGAATGGGGGGAAGTTTTACATTATACTACTCATTATAATATTCCACAAATTATTTTGCTGCACACTGGACAGAACCTGAATCCTAATTGCCACATTTCCTTATAAACCATCAACTGTCATACTGTATATGCTAAAGATCCATGGGATGCGGATATGGGAGAGAGTACACATATAATGGTTAAAATAAAACTGTATCAAATATGAGGAAGGTCAGCAGTACAGTGACAAAGTAATTGAAATAAATGTAAAAAAAAAAGACAAACTGTCCAACATACAGTACAGACCACTAAGCTGTAACCTGGTAAGGAAACCGATGCCATAAATTTATGTAATCACGTACAGCATACATATTTTAGTGCAGTGTTTTGCAAGTGGCAATCATTTATATGCACAGTAGTTGCAATTAAACTTTAATAACATTCTGTCATCTAACAGAGACCTGAAGCTTCTAGCTGTAAGCAACTATTCAAAAAGCCACCCTGTATTTCCATTCCATTCTTTTGGAATCTGATTATTAAGCACAAGACAAACAAGTCTATTTGCCAGTATAAAACAGTAATGCAGTGATTTCCAAACTGTGGGCCAGGGATGCCTCAGGTAGGTGGGCCAGGACCAAATCAAATTATTTATTGTCAAAGTGATAGGCAAAACCAGTGCTAGTGGCTGCCAATCATAAAACATATGGGCAATCAGAGGCACAACTGTACACAACCACATAACTGAACATAAGGACATACCTCTCTACATGACCCGTTCCAGGAGGGACAAAATGCTCTGCTCCTGGGCTTCCCTCAATTTATGATTGCCACACCTGTGCTGAAATACAATAGTTAATTGATAAGAAAGGTGTTTCAACACAGGTGACGGCAATCATAAATTAAGAGCATTAAATAGAGCATTTTGTCCCTCCTGGGATGGGTCATGTTGGGTGGTATATAAGGATGACAGGTAGGCACAATTTACATCATTTAATTTCCCCCCAAAATGTATCAATAAAAAATGTATGCTAGGGGTGCTGTGAAAAAAATGCTGATACTCTAGGGTGGCCTCATTCAAGAAAGTTTGGGAACCCTTGCAGTCATGTATAATTACTGTAGTACAGTTCTGCCTCAGTGACAAATTGCTGGTAATATATAAGCACAAACACAGATGCTTCCACATGATCACAATGCATACAGGACACATACTGCATTGGTAATTACATGGGGCATTGCATAATATATAAGCTGCAGTAAAGATTGGGTATGCAAATACTGCTCCAATCATTACTTACTGTATGCAACTCAAAAAATAGATATAATAAAAAAAGTTTTCTGGAGACCACTGAAACTTACAATCTTACCAGTGTAAGGATCAAGTAGGGAAAACGTTATAAAAAGGTAAAAAAAAAAAAAAGTGACTAGATGGGCCAGGTGTTTCTTATTTGTGAAATTCTATGTTTCTAGGTCTCATTTGGGAAATCACGTCATTACAGATAGAATAGAGCAGGCATTCCCAACCACGGTACTCAAGGCACACTAACAGTGCAGGTTTTAGTGATATCCAGGCTTCAGCACAGGTGACTTAACTAGTAGCTCAGTTATTTTGATTTAACCATCTGCGCTGCAGCCTGGATATCACTAAAACCTGCACTGTTGGTGTGCCTTGAGGACCGTGGTTGTGAATGCCTGGAATAGAGATATGGGAAAATGGCATCACTAAGGTCAAAGCACACAGTTCAATTTGCCCACCACCCCCAGTTTCCGATTCCCATAATTCATGGGTTCTTTGCAGCACTTCCCAAAGGAAGAATTCAGTTTACAATTAGCCTCACTTGGTACAAGTAGCCACTTTTTACAGTAGCCTACAGTAAATATCTTATGTTTCTTATTTTAATAAAATATCATGTTCAACCACAAAAAACTGGTAATACTTTATTTTTATTTTTTTATCCAAGAGTACACTTAACACAATAATGATTCAAAATATTCTTATTTATAATAGCTGTTTTTAAATTCAAATTTACAGCTTGGTGAATCTTCAAGAAAAGAAAACCAAAAATAATGTTTAAGTAAAAACAAACCATAAAAAACAAAAACAACAAAAAACAAAGAAACCCATAGAGCTTTCTCACATCATTTTTACACTCTCCAACATCATTACCTGTAAATGAGTCCTATTAAAGTCGGCAGTATGTCAAAGCTGATTCTCTGGCAACACTGCTACCATTTTATGCATAGAATACATTTAATATGTAAAAGTACCCCCACATCTTTCAACATATATAAATAAAATTGGCATTTTCTGTTTTCATTTGTTGCTTCAGCTTCAAACGAAACCAGTTTTCAAACCCGTTGTTCTTCACAGGCTCTGAAAAAGAACTGAACGGCAATGCTTAGCTGGCCCCACCAGTTATGGGGCTAGGGCTGACCTGTCCAGAGACAGTAGTCAAAAACAGTCACAGCAAGATATATAAAATGTGTAGATTTCCATGTGTTTCCTACACTACTGTACATAGAAAGACAAATTGAAAAAGTGCAAGGCCATGTTTGCAGTTCAATGTTTTTAGGCACATCCATTCCTTTAAAGCAAGCTTCATAGGGAAATTCCAGTTTTATTCTTCATGATGTCCCTCAGAAGTCTTTTCTTGTAAAAGAAACAAAGGGGAAAAGGAGAACAATAATTACATCCTGTAAACCGTCAAAGTAGCCTTCCTTCTTTATGGAGTGTTCAGTTCAGTCGCATTCTACCTTTTTTTATTCTGGCTGGTTTAGGCTTGGGGATATACTGGTTGTTTGCTTGATATTCAAGTTCTTTGCTGAAGTAGTGGATGGTTTTGTTCAAGCCTTCCTCTAGAGGAACCTGAGAAGAGAACATAGAAGAGCAACAGAGGCTGATATTTTATAAGAAGCTTTAGCACACATACACAACAGTTCTGTCTCTAAGGGGGTAATTCAGACCTGATCGTAGCAGCAAATGTGTTAGCAGTTGGGCAAAACCATGTGCACTGCAGGTGTGGCAGACATAACGTGCAGAGAGAATTAGATGAAGGTTGGTTATTTTGTTCCTGTGCAGAGTAAGTACTGGCTGCTTTATTTTTACACTGCAATTTAGATTTCAGTTTGAACACACCCCTCCCAAATCTAACGCTCTCTGCGCATGATATATATATATATTTTTGCTCAGTGTGAACCTGTCACAGGATAGTGGGCAATCATAACAAGTGTATAGGCATGTGTTGATCAGCAGTGACTTTTGAAAGGCTTCTTCAGTACAACATAGAGCAGGTCTGTGCCCTAAGTTTTCTAAAAGCTTAACGTTCAATCAAGGGTTGCATGTACCTTATTTTCTTGTGTAAATGTCACATTCCAAGAAAAGATGGCAAATAGTCAATCTCCCACCCCCAAACCTAATAGAAAGGCCTCATCCCTCTAAATGTCACTGTGAGTGGGAACAGCAGGAGTAGGAGAGCCAGAATACAGGGCAGAGGTGACTGCCTATGTAGGGGGGACGCAGAAAAGAAGGGGCACATGGCAGAGGCGACATCGGCTTTCTGCCGACAGTGAAGTCCAGCAGCACCTTCATTAAACGCTGCTGAGGTAGACAAACCCATTTTAAACATGTAAAATGCTCAGGGTATTGTTATATAGTCTGACTTGCAATATGTGAACTGGAAAGGGAAGTGAAGCAGCGGTTTCATTTTTTTAACATGCAGTTATACGGATTCAAATAAAGAAACTGCAAGCTTATCTTCAAATATACTTACCACAGGCTCCCAACCAAGTAAAAGCTTGGCTTTCCCGATATCTGGTTTTCGTCTTTGTGGGTCATCCTGGGCTTCTGAAAGAAAGTGGATTTCTCCACCACTCCCTACAAGGAAAAACAACTGACTCTAATTATGCATAACATTGGGTGCCTGGTAGTTTTGTGGGAAAATAAATTTACAATTGTCAACTACATTATATTCAGATAAACGATTTCTAACTCTAATAGTAATACTTTTTCTGTAAGAACACACGCTAATGTTTACTAACATAGAAAATGTCACCCAATGGGGCATTTCAAGCAAACGAGCACTTGTGGTATCCGGTCAGATGGTCACTGTTAAGGTCGCCACTCATTAGGTCGACCACTATTGGTCGACATTGACATGGTCGACATGGACTAATGTTCGACATGAGATTTTCACATCCCCCCCCCCTTTTTGGAACTTTTTCATACTTTACGATCCACGTGGACTACGATTGGGAACGGTAACCAGTGCAAAGCGCAGCCGAGCGAGGCACCTTGCCCGAAGCATGGCGAGGGGACGTGGTGCACTAATTGGGGTTCCCCGTCACTTTACGCAGAAAACACCAAAGAAGACATTGACATGGTCGACCATGTCAATGAGTGTCGACCATTCATAGCGGAACCGCACTTGCTATACTGCTGCTGTCCACTGGTGTTGAATTCTTGTATTCTGTCAGCCATGTAAGCACAGTGATTGACTTTTTTTTCTGCATTAATATTTTAATGAAGAAAAAAAATAGAAAATCTGATTATATTAATACTGTGAAACACTGCTGTGTATGCGAAACCTTGATCAACCATGTTTTAATGCTTTCGAAAGTTATTAGGCTTTGATATGATTTATTTTACATCTTTCAATAAAACCAATGTTTTACTGCTTATTATGTCCTATATGATTGGTAGGGGAGGAGTTTTTGGAGCCTTAGATGATGCTAGGCAGGTTTAGGACCTCTCCGATTTGGTTCACTCTCCCTATTTCACAGTTGTGTGTAAATGTGCTGCATTGGGTCAGCTCACAAATGAAGAGCACAAACAATAAGAATGTGGAATAATACCAGGGAGATTCCCTTCTAATAGACATTTTGTTTGTTTTTGTTTTTTTAGAAGTCACGTTGCTGTGGCTGTAGACAGCATGATTAAAATATATATATATATATATTTTTTTTTTTAATCCATTTGGTTTAAACCAGCAAACCAAGACATAGGCATTAAACAAGTCAGAGATGACAAGTTGATTGCATATATTAATACTAGCATTAATGAAAAACAATAGAAGTGGGACTGTGCAGCTGTCCGTACATCCACGCACAAGTCAAAGGAAGTGGTGCTGTGCAGCCGTCTAAAGACATATATGCTAAATCCCGTTCAAATTACGATATCGAAAAGGGAGTGTCTATTCAATATTCTTTATAAAACACACTGTGCCTTCCTGTAGTCTGTGATGCAACATACTCCCATATAACGACCCTAAACAGTAGTTCTAGATGGCGCTGCCCAAATGGGTTTACAATCTAGGAGGTGTGGTGAACAATGGATACATAAGGAAATTCATATAGTGAATACATTATCACATTCTTCTGATTATTTGGTTTCATCTTGCGTGCTCTGTCACTGATGCGGATTGTGACATAATGTTTTCTATGAATTAGCTTATGGATATGTATATGAGCGCTGGTGAATAGAAATGTTAGTATATACAGTGCCTTGCTAAAGTATTCACCCCCCTTTGCATTTTTCATGTTTTGTTGCCTCACAACCTGGAATTAAAATGGATTGTTTGAAGGTTTGCATCATTTCATTCACAGAACACGCCTACAACTTTGAAGATGTTTTTTTTTATTGTGAAGCAAACAACAAATAGGACAAAATAACAGAAAACTTCAGTGTGCACAACTATTCACCCCCCTAAAGTCAGTACTTTGTAGAGCCACCTTTTGTGGCAATTACAGCTAAAAGTCGCTCTGGCTATGTCTCGATGAGCTTGCCACTGGGACTTTTGCCC
This sequence comes from Pseudophryne corroboree, assembly GCF_028390025.1. NCBI lineage: Eukaryota > Metazoa > Chordata > Amphibia > Anura > Myobatrachidae > Pseudophryne > Pseudophryne corroboree. The sequence goes on from NC_086445.1 coordinate 464,975,188, forward strand.
ATTCCTCCAAGCAAAACCGCTCCAGCTCCTTCATGTTGGATTGTTTCAGCTTGTGAACAGCAATCTTTAAGTCTGACCACATATTGTCAATTGGATTGAGATCTTGGCTTTGACTAGGCCATTCCAACACCTTTAAATGTTTCCCCTTAAACCACTCGAGTGTTGCTTTAGCAGTATGCTTCGGGTCATTGTCCTGCTGGAAGGTGAACTTCCATCCCAATCTCAAATCACAGGCAGACTGAAACAGGTTTTGCTCAAGAATATCCCTGTATTTAGCACCATCCATCTTTCCCTCGACTCAAAACAGTTTCCCAGTCCCTGCTGCTGAAAAACATCCCCACAGCATGATGCTGCCACCACCATGTTTCACTGTGGGGATGGGGTTCTTGGGGTGATGGGATGTGTTGGGTTTGCGCCAGACATCGTGTTTTCCTTGGTGGCCGAAAAGTTCAATTTTAGTCTTGTCTGGCTAGAGCACCTTCCTCCATACATTTCGGGAGTTGTCTGCATGCGTTTTGGAAAACTCAAAACGTGCCTTCTTATTTTTAACACTAAGTAATGGTGTTTTTCTGGCCACTCTTCCATAAAGCCTAGCTCTATGGAGTGTACGGCTTATTGTGGTCACATGTGTAGATACACCAGTCTCTGCTATGAAACTCTGTAGCTCCTTCAGGGTTACCTTTGGTCTCTGTGCCGCCAATCTGATTAATGCCCTCCTTGCCCGGTCTGTGAGTTTTGCTGGCCAGCCCTCTCTTGGCAGGTTTGTTGTAGTACCATGTTCTTTCCATTTGAAGATGATGGATTTGATGGTGCTGCGGGGGATCGTCAAAGATTTGGATATTTTTTTATAACCCAACCCTGACTTGTACTTCTCAACAACCGTGTCCCTGACTTGTTTGGAGAGCTCCTCGGTCTCCATGGTGTGATGCCTCTTGCTTAGTGGGGTTGCAGCCTCTGGGGCATTTCAGAAAAGGTGTGTTTATACTAACAGATCATGTGACACATTGGGCGGTATTCAAATGATATATCACGCCCATTCTCCTATCTAAAGTGATCCCCGTTATCGCGCCCATAGTAATCAGATTTAACTGCGTAACGGGTTTGGTGGCCTCGCTACCATGGGGGTAGCGAGCTGAAATTATTATACCACTCCCATCAGCAGAAACAGAACGGCTGTGGAAGGGGGTGAATAGAACAGAATTGAATACCGCCCTTAGACTGCACACAGGTGGACTTAATTTCACTAATTATGTGACTTCTGAAGGTAATTGATGCAACAGAACTTTTCAGGGGCTTTACAGCAAAGGGGCGAATACATATGCAAATGCCAATTTTCAAATTATTTATACAAATTTTTTTTTATATAAATTTTTCTCATTTCACTTCAACTGAAGACTAATGTGTGCATATCTATCACAAAATTCAGATAATAAATAAATTACAGTTTGTAATGTAACAAAATAGGTAAAAAGCCATGGGGCCATGGGGGGGGGGGGGGGGGGGGAGTGAATACTTTAGCAAGGCACTGTATGCTCTTCCCTGTTAGCCTACATTCATAACTATAGCTGCTATGAGCAGAGCTCCTATTACAATCCCTAAGGTATCCATGTAATTATTCACTTCATGATTACACATCTAAAACAATAATTGGCAGGATATCTCAAGGGCAAAAATAACTCACCAACAAGGTGTTTAATTAATCTTGCAAATTCCAGGATTGTGTGCTCTTCTGGGTTCCCCTGTGGAAGAAATGAAAGTACAGTACAGCTTTAATTGCAAACTGCAATTAACTTATCTGCTGCTAAACTGAATCCATAAAAAGATTTAAAGTTGTGAAACTTTCCTGAAAATATAATAGTATTTAAGTTGTACTTTATTCCTTTTTTTTCCGATAAGGGGGATATCCATCTACCAGTGAATTAACGGTTTTTCATACTTTTTTCCGATGTTTCACCAATTTCTTTTTTTAAACAGGCTGTCCAATATGGATCGCCCGTAAAAAAAAAAAAAAAAAAAAAAAAAAAAAAAAAAGCTGATCTCCAGAAAACGCACAGGTTCAGTGAAACCTGTGTGTATTTGGTAGAAACAGCCCCATTCTCGCATGAAAACGGGGCTGTTTCCGAGGATTTGGTTTTGTGTCAGCTTATCGGGGCTAATTAGATAGCCCCCGGTGGGACAAATAGCACCAGTAAATTACCGGGGGTTAATTGGATATCCCCCCCAAGTATTTATTTTTCAAAATAAATGCGACAATAACAGAATTGTATTTGAAAAACTTTATCCCTTTAAAGGCAGATATAACATGTAATAAAATTGTATAGAAGTCCTTAATCTGTTGTAATTTGCGAATCTCCCACAGTCAGTATGCAATAAAGTTAGTGTTCAGTGAAGTAAAGCCACATGTCATCCAACCCTGTAGTCAAATTGGTAAGGGTGGTAAAGGAAATAAGCAAAGGGGAAACTTTCAGGAATAAATGTTACATAGTTACATAGACTGTATTTGTACTGCAAAGACCTCCAGATGTATCCACCTACTTACATCTAGCCTCCCTACATGTTAAACAGCCCTTCTAGTCCCACCACGTAGTGGCATAATTCGGTAACGCTGAACGCCTTTAACTGCAACTTTTTACATTTAAATGCATCTTATTTGCACAACGATGTGAATTAGACGCATTTTCGACAAAAAAGAAAAAAAAAAGATACCCGACGCCAACGGAGTTGAATGGAGCCTGTCAGCTCACTCACGCCAGGCATCTCCCGCTACATGCATTATTGAGGCAAGATGTATGAGGACACATCGGTAACTAGCTAGTGCATAAGCAGAACTTTTTATGCCAATGTACTGAGACCTAATAGAAGGGAATAAATATATAAAAGCACAATGAGAACTCACCAGATTCACAGGGCTGCTGACATTGCTGTTCATTAAAGATACAAGTCCATTAACCAAGTCACTGGAACAGAACAGACAGTAGTATTAATGGTTTCTTACTCACATGCACACTGTTGTCAGAATTGTTAACGTATAAATTTCATTCTTACAGGCAATTAGACGTGCACCCCACCAGCCTACAAATGTATTCTATGGGCAGTATGTTACCACACGGATAATGCTATTGGGCTATCCAATTAGAGCCCCTTTTTGCCTTGCGGTAACTCACCTGTTATCGAACAATAACACATGGGATCAGAGAGAACACTGCGGATCCACGTGTTTGCGTCCGATAACAGGTCTCCTGTGGCTGCTTATCGGGGATTCTGCAGCACGCAAAGCAGGATCCCCGATAAGTGCCGGCTTACGGGGATAATAGGACAGTCCTGGGGGATCCTTTAGCTGCAGTAACTCACAGCAGCTAATAGGATACTGCCCTATAAGTTGTTTTGTTTTAGGTTGTAATGCTGTATACACACTGGGGGTAATTCCAAGTTGATCGCAGCAGGAAATTTTTTAGCAGTTGGGCAAAACCATGTGCACTGCAGGGGAGGCAGATATAACATTTGCAGAGAGAATTAGATTTGGGTGGGTTATTTTATTTCTGTGCAGGGTAAATACTGGCTGCTTTATTTTTACACTGCAAATTAGATTGCAGATTGAACACACCACACCCAAATCTAACTCTCTCTGCACATGTTACATCTGCCTCCCCTGCAGTGCACATGGTTTTGCCCAATTGCTAACAGAATTCCTGCTGCGATCAACTTGGAATTACCCCCACTGTGCGATATTTCTTTAAATTTTGACTATATAGCCAAAATCGTAAGAAAATATAGTGCAGATCGCACCGCGTGTATAGTCCTTGCGATACGGATGAACGGTCCCACGGGATCAGCATCACAAGGAAAAATAGACTGTGCAGGCAGCCCAAAACTGACTATAATGGCGGGGCCGTCAAGGTCAGGCTGTGCAGCGCATCGCGCCGTGTGTACACAACTTAAGATTTTTTGTTGTTCTAAACATCTGCCGTTTAAAACTGTTTTATCATACAGAACTGCATCTACAGTAGGTTGACAATATAAAGTACAAATTGTTATTGGATCATCTAAAAACCAGTCGACGTGAAAGAAAGAAAGAAAGAAAGAAAGAAAGAAAGAAAGAAAGAAAGAAAGAAAAGAAAGAAAAGGATTAGGATATTGACAGAGATAACTGCAGCACTGACGAGACTTTCTCAGCTCACAGAACAAACTGATGACACACCATCTAGTTCAGTAGTATTTAAACTTTTGTTTAAATATATACAAGTCACTAAATGGTGAGATAACTCTGTAGTGAATACTTCATCTTATTACCAGCCAGAAGAATTGATGGAGCTCTAGGGTACTCTGATTTGCTTAGCTAATTATACTAATCACAGGAGAGTTATTATTATTGTTTATTTATGTATGTAAGCATACGATGCATCCATGTGCAGAGAATGGTTTATTCATTCCTACGCCTTTGGGAGTTACAGTGCTTCAGTTACAGAATCCAGAATGCTTCTAAACTGTGGGAGGAAGCCTGAGCATGCAGAGGAAACTCACACAGACACTGGGAGAACATATAAACTCCACAGATTTAACATCTTGGTGGGATTTGGGCATGGATTACTGTGAGATCAGTAAAATGTGTAACTATCAGCAGTAGGTGGAAACAAATATACAGCAAGCACCCTTTTCTCTTGCTAGCAGCACTGTGTAGCTAATAATGTCCCGCTTACTTTCCCGAGACATTGTATAGCCGCATCTTCTCGCCCCATGTGCAGGAATGCCTGGCATCAGTACATGAACAGGGTATGGGACTCAGGGTCGACACTGAAAAGGAGGTCGACAGGGCCATTAGGTCGACACACGTTTTTTAAAAAAAAAATTGGTGTCGTTTTCTCCGTCAAGTGACTGGGAACCCCAATTAGTGCACCGCGTCCCCTTGCATGGCTGCTGTGGGCAAGGTGCCTCGCTCCGCTACCGTTCCCAACCGTAGTCCACGTGGATTGTAAAGTATGAAAAAGTCCAAAATAAAAAACAAACAAACTCATGCTGACCTTGTTCATGTCGACCTATTTCTAGTGTCAACCTACCCAGTCGACCAATGGGTGTTGATCTGGAGTCTGGATACCCATGAAAATACAGTTTACTCCAGCAATTATAGAGGTGATTGCAAACTTTCCCCCTACACCAGAATGAGTACCGAACAACTCTGCAGAAAATCTGAGTTTTTCTACTGTTATGTTTTCTTTTATACATGCGTACTGTACACTTGCACAGCAGCTTGTTACACAACCCCCCTTCCTCATCCAAAACACATACGTACACCCATTAGCAATGCTGTCCGTTACCCCATCTGTTTAGCTTTGTGTCTGGTACTAGGTGAATTTTATCACCCCAAAGTAGGTGGACAGACCAGCAGGTTTGAGCGGTGAACTGCTGGAGGAGAGAGGGAAGGTGGAGTCTAAAGACACTGATGAGGAGGTCCAGGTGAGCAAATGGTAGTCAATGGTGATCAGCATGTCATGAGGGTCACGTATGGCAGCACAGCACCATAGAGCAGCAGCACGATAAGGAGAAGTGGCATGGGTTGTCCAAGGCTCAACCCCAGACCAATGGCAGCTGAGTGATTCTGCTCCTGTGTGCTCTGATGTGCGATTGGCATTGTGATGCTGTGTGTAATACAGGCCTGGCCGACCTGTGGCTCTCCAGATGTTGTGAAACTGCACATCCCAGCATGCCCTGCCACAGTTTTAGCATTCCCTAATAGCAAAACTGTGGCAAAGCATGATGGGACTTGTAGTTTTACAACAGCTGTAGAGAGCCACAAGTTGGCCAGGCCTGGTGTAATATAATGTGCTCGTAGCACCATTGATATCATTACTTGATTTTGTGGTCTGCACACAATGACCTTAAGGTACAAAATAAGTTTATACAGTCAGAAACCTGTTGCCTTACATAAAAGGAACTGCTAAGATTCACAAATATACTGTAGGAGGTAACTCAGACCTGATCGTAGATGTGCGAAAAAAATGCACATCTACAATCAAATTCTTAGACATGCAGGGGGACCCCCAGCACAGGGCAAGACCGCCCTGCATGCCTGATCCAGCCCCCACCTCCGCAGACATGTGAAAGCTTTGCATATTAAGGGTAGCCCTTTGCCCACGCAGACTGCTACCCGCCATATTGAGGGTCACTCAGCTGCCGTGGCCCGCCCCAGCAATGGTCCGGACCGTGCCCCTTAAACAGAGTGTCGACGCCCACAAAACGGGCTGCGATGCCCCGTTCCCACACCCTTCCAGGCCCTAAACTGCATTCTGAAGTGAACGCAGTTTAGGACCTTGCACATGCGCGTACCGGCGTACACGCAGATGTGCAAATATTGCTTCATAGCGATTTTTGCAGATCAGCGACAGGGTCTGAATAAGGCCCATAGTTCAAACAGTTCCAGGAGCATATAGAAAGTAAAAAACCCTCCAATAAGTTTGAGAACATATTGTTCTAAACACAGCAGACTTCCTTTCCATAACCCCACTGAATGACACTAGATGGCTGATCACAGAATAGCTTGAACCCATCTGTGCTGCAAATGACTTGAAATAGAAAAACCCTCATGTTCTGTCAGATGTAGGAAATTAAACATGGAAATATTATAAACATATCTGTGAATTTTATTTATGCTGAATCAACTTCAAGCTTCTTACACTCCATTACAAAGCCCTCACCCATTCCTCACCAATTTACATATCTGATCTTATTTCCCTTTACACTCCCACCCGACCAGTTTGCTCCACAAATGCATGCAGCCTCTCTTGTCAACTGACTAATTCCTCCCATTCGTGCCTCCAAGATTTTGGCCGTGGAGCTCCCTATCACTAAAATTCTCTACCTCTCCCTATCAGACTCCCAACAAAACATTAAGACCCTCTTCTTCAAGAAATCCAGTCATCTCTCATCCTAACCTCTGTTCCATGATCACTGTCTACCTCATCTGTGTCACCACTGTCGGGTGTAGTATTGGATCCCGACCGCCGGCATACAGACAGCGTGGCAAGTGCAAATGAGCCCCTTGCGGACTCGCTGCGCTCGCCATGCTGCGGGCACGGTGGCGCACCACGCTATTTATACTCCCTCCAGGAGGGTCGTGGACCCCCAAGAGGGAGATAAAGTGTCGGTATACTGTGCGCCGGGATCCCGACAGCCGGCAAACTGAAGACCACCCCACCTGTCAGTCTGCCCTCTACGCTATAGAATGTAAGCTCTCATGAGCAGGGCCCTCTCCCCTCATGTGCTGTCTCTTCTCTTACTTGAACTATCTTCTACTCCAGTGTTTTCCAACCTCGGTCCTCAAGGCACACCAACAGTCCTGGTTTTAGTGATATCCAGGCTTGAACACAGGTGACTTAATTAGTACCTCAGTTATTTTGATTTAACCATCTGTGCTGAAGCCTGGATATCACTAAAACCTGCACTGTTGGTGTGCCTTGAGGACCGCGGTTGGGAATGCCTGTTCTACTCTATAACGGCACCTAGCCCTCAGTTTTTTCTCTAAAGCTGGGTACACACTGGCCGATATATTGGCTGTTCCATCGAACGATCGATATATCGCTCCATGTTGGCCAGTGTGTACCAACAATATGTCTGTGAACGCCGTCGTTCACAGACATATCACGTCCATTGATCTGCAGATATACCTACCAGTGTGTACCCACCATTAGCGTCATGTACCCTGATGCAGAAATGTTTATATACCATGTACAGTACCAGTCAAAAGTTTGGACACACCTTATCATTCAATGGTTTTTATTCATTTTAAATTATTTTCTACATTGTAGATTAATACTGAAGACATCAAAACTATAAAAAAGAGCACATATGGAATTATGTTGTAAACAAAAAAATAAGATTTTACTGACCGATAAATCTATTTCTCGTAGTCCGTAGTGGATGCTGGGGACTCCGTCAGGACCATGGGGATTAGCGGCTCCGCAGGAGACAGGGCACAAAAATAAAGCTTTAGGATCAGGTGGTGTGCACTGGCTCCTCCCCCTATGACCCTCCTCCAAGCCTCAGTTAGGATACTGTGTCCGGACGAGCGTACACAATAAGGAAGGATTTTGAATCCCGGGTAAGACTCATACCAGCCACACCAATCACACCGTACAACTTGTGATCTGAACCCAGTTAACAGTATGACCAACGTAGGAGCCTCTGAACAGACGGCTCACAACAATAACAACCCGATTTTTTTGTAACAATAACTATGTACAAGTATTGCAGACAATCCGCACTTGGGATGGGCGCCCAGCATCCACTACGGACTACGAGAAATAGATTTATCGGTAAGTAAAATCTTATTTTCTCTGACGTCCTAGTGGATGCTGGGGACTCCGTCAGGACCATGGGGATTATACCAAAGCTCCCAAACGGGCGGGAGAGTGCGGATGACTCTGCAGCACCGAATGAGAGAACTCCAGGTCCTCTTTAGCCAGGGTATCAAATTTGTAGAATTTTACAAACGTGTTCTCCCCCGACCACGTAGCTGCTCGGCAGCCGCCCAGGATGAGCCCACCTTCCTTGTGGAATGGGCCTTGACAGATTTAGGCTGTGGCAGGCCTGCCACAGAATGTGCAAGTTGAATTGTGCTACAAATCCAACGAGCAATCGTCTGCTTAGAAGCAGGAGCACCCAGCTTGTTGGGTGCATACAGTATAAACAGCGAGTCAGATTTTCTGACTCCAGCCGTCCTTGAAATATATATTTTCAATGCCCTGACAACGTCCAGCAACTTGGAATCCTCCAAATCGCTATTAGCCGCAGGCACCACAATAGGCTGGTTCAGGTGAAACGCTGACACCACCTTAGGCAGAAACTGAGGACGCGTCCGCAGTTCTGCCCTGTCCGAATGGAAAATCAGATATGGGCTTTTATACGATAAAGCCGCCAATTCTGACACTCTCCTGGCTGAAGCCAGGGCCAGTAGCATGGTTACTTTCCATGTAAGATATTTCAAATCCACCGATTTGAGTGGCTCAAACCAATGGGATTTGAGAAAATCCAAAACTACATTAAGGTCCCACGGAGCCACTGGGGGCACAACCGGGGGCTGTATATGTAGTACTCCTTTTACAAAAGTCTGGACTTCAGGAACTGAAGCCAATTCTTTCTGGAAGAAAATCGACAGGGCCGAAATTTGAACCTTAATGGACCCCAATTTGAGGCCCATAGACAATCCTGTTTGCAGGAAATGTAGGAATCGACCCAATTGAAATTCCTCCGTGGGGGCCTTCCTGGCCTCACACCACGCAACATATTTTCTCCAAATGCGGTGATAATGTTGTGCAGTCACCTCCTTCCTGGCTTTTACCAGTGTAGGAATGACCTCTTCCGGAATGCCTTTTTCCCTTAGAATTCGGCGTTCAACCGCCATGCCGTCAAACGCAGCCGCGGTAAGTCTTGGAATAGACACGGTCCCTGCTGAAGCAGGTCCCGTCTTAGAGGTAGAGGCCACGGATCTTCCGTGAGCATCTCCTGAAGTTCCGGGTACCAAGTTCTTCTTGGCCAATCCGGAGCCATGAGTATCGTTCTTACTCCCCTTTGCCGTATAATTCTCAGTACTTTTGGTATGAGAGGCAGAGGAGGAAACACATACACTGACTGGAACACCCACGGTGTTACCAGAGCGTCCACAGCTATTGCCTGAGGGTCTCTTGACCTGGCGCAATACCTGTCCAGTTTTTTGTTGAGGCGAGACGCCATCATATCCACCTTTGGTTTTTCCCAACGGTTCACAATCATGTGGAAGACTTCTGGATGAAGTCCCCACTCTCCCGGGTGTAGATCGTGTCTGCTGAGGAAGTCTGCTTCCCAGTTGTCCACTCCCGGAATGAACACTGCTGACAGTGCTATCACATGATCTTCCGCCCAGCGAAGAATCCTTGCAGCTTCTGCCATTGCTCTCCTGCTTCTTGTGCCGCCCTGTCTGTTTACGTGGGCGACTGCCGTGATGTTGTCCGACTGGATCAACACCGGCTGACCCTGAAGCAGGGGTTTTGCCAGGCTTAGAGCATTGTAAATCGCTCTTAGCTCCAGTATATTTATGTGAAGAGACATCTCCAGGCTTGACCATACTCCCTGGAAGTTTCTTCCCTGTGTGACCGCTCCCCAGCCTCTCAGACTGGCATCCGTGGTCACCAGGACCCAGTCCTGTATGCCGAATCTGCGGCCCTCTAACAGATGAGCACTCTGCAACCACCACAGAAGAGACACCCTTGTCCGTGGCGATAAGGTTATCCGCTGATGCATCTGCAGATGCGATCCGGACCATTTGTCCAGCAGATCCCACTGAAAAGTTCGTGCGTGGAATCTGCCGAATGGAATCGCTTCGTAAGAAGCCACCATCTTTCCCAGGACTCTTGTGCATTGATGCACAGACACTTTCCCTGGTTTTAGGAGGTTCCTGACAAGTTCGGATAACTCCCTGGCTTTCTCCTCCGGAAGAAACACCTTTTTCTGAACCGTGTCCAGAATCATTCCCAGGAACAGCAGACGTGTCGTCGGGGTCAATTGAGATTTTGGAAAATTCAGAATCCACCCGTGCTGTTGCAGCACTACTTGGGTTAGTGCTACTACGTCCCCCAGCTGTTCCCTGGACCTTGCCCTTATCAGGAGATCGTCCAAGTAAGGGATAATTATTACGCCTTTTCTTCGCAGAAGAAACATCATTTCGGCCATTACCTTGGTAAAGACCCGAGGTGCCGTGGACAATCCAAACGGCAGCGTCTGAAACTGATAATGACAGTTTTGCACCACGAACCTGAGGTACCCTTGATGTGAAGGGCAAATTGGGACATGCAGGTAAGCATCCTTGATGTCCAGGGACACCATAAAGTCCCCTTCTTCCAGATTCGCTATCACTGCTCTGAGTGACTCCATCTTGAACTTGAATTTTTGTATGTACAGGTTCAAAGATTTCAGGATTTAGAATAGGTCTTACCGAGCCGTCCGGCTTCGGTACCACAAATAGTGTGGAATAATACCCCTTTCCCTGTTGTAGGAGGGGTACCTTGACTATCACCTGCTGAGAATACAGCTTGTGAATGGCTTCCAATACCGTCGCCCTGTCTGAGGGAGACGTTGGCAGAGCAGACTTTAGGAACCAGCGAGGGGGAGACTTCTCGAATTCCAACCTGTAACCCTGAGATACTATCTGCAGGATCCAGGGGTCCACCTGTGAGTGAGCCCACTGTGCGCTGAAATTCTTGAGTCGACCCCCCACCGCCCCTGAGTCCGCTTGTAAAGCCCCAACGTCATGCTGAGGGCTTTGCAGAAGCCGGGGGGGGGGGGGGGGGCTTCTGCTCCTGGGAAGAAGCTGCTTGGTGCACTCTCTTACCCTTTCCTTTGCCTCGGGGCAAATATGACTGTCCTTTCGCCCGCTTGTTCCTATAGGAACGAAAGGACTGCGGCTGAAAAGACGGTGTCTTTTTCTGTTGGGAGGGGACCTGAGGTAAAAAGGTGGATTTCCCGGCTGTTGCCGTGGCCACCAAATCCGATAGACCGACCCCAAATAATTCCTCCCCCTTATACGGCAATACTTCCATATGCCGTTTGGAATCCGCATCACCTGACCATTGTCGCGTCCATAAACTTCTTCTGGCAGATATGGACATCGCACTTACTCTCGATGCCAGAGTGCAAATATCCCTCTGAGCATCTCGCATATAAAGAAAAGCATCCTTTAATTGCTCTAAAGTCAATAAAATACTGTCCCTATCTAGGGTATCAATATTTTCAGTCAGGGAATCCGACCAAACCACCCCAGCACTGCACATCCATGCAGAGGCGATGGCTGGTCGCAGTATAACACCAGTATGAGTGTATATACTTTTCAGGGTAGTTTCCAGCCTCCTATCCGCTGGATCCTTGAGGGCGGCCGTTTCAGGAGACGGTAACGCCACTTGTTTTGATAAGCGTGTGAGCGCCTTATCCACCCTAGGGGGTGTTTCCCAGCGCGCCCTAACCTCTGGCGGGAAAGGATATAATGCCAATAACTTCTTTGAAATTAGCAGTTTTCTATCGGGGTTAACCCACGCTTCATCACACACTTCATTCAATTCGTCTGATTCAGGAAAAAATAAGATTTTACTTACCGATAAATCTATTTCTCGGAGTCCGTAGTGGATGCTGGGGTTCCTGAAAGGACCATGGGGAATAGCGGCTCCGCAGGAGACAGGGCACAAAAAGTAAAGCTTTTTCCGATCAGGTGGTGTGCACTGGCTCCTCCCCCTATGACCCTCCTCCAGACTCCAGTTAGGTACTGTGCCCGGACGAGCGTACACAATAAGGGAGGATTTTGAATCCCGGGTAAGACTCATACCAGCCACACCAATCACACCGTACAACTTGTGATCTAAACCCAGTTAACAGTATGATAACAGCGGAGCCTCTGAAAGATGGCTTCCTTCAACAATAACCCGAATTAGTTAACAATAACTATGTACAATTTATGCAGATAATCCGCACTTGGGATGGGCGCCCAGCATCCACTACGGACTCCGAGAAATAGATTTATCGGTAAGTAAAATCTTATTTTCTCTATCGTCCTAGTGGATGCTGGGGTTCCTGAAAGGACCATGGGGATTATACCAAAGCTCCCAAACGGGCGGGAGAGTGCGGATGACTCTGCAGCACCGAATGAGAGAACTCCAGGTCCTCCTTAGCCAGAGTATCAAATTTGTAAAATTTTACAAACGTGTTCTCCCCTGACCACGTAGCTGCTCGGCAAAGTTGTAATGCCGAGACCCCTCGGGCAGCCGCCCAAGATGAGCCCCCTTCCTTGTGGAGTGGGCCTTTACAGATTTAGGCTGTGGCAGGCCTGCCACAGAATGTGCAAGTTGGATTGTGCTACAGATCCAACGAGCCATCGTCTGCTTAGACGCCGGAGCACCCATCTTGTTGGGTGCATACAATATAAACAACGAGTCAGATTTTCTGACTCCAGCTGTCCTTGCAATATATATTTTTAATGCTCTGACAACGTCCAGTAACTTGGAGTCCTCCAAGTCACTTGTAGCCGCAGGCACTACAATAGGCTGGTTCAGATGAAATGCTGACACCACCTTAGGGAGAAAATGCGGACGAGTCCGCAGTTCTGCCCTGTCCGAATGGAAAATCAGATATGGGCTTTTGTAAGATAAAGCTGCCAATTCTGACACTCTCCTGGCAGAAGCCAGGGCTAGAAGCATGGTCACTTTCCATGTGAGATATTTCAAATCCACCTTTTTTAGTGGTTCAAACCAATGAGATTTTAGGAAATCCAAAACCACATTGAGATCCCACGGTGCCACTGGAGGCACCACAGGAGGCTGTATATGCAGCACTCCCTTAACAAAGGTCTGGACTTCAGGGACTGAAGCCAATTCTTTTTGAAAGAAAATCGACAGGGCCGAAATTTGAACCTTAATAGATCCCAATTTGAGACCCATTGACAATCCTGATTGCAGGAAATGTAGGAATCGACCCAGTTGAAATTCCTCCGTCGGAGCACTCCGATCTTCGCACCACGCAACATATTTTCGCCAAATTCGGTGATAATGTTGCACGGTTACTTCCTTCCTTGCTTTAATCAAAGTAGGAATGACTTCTTCCGGCATGCCTTTTTCCTTTAGGATCCGGCGTTCAACCGCCATGCCGTCAAACGCAGCCGCGGTAAGTCTTGAAACAGACAGGGACCCTGCTGAAGCAAGTCCCTCCTTAGAGGTAGAGGCCACGGATCTTCCGTGATCATCTCTTGAAGTTCCGGGTACCAAGTCCTTCTTGGCCAATCCGGAACCACTAGTATCGTTCTTACGCCTCTTTGCCGTATAATTCTCAATACTTTTGGTATGAGAGGCAGAGGAGGAAAACACATACACCGACTGGTACACCCAAGGCGTTACCAGCGCGTCCACAGCTATTGCCTGCGGATCTCTTGACCTGGCGCAATACCTGTCCAGTTTTTTGTTGAGGCGAGACGCCATCATGTCCACCATTGGTCTTTCCCAACGGGTTACCAGCATGTGGAAGACTTCTGGATGAAGTCCCCACTCTCCCGGGTGAAGATCGTGTCTGCTGAGGAAGTCTGCTTCCCAGTTGTCCACTCCCGGGATGAACACTGCTGACAGTGCTATCACATGATTCTCTGCCCAGCGAAGAATCCTTGCAGCTTCTGCCATTGCACTCCTGCTTCTTGTGCCGCCCTGTCTGTTCACATGGGCGACTGCCGTGATGTTGTCCGACTGGATCAACACCGGTTTTCCCTGAAGCAGAGGTTCTGCCTGGCTTAGAGCATTGTATATTGCTCTTAGTTCCAGAATGTTTATGTGAAGAGACGTTTCCAGGCTCGTCCATACTCCCTGGAAGTTTCTTCCTTGTGTGACTGCTCCCCAGCCTCTCAGGCTGGCGTCCGTCGTCACCAGGATCCAATCCTGTATGCCGAATCTGCGGCCCTCCAATAGATGAGCACTCTGCAACCACCACAGAAGAGACACCCTTGTCCTTGGAGACAGGGTTATCCGCAGGTGCATCTGAAGATGCGACCCTGACCATTTGTTCAACAGATCCCTTTGGAAAATTCTTGCGTGGAATCTGCCGAATGGAATTGCTTCGTAAGAAGCCACCATTTTTCCCAGGACTCTTGTGCATTGATGTACAGACACCTTTCCTGGTTTTAGGAGGTTCCTGACAAGCTCGGATAACTCCTTGGCTTTTTCCTCCGGGAGAAAAACCTTTTTCTGAACCGTGTCCAGAATCATCCCTAGGAACAGCAGACGAGTTGTCGGCATTAACTGGGATTTTGGAATATTCAGAATCCACCCGTGCTGTTTTAGCACTTCTTGAGACAGTGCTAATCCCATCTCTAGCTGTTCTCTGGACCTCGCCCTTATTAGGAGATCGTCCAAGTATGGGATAATTAATACGCCTTTTCTTCGAAGAAGAATCATCATCTCGGCCATTACCTTTGTAAAGATCCGAGGTGCCGTGGACAATCCGAACGGCAGCGTCTGAAACTGATAGTGACAGTTTTGTACAACGAACCTGAGGTACCCCTGGTGTGAGGGGTAAATTGGAACGTGGAGATACGCATCCTTGATGTCCAAGGATACCATAAAGTCCCCCTCTTCCAGGTTCGCTATCACTGCTCTGAGTGACTCCATTTTGAACTTGAACTTCTTTATGTACAGGTTCAAGGACTTCAGATTTAGAATAGGCCTTACCGAGCCATCCGGCTTCGGTACCACAAAAAGAGTGGAATAATACCCCTTCCCTTGTTGCAGAAGAGGTACCTTGACTATCACCTGCTGAGAGTACAGCTTGTGAATGGCTTCCAAAACCGTCTCCCTTTCGGAGGGGGACGTTGGTAAAGCAGACTTCAGGAAACGGCGAGGTGGATCTGTCTCTAATTCCAACCTGTATCCCTGAGATATTATCTGCAGGATCCAGGGATCTACTTGCGAGTGAGCCCACTGCGCGCTGTAATTTTTGAGACGACCCCCCACCGTCCCCGAGTCCGCTTGAGAAGCCCCAGCGTCATGCTGAGGCTTTTGTAGAAGCCGGGGAGGGCTTCTGATCCTGGGAAGGAGCTGCGTGTTGCTGTCTCTTCCCTCGACCTTTGCCTCGTGGCAGATATGAATAGCCCTTTGCTCTCTTATTTTTAAAGGAACGAAAGGGCTGCGGTTGAAAAGTCGGTGCCTTTTTCTGTTGGGGAGTGACTTGAGGTAGAAAGGTGGATTTCCCGGCTGTAGCCGTGGCCACCAAATCTGATAGACCGACTCCAAATAACTCCTCCCCTTTATACGGCAAAACTTCCATATGCCGTTTTGAATCCGCATCGCCTGTCCACTGTCGCGTCCATAAAGCTCTTCTGGCCGAAATGGACATAGCACTTACCCGTGATGCCAGTGTGCATATATCCCTCTGTGCATCACGCATATAAAGAAATGCATCCTTTATTTGTTCTAACGACAGTAAAATATTGTCCCTGTCCAGGGTATCAATATTTTCAATCAGGGATTCTGACCAAACTACCCCCGCACTGCCCATCCAGGCAGTCGCTACAGCTGGTCGTAGTATAACACCTGCATGTGTGTATATACTTTTTTGGATATTTTCCATCCTCCTATCTGATGGATCTTTAAGTGCGGCCGTCTCAGGAGAGGGTAACGCCACTTGTTTAGATAAGCGTGTTAGCGCCTTGTCCACCCTAGGAGGTGTTTCCCAGCGCTCCCTAACCTCTGGCGGGAAAGGGTATAATGCCAATAATTTCTGTGAAATTATCAGCTTTTTATCAGGGGCAACCCACGCTTCATTACACACGTCATTTAGTTCTTCTGATTCAGGAAAAACTATAGGTAGTTTTTTCATACCCCACATAATACCCTGTTTAGTGGTACCTGTAGTATCAGCTAAATGTAACGCCTCCTTCATTGCCAAAATCATATAACGTGTGGCCCTACTGGAAAATACGGTTGATTCGTCACCGTCACCACTGGAGTCATCGCCTGTGTCTGGGTCTGTGTCGACCGACTGAGGCAAAGGGCGTTTCACAGCCCCTGACGGTGTTTGAGTCGCCTGGACAGGCACTAATTGATTGTCCGGCCGTCTCATGTCGTCAAACGACTGCTTTAGCGTGTTGACACTATCCCGTAGTTCCATAAATAAAGGCATCCATTCTGGTGTCGACTCCCTAGGGGGTGACATCCTCATATTTGGCAATTGCTCCGCCTCCACACCAATATCGTCCTCATACATGTCGACACACACGTACCGACACACAGCAGACACACAGGGAATGCTCCTAACGAAGACAGGACCCACTAGCCCTTTGGGGAGACAGAGGGAGAGTTTGCCAGCACACACCAAAAGCGCTATATATATATCAGGGATAGCCTTATAATAAGTGCTCCCTTATAGCTGCTTTGTTATATCAAAATATCGCCATAAATGTGCCCCCCCCTCTCTGTTTTACCCTGTTTCTGTAGTGCAGTGCAGGGGAGAGACTTGGGAGCCGTCCTGACCAGCGGAGCTGTGAGAGGAAATGGCGCCGTGTGCTGAGGAGATAGGCCCCGCCCCTTTTCCGGCGGGCTCGTCTCCCGCTATTTAGAAAAATTAGGCAGGGGTTAAATATCTCCATATAGCCTCTAGGGCTATATGTGAGGTATTTTTAGCCTTTATAGGTACTCATTTGCCTCCCAGGGCGCCCCCCTCCCAGCGCCCTGCACCCTCAGTGACTGCCGTGTGAAGTGTGCTGAGAGGAAAATGGCGCACAGCTGCAGTGCTGTGCGCTACCTTTAGAAGACTGCAGGAGTCTTCAGCCGCCGATTCTGGACCTCTTCTGATTTCAGCATCTGCAAGGGGGCCGGCGGCGTGGCTCCGGTGACCATCCAGGCTGTACCTGTGATCGTCCCTCTGGAGCTTGATGTCCAGTAGCCAAGAAACCAATCCATCCTGCACGCAGGTGAGTTGACTCCTTCTCCCCTCAGTCCCTCGCTGCAGTGATCCTGTTGCCAGCAGGAATCACTGTAAAATAAAAAACCTAGCTAAACTTTCTCTAAGCAGCTCTTTAGGAGAGCCACCTAGATTGCACCCTTCTCGGCCGGGCACAAAAATCTAACTGGAGTCTGGAGGAGGGTCATAGGGGGAGGAGCCAGTGCACACCACCTGATCGGAAAAAGCTTTACTTTTTGTGCCCTGTCTCCTGCGGAGCCGCTATTCCCCATGGTCCTTTCAGGAACCCCAGCATCCACTAGGACGATAGAGAAACTACAGGTAGTTTTTTCAGACCCCACATAATACCCCTTTTTGTGGTACATGCAGTATCAGAGATATGCAAAGCCTCCTTCATTGCCGTGATCATATAACGTGTGGCCCTACTGGAAAATACGTTTGTTTCTTCACCGTCGACACTAGATTCGGTGTCCGTGTCTGGGTCTGTGTCGACCGACTGAGGTAAAGGGCGTTTTACAGCCCCTGACGGTGTCTGAGACGCCTGTACAGGTACTAACTGGTTTGCCGGCCGTCTCATGTCGTCAACTGATTTTTGTAATGTGCTGACATTATCACGTAATTCCATAAACAAAGCCATCCATTCCGGTGTCGACTCCCTAGGGGGTGACATCACCATTACCGGCAATTGCTCCGCCTCCACACCAACATCGTCCTCATACATGTCGACACACACGTACCGACACACAGCAGACACACAGGGAATGCTCTGATAGAAGACAGGACCCCACTAGCCCTTTGGGGAGACAGAGGGAGAGTTTGCCAGCACACACCCAAGCGCTATAAATATATAGGAACAACCCTATAGAAGTGTTGTCTCCCTTATAGCAGCTTAATATATCAAAAAACGCCAAAAAAGTGCCCCCCCCTCTCTGTTTTACCCTGTTTCTGTAGTGCAGTGCAGGGGAGAGTCCTGGGAGCCTTCCTCGCAGCGGAGCTGAGCAGGAAAATGGCGCTGTGTGCTGAGGAGATAGGCCCCGCCCCCTATTTCGGCGGGCTCTTCTCCGGTGTTTGTGAGACCTGGCAGGGGTTAAATACATCCATATAGCCCCAGGGGCTATATGTGATGTATTTTTTAGCCAGAACAAGGTATTCTCATTGCTGCCCAGGGCGCCCCCCGCAGCGCCCTGCACCCTCCGTGACCGCTGGTGTGAAGTGTGTGACAACAATGGCGCACAGCTGCAGTGCTGTGCGCTACCTCATGAAGACTGAAAAGTCTTCTGCCGCCGGTTTCTGGACCTCTTCACTTTTCGGCATCTGCAAGGGGGTCGGCGGCGCGGCTCCGGGACCGGACTCCATGGCTGGGCCTGTGTTCGATCCCTCTGGAGCTAATGGTGTCCAGTAGCCTAAGAAGCCAATCCATCCTGCACGCAGGTGAGTTCACTTCTTCTCCCCTAAGTCCCTCGTTGCAGTGAGCCTGTTGCCAGCAGGACTCACTGTAAAATAAAAAACCTAAAAACTTTTTCTAAGCAGCTCTTTAGGAGAGCCACCTAGATTGCACCCTGCTCGGACGGGCACAAAAACCTAACTGGGGCTTGGAGGAGGGTCATAGGGGGAGGAGCCAGTGCACACCACCTGATCCTAAAGCTTTATTTTTGTGCCCTGTCTCCTGCGGAGCCGCTAATCCCCATGGTCCTGACGGAGTCCCCAGCATCCACTAGGACGTCAGAGAAAAACAAAAGTGTTAAACAAATCAAAGTATGTTCTATATTTTAGATTCCTTTGATGACAGCTTTGCACACTCTTGGCATTCTCTGAATCAGCTTTTTGAGGTAGACTCCTGGAATGGTTTTCCAACAGTCTTGAAGGAGTTCCCAGAGGTGCTGAGCACTTGTTGGCTGTTTTTCCTTCACTCTGCGGTCCAACTCATCCCAAACCATCTCAATTGGGTTTAGGTCAGGTGATTGTGGAGGCCAGGTCATCTGACTCGGCACCCCATCACTTTCCTTCTTGAAAAACAAATGATGGTCCCATTAAGCGCAAACCAGATGGGATGGCATGGCGCTGCAGAATGCTGTGGTAGCCATGCTGGTTAAATGTGCCTTGAATTTTGACTAAATTACCACCAGTGTCACCAGCAAAGCACCCCTACACTATCACACCTCCTCCTACATGCTTCAAAGTGGGAACCACACATGCAGAAACTATCCGCTCACCACCTCTGCATCTCACAAAGACACAGCGGTTGGAACCAAAACTCTCAAATTTGCACTTATCAGATCAAAAGTACAGATTTTCACTGGTCTAATGTCCATTAATTGTGTTTCTTGGCACAAACAATTCTCCTCTTCTTGTTGTTCATCTTCACAGTGGCTTCTTCGCAGCAATTTGACAATGAAGGCCTGATTCACGCAGTCTCCTCTGAACAGTTGATGTTGAGATTTGTCTGCTACTTGAACTGTGTGAAGAATTTATGTCGGCTCTCATCTGAGATGCTGTTAAGTAGCGGTTTCTGAGGCGTTTAACTCTAATGAACTTATCCTCTGCAGCAGAGGTTACTCTTGGTCTTCCTTTCCTGGGTGGTCCTCATGAGAGCCAGTTTCATCATAGTTGATTATTGCAGCTGCACATGAGGATACATTCAAAGTTCTTGAAGTTTTCCGTATCGACTGACCTTCATGTCTTAAAGTAGTGATGGACTGTCGTTTTTCTTTGCCGAGTTGAGTGGTTCGTGCCATAATATGGATAATAACAGTAGTCAAATAGGGGTGTCCACTGTGTACTAACCCTACCTCAGCACAACACAACTGATGGTCTCAAACACATTAAGAAGGCAAGTAATTCCACAGATTGACTCTTGACAAGGCACACCTGTTAATTCAAACCATTCCAGGAGACTACCTCATGAAGCTGACTGAGAGAATGCCGAGAGTGTGCAAAGCCGTCATCAAAGCAAAAGGGAGCAACTTTGAGGAATCTATAATATAAAACATATTTTGATTTGTTTAACACTTTTTTGTTTACAACATAATTCTATATGTGTTCTTTCGTAGTTTTGATGTCTTCAGTATTAATGTACAATGTAGAAAATAATTAAAATCCTTTGAATGAGAAGGTGTGTCCAAACTTTTGACTGGTACTGTACTTGTCCTACATTGTCTTGTACCTTAAGTCATTGTCTTCTTGTTTTCTCATTTGTCGGCGCTGTGGAACCCTTGTGGCATCATATAAGCGATAATAATGGCTTTTTAATGTAAAGGTTTTTGTTTGTTTTTTCCAAATAGTGTAATTTTTATTAAAGATTTTGTAGAAATTTACACCCACAAACGTAAAAAAATAAAACATGAGAGATATCCATTTTTCATGTCTGCCATATATCAGATCACAGATAAAGAAAAGAGCGGCAGACATCGGTAAGCATGTATTAGCATTATACATGAGATTAACATACACACATCTCATATTATAAAAGAACAGAGGTCCGGAAGGTACCATTCAGGTGCTCGCGGCATACAGCTAAATATGTATTATTGCTAAGGTCACTGGTAAAGTAAAGCAACGAGAAAGTAGACAGACTCCCAACTGACTTTTCAAACATTTGAATCTCCCCCAAAGAATGAAAACAATGACACATCAGCCACAGCCCCCCCCGCCCTCATTATAAAATCATGGCCATTTTAATATATAGGCATATTGGGTAGTTGCAAGGCCCCACAACTCCAGAGGCCTTCGAGCAAGGGCGGATGGTGGTCACACAATAAGAATTCTCTACCTGCCTCACAGTCTACAACCAGACAGTAAGTAGCTGTCCGCATGCTGATTGGTGGATGGCTGGAGCAATCCACCAGGGTACTAACAGCAATTCACTGCACGGAAGCATGTGGAGAGACATGTAGGACTGCAGGAGGGACATGCTAGGATTTTTTTTTTTTAGATTGGATCCCATGAATGGGTGTGTAGGGTCCCTAGTGCATTGCTTTGCCCAGGGCCTACAATGCTGCTAAGACAATCCAGCATAGATGTACGCAAACAATCGGGTTTGCGTACAACTCTGAATTAAGCTCTCTCTTCCCTACTGAAGCATACTTCTAAAGTTTTCTTGTATTTCTAATATTCCTGCAATATTACCAATGTAAATTACCAAATCTCGAGAATTCAACTCCGTTGAGAAACTGCTATTAATACTTTGGAAGTTTCATTTGTTTCAGGTATTTTTTTTTTTCCCTCTTCAAATTTAAAGCAATTTGACTCCTATTGGAGAAAACCATTCTGTTAAAAATTTTGTTTAAAAAATTGAAAAAAGTGTAAAATTTACATCTGCAGGTCAACTCTCCCCTAGTAGGAAGAGCGCCAATCAGCGCTGAAGGTGAATGGAAGAGACGCAATGTAGTACAGGTGACAAAATCATGAGAGAACCTCAACCAAAGAGGGACATAATAAGAATTTACTTACCGATAATTCTATTTCTCATAGTCCGTAGTGGATGCTGGGGACTCCGAAAGGACCATGGGGAATAGCGGCTCCGCAGGAGACTGGGCACACAGTAAAAGCTTTAGGACTAGCTGGTGTGCACTGGCTCCTCCCCCTATGACCCTCCTCCAAGCCTCAGTTAGGATACTGTGCCCGGACGAGCGTACACAATAAGGAAGGATTTTGAATCCCGGGTAAGACTCATTACCAGCCACACCAATCACACCGTACAACTTGTGATCTGAACCCAGTTAACAGCATGATAACAGAAGGAGCCTCTGAAAAGATGGCTCACAACAACAATAACCCGATTTTTGTAACAATAACTATGCACAAGTAATGCAGACAATCCGCACTTGGGATGGGCGCCCAGCATCCACTACGGACTATGAGAAATAGAATTATCGGTAAGTAAATTCTTATTTTCTCTAACGTCCTAGTGGATGATGGGGATTCCGAAAGGACCATGGGGATTATACCAAAGCTCCCAAACGGGCGGGAGAGTGCGGATGACTCTGCAGCACCGAATGAGAGAACTCCAGGTCCTCCTCAGCCAGGGTATCAAATTTGTAGAATTTAGCAAACGTGTTTGCCCCTGACCAAGTAGCTGCTCGGCAAAGTTGTAAAGCCGAGACCCCTCGGGCAGCCGCCCAAGATGAGCCCACTTTCCGTGTGGAATGGGCTTTTACAGATTTTGGCTGTGGCAGGCCTGCCACAGAATGTGCAAGCTGAATTGTACTGCAAATCCAACGAGCAATCGTCTGCTTAGAAGCAGGAGCACCCAGCTTGTTGGGTGCATACAGGATAAACAGCGAGTCAGATTTTCTGACTCCAGCCGTCCTGGAAACATATATTTTCAGGGCCCTGACTACGTCCAGCAACTTGGAATCCTCCAAGTCCCTAGTAGCCGCAGGCACCACAATAGGTTGGTTTAAGTGAAATGCTGAAAACACCTTAGGGAGAAATTGAGGACGAGTCCTCAATTCCGCCCTGTCCGAATGGAAAATCAGATAAGGGCTTTTACAGGATAAAGCCGCCAAATCTGACACGCGCCTGGCCCAGGCCAGGGCCAACAGCATGACCACTTTCCATGTGAGATATTTTAACTCCACAGATTTAAGTGGTTCAAACCAATGTGACTTTTGGAATCCAAAAAAAAAAAAACTACATTGAGATCCCAAGTGCCACTGGAGTCACAAAAGGAGGCTGTATATGCAGTACCCCTTTTACAAACGTCTGAACTTCAGGGACTGAAGCTAGTTCTTTTTGTAAGAAAATTGACAGGGCCGAAATTTGAACCTTAATGGACCCCAATTTCAGGCCCATAGACACTCCTGTTTGCAGGAAATGTAGGAATCGACCCAGTCGAATTTCCACCGTCGGGCCTTACTGGCCTCGCACCACGCAACATATTTTCGCCAATTGCGGTGATAATGTTTTTGCGGTTACATCCTTCCTGGCTTTGATCAGGATAGGGATGACTTCATCCGGAATGCCCTTTTTCCTTCAGGATCCGGCGTTCAACCGCCATGCCGTCAAACGCAGCCGCGGTAAGTCTTGGAACAGACAGGGTCCTTGCTGGAGCAGGTCCCTTCTTAGAGGTAGAGGCCACGGATCCTCCGTGAGCATCTCTTGAAGTTCCGGTTACCAAGTCCTTCTTGGCCAATCCGGAGCCACGAATATAGTGCTTACTCCTCACCATCTTATCAATCTCAGTACCTTGGGTATGAGAGGCAGAGGAGGAAACACATACCCTGACTGGTACACCCACGGTGTTACCAGAGCGTCTACAGCTATTGCCTGAGGGTCCCTGGACCTGGCGCAATACCTGTCGAGTTTTTCCCAACGGTTTATAATCCTGTGGAAGACTTCTGGGTGAAGTCCCCACTCTCCCCGGGTGGAGGTCGTGCTGAGGAAGTCTGCTTCCCAGTTGTCCACTCCCGGAATGAATACTGCTGACAGTGCTATCCCATGATTTTCCGCCCAGCGAAGAATCCTTGCAGCTTCTGTCATTGCCCTTCTGCTTCTTGTGCCACCCTGTCTGTTTACGTGGGTGACTGCCGTGATGTTGTCCGACTGGATCAACACCGGCTGTCCTTGAAGCAAAGGTCTTGCTAAGCTTAGAGCATTGTAAATGTCCCTTAGCTTCAGGATATTTATGTGAAGTGATGTCTCCAGGCTTGACCATAAGTCCTGGATATTCCTTCCCTGTGTGACTGCTCCCCAGCCTCGCAGGCTGGCATCCGTGGTTACCAGGACCCAGTCCTGAATGCCGAATCTGCGGCCCTCTAGAAGATGAGCACTCTGCAACCACCACAGGAGGGACACCCTTGTCCTTGGTGACAGGGTTATCCGCTGATGCATCTGAAGATGCGACCCGGACCATTTGTCCAGCAGGTCCCACTGGAAAGTTCTTGCGTGGAATCTGCCAAATGGGATTGCTTCGTAGGAAGCCCCCATTTTACCCAGAACCCTTGTGCATTGATGCACTGAGACTTGGCTCGGTTTGAGGAGGTTCCTGACTAGCTCGGATAACTCCCTGGCTTTCTCCTCCGGGAGAAACACCTTTTTCTGGACTGTGTCCAGGATCATCCCTAGGAACAGAAGACACGTCGACGGAACCAGCTGCGATTTTGGAATATTGAGAATCCAATCGTGCTGCCGCAACACTATCTGAGATAGTGCTACACCGACCTCCAACTGTTCCCTGGATCTTACCCTTATCAGGGAATCGTCCAAGTAAGGGATAACTAAAATTCCCTTCCTTCGAAGGAACATCATCATTTCGGCCATTACCTTGGTAAAGACCCGGGGTGCCGTGGACCATCCCTACGGCAGCGTCTGAACTGATAGTGACAGTTCTGTACCATAAACCTGAGGTACCCTTGGTGAGAAGGGTAAATTTTGACATGAAGGTAAGCATCCTTGATGTCCCGAGACATCATGTAGTCCCCTTCTTCCAGGTTCGCAATCACTGCTCTGAGTGACTCAATCTTGAATTTGAACCTCTGTATGTAAGTGTTCAAAGATTTTAGAATCGGTCTCACCGAGCCGCCTGGCTTCGGTACCACAATAGTGTGGAATAATACCCCGTTCCCTGTTGCAGGAGGGGTACCTTGATTATCACCTGCTGGGAATACAGCTTGTGAATGGCTTCCAAAACTGCCTCCCTGTCCGAGGGAGACGTCGGTAAAGTCGACTTTTGGAAACGGCGAGGGGGAGACGTCTCGAATTCCAATATGTACCCCTGAGATATTACCTGAAGGATCCAGGGGTCTACTTGCGAGTGAGCCCACTGCGCACTGAAATTCATTGAGAACGGGCCCCCACCGTGCCTGAGCTTGTAAAGCCCTAGCGTCATACTGAGGGCTTGGCAGAGGCTGGAAAGGGTTTCTGTTCCTGGGAACTGGCTGATCTCTGCAGCCTTTTTCCTCTCCCTCTGTCACGAGCAGAAAAGAGGAACCTTTTGTCCGCTTGCCAACAAAGGACTGCGCCTGATAATACGGCGTCTTATTTTGAGAGGCGACCTGGGGTACAAACGTGGATTTCCCAGCTGTTGCCGTGGCCACCAGGTCTAAAAGACCGACCCCAAATGTCCCCTTTCAAAGGCAATACTTCCAAATGACGTTTGGAATCCGCATCACCTGACCATTTTACTGGTAGAATTGGACAACGCACTTATACTTGATGCCAGTCGGCAATTATTCCGCTGTGCATCATGCATATATAGAAATGCATCTTTTAAATGCTCTATAGGCAATAATATACTATCCTTATCTAGGATATCAATATTTCCAGTCAGGGAATCCGACCATGCCAACTCAGCACTGCACCTCCAGGCTGAGGCGATAGCTGGTCGCAGTATAACACCAGTATGTGTGTAAATACCTTTTTTTGGATACCCTCCTGCTTTCTATCAGCAGGATCCTTAAGGGCGGCCATCTCATGAGAGGGTAGAGCCCTTGTTCTTACAAGCGTGTGAGCGCCTTATCCCCCCTAGGGGGTGTTTCCCAATGCATCCTAACCTCTGGCGGGAAAGGGTATGCAGCCAATACTTTTTAAGAAATTATTAATTGTTATCGGGGGGAAACCCACGCATCATCACACATTTTATTTCTCAGATTCAGGAAAACTACAGGTAGTTTTTCCCTCACCGAACATAATACCCCTTTTTTGGTGGTACTCGTATTATCAGAAATGTATAAAACATTTTCCATTGTCTCAATCATGTAACGTGTGGCCCTACTGGAAATCACGGTTGTCTCTTCACCGTCGACACAGGAGTCAGTATCCGTGTCGGCGTCTGTATCTGCCATCTGCCTGACGGCCTATGAGACGTCTGGACAGGCACAAGCTGAGTAGCCGGCTGTCTCATGTCAACCACTGTTTTTTTTATATAGAGCTGACACTGTCACGTAATTTTCAACAGTACATCCACTCAGGTGTCGACCCCCTAGGGGGTGACATCACTGTTACAGACACTCTGCTCCGCCTCCACATCATTTTCCTCCTCATACATGTCGACACACACGTACCGACACCCAGCACACACACAGGGAATGCTCTGATAGAGGACAGGACCCACTTAGCCCTTTGGGGAGACAGAGGGAGAGTTTGCCAGCACACACCAGAGCGCTATATATGTATAGGGACAACCTTACAATAAGTGTCTATCCCTTATAGCTGCTTATATCTGTTATTTTGCCAAATAAGTGCCCCCCTCTCTTTTTTACCCTGTTTCTGTAGTTGCAGGATGCAGGGGAGATTCTGGGAGCCTTCCTACCAGCGGAGCTGTGTGGGAAAAATGGCGCTGTGTGCTGAGGAGATAGGCCCCGCCCCCTTCACGGCGGGCTCTTCTCCCGCTGTTTACTGGAAAACTGGCAGGGGTTAAATACATCCATATAGCCCAGGAGCTATGTGTGATGTATTTTTCGCCAACTAAGGTAAATTCATTGCTTCCCAGGACGCCCCCCCCAGCGTCCTGCACCCTCAGTGACCGGAGTGTGAAGTGTGCTGAGAGCAATGGCGCACAGCTGCAGTGCTGTGCGCTACCTTATGAAGACAGGAAAGTCTTCTGCCGCCGATTTATGGACCTCTTCTTGCTTCAGCATCTGTAAGGGGGCCGGCGGCGCGGCTCCGGGACCCATCCATGGCTGGGCCTGTGATCGTCCCTCTGGAGCTAATGTCCAGTAGCCTAAGAAACCCAATCCACTCTGCACGCAGGTGAGTTCGTTTCTCTCCCCTAAGTCCCTCGATGCAGTGAGCCTGTTGCCAGCAGGTCTCACTGAAAATAAAAAACCTATTTAAACTTTTACTCTAAGCAGCTCAGGAGAGCCACCTAGATTGCACCCTTCTCGTTCGGGCACAAAATCTAACTGAGGCTTGGAGGAGGGTCATAGGGGGAGGAGCCAGTGCACACCAGCTAGTCCTAAAGCTTTTACTTTGTGCCCAGTCTCCTGCGGAGCCGCTATTCCCCATGGTCCTTTCGGAGTCCCCAGCATCCACTAGGACGTTAGAGAAATTATGATTTGCATAATTAGAAGTGTTTGTAAAACTGTGGTCAGTTCTTTCGTGTAAAAAAAAAAAAAAAAAAAAAAAAAAAAAAAAAAAAAAAAAAGACTACTAGCAGAAATGCTTGTTTGTGTAAATGTGGAAAGTATATATACAGACTGAACACTAGAGGGCAACAGAAGCCATGCATTGCTGATAGTTCCCCATAGCAGAATATAGGATTGAAAAAAAAAAAAAAAAAAAAGAAAGGTATAACTGACAGATTTGCTTATAGTATATAAAAAAAAAAAAAGCTCTTGCCTTAGAATGTCACTTTCAATTATACCTATGGGGGGTTGACTCAATTATATGTGCTATTGTTACTCTTGCTAGTAAAGTGCAGCTATATACCACACTTCCGGTACTTCTGGATTTGTGGATTTTTTTGCAGCCTCGTAGGGCTGCATATATAAAAATCCATGCATCTGGGGCAAGATTGTGCCACAAGCGGGGTGAGGTTTGCTGCAGTTGCCAGTGTTACTACAGCACTGCTATAGCAACTCGCCCACCATGCATGGAGGATGGAGGGTGAGTTTATAGAAATGACCCCATAGTATTTGAATGCTTTAACAATTTACCATTTGCACTGTAATCTGCACTTTTGCTTTGGCGCTACATTGGTAATGCATGGAGGTATTTACGTCCGTATAGAAAAAAAACATACATGAAATCATGTTCTTTCAGAAATAGCATATAAAATTATAGTTCAACGCAAAACTGATTGTAATTAAACCTCTGTGCTAAAACTGTTGCAACAAAATGTGTAAGTCAGATAGGAGCAGGACCCTCAATGTTGTTGCCACGTATACCGTGAAAGTAGGTGCTTATGTAGTGTGGATTAAAGTTGCTGACCTGCCAATAATACAACTCACCTGACATACTGAAAGGCTCTGGTTTGAGATCCTGAACCATAGACCTATAAAGGAAAACTGTCAGTTAGGGCTTTAATTGATCACTCAGCAATCATATTTACTGAAGGCCTTACAAGTCTGTCAAGTGTTACGTATGATCAATACAAGTTTGACAGAACCACAAGAGGGAGACATTGTACAGAGAAGAAACATAAATATAGTTCATAGCCCTTTACACAAACATCCATAAAGCTATAATTCAATCAAAAGGTACTGAGCAGAATACAGTAATGTCATTAATATTTACTACATTTGTATCAAAAAGAAAATATCAGAAATCTGTTTAGAAATTTCTCTTGACAGCCGAAAAATCTTTTTTGCCCACAAATTTACAATAAAGTACAAATATTATCGCGTGAACCTATTAAGGTGGTAGTTATTTATTAGATTCCTGCATAACCACTCATTTCCGGTTAAGGTTTGTCATTAGAGAGCTAAGAAAGATCAGGTGCAGAACACCTATGTTGTGGTTTCCCAAGCCAAAATGAAACTTAGAATTTGACGGCAGATAAGAACCACTTGGCCAATCTAGACTGCTCCTTTGAAGAATGTTTCCCTCCTGTACTTTATTAAAACCCTTGGTACATTTGAAAGTTTCTATCATTTCCACAGTTTCCCTCATCTGCTCCAAACTGTACATTTTAAGATATTTTAGTCTTTCTGGGTATGTTTTGTGATGTAGGCCATGCACCATTTTAGTTACCCTTCTGTGTACAGTCTCTAATGTATTTATATCCTTCTGGAGATATGGGGCCTAAATCGGACCTGATCGCTGCTGCAAATTTGTTAGCAGTTGGGCAAAACCATGTGCACTGTGGGGGTAGGGGGGGGGGGCAGATATAACATGTGCAGAGAAAGTTAGATTTGGGTGGGGTGTGTTCAATCTGCAATCTAAATTGCAGTGTTAAAATAAAGCAGCCAGTATTTACCCTGCACAGAAACAATATAACTTACCCAAATCTGCTGCTACAATCAGGTCTGAATTAGGCCCATGGTCTCCAGAACTGGACACAGTATTCCAGATGAGGCCGTACCAATGACCTATACAGTGGTATTATTACTTCTTTTTTTTCTGCCACTGATTCCTTTTCCTATGCAACCAAGCATCTGACTAGCCTTCCTCATTGCTTTGTTGAAACCTCTGAATACATGAAAGCTTTCAGACAGAAAAAGCACCTGTCGCTTACAGTAGAAACAGCCATTTGAGTTAGCTAAAGAGAGAAAAAAAAAACCCAACAAAAACAAAAGCAGTCTGCCACTCTAGACCAGCAGTGCTCACATGAGTCTAATCTATAATTCCAGCAGTCTCCACAGAGTGCTCTAAATGTCCTGAGGAGACACCAGGATGCAGTCCCCCAGAGAGGAGTTGTGTTCATATTTCCTGGCTATGCAGCTTTAGAGCAGAGCGTGCAATGGTGCAACAGCAGAAAAGATAAAGGTGGTGGACAGAGATATTCAGTATAGGAGCAATGGGAGAGATCTGAGGCTGTCATTCAAAAGTAACAAGAGTGACAAACGATATACGAGAAAGCAAATGGATATATATTTTTTTAAATGCAGTACTCAGAAAATTGTACTTTTCTTAAAAAAACAAAAAAACAAACAAACCCAAAACTTGGGAATTTGAGTTGCGGCCACTTGTATTTGTTAGTATCTATTTACAGCTCTTGAAAAAGGGTGGTCTTCAGTTTGCCGGCTGTCGGGAACCCGGCGCCGGAATCCCGACACCCGGCATACAGACATCTTTTCTCCCTCTTGGGGGTCCATGACCCCCCCTGGAAGGAGAATAAATAGCGTGGTGCGCCACCGTGCCCGCAGTGTGGCGAGCGCAGAGAGCACGCAAGGGCTCATTTGCGCTCGCCCAGCTGTCGGTATGCCGGCGGCATACCCTACTACACCCCTTGAAAAATGTTTAGTGCGTACTGTACTCACTGTGCTAGAGACTAATTATTGGCTAAGGTCACAAAATGCTCTCCACGGTATATGGGGGTTGGTATATGTCTGACAGATCTAGTTCCTCTATGCATCTTATTTGTTCCTGCATACTATTCCTTTGCAAGAGGAGGTGAATATGATGTAATGATTATCAATAGCTATAAAACACAATTACAAGGCCTAGCAATAGGGTCACCTCTGTTAAGTGGCATACATTTCCTGCAAATGGTACAAAAAAAAACCGAAGAAAACAAAACAAAACACAAAGACAGTGATGATCTTAACTCTTGTCACAGCTATTGGTTTTGATTGGAGCAGAACATGCTCTTTAAAAAAATAAAATAAAAATCATTTAATGGAAATCCCATCACCCCAGCAGGAGTTTTAAAAATATAGGAATTTATACCTACCGGTAATTGCTTTTCTCGTAGTCCGTAGTGGGTACTGGGGAATAGTATATTACCATGGGGTATAAATCTGGTCCACTGGAGCCTGGCACTTTTTAAGAAATGAATAGTGTGTGCTGGCTCCTCCCCTCTATGCCCCTCCTAGCAGACTCAGTCTAGGAACTGTGCCCGAGGAGACAGACATACTTTGAGAGAAGGATAGAACACATAGGTCTCATTTCAGACCCTGATCGCTAGGCTGCGTTTTCGTACAGCCTGCGATCAGGTCTGAACTGCGCATGCACCGCAGCGACGGGATGGTGCGAGAAAAGCAATCGCAAGGTGACTGACAGGAAGAGGCTGTTTGTGGGTGGCAACAGACCGTTTTTAAGGAGTGTCTGGAGAAACGCAGGAGGGACCAGGCGTTTGAAGGGAGGGTTTCTGACGTCAGCTCTGGCCCCGATCATCGCACTGGAAGAGTAAGTCCTGGTCTGTGCAGAGACTGCACAAACTTCTGTTTGTGCAGCTCCCCTACACAGCGATTTGCCTTTCCCTCTGTAGGTGGCGACTATCTGATCGCAGGGATGCAAAAAACGTAGCCTAGCGATCAGGTCTGAATTAGGCCCATAAAGCGGTGAGGTAACGAACAAACACACAATAACAACAAAGATAGAGCTAACCATAACAGAGAAAAGCAAAGATAACTATAGAAGGAAAGCAACGCTAACCAAACATGAAACAGGGAAAACATTAGCAAACCAACCAAGAACGTTTACAACCAGGTAAGCAGGAAAACGAAGCACAGAGGCAGATGCCCAGTATCCACTACGGACTACGAGAAAAAGAATTCCCGGTAAGTATTAAATTCCTATTTTCTCTAACATCCTAGTGGATACTGGGGAATAGTAGATTACCATGGGGACGTCCCAAAGCTCCCAGGATGGGTGGGAGAGTGCAGAGACCCCTGCAAAACCGCCTGACCAAACTGAAGGTCATCCTTGGCCAAGGTGTCGAACCTGTAGAACTTAAACAAACGTGTTCACACCAGACTAAGTTGCTGCACGGCACAACTGTAAGGCCAAGCCGCCCAGGAAGAACTCACGGACCTTGTGAAGTGGGCCTGAACCAAACTCGGCAGCGGCAGGGCAGCCGAAGTATAGGCTTGTTGGACAGTCAATTTTAGCCAATAAGCAATGGACTGCTTGGAGGCAGGACGACCAATTTTCGTAGCATCATAAAGGACGAAAAGCAAGTCAGACTTCCTGTGACGAGCAGTCCTTTTGATGTAAATCCTCAAAGCTCTCACAACATCCAGGGACTTTGGAGCAACTGAAGTGTCAGATAAAACTGGAACCACAATTGGTTGATTTACATGAAAGGCCATTACCACTTTCTGCAAAAACTGTGGGCGAGTGCTGAGCTCCACCCTATCCTCATGAAACACCAAGTAGGGGCTCTTACTCAGACAGTCGTCGAGCCGAAGCCAAGGCCAGTAACATAACAGTCTTCCACGTTAGGTATTAAGTCAACTCTATGTAAGGGTTCAAACCAATCTGATTGGAGAAAGTTTAATACCACAATGAGGTACCACGGAGCAGTGGGAGGAACATAGGGTGGTTGAATGTTCAACACCCCCCTTAGAAGGTCTGTACTTCAGGAAGTACCGCTGGTTGTTTCTGGAAGAAGATCGAGAGAGCAGAAATTTGAACCTTGATGGAGCCTAACCAGGGTCGGACTGGCCCACAGGGGTACAGGGGAAACCACCGGTGGGCCCCACTGCCTGGGGCCCCTCCTCCTCCTCTAGTGATCAGGTTCCAGACTGTGTTTTTAAATTATACATTATACATAGACGCAGCCATCCTGAGGAAGCCTTGACAGGCAAAACGCGTTGATTGCGGAGTAATCGATCCGGCTCCAGAGACTGCACAGACGGGAACACGGAGCTACGGAAGTCTGCCGGCAGACTACAGATTCAACCACTACACCACCAACGAGGACCCCCACACAGCGGCAACTGAAATTGAGGTAGGCTAAGGGCAAATCCCATGATCTATTGCTCCCATTGCCAGCGGGGACAGTATTTACAGGACTCTAGCACCAGCATTGCCCTGCTCACAGGGACATTTGTTTTCAGTGACGAGTCATAACACTGCAGAGACTGCTTATATGCGAGAATTACAGGATACAGAGCCCATACTAAACCTCATTTCTTAGATCAAAGACTATTGAGAAATTAGGTTATTCAAAATAGCTAACACCAGTGGGGTAAAACGCCTTTGCAGTGTGCCCACAGGGATTATATATGTTTGTCTATGTGTTACATGTTTGTTCTGTGTACTGGTACTAGGGAGGAAATATAGTAATAGTATATACCCACCGCTGCACAGATTTTATTCAATTGATACAATATTTTAATGAAGATTTTTTTCATGCAAGTAAATTGTTAATTTTATTCACAATTTCTGTCTCATTGTGGACATTTTTTATAGAGCCTAATATTTATTTCCTTGCTCCAGCTAGGGATGCGCTAAACACCTTATCTATCACATTATACATCTATCACATTATACATATGTTACCTTATAATGCACAGGACTACGATGTATTCTCTAGAGTGCATTGCCAATATTTATCTGGTACATTATCTTGCACGCACTAGCAGTATTTATATATTTGTCACGGGGCCCAGCCCATGCATTCACTAATGGTTAGGCAATCCAATGTAGCTGCTGGCCACACCCTCTCTGGAGACTTACCACACCCCTAAACATGGGCCCCTCCCACTGCATTACCCAGTGGGCCCTTCATGCCCCAGTCTGACACTGAGCCTAACCATAGGTCCTTTATCCACTCCTGCTTGTAGGAACAGAAGAAAACGGCCCAGACGAAAC
The DNA here is from genome assembly GCF_028390025.1 of Pseudophryne corroboree. Lineage (NCBI taxonomy): Eukaryota > Metazoa > Chordata > Amphibia > Anura > Myobatrachidae > Pseudophryne > Pseudophryne corroboree. The sequence continues at coordinate 465,008,776 of NC_086445.1, forward strand.
TCCACAGGAGAACATTTTCGACCTTCACACCAAGAAACATATTTCTTCCAAATACGGTGGTAATGTTTGGAGGTAACCGCCTTACGGGCCTGAACCATAGTGGAAACCACCTTGGCGGGAAGACCCTTCCTGGTTAAAATCTCCCTCTCAACTTCCAAGCTGTCAAACGTAGTCGCTGTAAGTCTGGATAGATGAACAGTTCTTGTTGAAGAAGGTCCTTGAAACGCAGCAGTGGCCAGGGATCCTCCAATAACAATCCGGAGCAATGAGAGTTGCCTGAACACTTTCCCTTTTGAGTCGTTTCAAAACTCTTGGGATCAGAGGAATTGGAGGAAACAGGTAAACGAACTGGTAAGTTCATGGCGACGTCCGAGCATCCACCGCCACTGCCTGAAGGCCCCTCATTCTGGAGCAGTAACGACAGAGCTTCTTGTTGAGACGAGAAGCCATCAGGTCTATCTATCTGTGGACAACCCCACCGGTGAACAAGTTGTTGAAACACCTGAGGGTGGAGGCCCCATTTCCCCCGGAATGGAGGTCGTGCCTGCTTAGGAAGTCTGCTTCCCAGTTGTCCACTCCTGGAGTGTACACTGCGGAGATAGCCTTTGCGTTGGCTTCTGCCCAGAGGAGTATTCTTGACACCTTTCGCATTGCTGCCCTGCTTCTGGTTCCTCCCTGTCGGCTGATGTACGCCACTGCCGTCGCGTTGTCCGACTGTACCTGGATGGCCTGATTCCGAAGAAGGGATGAGGCCTGCATTAGAGCATTGTAAATTGCCCCGAGTTCCAGGATGTTGATCGGAAGAGCAGATTCCTGAAAGGACCAAGTCCCTTGGAACTGCGCTCCTTGAGTCACAGCCCCTCAACCCCGGGGGAACTTGTAGCCACCACAGCAGGGAAATCCGTGCTTTCGGGGATAGGGTTATATGCTGATGCAGGTGCGATCCCGACCATTTGTCCTACAAATCCAGTTGAAACGGTCGCACATTGAACCTGCCATACTGTATTGCCTCGTAGGAGGCCACCATCTTGCCCAGCAAGTGGATGCAAAAGGTGACTTGAGACCCTGCGAGGCTTCAGCACCGACCGGACCACAGACTGAATTAGTGGAGGCCTTGTTCGTAAGAAGGTAAACCTTCTGAGACACCGTATCCAGGATCATCCCCAGGAACTGAATTCTCCGAGACGATTCCAAGTGAGATTTCTGGAAATTGAGTATCCATCCGTGATCCGTAAGCACACAGGTAGTCAAGTTGATACTGTGCAGTAGCTGTTCTTTGGACTGGACTGCCTTTATGAGGAGAACGTCCAGGTACGGAATTATTTGGACAACCCTCATGCGCAGTTGTAGCATCATTTCCGCCGTGACCTTTGTGAACACCCTTGGGGCTGTGGAGAGACCAAAGGGTAAGGCCTGAAACTGGTAATGCTGTTCCGGAATCGCAAACCTGATGTACGCTTGATGAGGGGGCCAAATTGGGATATGTAGGTATGCATCCTTCATATCCAGGGACACCAGAAACTCCCCCTCCTCCAGATTCGCTGTCACTGCTCTTAGAGATTCCATCTTGAATTTGAACACCTGAAGATATGGGTTCAGGGATTTGAGGTTCAAGATCGGTCTTACCGAGCTGTCCGGTTTTGGAACCACAAAGAGACTCAAGTAAAATTCCTTTGTGTGCAGCTGAGGAGGCACTACAACAGTAACTCCTGCAGCTTTTGCACTGCCTGCTGTAAGGAAACTCTGGCTTCCTGTGAAGCTGGTAAGCTTGACCTGAAGAATCTCAGAGGAGGGAGTTCTTGGAATTCCAGCCGGCATCCTTGGGATATGAGGTCCCTCACCCAAGGATCCCAGCAGGACTCTGCCCATATGTGGGAGAAGTGTTGAAGGCGAGCACCTACCTGAAAAAGTCGCGCCTTGCTGCTGGGGCCAACTGTCACGCAGAGGGCTTCGTGGAAGAGGATCCTTAGGCCTGGTCTGCAGGTCCAGCAGCTGCTGGTTTATGGGACTTACCACGAGTTCCTCTAGCAGCATTGTAGGCACCTCTGGCTTTGCCTCTGAATCTGGCCACCCGAAAGGACTGCAGGGAAAGTCCACGGTAGGGACGCCTGGCAGGTGGTGGGGCAGGAGGCAGATATGTAGATTTACCTACAGTTGCCCGAGATATCCACTTGTTCAGTACTTCACCAAACAAGGCATCAACTGTAAAAGGAAGGTTTTCAACACCTTTTTTAGAATCAGCATCCGCTGACCTTTGATGTAGCAACAGGGCTCTGCGAGACGATACCGCCATAGCAGTGGTACGGCCGTTAATGATACTAAGTTCCTTAACAGCCTCACTCAAAGTTTGCAGCATCTTGGATGTGTTGCAGTAATGTAACAACATAGGCGTGCGCAGCTAATTTTATTAGGGGGTGCACCGCTGGAGGGGCGTGTCTAGCACTATTTTACATTCTCTCACTAAAATCACATTGCTTAATCTAATTTCTCCGTAGTTCCTAATAATACAAGTAGATATAATAAACCCCAGAGAAATAAAATGATTGTTTGCTACGGCATAACCTCTAGTCCTAGCTGTCACTGCACCCTATCGCTGCTTACACTTCCCCAACATATCCCTGACCCTGCGGCGGAACTAGAGAGTGGAGGGCCTAGGTGCCTATGCACTCCCCCCTCCACACACACACACACACGCACGCGCACACACACGCGCGCATCCCACCCGTAGCACCCTCCCACCCCTCAGCATCTATACCCTGATTTTGAAAGGGCCATTCTGATAAGTATGGGAGATTTAGGGGGCCGTACATTTGAGTTTTAATCTACAGTAACCTAATAAAGCTAATTTAGCTAAAAAGGGCTTTAAAATTTGTGTATTTATACATGTCTGTGAATTTTTGTAAGTATTCAGGACAATAAATATTGTTTTATTTGTATAAAGAGAAGCCTTCTATCAATTTTATCAACAAGCAGATATATACTGTACCTACAATATTTTGTGCATTCTCCCCCCCCCCCCCCGTTTATATTGTGTTTTGACTGGCCCCCAGTCAAGCAACAGCCATCTGACAAGTTGCAGTCTAAGGGCTATGTCACACACCCCGGTTTTAAGCGGCACAGCAAACTCCCAGACGGTTGTTTGCAATGCCGGGATTGTAGTCAATACTTATGCCAGATGACTTCTTTCACACGGCACGGATGCGGCATGGTCGCCGTGTAGCAGCCGGATCTATCCACTGAATAGGACGGCTGCTGGGCCGTGCCATCCCTGGAGTGTGTGTGTGTGAACGTGTTCTTTCACACACACCGGGTTCTTGTGTTGCTGCTACTACGCATGCGCACAGTATTAAACAAGGCACAAAACCGTTGTGTGTGTAAGGACCTGCCAGACGGTAAAAACCTGGACAAAATTTGTCTTGCTTTTTGCCATCCGACAGTGTGTGAAATAGCCTTACTTGTCACTATACAACAGTGTGTAGTATGGTATGCCGGCGGTCGGGCTCCCGGCGACCAGCATACCGGCACCGGGAGCCTGACCGCCGGCATACCGACAGCGTGGCGAGCGCAAATGAGTCCTTGCTCACGCGTGCCACGCTATTTTATTCTCCCTCCAGGGGGGTCGTGGACCCCCACGAGGGAGAATAAGTGTCGGTATGCCGGCTGTCGGTATACTGTGCGCCGGGATCCCGACAGCCGGCATACTGAAGCCCACCCATACAACAATGTTATATTTGAAGATAAGTATAGTCTATGCCACAAGGAATAGATGATACTAGTGAGCAATAACTGTCTGCTCTTGATTTCTGCATTGTATCTCCCCCCATGTCTATTATTATGTCCCCTCTGTGTCCATTACTACTATGCGCCCCCCTCTGTCCATTATTATGTGTTCTCCCTCTTTCCTTTATTATGTCTCCCTCTGTGCCCATTAGAATACCTCTCCCACTGTGTATATTATTAGTGTCCTCCCCTGCCCATTATTATGCCTCCCCTCTGTGCCCATTATTACACTTCTTCCACTGTGTCTATTATTAGTGTCCCCCCCCGCCCATTATTATGCCTCCCCTATGTGTTCATCATTAGTCCCCATGTCCATTATTATGTGCCCCCCCCGGTGTTATTTACTATGTATCCCCCTTCTGTCCATTATTAGCCCCCCATATCCATTATTATATGCCCCCCCGTGTCATTTACTATGTGTCCCCCTCTGTCCAGTATTATTCCCCCCCCCCCCCCCCCCCCTTTTGTGTCCATTAACAAGTTCTCCCACAGACATGCCACTGTATTGGTTACGGTATTCCTCCCCTCCCCTTAAGTTCTCTTACTGTACTCAGACTCTGTGGCGGCTCCTCCTCCAGGCAGCGCTCCATTAGTCAAGAGGATCCAGTGCAAGTGGCGCATCCCATCAGTGGCACCCACGCAGAGCCCTACACGGCGGCACATATGTGATGCCATTGCGGCGTGACAACACACGGAACGGACAAGAAGGGAGGGACGGGACAGAGATCAGCAGGTGGGAGGGATCGCCGGTGCTGCTGCCTGTCATGAAGTTTGACAGGCACAGCGCCGCAGCACTGCGGCAGACAGTAGCCAGGTTAGCAAAGCGGTGAGAGCGCCTTCCAGCTTTGCATACCCCTGCAGAGAGGGATGCGCCGGGCCTGCCTACAGCCTGGGCTCTGATCACAGCTCGGCTATCATCGTGCTGCAGCATGCGCGGCGTGTGGGGGGTGCCGGACATTAGGGGGTGCCTGTGCGCACCAGGCACCCCACGTGCGCACGCCTATGTGTAACAAACTCCTCTTGAGGTAGTGCAAGCAACCCTTTCAGAATATCATCAGACCATTTTACCATGGCTCTAGAAATCCAGCCGCATACTATGGTAGGACGTTGGGCTACACCTGCAATATAACTGATTTAAGAGTAGTTTCAATTTTGCGATCAGCTGGGTATCTAAGGGAAACAGCCCCTGGTACAGGTAAAACAATCTTATGTGACAGCCTGGACACAGAAGTATCCACTGTTGGCGGAGTTTCCCAGACTTTCCAATCCTCTGTAGGGAAAGAGAATGAATTTAATACCCGTTTAGGGGTAATACATTTCTTGTCAGGATTTATCCATGCTGCCTTAGCCAGGGAATCTAATTCCTTAGAAACTGGGAAGGTAGCAGAGGACTTTGGTTTCATATTAAATAAGATTTTAAACCTACCGGTAAATAATTTTCTCCTAGTCCGTAGAGGATGCTGGGGACTCCGTAAGGACCATGGGGTATAGACGGGCTCCGCAGGAGACATGGGCACTATAAAGAACTTTAGAATGGGTGTGCACTGGCTCCTCCCTCTATGCCCCTCCTCCAGACCTCAGTTAGAGAAACTGTGCCCAGAGGAGATGGACAATACTAGGAAAGGATTTTCTTAATCTAAGGCAGGGGTGGGGAACCTCCGGCCCGCGGGCCGTATAAGGCCCGCGAAGCCGTTTGGTCCGGCCCACCCGCTCCTCTCAGTGAGACACGCCACCGCACAGTCCAGCGGCAGTGTGTCTCAGCTGTCACCACACGGAGGAGAGCGCGGCTATTGTCGGGCGGCAGCGGCGTGTAGGACTTGAAACCAGCCGCCGGTTCGTGAGCCAATCAGAGCTCGCGGGCCGGCAGCCAATCAGAGCTCGCGGGCCGGCAGCCAATCAGGAGCCGCGGCTGCCGGTCCGCGAGCTCTGATTGGCTCACGAACCAGCGGCTGGTTTCAAGTCTTACACGCCGCCGCCCAACATAGCCGCGCTCTCCTCCGTGTACCCGCCGAAAGTATACCTGGCACTGTGGGGACATCTGTATACCTGGCACTGTGGGGGCATCTGTATACCTGGCACTGTGAGGGGCATCTGTATACCTGGCACTGTGAGGGCATCTGTATACCTGGCACTGTGGGGGCATCTGTATACCTGGCAGTGTGAGGGGCATTTGTATGCCTGGCACTGTGAGGGGCATTTGTATGCCTGGCACTGTGAGGGGCATTTGTATACCTGGCACTGTGGGGGCATCTGTATACCTGGCACTGAGGGGCATTTGTATACCTGGCACTGTGGGGGGCATTTGTATACCTGGCACTGTGGGGGCAATTGTGGATCTGGCACTGCACTATTGGGGGCATATGTGTATCACGTCCCATTTTAACTGGCCACACCCATTTTTTTGGCACGCGCGGGGGCAGACTTGTACGGCCCCCGAAGGATTTTATAAATATCCAAATGGCCCTCGGTAGAAAAGTTTCCCCACCCCTGATCTAAGGGCAAGATTCATACCAGCCCACACCATCCACACCGTATAACCTGGAATATACGCAACCAGTTAACAGTATGAACAAAACAGTATCAGCTAAAGACTGATCTCAACTCTAACAAAACCCTTATGTAAGCAACAACTATATACAAGCCTTGCAGATTTTGTCCGCACTGGGACGGGCGCCCAGCATCCTCTACGGACTAGGAGAAAAAGATTTACCGGTAGGTTTAAAATCTTATTTTCTCTTACGTACTAGAGGATGCTGGGGACTCCGTAAGGACCATGGGGTTTATACCAAAGCTCCAGACCGGGCGGGAGAGTGCGGACGACTCTGCAGCACCGACTGACCAAACGCAAGGTCCTCATCAGACAGGGTATCAAACTTATAGAACTCTGCAAAAGTGTTTGAACCTGACCAGGTAGCAGCTCGGCAAAGCTGTAAAGCCGAGACGCCTCGGGCAGCCGCCCAAGAAGAGGCCACCTTCCTAGTGGAATGGGCCTTTACCGAATTTGTTAACGGCAATCCTGCCGTAGAATGAGCCTGCTGAATCGTGTTACAGATCCAGCGAGCAATAGTCTGCTTCGAAGCAGGAGCACCAACTTTGTTGGCTGCATACAGGACAAACAGTGCTTCTGTTTTCCTAACCCGAGCCGTCCTGGCTACATAGATTTTTAAGGCCCTGACTACATCCAGGGACTTGGAATCCTCCAAGTCACCCGTAGCCACAGGCACCGCAATAGGTTGGTTAATATGAAATGAAGAAACCACCTTAGGCAAAAACTGAGGACGAGTCCTCAACTCTGCTCTATCCACATGGAAGGTCAAATAGGGTCTCTTGTGAGACAAGGCCGCCAATTCGGACACCCGCCTTGCAGATGCCAAGGCCAACAACATGACCACCTTCCAAGTGAGAAATTTCAATTCAACCGTTTGAAGAGGTTCAAACCAGTGAGACTTCAGGAACCGTAACACCACGTTAAAGTCACAAGGTGCCACTGGGGGCACAAAAGGAGGCTGGATGTGCAGCACTATCTTTACAAAAGTCTGGACTTCTGGGAGAGAAGCCAATTCCTTCGGAAAGAAAATAGACAGGGCCAAAATCTGTACCTTAATGGAGCCTCATTTTAGGCCCATATCCACTCCAGTCTGTAGAAAGTGGAGAAAACGGCCCAGATGGAAATCTTCCGTAGGAGCATTCTTGGCTTCACACCAAGAAACATATTTCCTCCAGACACAGTGATAATGTTCTGCCGTCACCTCCTTCCTAGCCTTTATCAGAGTAGGGATGACTTCCTCCGGAATACCTTTCCCAGCTAGGATTCGGTGTTCAACCGCCATGCCGTCAAACGTAACCACGGTAAGTCTTGGAACACGCAGGGCCCCTGTTGTAACAGGTCCTCCCTGAGAGGAAGAGGCCACGGATCTTCTGTGAGCATCTCCTGAAAATCTGAATACCAGGCCTTCGAGGCCAATCTGGAACAATGAGTATTGTTTTCACTCTTTTTTGTCTTACGATTCTCAATATTGTTGAGATGAGAGGAAGAGGGGGGAACACATAGACCGACTGAAACACCCAAAGTGTCACCAGGGCGTCCACCGCTACTGCCTGAGGGTCCCTTGACCTGGCACAATACCTCCGAAGCTTCTTGTTGAGGGGTGACGCCATCATGTCTATGTGAGGAATTCCCCCAAAGACTTGTTATCTCTGTAAAAACTTATTGATGAAGTCCCCACTCTCCTGAATGGAGATCGTGTCTGCTGAGGAAGTCTGCTTGCCAGTTGTCCACTCCCGGAATGAAGACCACTGACAGAGCGCTTACGTGATTTTCCGCCGAGCGAAGGATCCTGGTGGTTTCCGCCATTGCCACTCTGCTCCTTGTCCCGCCTTGGCGGTTTACATGAGCCACGGCTGTGACGTTGTCTGATTGAATCAGAATCTGTGGGTCGCGAAGAAGATTCTCCGCTTGTCGTAGGCCGCTGTATATGGCCCTCAATTCCAGTACGTTGATGTGTAGACAAGCCTACTGGCTTGACCATAGCCCCTGAAAATTTCTTCCTTGTGTGACTACTCCCCATCCTCGGAGGCTCGCGTTCGTGGTCACCAGAACCCAGTCTTGAATGCCGAACCTGCGACCCTCTAGAAGGTGAGCACTTTGCAGCCACCACAGGAGAGACACCCTGGCCCGGGGGGGCAGGCTTATCTTCTGATGTATTAGTAGATAGGACCCGGACCACTTGTCTAGGATGTCCCTCTGAAACGTCCTTGCATGAAATCTGCCGAAGGGGATGGCCTCGTAGGCTGCCACCATTTTCCCCAGAACTCGAGTGCATTGATGAACAGACACTCTTTTTGGTTTTAGCAAGTCTCTGACCATGTTCTGGAGGTCCTGGGCTTTTTCCATCGAGAGAAAAACCCTCTTCTGTTCCGTGTCCAGAATCATGCCTAGGAATGATAGTCGAGTCGTTGGAATCAATTGTGACTTTGGCAGATTGAGAATCCAACCGTGTTGTTGTAGCACTCTCAGGGAGAGCGACACGCTCTTCTGCAATTGATCTCTCGATCTTGCTTTTATCAGGAGATCGTCCAAGTATGGGATAATTGTGACTCCCTGCCTGCGCAGGAGCACCATCATCTCCGCCATCACCTTGGTGAAAATCCTCAGGGCCGTGGAAAGCCCAAACGGCAACGTCTGAAACTGGTAATGACAGCCCTGTACAGCGAATCTCAGGTACGCCTGATGAGGAGGATATATGGGGACATGAAGGTATGCATCCTTTATGTCGAGTGACACCATAAAATCCCCCCCTTCCAGACTGGAGATCACAGCCCGGAGCGATTCCATCTTGAATTTGAACTTTTTCAAGTACAGGTTTAGGGATTTTAGATTTAAAATGGGTCTGACCGAGCCATCCGGCTTCGGGACCACGAACAGGGTCAAATAGTACCCTTTACCCTTTTGGACTAGGGGAACCTTGACAATCACTTGCTGTTGACACAGCTTTTGAATTGCAGCTAACACTACTTCCCTCTCTGGGGAAGAAGCTGGCAAGGCAGACTTGAAAAATCGGCGAGAGGGCACCTCTTCGAATTCCAGTTTGTAGCCTTGGGATACAATATCCATCGCCCAAGGATCCACGTCTGACAGAACCCAGACCTGGCTGAAGAGTCGAAGACGTGCCCCCACCGGTGCGGATTCCCTCAGTGGAGCCCCAGCGTCATGCGGTGGATTTAGTAGAAGCCGGGGAGGACTTCTGCTCCTGGGAACTAGCAGAAGCAGGTGTTCTCTTCCCTCTATCCTTACCTCTGGGGAGGAAGGATGAGCCCCGACCTCTTCTGGACTTATGCGACCTAAAGGACTGCATCTGATATTGTGGAGTTTTCTTTTGCTGTGGGGAAACAAAAGGCAAAAAAGTAGATTTATCCGCGGTAGCTGTGGCAACCAGGTCCGCGAGACCTTCCCCAAATAAAAACTTCACCTTTGTATGGTAAAACCTCCATATGCTTCTTTGAATCGGCATCACCCGTCCATTGGCGGGTCCTCAGGGCTCGCCTAGCAGAAATTGCCATGGCGTTGGCTCTCGAACCTAGCAGCCCAACGTCTCTTTGAGCATCTCTCATATATAAGACTGCGTCTTTAATGTGACCTAAGGTCAATAAAATGGTATCCCTGTCTAGGGTATCAAGGTCAGCTGACAAGGTATCTGTCCAAGCTGCAACTGCGCTACATACCCATGCCGATGCTATTGCCGGTCTGAGTAAAGCACCCGTATGCGTATAAATAGATTTTAAGGTAGTTTCCTGTCTGCGATCAGCAGGATCCTTGAGGGCTGCCGTGTCTGGAGACGGTAGCGCCACCTTCTTGGACAGGCGCGTTAAAGCCTTGTCCACCCTGGGTGAGGATTCCCAGCGTACCCTGTCCTGTGCTGGGAAAGGATATGCCATAAGAATCCTCTTGGGAATCTGCAGTTTTTTGTCTGGAGTTTCCCAAGCTTTTTCAAATAACTCATTCAGCTCATGAGACGGGGGAAAGGTTACCTCAGGTTTCTTTTCCTTATACATGCGCACCCTCGTGTCAGGGACAGAGGGGTCATCTGTGATATGCAATACATCTTTTATTGCAATAATCATATAATGAATACTTTTGGCCACCCTTGGGTGTAACCTCGCATCATCGTAGTCGACACTGGAGTCAGAATCCGTGTCGGTATCAGTGTCTGCTATTTGGGATAGGGGACGCTTTTGAGACCCTGAAGGGCCCTGTGACACAGTCCAATCCGTGGATTGACTCCCTGCTTTTTCCCTGGACTCTGCTTTGTCCATTCTCTTATGTAATAAGTTCACATTTGCATTTAAAACATTCCACATGTCCACCCAATCATGAGACGAAGACACACAATAATCTGCTCCACCTCCTCCTTAGATGAGCCTTCCGCTTCAGACATGCCGACACACGCGTACCGACACCCCCACACACACAGGGATATATCTATAAAGAGACAGTTCCCCAACAAGGCCCTTAGGAGAGACAGAGAGAGAGTATGCCAGCACACACCCAGTGCCAACTGACACTGGAAACAGAATTCCCAGATAATAGCGCTTTTATATATAATAAATCGTGTAACACACTCACTGCGCCTAACAAGTGCCCCCCCCCCCCCCTCTTTTCAGCCCTGTGTCACCGTGTTCAGCAGGGGAGAGTCCGGGGAGCCAGCTTCTCTGCAGTGCTCTGTGGAGAAAATGGCGCTGGTTAGTGCTGAGGGACAAAGCTCCGCCCCCTCCAGCGGCGGGCTTCGGTCCCGCTCAATTTTTGTAAAACTGGCAGGGGATTTTTACACTTACTGCCTCAGCAGCCTATATCCATATTGCCAGACTTAAAGGTTGATATTGCTGCCCAGGGCGCCCCCCCTGCGCCCTGCACCCATCAGTGCTTGGTAGTGTGTGTAATGTGTGGGAGCAATGGCGCGCAGCGTTACCGCTGCGCGCTTACCTCAGAGAAGATCTGAAGTCTTCTGCCGCCTTAGAAGTCTTCTTTTCTTCTTATACTCACCCGGCTTCAATCTTCCGGCTCCTTGGCTCTGGGACGAACGGTGGGGGGGGGAGACCTGCGTTCCGACTCCCTCTGGAGCTAATGGTGTCCAGTAGCCTAAGAAGCAGAGCCTATCACTTAAGTAGGTCTGCTTCTCTCTCCTCAGTCCCACGATGCAGGGAGCCTGTTGCCAGCAGTGCTCCCTGAAAATAAAAAACCTAACAAAATTATTTTTCAGAGAAACTCAGGAGAGCTCCCCTGTAGTGCACCCAATCTCCTCTGGGCACAGGATCTGACTGAGGTCTGGAGGAGGAGCATAGAGGGAGGAGCCAGTGCCCACCCATTCTAAAGTTCTTTATAGTGCCCATGTCTCCTGCGGAGCCCGTCTATACCCCATGGTCCTTACGGAGTCCCCAGCATCCTCTAGGACATAAGAGAAAAAAACAGTTCCTCTGTCCGTCCTTCCTCCGTATCAGGGATATTGAGTACCTCTCTAATGGCATAAATGAGGGCCTCAACACCTGGGGACAGGGAATTATCCTCGTCCACCTCAGCCTCTCCTTCCTCAAACTCTGGTATTTCATAATCAGAGTGCAATAATTGTGGGAGAGTGCATTTGTTAGAGACCAACAGGGGGGGCTGTGGAGCCTGCCTGTGGTCTGCAGCAGCAACCATAAACGGGTCTATAGTTTGTTTCAGGGTCTGTCTTTCATGCTTAGCCGTAGCTAACTCAATTAATATTTGAAATTGTAGTCTTAAATGATTCCATTCACTCAACTTCCTGCACATTACTAACTTGTGAAGGAATGGAGCATTGGGTACACATAAGAGACACCTGTGAGGAAGGTGTAAACCTAACTTTGCATAAAGTACACACAGACTTATTTGCAGACATGCTTGAGTAGAAAGTATACAGTTTAGTATGAAAAACAGAGACCACTAAGATAATAGAAAACTATCAAGGTAGCACAATGACCTTGGTGAATTTATTCACAACACATTTATTTACATGTATTCCACTTACAAACACAATGTCTAAAAAAAATAAAATATATATATATATATATATATATATATATATATATATATATATATATAAAAATATAAAAAAGGGCTGAGGTCAGCGATTCCTGCAAAAGACCCCCTATGACACGCTTGATTATTTCCATTATCTGGTATGCTTAATACCTATTGAAATACGAAACATCCACGGAATTGAACAAGTCAATACTGCACTATGAGAAGTGTACTTTATGCTTGTTGATTTTAGATACCATTGTGTTGCCAACAACAAACTGAAGGACAAAGACCCCTTATGATATGCTTGATCATTTCAACTGTGTGGTACGCATAATACCTATTGAGGTGCTAAATAATCTTTAAATTTAAATTAATACTGCACAATGAGGGGTGTATTTTATGTTTGCTGATTGTAGATCCTTTGTGCTGTGAACAACAGATTAAAGGACCAAGCCACAGTGTTTGATGTGTACGATTTAAATTCATCTTCTGGTACGCAGATTACCTATATAAGTGTTACTTAGTCACTGAACCAAATAAGAAATTACTGCACCATCAGGCGCTTGTCTTTTTCTCTTTTTCTCTAGATTTTATTGCTACTAAACCTAGTGGCACCCTGAAAGACTGAGCAGCCGTCCACAGGTCCACCTGTGGGAATATTGTGCATTTTGGACATTTCAAGGAACTTTCCATTTCTACGTACTGTATTGAGTGTGGAGGGAGGTAGCGCACCGACCATATTTTACATACCCTAGCAGAATCTGTGATTTTCTGGCCATTTCTCAGAGAATATGAATGATAACTCACAAACTTTTATTTCACTCATGGTTAGTGGTTGGGTGAAGCCATTTATTGTCAAACAACTGTGTTTACTCTTTTTAAATCATAATGACAACAGAAACTACCCAAATGACCCTGATCAAAAGTTTACATACCCTGGGGGGCGTGGCCTGGATCTGGCTCTGTGTGGACGTGCACTATTAGAGCTCCTGTTGCCAGAGGCCTGTTTTATATTAAATAATTGGCCCCTGCGGCTTATCGTACCCTGCGCTGTCCCACCCGTGGCCCTGCTTGGCGTGTGGGTCCCGGGGAGGCCCCCTGTGACTGTTTCCGACCGAGGCCTACCATCCGTGCTGAGACCGGGACCTTGAGTTTGGCGCCTCCCCGGCCGTGAGCTCCGAGAAAGTGCTGGTACCGGACCGGGATCTGCGGTGGCTCCCTCCTGCCCCTGACGAGGTTCCCCAGCTGTCTCTCACCTGCTCTAAGGCTCCGGGACCGGCGGTGAGACCCTCGTCTGCCCTCCTGAGCCGCGGCTACGGCGTGTCTCCGTCTGCCCCTCTCCTCCCGGCGGCCATCTTCTTTCACCCGACCTCCTCTTCGGCTGCTCCGTCCCGCTCCGGCTGCGCCCGTATCCACCCCGGATCACCTAGACGCCCTCCCGTGGAGTAGCGGAGGGGCCTGCTGCCTTCCTGGATGCTCCGGCCGACCGCGGCCTACATGAGAACCGGGAGCAGCGGCCTAGATTTGTGCCTCCTCCCCGCCGGAAGTGCCCTATTGGAGTGGAATCCCGGAGCTGGCCTTTCTCCGGCCTGCCTGCACTCCTGGGTGGCCAACATCATCTACTGGCCCCTCTCTTGCCTGCTGGCCCCTGCACTCTGCTACTGGGGAGTCCCTGGAGGGAAGCCTTGCCTTATTAGTGCAGCCTTGTCTCCTATCACCGCGGGTGCAGTGCTGCTGGATCCTGGCTGTGTGTCTGACCTCTCACCCCTCTCTCCCGGCTGGGAGCCTACCGACTGGGTGCTGCAGGCTGTAGATGATCCTCTGCCTGGCCCTGTGTGACACCGATCTTCTGATGTAGTTCAGACCGCTTGTCCGCCACCACCCTTGTTCTTTATGCTTACCTAACTCTCAGTCATATATTCTACGAGATCCTGCGCTCCTTTATCATCGTCATCCCGCCTACGGAATCTCATTCCATTAGCATGCCTCTGAAAAAGGTTAAAGGGGTGCTGCCTCCCAGAATATCTTTTTCACCTCAGAAAGCGGCCCCTACTGCCTCTTCTATACGGAAGTCCCCGAGTGCCGCTTCTGCACAGGATACCCCCTGCAGCCCTGCCTCTATGCCGGGGTTTGATCCTGACTGATGCCCCTCTGACGGTCAAAACTCTGTACCAGGCCCTTTCAGCGTTCAAGTCTGAGTTGACTCAAGATCTCACGGCCGCTGTTCGGGAGGTTAAGACGGAGCTGCACGCTATAGGAGACCGTACGGACCATTTAGAACGGAAAGTAGAGGAACTGGTCTCGTCCCATAATGACCTTATAGCGGCCCACGATCAGCAGCAAAATGACCTTGAGGCGTTTAAACTCAAGATGGCAGATATAGAGGACAGATAATATAAAGCAATAATATAAAGATCCGAGGCATTCCAGACTCAGTGCGGAATTCAGAGTTGGAGGATTATGCTACCGCGTTGTTCCGGAAACTTCTGCCTGGAGCCGACACCAGAGAGCTGCTTATAGACAGGATTCATAGACTGCCTAAACCACGCTCTGTTGCTCTCTCACTCCAGAGAGATACGCTCCTGAGAGTGCATTTTTTCACAACTAAAGAACACATCCTGAAAGCGGCTAGGGAGGCGGGTGACTCCGAATCAGATGTGCTTGGCGGATTACAATTTTTTCCGGATTTCTCTGCCCTGACTTTGGCCAAACGACGATCATTCCTTCCTATAACTTTGGCACTTCGCGATCAAGACATCACTTATAGATGGGGTTTTCCGGTGAAGATCGTCATCTCGTATGAAAACAAGTTCTACACAGTGACTTCATTGGAGGCTGGAGTCAAATTGCTGGCGGAGTGGGATATCTCTGTCACGCTGCCTCCTGGATCCAAGAAGCAGCCAACTCTTCAATCGGAATGGTCCACAGCCTGATGTCGACTCCTTCAGCTTTGGCTTTCACTTTGAACTTTGTCCTTTACCGCTGTCATAGAAGGGACTCAGTCATTCTCCATGTTGAGGTCACGTGAGTTGTCCTGCTCGTAGTTGTGCTAATGGAGTCCCATCTCCTTGTTTATATCTTAGACTATATGTATCTGTTTTCGGTTCTAATTTGTACTGTTGGTAGGCATATTTGTTCCTGCTTTCTATTTTTTTTTTCCTCTCTTCCTGTTCAGGTTCAAGGGTGGTGGCGCTAGGCCACATGTTCCCCCCTGGTAATACACTACTGCATTTTTTTTTTCCTTGCAGTAGTTATGCCGACCCGATGTACTGGGTCGTTTTGGTGTGTAACTTTCCTTTTCCCTCCCATTGTCCTTCCTTTTCCTCCCCACCCCCTATATTATGATGTAGGTATTCACTGTTTGAGACAAGTTTATCTGTGTATGTGTCAAGGTCATTCACTGCCCACAACATCCATTAGTTTGCCCCGATGGTTCAGGTTCTATCCATGAATGTTAAGGGGCTGAATTCCCCTAATAAGAGAAGGCTGGCTTTGGGTTATTTTGCTAGGTATAAAGCGGATATTGTCACGTTGCAGGAGACACACTTTTCATCTGCAGCGCCCCCTATTTTTAAAGACCGCAGATTCCCTTTGGGTTATTTTGCTAATGGCCCCTTTAAGAGGAACGGTGTGGCCATACTGTTTAGGAATTCCATCTCCTTTACTTTGCATTCTCAGATAGCCGATAAAAATGGCCGGTATCTCATATTGAGCGGCCTTTTAAACGATAGGCCGGTTACTCTAGTCTCAGCTTATGCCCCGAATTCAAACCAAGTCGCTTTTATCCGTAAGTGGTGTGTGGCCATTCAGAAGATTCGTAAGGGCTCCCTTCTTCTCACGGGGGATTTTAATTTAGACCTGGACACTAAATTGGACAGGTCTGCCAGGCCCTCTCCCTCCTCTTCAGCCTCCCCTAACGCCCCCTCCTCAGCCTTTCGTAATCTCTTAGCTGAATTTGACCTCTATGATATTTGGCGAGTGCAAAACCCAAATGGTCGGGAGTACGCTTACTATTCCCCCGTCCACAATTCTTACTCCCGTATTGATTTTATGTTTTCGGATAAATGGACCCTTCAGTTTGCCAGATCCATGGACGTTCTCCCTATAACTTGGTCAGACCACGCCCCGCTGACTCTTAAATGGAATGTTGCTAGCCAGCATTCTCCCCCCACCCTTGGAAACTCTCTCCTCACTTGCTGTCTAATCCAGTCTCAAAAAAAAATCATAGTTTACAGTATCTCGTCCTATATGGAATTTAATTCCCCTTAGGACACGTCCACCCTGAACTTTTGGTGCGCACTTAAGGCCGTTATCAGGGGGGCAGCAATTCAGGCAGGAGCGCAGCTTAAACTTAAAATCGACAACGCCAGTCCGATTTGGAGCTTAAGTTGAAGGACTTAGAGGACAAAAATCAATCTAGGCCTACGAAAACCCTACAGAGGGAGCTAGCCGACACTAGGTCCCAACTCTAGAAATTACTTATGGTGCGCACCCAGGCCTCACCAAATAGGATGCGTCAGAAATTGTATCTAGCGGGGAACAGGCCGGGGAAAATGCTTGCCCGCAAGCTCAGAGCGCAGCACGCTCGGAATAGAATCAGGCTTATTGTGTCCCCTGCAGGCGCCAAAATTTCTAACCCGAGGGAGATATCGAATCAGTTTGCCAACTTCTACTCCCAACTTTATAATCTCTCGACTGATCCCTCTACCCCTCAGCCCACTCCCTCTTCTATCAACTCCTTCTTAGCTGATATAAGCCTCCCAACTATTTCAGATGATCAATTAGCATTACTGAATGCCCCTTGGTCCTTATCGGAAATCCTGCAGGTGATCAAGTCCCTACCTCGGGGTAAAGCGCCGGGCCCTGATGGCTTTATTAATGACTTCTATATTTCGCTCCAAGACTTCCTAGCTCCCTCTCTAGTGACAGTTTACAATGACGTTACCTCTCGAGGTACCCTCCCTGAGGAGATGCTCAAGGCCCGTATTGTCACGATCCCCAAACCAGGCAAAGATTTGACCTCTTGTCAAAATTATCATCCCATTGCGCTATTGAACAGGGACATTAAAATATATGCTAAATTAATAGCCTCTCGTTTGAATGTCCTACTCCCCTCCCTGATACATCCGGATCAGGTCGGCTTTATCCCGGGAAGTCAAGCGTCTGATAATACACGCAGGGTTTTTAACCTTGTAAATTCCCTGTCCCCTAAGCACGGTCTCCTGCTGTCTTTGGACGCAGAAAAGGCCTTTGACCGGTTAAACTGGTCTTACATGCGAGACGTTCTATTAAAATTTGGCCTACGCGATTGCATCCTTTCTTCGATATTAGCCTTGTATAGCTCCCCGTCGGTCCCGGTCTTCAGTAATGGTTTTTTATCCTCCTCTTATCCAATTTCCAATGGCACCCGCCAGGGCTGTCCTCTCTCCCCTCTCATTTTTGTCCTGGCCATTGAGCCTTTGGCAGCTAAGCTCCGAGCGGACCCGCAGTTCCCTGGACTGCGATTAGGCTCCTCTCTTCACAAGCTCTGTCTGTTCGCGGACGATGTTCTTTTATTTGTAACTGACCCTTGCACTACACTCCCTCATCTACACAATACTTTAGATATGTACTCTGCAGCATCCTATTATAAATTAAACGCCTCTAAGACCGATGCTTTGCCCATTAATCTCACCCATTCCTTGACCCTCTTACGCGCTAAGTACCCTTACAATTGGCAAACATCCTCGATACGATATTTAGGTATTTTCATCCCCTCGTCTATCTCTTCTGTTTTTGAGGTTAATCTTCCCTCTCTGTTGTCCTCCCTTCAGCTGTTCACCAAATCATGGCTCAATTATGAAATTTCGTGGCTGGGGCGTCTGGCCGCTTTTAAAATGTCGTTGCTCCCCAAATTAATGTTCCTGTTCCGTACTATCCCTTTTATCTTCCCAAAGAAATATCTAGATAAGGCCACTGCAATTCTTACCAATTATATATGGTCTTCGCGCCCGCCTAAACTCGCTCGCGCGAGGATGTCTCTGCCGAGGAGTGCCGGCGGCCTGGCTATGCCTAATCTTTCACTGTACCAGGAAGCCTGCCTTTTGGCTCAGATTAAGGAATTCTGTAGAGATATGCGTCCGGGGGGGACGTGTCTGGAGGAGACGGCTTGTCCCCGTTTCCCCCTAAAAGATCTCTTCTGGCTGCCCAAATCCCTGCGCCCACAGGGCTTAAACCTCCTTCCCTCTACCCGAGCCACGCTACAGGCCTGGGACAGGTTGACTATGTCCATGTCCCCCTCTTATCATAATATGTCTTTAGTATCATTACGAGCGGTGGCCGCCCTAGTCCCTAATCTTAATCTGGCAAACTGGAGTTCCAGGGGGATGGGGGTCCTGGGAGATTTGTTTAATGGGTCTGTGCTCGCCTCCTTTTCTGATATTCAGGGACGCTTCTCTTTGCCTAACTCTGAGAGGCTTCGATACTACCAAATCCAGCACTGGTGGAATAGCCTCCACCTTACTCTCACTCCACCACCCCCTGTTATTGCACATGCCATAGGCCGACTTTTTACTGCTACTTCTAAGGGGGAAATTTTCTTCTGGTATAGAGCATTACGGTCACTAATCCCCGTTTCTAAATCCAGAACCCAAATCAGGTGGGAGGCGGATATTGGCTGTACTCTCCATGATTCCCAATGGCAGCACATCTTTTTGTCATCTTTTACTATGTCTAAATGTCTGAATCACTCCGAAATGCATGTCAAGTTACTACATAGATTATACCTCACACCTGATAGGTTGCATACGATTTGGCCTGCATGTTCAAAGTTTTGTTGGCGTCTCTGCGGAGAGGTGGGCCACCTCTTTCATATTTTTTGGACATGTTCTTATATTCAAGTGTAATGGGTGGAGGTATTTGGGCTTATCAAAGTTCTGAATCTTGATTTGTCCCCTTCCCCCTTATAGCTTTATTGAATGTATACTCGCGATCCGTGGGTGCCCATTTACATTATGTTTTAGGACATATCTGCCTCGCTGCACGTGCGGCCTTAGCCCAAAACTGGAAGCAACCCACATCACCTCCCCTATTGAAGGTTATGCACAAAATACAGCTGCACTTTTTGATGGAGACTGAGTACATCCCATACTCCTTCTCCGCTAAATCCCCTCTGGTCCGCTGGATGCCCTGGCATCTGTTTATCACGGAAGGTGAGGGCGCTACACTGATACTACGTTCCTCTTCCTCAGACTTGCATTCTCCTGACCTCTCGGCTGATGAGGTCCCCCCCCCCTCCCTAAGACTGAGATGGCCTTCTCTCTAGTGCTGTATATATAATATGCCCATTGCTGCCTTTTTCTCCCTTTTTCTTCTGTTTTTCTTCTCCTTTTTTACCATCTTCCATTATTTTAGGTTCACTGCAAGTGCTTTGATGTACTTGTTTGATTGACATTGAACTGTTTGTACATGTTTGCCATTATGTTGTCTCCTGTATTCATGTACCTATCCCCCCCCCCCTTTTTTCCTTCTGTACCCCTGTTTTGCATCACAAAAATTCAATAAAAAACTATTGATAAAAAAAAAAAAAGTTTACATACCCTGGAGATTTTGGCCTAATAACATGCACACAAGTTGACACAAACGGGTTTGAATGGCTACTTGATACTTGACTTCCTAGAATTCACTTGTTTCATTCGATACGCTTAATATTCATCCTATTCCTTAATGAGCCCTCTACTCAGAAAGAGACACATATAAAAGGAGGGGGAAGTATACCAAATAACTATAAAATTAATCTTTATTTTATATAGGGGAAGAGGAAAAAGATCTTCCAAATAAAAGAGCGGGGGGAGGAGGGGAAGTATAGGATGGCAAAACACAGAGCAGCATTAGTGAGATACCCTGAATGGAGTGACACAGAGAGATATGGGAACCAGCACACTACACCACAGACTGAGCAGCGCCCCGCTGTGTGTCCTTAATGTGTAATTTTGCACACAGCAGTAGAATTGTTGTTTATGAGCTCCCCCCTCACTATAACCCCCTGGGTACCAGTTACAGTGGTGATTCAGTGGGTCTTGGAGGAGCTGTACACCCGTGCAGCCTGTTAACAGCAGCAGCAGGAAATGGCGCAGTTTGCCACTGGTCCTGCTCTCCGCAAAGCCTCGCCCCCATAATGGCGCCAGAAAGTGTGAAAACGAGTGCCCGCAGCCCCCGTTCACAATGTTGCAAGTGGGTATCCACTGGGCACCGCGGCCCGGAGCCGGGTGAACACTGTCCCTTCATGCCACCATTGTCACAGAGGACCCGCTAACCGAGTCCCCGTTGTAAGACTCACCGCACCGCGTCAACTTCGGCATCTGTTAAGGGGTGGCAGCATGCTGCTGGCGTGGGCTCACATTCAGAGTGTGAGAATCACCACCTCAGGTGCTCAGTGTCCTGTCAGCTGGGATTACGAACCATTAACTCTTAGTAAGTAGTACCCCCACTTAACTCCCATGATGCAGGCAGACTGGTTGCCAACCAGCGCTGCCTGAAAATAAACTAAAATACATTTCTGAAGAAAACTCTCTGGAGAGCAATAGAATGCACCCGACTCCTTGGGCACATTTTCTAAACGGAGTCTGCTAGGAGGGGCATAGAGAGCAGGAGCCAGCACACACTATTCATGTCTTAAAGTGCCAGGCTCCAGTTAACCCGATCTATACTCCATGGTAATATACTATTCCCCAGTATCCACTAGGATGTTAGAGAAAATCCCATTAAAGTTGCCCTGCATGTACAAGACTATGCTTACTGCAAGCATAAGAAAGTAACGTTTGCTATAAATGATTTCAAATGTGTCAAATTCATTTAACAAGGGAACCTTCATTGGGTTCAGCAAATAATGAAAAAATAATAATGCTGATTTGTGCATGCTGTACACGGTTTCAGTATGATATGCCGGCTGTTCGGATCCCAGTGGTCAGGAGATAGACGCTGGGATCCCAACAGCCGGAATACTGGCGGCGAGCGCAGCGTGCGCCCTCACAGAAAAAACACAGGATACCAGCGCTGGCTGTACAAATTATAAAAAGACGGTTTGCTGAATATAAAATACTATTTATTAGACCATTAAAAAACAGGAATCGATTCCTATTATCTGATAGATACCACTTGCAATCATAATGTCTCACTGGAGAGATGTATTAAAAATCCACTCTTCTCTGAGACATATGTTGTAAAGGCTAGGACAATCTCCAGATAGCACTCACTGTAGCAGAAATAGTTACCAGTTCCACATTAGACGTGTATGATGGCATCAGCTTTAGGAAAATAAGAATTTACTTACCGATAATTCTATTTCTCGTAGTCCGTAGTGGATGCTGGGGACTCCGTAAGGACCATGGGGAATAGCGGCTCAGCAGGAGACTGGGCACATCTAAAGAAAGCTTTAGGACTATCTGGTGTGCACTGGCTCCTCCCCCCATGACCCTCCTCCAAGCCTCAGTTAGGATACTGTGCCCGGACAAGCGTACACAATAAGGACAATAAGGAAGGATCTTGAATCCCGGGTAAGACTCATACCAGCCACACCAATCACAACGTACAACTTGTGATCTGAACCCAGTTAACAGCATGATAACAGAGGAGCCTCTAGAAAAGATGGCTCACTACAGCAATAACCCGATTTTTTGGTAACAATAACTATGTACCAGTATTGCAGACAATCCGCACTTGGGATGGGCGCCCAGCATCCACTACGGACTACGAGAAATAGAATTATCGGTAAGTAAATTCTTATTTTCTCTAACGTCCTAAGTGGATGCTGGGGACTCCGTAAGGACCATGGGGATTATACCAAAGCTCCCAAACGGGCGGGAGAGTGCGGATGACTCTGCAGCACCAAATGAGAGAACTCCAGGTCCTCCTCAGCCAGGGTATCAATTTTGTAGAATTTTACAAACGTATTTGCTCCTGACCAAGTAGCTGCTCGGCAAAGTTGTAAAGCCGAGACCCCTCGGGCAGCCGCCCAAGATGAGCCCACCTTCCTTGTGGAGTGGGCATTTACAGATTTTTGGCTGTGGCAGGCCTGCCACAGAATGTGCAAGCTGAATTGTACTACAAATCCAACGAGCAATAGTCTGCTTACAAGCAGGAGCACCCAGCTTGTTGGGTGCATACAGGATAAACAGCGAGTCAGTTTTCCTGACTCCAGCCGTCCTGGAAACATATATTTTCAGGGCCCTGACAACGTCTAGCAACTTGGAGTCCTCCAAGTCCCTAGTAGCCGCAGGCACCACAATAGGTTGGTTCAGGTGAAACGCTGAAACCACCTTAGGGAGAAACTGAGGACGAGTCCTCAATTCCGCCCTGTCCGAATGGAAAATCAGATAAGGGCTTTTACAGGATAAAGCCGCCAATTCTGACACGCGCCTGGCCCAGGCCAGGGCCAACAGCATGACCACTTTCCATGTGAGATATTTTAACTCCACAGATTTAAGTGGTTCAAACCAATGTGACTTTTGGAACCCAAAAACTACATTGAGATCCCAAAGTGCCACTGGAGGCACAAAAGGAGGCTGTATATGCAGTACCCCTTTTACAAACGTCTGAACTTCAGGGACTGAAGCTAGTTCTTTTTGGAAGAAAATGGACAGGGCCGAAATTTGAACCTTAATGGACCCCAATTTCAGGCCCATAGACACTCCTGTTTGCAGGAAATGTAGGAATCGACCCAGTTGAATTTCCTCCGTCGGGCCTTACTGGCCTCGCACCACGCAACATATTTTCGCCAAATGCGGTGATAATGTTTTGCGGTTACATCCTTCCTGGCTTTGATCAGGATAGGGATGACTTCATCCGGAATGCCTTTTTTCCTTCAGGATCCGGCGTTCAACCGCCATGCCGTCAAACGCAGCCGCGGTAAGTCTTGGAACAGACAGGGTCCTTGCTGGAGCAGGTCCCTTCTTAGAGGTAGAGGCCACGGATCCTCCGTGAGCATCTCTTGAAGTTCCGGTTACCAAGTCCTTCTTGGCCAATCCGGAGCCACGAATATAGTGCTTACTCCTCTCCATCTTATCAATCTCAGTACCTTGGGTATGAGAGGCAGAGGAGGGAACACATACACTGACTGGTACACCCACGGTGTTACCAGAGCGTCTACAGCTATTGCCTGAGGGTCCCTGGACCTGGCGCAATACCTGTCGAGTTTTTCCCAACGGTTTATAATCATGTGGAAGACTTCTGGGTGAAGTCCCCACTCTCCCGGGTGGAGGTCGTGCTGAGGAAGTCTGCTTCCCAGTTGTCCACTCCCGGAATGAATACTGCTGACAGTGCTATCACATGATTTTCCGCCCAGCGAAGAATCCTTGCAGCTTCTGCCATTGCCCTCCTGCTTCTTGTGCCACCCTGTCTGTTTACGTGGGTGACTGCCGTGATGTTGTCCGACTGGATCAACACCGGCTGACCTTGAAGCAGAGGTCTTGCTAAGCTTAGAGCATTGTAAATGGCCCTTAGCTTCAGGATATTTATGTGAAGTGATGTCTCCAGGCTTGACCATAAGCCCTGGATATTCCTTCCCCGTGTGACTGCTCCCCAGCCTCGCAGGCTGGCATCCGTGGTCACCAGGACCCAGTCCTGAATGCCGAATCTGCGGCCCTCTAGAAGATGAGCACTCTGCAACCACCACAGGAGGGACACCCTTGTCCTTGGTGACAGGGTTATCCGCTGATGCATCTGAAGATGCGACCCGGACCATTTGTCCAGCAGGTCCCACTGGAAAGTTCTTGCGTGGAATCTGCCGAATGGGATTGCTTCGTAGGAAGCCACCATTTTACCCAGAACCCTTGTGCATTGATGCACTGAGACTTGGCTCGGTTTTAGGAGGTTCCTGACTAGCTCGGATAACTCCCTGGCTTTCTCCTCCGGGAGAAACACCTTTTTCTGGACTGTGTCCAGGATCATCCCTAGGAACAGAAGACAAGTCGTCGGAACCAGCTGCGATTTTGGAATATTGAGAATCCAATCGTGCAGCAGCAACACTACCTGAGATAGTGCTACACCGACCTCCAACTGTTCCCTGGATCTTACCCTTATCAGGGAATCGTCCAAGTAAGGGATAACTAAAATTCCCTTCCTTCGAAGGAATCTCATAATTTCGGCCATTACCTTGGTAAAGACCCGGGGTGCCGTGGACCATCCATACGGCAGCGTCTGAACTGATAGTGACAGTTCTGTACCATAAACCTGAGGTACCCTTGATGAGAAGGGTAAATTTTGACATGAAGGTAAGCATCCTTGATGTCCCGAGACATCATGTAGTCCCCTTCTTCCAGGTTCGCAATCACTGCTCTGAGTGACTCAATCTTGAATTTGAACCTCTGTATGTAAGTGTTCAAAGATTTTAGATTTAGAATCGGTCTCACCGAGCCGTCCGTCTTCGGTACCACAACAGTGTGGAATAATACCCCGTTCCCTGTTGCAGGAGGGGTACCTTGATTATCACCTGCTGGGAATACAGCTTGTGAATGGCTTCCAAAACTGTCTCCCTGTCAGAAGGAGACATCGGTAAAGCCGACTTTAGGAAACGGCGAGGGGGAGACGTCTCGAATTCTAATTTGTACCCCTGAGATATCACCTGAAGGATCCAGGGGTCTACTTGCGAGTGAGCCCACTGCGCGCTGAAATTCATTGAGACGGGCCCCCCACCGTGCCTGATTCTGCTTGTAAAGCCCCAGCGTCATACTGAGGGCTTGGCAGAGGCGGGAGAGGGTTTCTGTTCCTGGGAACTGGCTGATTTCTGCAGCCTTTTTCCTCTCCCTCTGTCACGGGGCAGAAATGAGGAACCTTTTGCCCGCTTGTCCACGAAAAGACTGCGCCTGATAATACGGCGTCTTCTCATGTTGAGAGGCGACCTGGGGTACAAACGTGGATTTCCCAGCTGTTGCCGTGGCCACCAGGTCTGAAAGACCGACCCCAAATAACTCCTCCCTTTAATAAGGCAATACTTCCAAATGCCGTTTGGAATACGCATCACCTGACCACTGACGTGTCCATAACCTTCTACTGGTAGAAATGGACAACGCACTTAGACTTGATGCCAGTCGGCAAATATTCCGCTGTGCATCACGCATATATAGAAATGCATCTTTTAAATGCTCTATAGGCAAAAATATACTGTCCCTATCTAGGGTATCAATATTTTTAGTCAGGGAATCCAACCACGCCAACCCAGCACTGCACATCCAGGCTGAGGCGATTGCTGGTCGCAGTATAACACCAGTATGTGTGTAAATACATTTTAGGATACCCTCCTGCTTTCTATCAGCAGGATCCTTAAGGGCGGCCATCTCAGGAGAGGGTAGAGCCCTTACAAGCGTGTGAGCGCTTTATCCACCCTAGGGGGTGTTTCCCAACGCACCCTAACCTCTGGCGGGAAAGGATATAATGCCAATAACATTTTAGAAATTATCAGTTGTTATCGGGGGAAAACCACGCATCATCACACACCTCATTTAATTTCTCAGATTCAGGAAAACTACAGGTAGTTTTTCCTCACCGAACATAATACCCCTTTTTGGTGGTACTCGTATTATCAGAAATGTGTAAAACATTTTTCATTGCCTCAATCATGTAACGTGTGGCCCTACTGGAAGTCACATTTGTCTCTTCACCGTCGACACTGGAGTCAGTATCCGTGTCGGCGTCTATATCTGCCATCTGAGGTAACGGGCGCTTTAGAGCCCCTGACGGCCTATGAGACGTCTGGACAGGCTCAAGCTGAGTAGCCGGCTGTCTCATGTCAACCACTGTCTTTTATACAGAGCTGACACTGTCACGTAATTCCTTCCAACAGTTCATCCACTCAGGTGTCGACCCCCTAGGGGGTGACATCACTATTACAGGCAATCTGCTCCGTCTCCACATCATTTTTCTCCTCATACATGTCGACACAAACGTACTGACATACAGCACACACACAGGGAATGCTCTGATAGAGGACAGGACCCCACTAGCCCTTTGGGGAGACAGAGGGAGAGTTTGCCAGCACACACCAGAGCGCTATATATATATACAGGGATAACCTTATATAAGTGTTTTTCCCCTTATAGCTGCTGTATCTTTAATACTGCGCGTAATTAGTGCCCCCCCTCTCTTTTTTAACCCTTTCTGTAGTGTAGTGACTGCAGGGGAGAGACAGGGAGCTTCCCTCCAACGGAGCTGTGAGGGAAAATGGCGCCAGTGTGCTGAGGAGATAGGCTCCGCCCCCTTATCGGCGGCCTTATCTCCCGTTTTTCTATGTATTCTGGCAGGGGTTAAATGCATCCATATAGCCCAGGAGCTATATGTGATGCATTTTTTGCCATCCAAGGTGTTTTTTTATTGCGTCTCAGGGCGCCCCCCCCCAGCGCCCTGCACCCTCAGTGACCGGAGTGTGAAGTGTGCTGAGAGCAATGGCGCACAGCTGCAGTGCTGTGCGCTACCTTGTTGAAGACAGGACGTCTTCTGCCGCCGATTTTCCGGACCTCTTCTGCCTTCTGGCTCTGTAAGGGGGCCGGCGGCGCGGCTCTGGGACCCATCCAGGCTGGGCCTGTGATCGTCCCTCTGGAGCTAATGTCCAGTAGCCTAAGAAGCCCAATCCACTCTGCACGCAGGTGAGTTCGCTTCTTCTCCCCTTAGTCCCTCGATGCAGTGAGCCTGTTGCCAGCAGGTCTCACTGAAAATAAAAATAAGAATTTACTTACCGATAATTCTATTTCTCATAGTCCGTAGTGGATGCTGGGACTCCGTCAGGACCATGGGGAATAGCGGGCTCCGCAGGAGACAGGGCACATCTAAAAAAGCTTTTAGGTCACATGGTGCGTACTGGCTCCTCCCCCTATGACCCTCCTCCAAGCCTCAGTTAGGTACTGTGCCCGGACGAGCGTACACAATAAGGAAGGATCTTGAATCCCGGGTAAGACTCATACCAGCCACACCAATCACACCGTACAACTTGTGATCTGAACCCAGTTAACAGTATGATAACACAAACGAAGTAGCCTCTGAACAGATGGCTCACAACAACAGTAATAACCCGATTTTTGTAACAATAACTATGTACAAGCATTGCAGACAATCCGCACTTGGGATGGGCGCCCAGCATCCACTACGGACTATGAGAAATAGAATTATCGGTAAGTAAATTCTTATTTTCTCTAACGTCCTAGTGGATGCTGGGACTCCGTCAGGACCATGGGGATTATACCAAAGCTCCCAAACGGGCGGGAGAGTGCGGATGACTCTGCAGCACCGAATGAGAGAACTCCAGGTCCTCTTTAGCCAGAGTATCAAATTTGTAAAATTTTACAAACGTGTTCTCCCCCGACCACGTAGCTGCTCGGCAAAGTTGTAATGCCGAGACTCCTCGGGCAGCCGCCCAGGATGAGCCCACTTTCCTTGTGGAATGGGCCTTTACAGATTTAGGCTGTGGCAGGCCTGCCACAGAATGTGCAAGTTGGATTGTACTACATATCCAACGTGCAATCGTCTGTTTAGACGCAGGAGCACCCAACTTGTTGGGTGCATACAATGTAAACAACGAGTCAGATTTTCTGACTCCAGCTGTCCTTGAAATATATATTTTTAATGCTCTGACAACGTCCAGTAACTTGGAGTCCTCCAAGTCGCTAGTAGCCGCAGGCACCACAATAGGCTGGTTCAAGTGAAATGCCGAAACCACCTTAGGGAGAAATTGAGGACGTGTCCTCAATTCTGCCCTGTCCGAATGGAATATCAGATATGGGCTTTTGTATGACAAAGCTGCCAACTCCGAAACTCTCCTGGCTGAAGCCAGGGCCAACAGCATGGTTACCTTCCATGTAAGGTATTTTAAATCTACCGATTTTAAAGGCTCAAACCAATGAGATTTGAGAAAATTTAGAACCACGTTCAAATCCCACGGTGCCACTGGAGGCACTATTGGGGGTTGTATATGTAGTACACCTTTGACAAAAGTTTGTACTTCAGGCACCGACGCCAATTCCTTCTGGAAGAAAATTGATAAGGCCGAAATTTGAACTTTAATGGACTCCAATTTGAGGCCCATAGACAATCCTGCTTGCAGGAAATGTAAGAATCGACCCAATTGAAATTCTTCCGTTGGAGCCTTCTTGGCCTCACACCACGCAACATATTTTCTCCAAATGCGGTGATAATGTTGTGCGGTCACTTCTTTCCTGGCTTTAATTAAAGTAGGAATAACTTCCTCAGGAATGCCCTTCTCTTTTAGAATCCGGCGTTCAACCGCCATGCCGTCAAACGCAGCCGCGGTAAGTCTTGGAACATACAAGGTCCCTGCTGAAGCAGATCCCTTCTTAGAGGTAGAGGCCACGGATCCTCCGTGAGCATCTCTTGAAGTTCCGGATACCAAGTTCTTCTTGGCCAGTCCGGAGCTACCAGTATTGTTCTTACTCCTCTTTTCCGTATAATTCTCAGTACCTTTGGTATGAGAGGCAGAGGAGGGAACACATACACTGACTGGTACACCCACGGTGTTACCAGAGCGTCCACAGCTATTGCCTGAGGGTCTCTTGACCTGGCGCAATACCTGTCCAATTTTTTGTTGAGGCGAGACGCCATCATGTCCACCTTTGGTTTTTCCCAACGGTTCACAATCATGTGGAAAACTTCTGGATGAAGTCCCCACTCTCCCGGGTGAAGGTCGTGTCTGCTGAGGAAATCTGCTTCCCAGTTGTCCACTCCCGGGATGAACACTGCTGACAGTGCTACGACATGATTCTCCGCCCAGCGCAGAATCCTTGCAGCTTCTGCCATTGCACTCCTGCTTCTCGTGCCGCCTTGTCGGTTTACGTGGGCGACTGCCGTGATGTTGTCGGACTGGATCAACACCGGCTGACCCTGAAGCAGCGATTTTGCCAGGCTTAGAGCATTGTAGATCGCTCTTAGCTCCAGTATATTTATGTGAAGAGACGTCTCCAGGTTTGACCACACGCCCTGGAAGTTTCTTCCCTTTGTGACTGCTCCCCAACCTCGTAGGCTGGCATCCGTAGTCACCAGGACCCAGTCCTGTATGCCGAATCTGCGGCCCACTAACAGATGGGCAGTCTGCCACCACCACAGGAGAGACAACCTTGTTCTCGGTGACAGTGTTATCCGCTGATGCATGTGCAGATGCGATCCGGACCATTTGTCCAGCAGATCCCACTGAAATGTTCGTGCATGGAATCTGCCGAATGGAATCGCTTCGTACGAAGCCACCATCTTTCCCAGGACTCTTGTGCATTGATGTACTGACACAGTTCCTGGTTTTAGGAGGTTCTTGACAAGTTCGGATAACTCCCTTGCTTTCTCTTCCGGGAGAAATACCTTTTTCTGAACCGTGTCCAGAATCATGCCCAGGAACAGCAGATGTGTTGTCGGGGTCAATTGAGATTTTGGAAGATTTAGAATCCACCCGTGTTGCTGAAGCACTACTTGTGTTAGCGCTACACCGACTTCCAGCTGTTCTCTGGACTTTGCCCTTATCAGGAGATCATCCAAGTAAGGGATAATTAATACGCCTTTTCTTCGTAGAAGAACCATCATTTCGGTCATTACCTTGGTAAAGACCCGAGGGGCCGTGGACAACCCAAACGGCAGCGTTTGAAACTGATAATGACAGTCTTGTATCACGAACCTGAGATACCCTTGGTGTGAGGGGTAAATCGGGACATGTAGATAAGCATCTTTTATGTCCAAGGACACCATGAAGTCTCCTTCTTCCAGATTCGCTATCACTGCTCTGAGTGACTCCATCTTGAACTTGAATTTCTTT
The DNA here is from genome assembly GCF_028390025.1 of Pseudophryne corroboree. Lineage (NCBI taxonomy): Eukaryota > Metazoa > Chordata > Amphibia > Anura > Myobatrachidae > Pseudophryne > Pseudophryne corroboree. The sequence continues at coordinate 465,038,871 of NC_086445.1, forward strand.
ATGTACAGGTTCAAGGATTTCAGATTTAGAATAGGCCTTACCGAACCGTCCGGTTTCGGTACCACAAATAGTGTGGAATAATACCCCTTTCCCTGTTGTAGGAGGGGTACCTTGACTATCACCTGCTGAGAATACAGCTTGTGAATGGCTTCCAAAACCGACGTCCTTTCTGAGGAAGACGTTGGTAAAGCAGACTTTAGGAACCGGCGAGGGGGAGACCTTTCGAACTCCAGCATGTAACCCTGAGATACTATCTGCAGGACCCACGGGTCCACTTGTGAGTGAACCCATTGATTGCTGAAAATCTTGAGTCGACCCCCCACCGCTCCTGAGTCCGCTTGTAAAGCCCCAGCGTCATGCTGATGGCTTTGTAGAAGCCGGGGCGGGCTTCTGTTCCTGGGCAAGGGCTGCTTGCTGCCCTTTCTTACCCTTTCCTCTGCCTCGCGGCAGATAAGACTGTCCTTTTGGTCGCTTTTTATAGGAGCGAAAGGACTGCGGCTGAAAAGACGGTGTCTTTTTCTGTTGGGAGGGGGTCTGAGGTAAAAAAGTGGATTTGCCGGCAGTTGCCGTGGCCACCAGGTCCGAAAGACCGACCCCAAACAATTCCTCTCCTTTATATGGCAATACTTCCATATGCCTCTTGGAATCCGCATCACCTGACCACTGTCGCGTCCATAAACTTCTTCTGGCAGATATGGACATCGCGCTTACTCTTGATGCTAGAGCACAAACATCCCTCTGAGCATCTCGCATATAAAGGAAAGCATCCTTTAATTGCTCTAGAGTCAATAAAATACTGTCCCTATCCAGGGTATCAATATTTTCAGTCAGAGAATCCAACCACACTACCCCAGCACTGCACATCCAGGCTGAGGCTATTGCCGGTCGCAGTATAACACCAGTATGTGTGTATATACTCTTCAGTGTAGTTTCCAGCCTCCTATCTGCTGGATCCTTGAGGGCGGCCGTATCAGGAGACGGCAACGCCACTTGCTTTGATAAACGTGTGAGCGCCTTATCCACCCTAGGGGGTGTTTCCCAGCGCGCCCTAACCTCTGGTGGGAAAGGGTATAATGCCAATAACTTCTTGGAAATTAGCAGTTTTCTATCGGGGTTAACCCACGCTTCATCACACACGTCATTCAATTCCTCTGATTCTGGAAAAAATACAGGTAGTTTTTTCACCCCCCACATAATACCCCTTTTTGAGGTACCAGCAGTATCAGAGATCTGCAAAGCCTCCTTCATTGCCGTGATCATATAACGTGTGGCCCTATTGGAAAATACGTTTGTTTCTTCACCGTCGACACTAGATTCATCTGTGTCGGTACCCGTGTCGACTGACTGAGGTAAAGGACGTTTTACAGCCCCTGACGGTGTCTGAGACGCCTGAACCGGTACTAACTGGTTTGCCGGGCGTCTTATTTCGTCAACTGACTTTTGTAATGTGCTGACATTATCACGTAATTCCATAACTAAAGCCATCCATTCCGGTGTCGACTCCCTAGGGGGTGACATTACCATCATCGGCAATTGCTCTGCCTCCACACCAACATCGTCCTCATACATGTCGACACACACGTACCGACACACAGCAGCCACACAGGGAATGCTCTAATCGAAGACAGGACCCCCTAGCCCTTTGGGGAGACAGAGGGAGAGTTTGCCAGCACACACCAAAAGCGCTATAAATGTATATAAACAACCCTAGAAGGTGTTGTTTACTATATATGCGCTCTTAATATATAAATATCGCCAATTTATGCCCCCCTTCTCTTTGTTACCCTGTTTCTGTAGTGCAGTGCAGGGGAGAGACCTGGGAGCCTTCCTCACCAGCGGAGCTGAGCAGGAAAATGGCGCTGAGTGCTGAGGAGAATAAGCTCCGCCCCTTTTTCGGCGGGCTTTTCCCCGGTTTTTAAGAAACTGGCCTGGGTTAAAATACATACATATAGCCTTAATGGCTATATGTGATGTATTTATTTTGCCACTAAAGGTAATTATATTGCTGCCCAGGGCGCCCCCAGCAGCGCCCTGCACCCTCCGTGACTGAGTCAGTGAGCCGTGTGACAACAATGGCGCACAGCTGCCGTGCTGTGCGCTACCTTCAAGAAGACTGAGGAGTCTTCTGCCGCCTGCTTTCCGGACCTCCGTTCTGCCGTCTCTTCAGCGTCTGTAAGGGGGATCGGCGGCGCGGCTCCGGGACGAACCCCAGGCTGACCTGTGTTCCGACTCCCTCTGGAGCTAAGTGTCCAGTAGCCTAAGACTCCAATCCATCCTGCACGCAGGTGAGTTGGAAATCTCTCCCCTAAGTCCCTCGATGCAGTGATCCTGTTGCCAGCAGGAATCACTGAGATTGAAACCTAAAAAAAAAACTTTTCTAAACAGCTCTTTAGGAGAGCCACCTAGATTGCACCCTCTCGGACGGGCACAAAAACCTAACTGAGGCTTGGAGGAGGGTCATAGGGGGAGGAGCCAGTACGCACCATGTGACCTAAAAGCTTTTTTAGATGTGCCCTGTCTCCTGCGGAGCCCGCTATTCCCCATGGTCCTGACGGAGTCCCAGCATCCACTAGGACGTTAGAGAAAAAACTAAACTAAAACTTTCACTAAGAAGCTCAGGAGAGCCCCTAGTGTGCACCCTTCTCGTTCGGGCACAAAGATCTAACTGAGGCTTGGAGGAGGGTCATGGGGGGAGGAGCCAGTGCACACAAGATAGTCCTAAAGCTTTCTTTAGATGTGCCCAGTCTCCTGCTGAGCCGCTATTCCCCATGGTCCTTACGGAGTCCCCAGCATCCACTTAGGACGTTAGAGAAAAGTCCATTGCTAGCTGCAGATGTGGATCGGTCTTTATTTATGGTAATTTCCCAGTGATAGGAACAGTGTCCAATTGTAGCCCAAGGTGTCAGAGTCCCGGTATGATATCAGAGTGGTGTCCAGGTCGGTGAATAGGCTCAACGCGTTTCGCTGGCAACAAAGTGATCCAGCTTCCTCGCCACGCTTCAGGACGATGGTTAGTGGCGTGGACCACCACCCGAGAGGGGATTCCGTCTGGTGGTCGGGATTCCGACTGTCGGTATTTCACCAGCCGTCGGGATTCCGGCGTCTGTATCCTGACAGCCGGCAAACTAAATGCCTACCCTGTACACACCATATAACATGTTTCTTAAACTGCGGCCCTCCAGCTTCTGTGGAACTACACATCCCAGCATGCCCTGCCTCCATTTTAGCATGCCTTTATAGCAAAACTGTGGTAGGGCATGATGAGATGTGTAGTTTCGCAGCAGCTGGAGGGCCGCAGGTTAAAAACCCATGATATAAACACTTTGTCAAGACTTAGGGCCTAATTCAGACCTGATCACAGCAGCAAATTTGTTCTCTAATGGGCAAAACCATGTGCACTGCAGGGGAGGCAGATATAACATGTGCAGAGAAAGTTAGATTTGGGTGGGGTGTGCTTAAACTGAAATCTAAATTGCAGTGTAAAAATAAAGGAGCCAGTATTTACCCTGCACAGAAACAATATAACCCAACCAATTCTAACTCTCTCTGCACATGTTATATATATATTTTTTTTTCAGGGGTAGTGGAAATGAGTCCTGTCACTTATATGTCTTACTTGCTCAAAAGATTGTGTAAACTTCGGATGAGTGAGCCTGGAGAGTGGAATTCTTAAGGGGGGTACTCACGGAGCGATAATTTAAGCAATCTGACTAGATTGCTTAGATTTTAAGCATGATTTGTCGTGTGTACCCCCCACAGCAATAGCGATGTGCAGCCTTGCGCATCGCTATCGCTGGTGCTGGATTGGCCTCAATCTAGCAGGTCGCTCATTTCACCCCCCCCCCCCCCCTCCCCCTCCCCCTCCCGCTCAGCACACATCGCACCGTGCTGAATGGGGGGAGAGATGTGTGCTGAGCAGTTCGCTCAGCACACATCTCTCCACAGATCTGCCCGTGAATACGGGCCTTTAGACTGCAGGCCAGAGTGCTGATAGCAGGCACTTCTAGGTGTTATCTTTCATTAACCTTTACTTTTGTTTGTGGCCTCCCCAACCATCCAGCTCTTAAAGTTTCCAATACACTCACCCATCTTATGAATCTATACAGATTAATGCCTATGCAGCCTATAACGAATAGGTGGTTATCACAATGGGATTGTGCAGGAGTGCTGAGGCATAAATAATGCTTCCAGTACAAAATTTATGACATTAGGGCATGGTATTAAAGAAAAGTTGCTAATCACAGTTTACTCTGTAGGAAAGACTTTTATGAGGGAACAATGGGAGAGAGAGACACTTACATGTGACAGGGGCAAGTGAGGAAGGCTTGGATAAAGCAAGTGTTGGAAGAAAAGAAAAAGTGACACTTCAGGGAAAAACAAAACAAAAACAAACACCCATGGGCATTGAGCAGGTAGGGGTTCTCTGCCCTAAGTGGCTCATTTTAAATCAACGGTTTACATGTTCTGTCAGCTTCTGGAGCTCTGGGCAATCATGTTATCGCACAAGGCTCCCAATGAGTGAAGTGTGGGGTTTGCACACTAGACTGCCCTTGGGGCTGCGCACGGGTTCCTAGACTGCCCTTGGGGCTGCGCACAGGTCCCTAGACTGCCCCCTGGGGCTGCGCACGGGTCCCTAGACTGCCCCCTGGGACTGCGCACGGGTCCCTAGACTGCCCCCTGGGGCTGCGCACGGGTCCCTAGACTGCCCCCTGGGGCTGCGCACGGGTCCCTAGACTTCCCTAGACTGCCCCCTGGGGCTGCGCACGGGTCTCTAGACTGCCCCCTGGGGCTGCGCACGGGTCTCTAGACTGCCCCCTGGGGCTGCGCACGGGTCTCTAGACTGCCCCCTGGGGCTGCGCACGGGTCCCTAGACTGCCCTTGGGGCTGCGCACTGGTCCCTAGACTGCCCTTGGGGCTGCGCACTGGTCCCTAGACTGCCCTTGGGGCTGCGCACTGGTCCCTAGACTGCCCTTGGGGCTGCGCATGGGTCCCTAGACTGCCCTTGGGGCTGCGCATGGGTCCCTAGACTGCCCTTGGGGCTGCGCACGGGTCCCTAGACTGCCCCCTGGGGCTGCGCACGGGTCCCTAGACTGCCCCCTGGGGCTGCGCACGGGTCCCTAGACTGCCCCCTGGGGCTGCGCACGGGTCCCTAGACTGCCCCCTGGGGCTGCCCACGGGTCCCTAGACTGCCCCCTGGGGCTTGCCACGGGTCCCTAGACTGCCCCCTGGGGCTGCGCACGGGTCCCTAGACTGCCCCTGGGGCTGCGCACGGGTCCCTAGACTGCCCCGGGGGCTGCACATGGGTCACTAGAATAAGATCTGCAATGAACTGCGGTCATATGGGGCTGTGTTGTATTGGATTATAGTTCTTTAAAATAAAACCGTTCACTCTTTATTTCATTGGCTGTAGGAAACCACACCCACATTACACTATTCATCACAGAACTATATAAACATGCCCATAAATTTGAAACGGGTGCATGTGAAAAGGAGCAGATTCCAAAACAAAGAGCGCTCTAATTCCCCAGGCCACATTGGATAAACAACCAAAAAATAAAAAACACAAATTATTCACAGACATGGTCTGCTATGGAGATGCCCAATTGGTCTGATTCTAAAATAAGCAGCATTGCCAGTTTTTAGATTTCGCTGGTAATTCCTTTGTTGTCTATGACAGTAAAAGTGTGTTTTGTATTGTATATGAGAGAATGCTGCACCGCAGTACCCATAGTATTCCTGCAACCAACAGTGCTGCTGTAGGAAATGGAAATTGGTCAGGATTCCATACTGTCTCCAGTGTGACCATTCACTTTGTGGACAATCAGACAATGGAATCACACTTTAAAACCTGGAAACAGTATTTTGGAGCCATGAGCATTTCCGAGAGAGCCTAAAGTAAAAGTGAATTTTCCTATCAACAGTTCTTTTATTTTATGGAATTGCACTTATTTTAAAGTGCAGTCCGCCCGAGTCAATATATACCTACAAAGCTGTTCTGCATTGGGAAGTAATAATTTATCTAGTAATACCATCACAATGACGCCACCACTGTACTATTGCTCACTACCACGAGGGATCAGACGGGAGATATTACGAATCTATAGAAAAAGAAACAACCATAACTATGTACAATTACAGTTACTGGCTCAATACCTTGTGATAATAAAATAGTAGCAGGTTTATGGTGTACGCCAAATTAATGTCTCTGAAAAGTGGGAGAGAAAAAGGACGCCGAGTTTACATGCCATGTAGAGTAACAGGGCTTGGTTGTGCACACCCCAATAGGCGCTGAAAGCGGACATTACCTAGTACTTACAGTTAAAGGTTCTCCTTGTAGTGCTTGCAGAACAAAGTTACTGACGACCCTTCCATCATTCATGTGCATACGTGGGCCAAATGTATTAAATATCCGAGCCACTCTGACCTCCACACCTTCCTGTCAACAAGGACATTGGCTCAGATAAAACTGAATACTTACATTACCTGTACAAGTACATGAACATATTGAAACATTTGTTGCATGTTATACAGAGCTCAGTAAAGCAGCTAGATGGGCTACTAGAAACATACAGAAGGGGGGGGGGGACGACACAGGTACTAATTACCTGGGCTTTTTGAAGGCGTCTGGGACCGTGCACCCCCCTTCCCCCTACATGTCAGCCGGCAGCTTCTTTCTCCAACCCAAGGACACATTGCCGTGTGCGGAGCTGATGCTGAGTGCAGCAGTCTCCTCTGGCTGGAGGGAGGAGGGGGGGAAGGGGGGGGAGCGATCGCATTTTAATAGCCACCCCATACAGTACTTCTCTACATCATGCAATATTTGGTGTAGCCTTATGTTAGCCATGTAAACTAGTGCTGTATAAGCTCAGCAACTGTACAAAAAGTTTTAGGATACCATTATTAATTACTTGAACCAGAATCTTTGAGTGTAATTAAACATTTGCTTCAGAAACAGCTGCTCTACATTAACTGCCAAAAGAGGATAAAAAAATAAAAAATAAGTGTTGAAATAATTAGACTGGCTCTGGAAACAGGAACAGACAAGACAAGTAATACACATCCGGCTGCCAGAGGTTTCTTGTTCTAAAATCAAACCTCTGGGAGTTATCAATTATCTAATCAGCAGTCCAGTAGAGCCTCAAGTTCTAGAGCAACTGGGAATGGGTTGAATCGGTTTCCAATCAGGGAAAAATGTGTTGATGTCATTAGCAAGGTAGAAGCAGAAAGGTTCGCTGCCTAGTATGCCTTCAGTGCTGGAACATGCATTTACATGTTCTAACAAACTCACTTATTGTTGCATAAACCAGTAATACAGCCATCATAATAATAATAATAATAATAATAATAATACTACTACTAATAAGCCATAATAAGAGAAACATAAAATTAACTGCTACTATGTGGAATAGGAAGCTTTGTACTCATATTTAATGGAAACACTGCAACTCATTACATCTTATGTAAGGCCCATACACACTGGGTGATTTTGAGCTGAAAGCAGCACACTTTTGGTGTTTTGAGCGGCTTTCAGATCAAAGCCGCCCAGTGTGTATGCCCCGGCAAGGAGAGATGATGCGCGCTCCTGCTTCATCGCCGACTCCACCGTTCATCTGCTGGTATTACTGGTAAAGACCATTTAAATGAAGGTTCTAGGATTTCCAAATTCTCAATGAAAATTGCACTTTAATGTTTCCCACACACTTACTAGAACTACAGATTCATATACATTTTAGAATATTCCATGGCTGAACTCCAAATGCTCAATTCTGACCAATTTATATAATAAATTTGAGTGCGGATAAAAAATAAGAATTTACTTACCGATAATTCTATTTCTCGGAGTCCGTAGTGGATGCTGGGGTTCCTGAAAGGACCATGGGGAATAGCGGCTCCGCAGGAGACAGGGCACAAAAAGTAAAGCTTTTCCAGATCAGGTGGTGTGCACTGGCTCCTCCCCCTATGACCCTCCTCCAGACTCCAGTTAGGTACTGTGCCCGGACGAGCGTACACAATAAGGGAGGATTTTGAATCCCGGGTAAGACTCATACCAGCCACACCAATCACACCGTACAACTTGTGATCTAAACCCAGTTAACAGTATGATAACAGAGGAGCCTCTGAAAGATGGCTCCCTAAACAATAACCCGAATTAGTTAACAATAACTATGTACAAGTATTGCAGATAATCCGCACTTGGGATGGGCGCCCAGCATCCACTACGGACTCCGAGAAATAGAATTATCGGTAAGTAAATTCTTATTTTCTCTATCGTCCTAGTGGATGCTGGGGTTCCTGAAAGGACCATGGGGATTATACCAAAGCTCCCAAACGGGCGGGAGAGTGCGGATGACTCTGCAGCACCGAATGAGAGAACTCCAGGTCCTCCTTTGCCAGGGTATCAAATTTGTAGAATTTTACAAACGTGTTCTCCCCTGACCACGTAGCTGCTCGGCAGAGTTGTAATGCCGAGACCCCTCGGGCAGCCGCCCAAAATGAGCCCACCTTCCTTGTGGAATGGGCCTTAACAGATTTAGGCTGTGGCAGGCCTGCCACAGAATGTGCAAGTTGAATTGTGTTACAAATCCAACGAGCAATCGACTGCTTAGAAGCAGGCGCACCCAACTTGTTGGGTGCATACAGTATAAACAGCGAGTCAGATTTTCTGACTCCAGCCGTCCTTGAAATGTATATTTTTAAAGCTCTGACAACGTCCAACAACTTGGAGTCCTCCAAGTCGCTTGTAGCCGCAGGCACTACAATAGGCTGGTTCAGGTGAAACGCTGATACCACCTTAGGGAGAAAATGCGGACGCGTCCGCAGCTCTGCCCTATCCGAATGGAAAATTAAATAAGGGCTTTTATAAGATAAAGCCGCCAGTTCAGATACTCTCCTGGCGGACGCCAGGGCCAGTAACATAGTCACTTTCCATGTGAGATATTTCAAATCCACATTTTTTAGTGGTTCAAACCAATGGGATTTGAGGAAATCTAAAACTACATTTAGATCCCACGGTGCCACCGGAGGCACCACAGGAGGCTGTATATGCAGTACTCCTTTGACAAAAGTCTGGACCTCAGGAACTGAGGCCAATTCTTTTTGGAAGAATATTGACAGGGCCGAAATTTGAACCTTAATAGATCCCAATTTGAGACCCATAGACAATCCTGATTGCAGGAAATGTAGGAAACGACCCAGTTGAAATTCCTCCGTCGGAGCACTCCGATCCTCGCACCACGCAACATATTTCCGCCAAATGCGGTGATAATGCTTCGCGGTGACTTCCTTTCTTGCCTTAATCAAGGTAGGAATGACTTCTTCTGGAATGCCTTTTCCTTTTAGGATCTGGCGTTCAACCGCCATGCCGTCAAACGCAGCCGCGGTAAGTCTTGGAATAGACACGGTCCCTGCTGAAGCAGGTCCTGTCTTAGAGGTAGAGGCCACGGATCGTCCGTGACCATCTCTTGAAGTTCCGGGTACCAAGACCTTCTTGGCCAATCCGGAGCCACTAGTATCGTTCTTACTCCGCTTTGCCGTATGATTCTCAATACCTTTGGTATGAGAGGCAGAGGAGGAAACACATACACCGACTGGTACACCCAAGGTGTTACCAGCGCGTCCACAGCTATTGCCTGCGGATCTCTTGACCTGGCGCAATACCTGTCCAGTTTTTTGTTGAGGCGAGACGCCATCATGTCCACCATTGGTCTTTCCCAACGGTTTATTAGCATGTGGAAAACTTCTGGATGAAGTCCCCACTCTCCCGGGTGAAGATCGTGTCTGCTGAGGAAGTCTGCTTCCCAGTTGTCCACTCCCGGGATGAACACTGCTGACAGTGCTATCACGTGATTCTCCGCCCAGCGAAGGATCCTGGCAGCTTCTGCCATTGCACTCCTGCTTCTTGTGCCGCCCTGTCTGTTTACATGGGCGACTGCCGTGATGTTGTCCGACTGGATCAACACCGGTCTTCCTTGAAGCAGAGGTTCCGCCTGGCTTAGAGCATTGTAGATTGCTCTTAGTTCCAGAATGTTTATGTGAAGAGACTTTTCCAGGCTCGACCACACTCCCTGGAAGTTTCTTCCTTGTGTGACTGCTCCCCAGCCTCTCAGGCTGGCGTCCGTGGTCACCAGGATCCAATCCTGTATGCCGAATCTGCGGCCCTCCAATAGATGAGCCCTCTGCAACCACCACAGAAGAGATACCCTTGTCCTTGGAGACAGGGTTATCCGCAGGTGCATCTGAAGATGCGTGCATTGATGTACAGACACCTTTCCTGGTTTTAGGAGATTCCTGACCAGGTCGGATAACTCCTTGGCTTTTTCCTCGGGAAGAAAAACCTTTTTCTGAACCGTGTCCAGAATCATCCCTAGGAACAGCAGACGAGTTGTCGGCATTAATTGGGATTTTGGAATATTCAGAATCCATCCGTGCTGCTTTAGCACCTCTTGAGATATTGCTAATCCCATCTCTAGCTGTTCTCTGGACCTTGCCCTTATTAGGAGATCGTCCAAGTATGGGATAATTAATACGCCTTTTCTTCGAAGAAGAATCATCATCTCGGCCATTACCTTTGTAAAGACCCGAGGTGCCGTGGACAAACCAAACGGCAGCGTCTGAAAATGATAGTGACAGTTTTGTACAACGAACCTGAGGTACCCCTGGTGTGAGGGGTAAATTGGAACGTGGAGATACGCATCCTTGATGTCCAAGGATACCATAAAGTCCCCTTCTTCCAGGTTCGCTATCACTGCTCTGAGTGACTCCATCTTGAACTTGAACTTCTTTATGTACAGGTTCAAGGACTTCAGATTTAGAATAGGCCTTACCGAGCCATCCGGCTTCGGTACCACAAATAGAGTGGAATAATACCCCTTCCCTTGTTGTAGAAGAGGTACCTTGACTATCACCTGCTGAGAGTACAGCTTGTGAATGGCTTCCAAAACTGTCTCCCTTTCGGAAGGGGACGTTGGTAAAGCAGACTTCAGGAAACGGCGAGGTGGATCTGTCTCTAATTCCAACCTGTACCCCTGAGATATTATCTGCAGGATCCAGGGATCTACCTGCGAGTGAGCCCACTGCGCGCTGTAATTTTTGAGACGACCTCCCACCGTCCCTGAGTCCGCTTGAGAAGCCCCAGCGTCATGCTGAGGCTTTTGTAGAAGCCGGGGAGGGCTTCTGTTCCTGGGAAGGAGCTGCCTGTTGCTGTTTCTTCCCTCGACCTCTGCCTCGTGGCAGATATGAATAGCCCTTTGCTCTCTTATTTTTAAAGGAACGAAAGGGCTGCGGTTGAAAAGTCGGTGCCTTTTTCTGTTGGGGAGTGACTTGAGGTAGAAAGGTGGATTTCCCGGCTGTAGCCGTGGCCACCAAATCTGATAGACCGACTCCAAATAACTCCTCCCCTTTATACGGCAAAACTTCCATATGCCGTTTTGAATCCGCATCGCCTGTCCACTGTCGCGTCCATAAAGCTCTTCTGGCCGAAATGGACATAGCACTTACCCGTGATGCCAGTGTGCAGATATCCCTCTGTGCATCACGCATATAAAGAAATGCATCCTTTATTTGTTCTAACGACAGTAAAATATTGTCCCTGTCCAGGGTATCAATATTTTCAATCAGGGACTCTGACCAAACTACCCCAGCACTGCACATCCAGGCAGTCGCTATAGCTGGTCGTAGTATAACACCTGCATGTGTGTATATACTTTTTTGGATATTTTCCATCCTCCTATCTGATGGATCTTTAAGTGCGGCCGTCTCAGGAGAAGGTAACGCCACTTGTTTTGATAAGCGTGTTAGCGCCTTGTCCACCCTAGGAGGTGTTTCCCAGCGCTCCCTAACCTCTGGCGGGAAAGGGTATAATGCCAATAATTTCTTTGAAATTATCAGCTTTTTATCAGGGGCAACCCACGCTTCATCACACACGTCATTTAATTCTTCTGATTCAGGAAAAACTATAGGTAGTTTTTTCACACCCCACATAATACCCTGTTTAGTGGTACCTGTAGTATCAGCTAAATGTAACGCCTCCTTCATTGCCAAAATCATATAACGTGTGGCCCTACTGGAAAATACGGTTGATTCGTCACCGTCACCACTGGAATCAGTGCCTGTGTCTGGGTCTGTGTCGACCGACTGAGGCAAAGGGCGTTTTACAGCCCCTGACGGTGTTTGAGGCGCCTGGACAGGCACTAATTGATTGTCCGGCCGCCTCATGTCGTCAAACGACTGCTTTAGCGTGTTGACACTATCCCGTAATTCCATAAATAAAGGCATCCATTCTGGTGTCGACCCCCTAGGAGGTGACATCCCCATATTTGGCAATTGCTCCGCCTCCACACCAATATCGTCCTCATACATGTCGACACACACGTACCGACACACAGCAGACACACAGGGAATGCTCTAAACGAAGACAGGACCCACTAGCCCTTTGGGGAGACAGAGGGAGAGTCTGCCAGCACACACCAAAAAGCGCTATATATGACAGGGATAGCCTTATAATAAGTGCTCCCTTATAGCTGCTTTATATATATCAAGATATTGCCATTAAATTTGCCCCCCCTCTCTGTTTTACCCTGTTTCTGTAGTGCAGTGCAGGGGAGAGACCTGGGAGCCGTCCTGACCAGCGGAGCTGTGAGAGGAAATGGCGCCGTGTGCTGAGGAGATAGGCCCCGCCCCTTTTTCGGCGGGCTCGTCTCCCGCTATTTTGTGAATACAGGCAGGGGTTAAATATCTCCATATAGCCTCTGGGGGCTATATGTGAGGTATTTTTAGCCTTTATATAGGTTTACATTTGCCTCCCAGGGCGCCCCCCCCCAGCGCCCTGCACCCTCAGTGACTGCGTGTGAAGTGTGCTGAGAGGAAAATGGCGCACAGCTGCAGTGCTGTGCGCTACCTTTAGAAGACTGCAGGAGTCTTCAGCCGCCGATTCTGGACCTCTTCTTACTTCAGCATCTGCAAGGGGGCCGGCGGCGTGGCTCCGGTGACCATCCAGGCTGTACCTGTGATCGTCCCTCTGGAGCTGATGTCCAGTAGCCAAGAAGCCAATCCATCCTGCACGCAGGTGAGTTCACTTCTTCTCCCCTCTGTCCCTCGTTGCAGTGATCCTGTTGCCAGCAGGAATCACTGTAAAATAAAAAACCTAAGCTAAACTTTCTCTAAGCAGCTCTTTATGAGAGCCACCTAGAATTGCACCCTTCTCGGCCGGGCACAAAAATCTAACTGGAGTCTGGAGGAGGGTCATAGGGGGAGGAGCCAGTGCACACCACCTGATCTGGAAAAGCTTTACTTTTTGTGCCCTGTCTCCTGCGGAGCCGCTATTCCCCATGGTCCTTTCAGGAACCCCAGCATCCACTAGGACGATAGAGAAATTAAGTGATTGAGTTGGTGTATGTACAGTATGTTATATTCTACGTGTATGGCGCATGCCCTGGTCAGATGATGGGCACAGTTGTGTGGCGCCCATTAGGGCAGAAATGCACCCACTGATTCGATGACTCTCATAGGGACTCGTCAGCAGTGGCATGGCACCAGAAGCTGAAGAGTAAGAGGCCGAGGGGCTAGAGAGGGACAATGAGGGTCACGAGGGCAAGACTGAAGGGGCAGGTGTAAAGCAGACACCGTGAAAGAGTCACAGGAAGGGATATCGAAAAAACAAACAGGCAATGCCAGGGACAAATACTGGAAAACTCAATAACCAAGAGTACACTTTATTTAAGAAGGAGAATTTAATAGCTCTAATATTAGTTCAAATGTGGCATATAATTATTTCCTATCATTCTCTCTTAAAAAAAGAAAATTTACCTAAAACTAAGACTTAGGGGGGAATTCAACTGTTATCGCAGGTCCCAGCACTCGCAGGCAACTATTCAAAGGGGATGCAGTTAGTACCCCAAAGGACAGGATCCCCGGCGGTCGATATACCAACGCCAGATTCCAGAGGGACCCCAGAAGCCCGGTGTCTAATAACTGGCGGTGCTTGGGACACAGTCGTCAAAATACAGACAGCCGGAATCCCGATCGTTCTACCATCCTGCAGCGGAGTGTGTGTGTGTGTGTTAAGTTTAGGCATGAGAAGGGGGGTTTGGGTGCAGGCACGGGAAAGGTATAGTTAGGTACCGGGGAGGGAGGGTTAGGGTCAGTCGGGATTCTGATGGTTGGGATGCCGCTGTCGGCATTTGACCGTCGGCATCGTGTCCATCGGGATATCATATTTATTCCATTCAAATGTTTCTAAAGGTTGGCGCAAGACCTTCATTTCAAATGAAATGCGTGAAAGTGATCCGTTTGGGCGCCCAAACGGGACATTTCGCGCTCGAGCTTGTTACTTTAGTTGTGTTACTCCCCAGTGGCCCAGGGAACTCGCATCTGGATGGCCTGCAACCTCAACATACGTATGCATGAGCTCACCCAAGCCACCCGTGAGTAAACACAGGCCACCACGAACAAAACTCAGGCATTTATTGCCTTACAGAAGAGATGGTGGCCCAAAGAGCTCTTATGGAAGCACCACCGACCTCAATGGGTAGCTCCCAAGCCACCAGCCCACAGACTGTCACTGGTGTTTCCCTCGAGGCATAGTGTCCATACACACTTTTTTGTTTTCTAATGTTTTTCTGTTTGCTAATGTTTGTTTTTTTCCTTTGGTAAAGTGTTCTAAAAAAGTTAATAATGGTGTCTTTATTATAAAGCAAGTTAAGTTGCTACTGTAAAATTGGTATTTTGTTTTTGTGAATTTGTTTTTATTGTAGATGTTGGTACACTATTTAAAGAGTACATTTATGTAAAAAAATGTTTTTAACACTTACATGTAGCTAAACTAGGGAGTACATTTTAGGTAATGGTTTTGTGTAATGTTTTTTTTTACACTTACAAGTAGGTACACTATTTATAGGCGTCAAATTATTGTAAATGGAGTTTTAAAGTTAAATATATCTTTAGAAGAAATGTTTATTTATTAAAAATGTAGTAGTTTTACTGTGTAGTTTTAATTGTTTTTCCAAAGTGTCACATACAACATGAAAAAAAAAGCAGGCAGTCTTTTCCCGGTATGCGATGCAGAACTGAACTTACAGCATAACGAAAAGCTGTAGCTCATGCATCGTAGCACTTGGGACAAAAATAATTGAAATGTACAATGAAAAAATATACACACAGGCTGAATTCACTCTGATCCCAAACCTCCTGGTGGGTGGAGGGAGATCTTCCTTTTCTTCCCACAATAATCACAAAAGGCAACTGGCAATAATCCTTGTTGTATAAGTTCAATTAAATGGATCCCTTACGCTGGTACCATAAACTGAAAATGAAAAAGAAGCACAATAGTGCAGACAACCAAATGCAGGAAGAATCGTTTATTTGTGGTTAATTTATGCACTCACAAACATTCGAGTGTTCAAAGGCATGTAGTATACGGTTGATCTACGAACATCTGATCCAATTAGGTTTGACAGATGAATACTTCAGTAGATTGGATCAGATGTTCGTAGATCAACAGTATACTATTGTGCTTCTTTTTCAGTTTCAGTTTATGGTACCAGCGTAAGGGATCCATTTAACTGAACTTATACAACAAGGATTATTGCCAATTGCCTTTTGTGATTATTGTGGGAAGAAAAGGAAGATCTCCCTCAACTCACCAGGAGGTTTGGGATCAGAGTGAATTCAGCCTGTGTGTATATTTTTTGATTGTAAGCGCAATTGAACATTTCAATTATTTTTGTCCAGATTTACTAATGGGAATATAGTGAAATTCCCTGAAAGTGTATTTGCTGCTAATATTCTGATTAATCAGCGCAGATTACAGAGGAAATGTATTTCTTGGCATCGTAGCACTTGTTATACAGAAGCGGTTGCACAAAAATATACAAGTGTTGCATTTCAGTGCAATCTCATGAAGCGGTGTACTGCAATTAAGATGGACACCCAAGCAAATAAGCAAGCAGACTTGCATGGGACCAGAAGCGCAAAGAAAGGGATGTTTGGCACAATGCAGCAATAGTGTATGAGGACACATCTGTATACATACATCTGCAATGGATTACTTACATGAGCACTGATCTTTAAACAAATATAAAAAGATTTTAGTTAAGCAAGAATGTAATATACATCATTTCTCAACCAACCTGCTTCATATAAGCATAACACATTGTTTCAGCCACACGCTTCCCTTCATCATAGCATGCTCGGGGACCAATAGGATTCACATGTCCCCAGTAGTCTTCATTTTGAGGATGTACTTCAGGATCTAAAAGAAAAAAAAAAGTCCATAAAACTCTGATTTCACTACCTGATTTACAAATGAAGAGGCAAGCGGATGAAGTTGTTATGTAACAATTTTCTGAAAAATCAGTTTTTATTTAATTGATGACAGTGTTTTAACCGGGTTGGGGCTGGGAGACCGGCGCTCCAGATACAGCAGAATGCCCGCGCGGGGAGCGAGCGCAACAATGCCCCTTGTGGGCTCGCTGCGCTCGCCACAGGTTCTATTCCCACACAAGTGGGAACAGTCCCTGTGGGTCGGCATTCTGCCTGCCGGCATTTTATTTGCTTGGGATTCCAATGTCGGCATGGTGAATGCCGGGATCCCGCGCAAAAAGGTCACATGACTGCATCGGTTCTGACGTAGGGATCATAGTAACTATGTTATTTTAAATGCTGGTTGTCTATTTACTGATATATTTGGGGATAGAAGTGCTATGTCCATTTCTTAAGTTCTAATAATCAAAATATCTCAGTTTCTTCTAAATGTAGCATAAAAACTTCAGCCATTCGCCTCTTCAATGATTTTTGTATGTTAAAGGAAGAGGAAAAATAATTCACTAAAAACGTGTTCTTTAGGAGAGAGGCCACAATATAAAACACAATGAAAGATTTTTGGATGATTAGTTATTTTACTGAAGTTGAAAACTTAAGTATACGATTGTTCTACAAACTTGTTCTCCTGCTTATTAAAGCTTTTAAGTACTATAAATGATTAAAAATATTTAAAATGCTTCTGTTAGCAGCTTGCCCTAAATTAAGAAATCTAGAGGAAAATGTAAAAGGGCTTTTTAATTGTAAACTTAACATTCTAACATGCTTGTTCAGAACAAAATGAAGAGCACTGAATCCATATACGGTAATTTTTTGACTCTTAAAAAACAAAAAACAAAAAGTAAAAAAAAAAAAACAAGAACCCTTAAACAATTGTCATTTACCTCCATAGACCTCTGAAGTGGAAGCCAGCAGGAGCCGAGCTCCAACACGTTTCGCTAGTCCTAGAAAGCAAGACCATTATTGGTTACAGTCTAGAACACATTTCAGGCAAATAAAACGAATGCAGAGCTGCATTTTTGATAAGTCAGATCTATATATGCAGTCTATATCGTACGTAACTCACCTAACATATTCAGTGTCCCTATTGTGTTGGTTTTCAGTGTCTTGATGGGATTATACATGTAATTTGGAGGAGATGCAGGAGAAGCCAAGTGGTAAATTTGGTCCACTGTTGGAGAAAATAGACATACTGTAGATATTCACTACCAATTCATACCTTGTATCCCAGGGTCAAATTAATACACATTCAGTATATTGTCATTTTTTTTCCTGAGAACATTGACTCCATTTGCAGTACTCATTGCACGTCAAATGAAATAAATATTAATAGTCTTAACCAGTTTGTAAACAATTTGTAGTAGTTATAATAATCCTTTCAGACAAATGAGAGAGGATGTTTAAAAGAGATATGGAGGATGTACTGTACTGCAATATCAACCACATATCAGCTTTAACCTGTCATGTTTAATTAGACTGGGAAAGCTACCATCCAGATTGGCTGTTATGAGTCACAGTTAATTATGCTTAAAACGGTTTCAAAGCAGTTCTGAAGCCGGTTCTGAAGTCTGAAAATTCTCCATAAACTGAACAAAGCTACTCTGATGAGCATTTCCAATGTTTGTACATGTGAAAGTTACAACTTCAAAGTAATGTGAAGAGAAAAAACAAACAAAAAAAACAAAAAGGTAGAACTATAAAATGTACATTTTAAAGCTTCAGCATACAGAGAAGGTAGCAATTTATAGTCAAATGCAGTGGTTCCCAAACTGGGAGTTGTGGCGCCCTAGGGTTCAGCAGGCTACTTGCAGCAGTGCCCTGAATTTGTGCTCGAGGGCCAAATCAAATTATTTATGGTCAATGTAATAGGCAAAACCAGTGCTGGTGGCTGCCATTCATAAAATGTGTGGACAAACAGAAGCACATCCCTGTACACCACCACATAACTGATGACAGGTAAACACAAATTACTTAAAATAATACTTCTTTTGCTGAATTTCTCAATAAGAAAGGAGTACCATGAAAACAAAGTTGACACTATTTATGTACTCTGTAATTGGGTGCTGTGGTTCCCTTGTGGCGCCATATAAATAAAGGATGATGATGATGACAACGACAACAACAACAACAACAACAACAGAGAGCCATGATTCAAGAAAGTTTGGGAGCCACTGGCTTATTGCAATATCTTTCAACTATGAGTTGCACATTTGAGTTTGTTTAGTTGTATTAATCTATAATGGAGCTAGAACCCCCCAAAAAAAAGTTAAGTTAGATATTTTTGAGATCAGCTCACCCAAATGTTTGCGTTTGCTGGACCTAGCAGGAACGTTAGAATTTTTAACAAACTCATAAGGGGAAATTAAATTAGCCAAAGTAATTTACCGCAGCTAATTGACCACCCCAGGGATAGCCAATTGTCCCCGATCCCAGCAGTCATCAGGGTTTTCCACTTGCCTCAACCAGCGCCGTTTGTTATTTAGAAAACATACAGGTCTGGGAACTTATCCCAGATCCTATGTGTTTTCGTGAGAAAACGGAATATTTTTGTGCAAAAAAAAATAAAACCACAGGGTATAATTGAATAGCCCAATGGGAAACATTCGGGCAAAAGCTCGATAATACGTTTTTTTATAATGCAAAAGTTTAGCTGGGACAATTGAATATCTCCCATAGTATGAGCTTTTCCTGTCACATCCAATGCTTTTTTAGTAGTTTATTAACCAAGACCTGATGCTGCATTTTACCTTTTTAATTTGCATGGCATAGAATGTATTGCAAACATATACCAGCCACCATACTGCATTCTTCTGCAACTGTAATTGTAAATTATGCCTAAGCTATAAAAATGATTAGCACAAGAACTCATACTCATGTAAAACATGCAAATTTGTCATTAAAGCATGCATAATTAGTATTTGTTGAAGCAAAAAAAAAAAAGAAAGTTGATTAAAACCTCGTTAAAAAGCAACATTATGAGATATCCCATATCTTTTGTAAATGTGAAAGATTTCGGTACAACTACTTGAACCATAGATTGGTTCAATCCGCAAGACAACGATAACTAAATATAGCACCAACATTCCTAAGCGAGATGTGCGACCGGGAAACCAACAGTGATATGAAGCAGATTACCTTCAATGTAAAGTGGCTCAACAACATCATGATTAATAAGTTCAAAATTCTCATGACCAATCCAGTGCTCCACATTTCTTTTCCTGCCAGTAAAAAAGTTATCCACAACGGTGACTTCATGGCCGTCCATCATCAGTTTGTCTGTGAGATGTGACCCCACAAATCCTGCTCCGCCAGTTATCTGCATAAGAAAACATTACACAATTCTAGCACATACTGACACTATACCACAACAGATTAGCAGGATAAAAATATTTGTGTTACTAAAAGGTATTATATTTAAAATGATGCGTCAAATATTAGGGTCAGTAATGTTGGACCTTGTTATTAGGACCATGGTGATCAATACAAATAGATTAAGTGCAGTATCACTTGCATAATGTTCAGCCATGATACACCTGAAAGAGATTATACCATGGGCCGGATACAATTACTTGTGGTAATTTACTACGCTGGGAAAAAATACAAAATTATTATTATTATTCATAAAAAACAATGTTATGCAATAATGAAAAGAATTACAAGGTGAAGTTGCAGGAGGGTGGTAGTACTCATGGGGTGCAGTGAAAAAATATTTAATTTGAGGTTAGAGATGTGTGCAGTCAGTTACAAGTTATGGACTGTAAATAGGAGAACCGAGTTAGCTGGTACAGGGGGGGAGGGAGTGTTTGGACAATGTGTTCAACAAGTTAAATAATAGAGGGGATGGGGATGTTTCAGGAACATAGGAACACATTTGCAAACAAAGTTTCAAAACAGACTTTTTTGAGGTGTTAAAAGTGGAAACAGACAGAATGAAACATCAAATATTCTTTACATATCACCTTCCTCAAAGTTGCTGATAACCCAGTCACAGTGCTTGGAGTTGGGATATTTATATGAATTACTGCATAATAAGTAGCTCCTTAAGTTTACTGAAAACATTCTAACAAGCTTAAAGTATATAAAAATAAGATTTTAAACCTACCGGTAAATCTTTTTCTCGTAGTCGGTAGAGGATGCTGGGACTCCGTAAGGACCATGAGGATAGACTGGCTCCGCAGGAGACAAGGGCACTTTAAGAAAGACTGACTCTGGGTGTGCACTGGCTCCTCCCTCTATGCCCCTCCTCCAGACCTCAGTTAGAGAAACTGTGCCCAGAGGAGATGGACAGTACGAGGAAAGGATTTTAGTTAATCCAAGGGCAAGACACCAATCACACCGTATAACTTGTGTTAAACTAACCAGTTAACAGTATGAAAAACAACATAGTTTCGGTCCAAAACCGATGAAACTATAACATAACCTTTATTTAAGCAATAACTATATACAAGTCTTGCAGAAGTAGTCCGCACTTGGGACGGGCGCCCAGCATCCTCTACAGGCTACGAGAAAAAGATTTACAGGTAGGTTTAAAATCTTATTTTCTCTAACGTCCTAGAGGATGCAGGGACTTCGTAAGGACCATGGGGATTATACCAAAGCTCCCAAATGGGCGGGAGAGTGCGGATGACTCTGCAGCACCGATTGAGCAAACATGAGGTCCTCCTCAGCCAGGGTATCAAACTTATAAAACTTTGCAAAGGTGTTTGACCCCGACCAAGTAGCAGCTCGGCACATCTGTAGTGCCGAGACCCCTCGGGTAGCCGCCCAAGACGAGCCCACGTTCCTAGTGGAATGGGCCTTAACCGATTTTGGTAACGGCAATCCTGCCGTAGAATGCGCTTGCTGGATCGTGTTACGGATCCAGCGAGCAATAGTCTGCTTTGAAGCAGGGCCGCCAACCTTGTTGGCTGCATACAGGACAAACAGTGCTTCTGTTTTTCTGATCCTAGCCATTCTGGCCACGTAAATTTTCAAAGCCCTGACCACATCAAGGGACTCGGAATCCTCCAAGTCACGAGTAGCCACAGGCACGACAATAGGTTGGTTCATATGAAAGGATGAGATCACCTTAGGTAGGAATTGAGGACGGGTCCGCAATTCCGCTCTATCCATATGGAAAACCAGATAGGGGCTTTTATGTGATAAAGCCGCCAATTCCGAAACTCGCCTAGCCGAAGCCAAGGCTAACAACATGACCACCTTCCAAGTGAGATATTTTAACTCCACCGTTTTGAGTGGTTCAAACCAATGTGACTTAAGGAAACTTCACACCACGTTAAGGTCCCAAGGCGCCACCGGAGGTACAAAAGGAGGCTGAATATGCAGTACTCCCTTTACAAAAGTCTGCACTTCAGGTAGAGAGGCCAATTCCTTTTGAAAGAAAATGGACAAGGCCGAAATCTGAACTTTTATGGAGCCTAATTTTAGGCCCAAATTCCCTCCAGTTTGCAGGAAGTGAAGGAGACGACCCAGATGGAATTCCTCCGTAGGAGCATTCCTCGCCTCACACCAAGAAACATATTTTCTCCATATTCGGTGATAATGTTTTGATGTCACGTCCTTCCTAGCCTTTATTAGCGTAGGAATGACTTCATCCGGAATACCTTTTTCCGCTAGGATCCGGCGTTCAACCGCCATGCCGTCAAACGCAGCCGCGGTAAGTCTTGGAACAGACAGGGCCCCTGCTGCAGCAGGTCCTGTCTTAGAGGAAGAGGCCACGGATCTCCTGTGAGCAATTCCTGTAGATCCGGATACCAAGTCCTTCGTGGCCAATCTGGAACAATGAGGATTGTTCTCACTCTTCTTTGCCTTATTATTCTCAACACCTTGGGTATAAGAGGAAGAGGAGGAAACACATAGACCGACCGAAACACCCACGGTGTCACCAGGGCGTCCACAGCTATCGCCTGAGGATCTCTTGACCTGGCGCAATACCTTTTTAACTTTGTGTTGAGACGGGACGCCATCATGTCTATCTGGGGCAGTTCCCACCGACCTGCGATCAGCGCGAAGACTTCCTGATGAAGTCCCCACTCTCCCGGATGCAGGTCGTGTCTGCTGAGGAAGTCTGCTTCCCAGTTGTCCACTCCCGGAATGAACACTGCTGACAGTGCGCTTACATGATTTTCCGGCCAGCGAAGAATCCTGGTGGCTTCCGCCATTGCTACCCTGCTCCTTGTGCCGCCTTGTCGGTTTACATGAGCTACTGCGGTGACATTGTCCGACTGAATCAGAACTGGTTTGTCGCGAAGTAATGCCTCCGCTTGACGTAGGGCATTGTATATGGCCCTCAACTCCAGGATGTTGATGTGGAGACAAGTCTCTAGACTCGACCAAAGACCTTGGAAATTTCTTCCTTGTGCGACTGCTCCCCAACCTCGGAGACTTGCATCTGTAGTCACCAGGATCCAGTCCTGAATGCCGAACCTGCGACCCTCTAGGAGGTGAGCACTCTGCAGCCATCACAGGAGAGACACCCTTGCTCTGGGGGACAGGGTGATCCTCTGATGCATTTGTAGATGTGACCCGGACCACTTGTCCAGTAGGTCCCATTGGAAGGTCCTCGCATGGAACCTGCCGAAGGGAATGGCTTCGTACGATGCCACCATTGTCCCCAGGACTCGAGTGCAGTGATGCACTGACACCTGTTTTGGCTTCAATAGGTTCCTGACCAGAGTCATGAGTTCCTGAGCTTTTTCCATTGGAAGAAAAACCTTCTTCTGGTCTGTGTCCAGAATCAAGCCCAAGAAGGTCAGACGCGTCGAAGGAACCAACTGTGACTTCGGGATATTGAGAATCCAGCCGTGTTGCTGTAACACCTTCAAAGACAGAGACCCGCTGTCCAGTAACGTCTCCCGAGATCTCGCCTTTATCAGGAGATCGTCCAAGTATGGGATAATTGTGACCCCTCGCTTGCGCATGAGCACCATCATTTCCGCCATTACCTTGGTGAAAATCCTCGGGGCCGTTGAAAGCCCAAACGGCAACGTCTGAAATTGGTAATGACAATCTTGTACAGAAAATCTCAGGAACGCCTGATGAGGAGGAAATATTGGAACATGAAGGTATGCATCCTTTATGTCCAGGGAAACCATAAAATCCCCCCCTTACTGGCTGGCGATAACCGCCCTGAGCGATTCCATCTTGAATTTGAACATTTTCTAGTATAGGTTCATGGATTTTAAATTAAAAATAGGTCTGACCAAACCGTCCGGTTTCGGAACCACAAACAGGGTTGAGTAATAACCCTTTCCTTGCTGCAGTAGAGGAACCTTGACCACTACCTGTTGAAGATACAATTTTTGTATTGCATTCAACACTAACTCCCTCTCTGAGGGAGCCGCAGGTAGAGCCGATTTGAAAAACCGGCGAGGAGGCACCTCTTCGAATTCCAGCTTGTATCCCTGAGAAACAATTTCTATTGCCCAGGGATCCACCTGTGAATGAACCCAGATGTGGCTGAAAAGTCGAAGACATTCCCCCACTTGAGCGGACTCCCCCAGGGAAGCCCCAGCGTCATGCAGTGGATTTTGCAGAGGCAGGGGAGGACTTCTGTTCCTGGGAACTAGCTGTGTGCAGCTTTTATCCTCTGCCCTTACCTCTGGCAAGAAAGGACGATCCTCGTACTCTTTTGCTTTTATTCGAACGAAAGGACTGCATTTGATAATGAGGTGCTTTCTTAGGCTGTGAGGGAACATAAGGCAAAAAATTTGATTTACCTGCCGTAGCTGTGGAGACGAGGTCCGAGAGGCCTTCTCCAAATAACTCCTCACCTTTGTAAGGCAAAGACTCCATATGTCTCTTTGAGTCGGCATCACCCGTCCACTGTCGGGTCCATAAGACTCGCCTAGCAGAAACAGACAGAGTTTGTTCTGGAACTTAGCAAACAAATGTCTCTTTGATCATCCCTCATATATAACGCAGCATCTTTTATATGCCCTAGGGTCATTAAAATGGTATCCTTATCTAGGGTCTCAATTTCCGTAGATAAGGAGTCTGTCCATGCTGCGACAGCACTACAAACCCAGGCCGATGCCATTGCTGGTCTAAGAATTGTACCTGAATGTGTGTAAATGGACTTCATGGTAACCTCCTGTCTGCGATCAGCAGCATCCTTGAGGGTAGCCGTATCTTGGGATGGCAGCACTATCTTCTTTGATAAACATGTTAAAGCCTTGTCCACCTTAGCAGAAGACCCCCATCGTATCCTATCCGTTCGCGGGAAAGGATACGCCATAAGAATCCTTTTGGGAATCTGCAGCCTCTTGTCTGGAGATTCCCAAGCCTTTTCGCACAGCTCGCTCAGCTCATACGAGGATGGAAAAGTGACCTCAGGCTTTTTCTCTTTATACATGTGAACCCTCTTGTCAGGGACAGGGGGTTCCTCTGTGATATGCAAAACATCTTTTATTGCAATAATCATATATCGAATGCCCTTAGCCACTTTTGGCTGTAATTTTGCCTCCTCATAGTCGACACTGGAGTCTGAATCCGTGTCGGTATCTTTGTCCATTATTTGGGACAATGTGCGCTTCTGAGACCCGGAAGGTCCCGGTGACACAGGGACAGGCATGGACTGACTACCTGACTGTTCCCTAGCCTCAGCCTTGTCTAATCTCTTGTGTAATAAATTTACACTAGCACTCAAGACATTCCACATCTCCATCCAGTCCGGTGTCGGCGCTGCCGACGGAGATCTGACATTCATACACTCCCCCTCCTCCTTAGGTGAGCCTTCCACTTCATACATGTCGACACACGCGTACCGACACACCCCACACACACACAGGGAAGCTCTTATCTGAAGACAGTTCCCCACCAGGCCCTTTGGAGAGACAGAGAGAGAGAGTATGCTAGCACACACCCCAGCGCTATATAACCCAGGCAAAACACAGAATGTTTCCCCAGTAGCGCTGAAATAACATGTTTTTCGCCAATTATGTGCCCCCCCTTCTTGAAAAACCCACTGTCGCCTCAGTAAGCAGGGGAGAGTCCGGGGAGCTTCCTCTCAGCGCTGTGCTGTGGAGAAAAATGGCGCTGGTGAGTGCTGAGGGAGAAGCCCCGCCCCCTCGGCGGTGGGCTTCTGTCTCGCTCAAATTATTAAAAAACATGGCGGGGGCTCTTTATATACATGTACAGTGCCCAGCTGTACATGTATATATGCGTTTATGCCATAATAGAGGTTTATATTGCTGCCCAGGGCGCCCCCCCTGCGCCCTGCACCCTTACAGTGACCGGAGTGTGTGAGGTGTATGGGAGCAATGGCGCACAGCTGCAGTGCTGTGCGTTACCTCAGTGAAGATCACAAAGTCTTCTGCCGCCTTTGAAACCTTCTTACTTCTCATACTCACCCGGCTTCTATCTTCTGGCTCTGCGAGGAAGATGGCGGCGCGGCTCTGGGACGAACTCCAGGGTGAGACCTGTGTTCCGACTCACTCTGGAGCTAATGGTGTCCAGTAGCCTAAGAAACAGGACCTTGAAACTCAGAGAAGTAGGGCTGTTTCTCTCTCCTCAGTCCCACGATGCAGGGAGTCTGTTGCCAGCAGTGCTCCCTGAAAATAAGAAACCTAATTAAAATACTTTCTTAGCAGGAAACTCAGGAGAGCTCCCTGCAGTGCACCCATCTCCTCTGGGCACAGTATCAAACTGAGGTCTGGAGGAGGGGCATAGAGGGAGGAGCCAGTGCACACCCAGAGTCAAAGTCTTTCTTAAAGTGCCCATGTCTCCTGCGGAGCCCGTCTATCCCCATGGTCCTTACGGAGTCCCAGCATCCTCTAGGACGTTAGAGAAATAAATAAAAATATTTACATGTGTGTGTAGAATTGTATCCATCTTTACAGTAGTTTACCTATTTTCACATTTTCTATTTTAAAAATGATTTCCCTTTCCTTCCTAATAATAGTCCCTGTGGATCCTTCCCCTGGGATACTTCCCATGTGTTCAATTTAGCAGGGCCCCAACACATACATAAATCACCACAAGACCTCTGCCAATAACAGAAGTAATCTGAAAAACTTTGTAAATGAAAGCTGTAGGGAGTAATCTTCCTTGATGCAGAGACATCTTCCTTGATGCCAGTGCCAAAAGTAATCCTCAGGTACCAGCTAGTCACAAATATTGTGACACTGCAAAATACAGCAAATGGCGATGGGCCCAGTGTAGGAAAACCCTTGAAGTTACTATTATTGGAAGGGATTCAGTAACATAGTTTTTATTATAACAATGGTCAGATTTTTCTATGTGAGAATATGAAGTTATGGACATACTGTATGAAAACAGAGGGAAACCGTGTTAAATATAAAAAGTTAAACCAGTGAGCAAGAAGCCCAACCATTTTCTACCTCATTGTACTGTATGTGATGGTACATATAGAGATATTTTGTATATTACTATGCCATTACAGATAGCGGAACAGCAAGCAGAGTGACCATTCTTAAGAGAGACATGCACCTCCTCTGCACAAGTGTTACTTATACACACGTGAAAGGACCGGTGTGATTATTTACCAGGATTCTCTTTCTGTCCTTTTCTGAAAGAAATTTTACTGGTGGGTACTTTTGTGTAAAACTGCAATGAGAAGACAGAAAAATGCAATACTTTAGACATAAAACTATATTAAATAATGATCATCTTGTTCAAATAACAAGTTTTTAAACCTACCGGTAAATCTTTTTCTCCTAGTCCGTAGAGGATGCTGGGGACTCCGTAAGGACCATGGGGTATAGAAGGGCTGCGCAGGAGACATGGGCACTATAAAGAACTTTAGATGGGTGTGCACTGGCTCCTCCCTCTATGCTCCTCCTCCAGACCTCAGTTAGAGAACTGTGCCCAGAGGAGACGGACAGTACGAGGAAAGGATTTTTGTTAATCTAAGGGCAAGATTCATACCAGCCCACACCATCCACACCGTATAACATGGAATATACGCCACCAGTTAACAGTATGAACAAAACAGCATCAGCCAAAGACTGATCTCAACTGTAACATAACCCTTATGTAAGCAATAACTATATACACGCCTTGCAGAAAAATGTCCGCACTGGGACGGGCACCCAGCATCCTCTACGGACTAGGAGAAAAAGATTTACCGGTAAGTTTAAAATCTTATTTTCTCTTACGTCCTAGAGGATGCTGGGGACTCCGTAAGGACTATGGGGATTATACCAAAGCTCCAGACCGGGCGGGAGAGTGTGGATGACTCTGCAGCACCGATTGAGCAAACATAAGGTCCTCATCAGCCAGGGTATCAAACTTGTAGAATTTTGCAAAAGTGTTAGAACCCGACCAAGTCGCCGCTCGGCAAAGCTGTAACGCCGAGACGCCTCGGGCAGCCGCCCAAGAAGAGCACACCTTCCTAGTGGAATGGGCCTTTACCGAATTTGGTAACAGAAATCCAGCCGTATAATGAGCTTGCTGAATCGTGTTACAGATCCAGCGAGCAATAGTCTGCTTAGAAGCAGGAGCGCCAACCTTGTTGGCTGCATGCAGGACAAACAGTGCCTCTGTTTTCCTAACCCTAGCCATCCTGGCTACATAAATTTTTAAGGCCCCGACTACATCCAGGGACTTGGAATCCTCCAAGTCATTCGTAGCCACAGGTACCACAATAGGTTGGTTCATGTGAAACGATGAAACCACCTTAGGCAAAAATTGAGGACGAGTCTTTAATTCTGCTCTATCCACATGGAAAATCAGATAGGGGCTCTTGTGCGACAAAGCTGCCAATTCGGACACCCGCCTTGCAGATGCCAAGGCCAACAACATGACCACCTTCCAAGTGAGAAATCTTAACTCAACCGTTTGAAGAAGTTCAAACCAGTGAGATTTTAGGAACTTTAACACCACGTTAAGGTCCCATGGTGCCACTGGAGGCACAAAAAGAGGCTGTATGTGCAGCACTCCCTTTACAAAAGTCTGGACTTCTGGGAGAGAAGCCAATTCCTTCTGAAAGAAAATTGATAGGGCCGAAATCTGTACCTTAATGGAGCTAATTTTAGGCCCATATCCACTCCTGTCTGTAGAAAGTGGAGAAAACGGCCCAGATGGAAATCTTCCGTAGAAGCATTCTTGGATTCACACCAAGATACATACTTTCTCGAGATACGGTGATAATGTTTTGCCGTCACTTCCTTCCTAGCCTTTATCAGAGTAGGGATGATATCTTCCGGAATGCCTTTCCCAGCTAGGATTCGGTGTTCAACCGCCATGCCGTCAAACGTAACCGCGGTAAGTCTTGGAACAGGCAGGGCCCCTGTTGCAACAGGTCCTCTCCGAGAGGAAGAGGCCACGGATCTTCTGTGAGCATTTCCTGAAGATCTAAATACCAGGCCCTTCGAGGCCAATCTGGAACAATGAGTATTGTCTGTACTCTTTTTCGTCTTATGATTCTCAATATCTTTGAGATGAGTGGAAGAGGAGGGAACACATAGACCGACTGAAACACCCATGGTGTCACCAGGGCGTCCACTGCTACTGCCTGAGGGTCCCTTGACCTGGCACAATACCTCTGAAGCTTCTTGTTGAGGCGTGAAGCCATCATGTCTATTTGAGGAAGTCCCCACTGACTTGTTATCTCTGCAAAAACTTCTTGATGAAGTCCCCACTCTCCTGGATGGAGATAGTGTCTGCCGAGGAAGTCTGCTTCCCAGTTGTCCACTCCCGGAATGAAGACTACTGCCAAAGCGCTTATGTGATTTTCCGCCCAGCGCAGAATCTTGGTGGCTTCCGCCATTGCCACTCTGCTCCTTGTTCCGCCTTGGCGGTTTACACGAGCCACGACTGTGACGTTGTCTGATTGAATCAGAACCGGTAGGTCGCGAAGAAGAGTCTCCGCTTGACGTAGGCCGTTGAATATGGCCCTCAATTCCAGTAAATTGATGTGTAGACAAGCCTCCTGACTTGACCATATCCCCTGAAAGTTTCTTCCTTGTGTGACTGCTCCCCAAACTTGGAGGCTCGCGTCCGTGGTCACCAGAACCCAGTCTTGAAAGCCGAACCTGCGACCCTCTAGAAGATGAGCACTCTGCAGCCAACATAGGAGAGACACCCTGGCCCTGGGGGACAGGCTTATTTTCTGATGAATTTGGAGATGGGACCCGGACCACTTGTCCAGAAGGTCCCACTGAAAAGTCCTTGCATGAAACCTGCTGAAGGGGATGGCCTCGTAGGTCGCCACCATTTTCCCTAGTACTCTAGTGCATTGATAGACCGACACTCTTTTCGGTTTTAACAGGTCTCTGACCATGTTCTGGAGTTCCTGGGCTTTTTCCGTTGGGAGAAAAACCCTCTATTGTTCCGTGTCCAGAATCATGTTAAGAACGATAGTCGAGTTGTTGGAACCAACTGTTACTTTGGTAGATTTAGAATCCAGCCATGTTGCTGCAGCACTCCCAGGGAGAGCGCCACTCTTTTCAGCAACTGATCTCTCGATCTCGCTTTTATCAGGAGATCGTCCAAGTACGGGATAATTGTGACTCCCTGCCGGCGCAGGAGCACCATCAATTCCGCCATTACCTTGGTGAAAATCCTCGGGGCCGTGGAAAACCCAAACGGCAACGTCTGAAAATGGTAATGACAGTCCTGTACAGCGAATCTCAGGTATGCCTGATGAGGGGGATATATGGGGACATGAATGTATGCATCCTTTATGTCCAGTGACACCATAAAATCCCCCCCTTCCAGGCTGGAGATTACTGCCCGGAGCGATTCCATCTTGAATTTGAACTTTTCCGAGTACAGGTTTAGGGATTTTAAATTTAGAATGGGTCTGACCGAGCCATCCGGTTTCGGGACCACAAATAGGGTTGAATAGTACCCTTTTCCCTGTTGAACCCGGGGAACCTCGACTACCACTTGTTGTTGATACAATTTTTGAATTGCCGCTAAAATTATCTCCCTTTCTGGGGTAGAAGCTGGTAAAGCCGATTTGAAAAACCGGCGAGGAGGCACGTCTTCGAATTCCAGCGTGTAACCTTGGGATACAATTTCCATCGCCCAATGATCCACTTCTGACTGAACCCAGACATGGCTGAAGAATCGAAGACGTGCCCCCACCGGCGCAGACTCCCTCAGTGGAGCCCCAGCGTCATGCGGTGGATTTAGTAGAAGCCGGGGAGGACTTCTGCTCCTGGGAACTAGCCGTAGCCGGCAGTTTTTTCCCTCTACCCTTACCTCTGGCGAGGAAGGAAGAGCCCCGACCTCTTCTGGACTTATGCGACCGAAAGGACTGCATCTGATATTGCGTCGTTTTCTTTTGCTGTGGGGAAACATAAGGTAAAAAGGTAGATTTACCCGCGGTAGCAGTGGAAACCAGGTCCGCGAGACCTTCCCCAAATAAATCCTCACCTTTGTAAGGTAAAACTTCCATATGCTGCTTTGAGTCGGCATCACCCGTCCATTGGCGGGTCCACAGGGCTCGCCGAGCAGAAATCGCAGTGGCGTTGGCTCTTGAACCTAGTAGCCCAATGTCTCTCTGAGGGTCTCTCATATATAAGACTGCGTCTTTAATATGACCTAAGGTCAATAAAATGGTATCCCTATCTAGGGTATCAATGTCAGCTGACAAGGTATCTGTCCAAGCTGCTACAGCACTACAAACCCAAGCCGATACTATTGCCGGTCTGAGCAAAGCACCCGTATGTGTATAAATTGATTTTAAGGTTGTTTCCTGTCTGCGATCAGCAGGATCCTTGAGGGCTGCTGTGTCTGGAGACGGCAGCGCCACCTTTTTTGACAAGCACGTTAACGCCTTGTCCACTCTGGGCGAGGATTCCCACCGTAACCTGTCCTGCGCAGGGAAAGGATACGCCATAAGAATTCTTTTGGGAATCTGCAGTTTCTTGTCTGGAGTTTCCCAAGCTTTTTGAAATAACGCGTTCAGCTCATGAGATGGGGGAAAGGTTACCTCAGGTTTCTTTTCCTTAAACATGTGTACCCTCGTGTCAGGGACAGAGGGGTCATCTGTGATATGTAAAACATCCTTTATTGCAATAATCATGTGATGAATACTTTTGGCCACCCTTGGGTATAACCTCGCATCATCGTAGTCGACACTGGAGTCAGTATCCGTGTCGGTATCAGTGTGTGCTACTTGGGACAGGGGACGTTTCTGAGACCCTGAAGGGCCCTGTGACACAGTCAAAGCCATGGACTGACTCCCTGTTCTATCCCTGGACTCTGCTTTGTCCAATCTCTTATGTAATAAAGACACATTTGCATTTAAAACATTCCACATGTCCAACCAATCCGGTGTCGGCGTTGCCGACGGCGACACCACAATCATTTGCTCTACCTCCTCCTTAGATGAGCCTTCCGCTTCAGACATGCCGACACACACGTACTGACACCCCTACACACTCAGGGATATATTTATATGGAGACAATTCCCCACTAAGGCCCTTTGGAGAGACAGAGAGAGAGTATGCCAGCACACACCAGCGCCACCTAACTCTGGAAACAGAATTCCCAGTTAAACAGCGCTTTTATACCAATATATGCATATACACTCACTGCGCCAATCTAATGTGCCCCCTCCCCCTTTTTGCCCTCTGTCACCGTGTTCAGCAGGGGAGAGTCTGGGGAGCCAGCTTCTCTGCAGTGTGCTGTGGAGAAAATGGCGCTGGTTAGTGCTGGAGGATTAAGCCCCGCCCCCTTAGCGACGGGCTTTGGTCCTGCTCAAATTCACAATCCTGGGGGGGGGGGGGGGGGGGGATTATCTTATATACTGCCTCCCCAGTATATCTATATACTTTAGCCAGTCCCGAGAGGTTTAATATTGCTGCCCAGGGCGCCCCCCCTGCGCCCTGCACCCTTCAGTGCCCGCTGTGTGTGCGAGTAGAAAAGATCTGAAGTCTTCAGCCGCCTTTGAAGTCTTCTTTCTTCTGATACTCACCCGGCTTCTATCTTCCGGCTCTGTGAGGGGGACGGCGGCGTGGCTCCGGGACGAACGGCGAGGGTGAGACCTGCGTTCTGACCCTCTGGAGCTAATGGTGTCCAGTAGCCTAAGAAGCAGAGCCTATCACTTAAGTAGGTCTGCTTCTCTCCCCTCAGTCCCACGATGGAGGGAGCCTGTTGCAAGCAGTGCTCCCTGAAAATAAAAAACCTAACAAAATTATTTTTCAGAGAAACTCAGGAGAGCTCCCCTGTAATGCACCCAGTCTCCACTGGGCATAGGATCTAACTGAGGTCTGGAGGAGGGGCATAGAGGGAGGAGCCAGTGCACACCCATCTAAAGTTCTTTATAGTGCCCATGTCTCCTGCGGAGCCCGTCTATACCCCATGGTCCTTACGGAGTCCCCAGCATCCTCTAGGACACAAGAGAAATTATAGTTTACATAGCTTAATAACTAGACATAAACCAGTCATAATCCCCACAGCATTAAACATTGCTGAAGTGCCAGATTATTAAAAAACGACACAAATGACTCTCTGCACAACTAGAGTCAATAAGATATTCATTAAGGAGTAGAACGACGACACTGGAACCCTTTCACGTTTATCTAGGTATATGAGGCCCACATTTGCTGCAGAAAGTTCTTTCTTTTTTACTCCAATAATATTGGTGCTCTACATTGGGGGATAATCATTTGTTTAAAAAGTCAGTTGGGTGTCTTTTTTCCTGTCTATTAGATAGAAAAAACCAGACACCCAACTGACCTATCAAACAATTGAATACCCCCCATTATATACAGAACATTCCGGTGTTTCTTTTTCTGCTGAGAATAACCACTGCACCCCATATTCTGTATGCATGGTTAGCCACTCCCCTTTTCTTATTTTTTTTTGTTAATAATTTGTCTTCTTGATTCTGAAGGGAAAAACAATAAATCATGCAACGCCAGTTAAGTGTGACAATTCTTATAATGATAATACAGCATAATGTGACTACCTATATATATATATATATAGAAAACATTTACTATTGCGTTGTTAAATGAAGAGAACATAAAAGTACGAGGCTTCTATATAAATGGGCCATGGTTTAAGTACCAGGATGTGGATGAAAAGCATTGACAGTAGATTGTAGATGTAGCATATGTATTGGGAGAAAAGCTCTAAAAAGTAGCTTTCCCAAGCACCAACAAATGTACCCACTCTAGACGCTTTGAGACTTCCAACCAGTCCATTCTAAATAAATGAATTATTTTTCAGTTGAATAATAAAAATGGAGGTATACCCTCTTGAATCCAGGCTTCATTAAGAAACCATGTTTGAAAAAGTAAGTACGGGGGGCGTGGCTTGGCAGCCATTGAGAGAGGACAGGGTTTGTGTGGGCTCCTACTTCTTTAATTATACAGACCCCTTTCCTGTGGCTCTCTCTCTCCATCCTGCACCCACACACACCCCTTTGGCGCCTGGTCACTTTCCCTGTAATAGGAGTCGGGTTTGCGGAGCCGGGAGGTGTCTCCTACCCCTCTGCGGGTTGCGGCCTGTCTCCTCTTTGGAAGCCGGGGTCTCAATTTCCCCCTTTACCCTGCTGGAGCCACCCTCGGTGAGGCCTGGTACCTTTCTCGCCCTGCCGCACGAGCCCTCCTGCAGCTTACCGCTACCTCTGCAGTCAGGAGACCGTCCTCAGCACCGGCACTGCCGCCTGCCAGCGTCTCCTCCTTCAGCCCGCACGGCCACATTCAGCTACGGCCGCGGCTCCGATCCCCGCCCGCGTAACGTGACGCCGCCGAGGCTTCCTCCATCTGGACCCGGCGCTTGATTCTGGAGCCTTCCCTGCCATCCAACTTCAGCCTACATGCCTCTGGGGTGCAGGGAGGTGCGGGGGAGATTGCCTGATGCAGCCACCTTCTCCTGATTACACTCCTGGCGGCCACCTTCTCCCTGACACTGACTTGAGAGCACTGATGCAGCATGGAGTCATGCATATGATTGGGTGAGACCTCTCCATTGCTCCCACTACTGCTGCCCCCTCTTTCTGTCCCACCTTTTAATAGAGGGCTATCCTATAGATTGTAAGCTTGCGAGCAGGGCCTTCCTACCTCTGTCTATCTGTTTTTACCCAGTTTTGTTCTATTACTGTTGTTCTAATTGTAAAGCGCAACGGAATATGCTGCGCTATATAAGAAACTGTTAATAAATAAATAAATATTTGTCACCACTGTGACTGATGCTGTCCCTCTGAAAGTATTATTTCCTGCTGGGTGTTCTCTATCTCACAGTAGATTTTCCCTGAGCAATATATATACTGGGTTAGAGCTCCCCCCAGTGGCTCTCCCTGATACTCTGATTTATTCCTGTAATTCTATTGCTTTTATACCCACTTGACAGATTTAGCAATTTATCTCGAGGAGCTTACTGCGTGCAGGCGGCACGGTTGTTGTCCTGCACCCGCCCTTTCCTCCCCGGGGAATGTGGAATACGATGACCAATGTATGCTTGCTGCCCTGTCATCTGAAAATTGATTAATGGCGTGCTGATACCATTCCACTGGGAGTCGCCATCCTGAAGGCACTTAACAGCGTACCGAGCAGTTCCGATACATCTCGTCTCTCTGACGCATGACCTCGCTTAATTATCTGTCCTCTCAGCATGGCTAGGTCCGGGAAAAAGAAAGGTAATACAACGCAATCTAGGGAGACCGTGACCCAGCCGGGAATGAGATCATTCCTACAACCTACTCCCGCTACGCCTTCTGGGGATCTCTCTCCCTCAAGCCCCTCTTCCTATCATTCCGCCTCTCCTGCCTCCACCTCGGTGATGGATCAACCTACTCCGCATGTTCAAAGCGACACTGCTCTCCAGGAAATTTTGATGTTCATGAAAACTCTACCCACTAAGCAGGATCTCCAGGATACCATGCGTAGAGAGTTGGCATCTATCAAACATGATATCTCACAACTTTCTGATAGGGTGACCGCATTGGAGGACCATCGTGATTCTGCTGATGTCTTTATGGGGTCCCTCACGGATGTTATCAAGGCTCAATCAGATGAAATCCGGTCGCTGTGGTCCCGTGTGTTGAATTTGGACAATAGAGGTAGGAGAAATAATATCCGGGTGAGAGGTATCCCTGAGGATGTCCCCCAGACAGGCTTAGTGGACGCTTTGACGAAAATATTCAACGCAGTCCTGGGTAAAGACCCGGCCAACGCCATAACCTTCGACAGAGCACACCGTGCCCTTAAACCGAGATGGCTCCCACTGACCGACCCCGAGACGTCATATGTCGCTTGCACTACTACTCTCAGAAAGAGGAAATTATGAATAAGGTGCGCACCCTAGATGGCCTGGACTTTAATGGCGACCCAATTTCCATTTTCCAAGATCTTTCCTGGCATACGCTCCAACAAAGGAAGACCCTCCGACCCATCACGGAGGAACTCCGCAAGCGTCAACTGAAATACCGATGGGGTTTCCCTTTCAACCTTCAGGTCTCCTCGTCTGAAAAGATCCACACCCTACATACGCCCTCCGACCTTCCCGCTTTCTGCTCCGGTCTCGGTCTCCCACCCATAAAGATTCCTGATTGGGATTTCATTTCTCCTGATTTACATCCGCCTCAACCTTCTGGAAGTGGAGCGTCATGGCAGGTTGTACGTAATTCCCAGAGGAAAACCTCTAAAACCCTTTTCGCTACCCAGGACTCCTCCGCCACTTGATTGCATTTTTCTCTATTGCCTTGATAATGGACCTTTTCCCTTCTTTTTTGCAAGAGGGCTGAGCTTTCCAGATGTGGCATGACGGGGGGGACACACACTTCCTATGCTGCCCCATGTTATTAATACCCCGTTTAGCATAATTCCCCTCAGTTTCATATTCAAGTCTGGAGATTATTATTGAGACAATACTATTATGCAGTTAGTTATTACTGCCGGTTATTGTTTTTTCTACATATTCCTAGTTGATATAGTGTCAATGGGGGCGACTCCCTTGCCCCGTTCCCGCACATGGCCGTAGTGCCCTATGGGGTTTCTGGTATATGTACTTACCAGTTCTCCCATAGCGGGTTTTTCTTTGTTATTGATGTTTCTATTTTTTGTGACTTGCTCTTTTTCTTTTCTTTCTTCTCTGCACTGTATCTCATTCTCTTTAGTGACCTATCCGAGTCTCCTGCTGCACTGTACTGTTATACAA
Source organism: Pseudophryne corroboree (assembly GCF_028390025.1). Lineage (NCBI taxonomy): Eukaryota > Metazoa > Chordata > Amphibia > Anura > Myobatrachidae > Pseudophryne > Pseudophryne corroboree. The sequence goes on from NC_086445.1 coordinate 465,075,264, forward strand.
TTTGATGTCTGTCCCTGGTAGACTTAGATTTGCCTCAATCAATGCTAAAGGTCTTAACGTCCCTGAGAAGAGGTCCCATTTGTTTAGGACACTGTGGTCAGATAGAGTGGATGTTGCTCTGGTACAGGAGACACACTTTAGGATCTCTGCTCATCGCCCCTCTCTAGTGAATCATAGATTTCCCCTTGCATTCTACTCCAATAACCCTGAAAGTAAATCCAAGGGGGTCGCTATACTTTTTTCCAAATCTTTACACGTTACTGACGTCTCAGTTCACAAACTGGTCCCTGGTAGATTATTGGTGGTCAATTGCACTATATTTTCACAAGCATACACTCTCAGCCCTTTATGCTCCGAATCAGGGCCAACCGTTTTTCTTTCGTTCCCAGCTTTCCCGTCTTGACGCCATATTGACCGGTATTGTTATTTTGGGGGGTGACTTAAATTGGTCTATGGATCCTTCTATGGACACTTCCCCTCCTGCCCCTAAATTTTCTGAACAAAAACACAGACAGGTTAGGAAGGTTTTTCACAAATTTCAACTTGCTGATTCCTGGAGGGTCACACACCCCTCTGATAGAGATTTCACATTCTTCTCACACCCACACCAGGTTTACTCACGCTTAGATTACCTGTTCCTGAGTCATAGGCACCTCCCTTTATTAGTGGATGCCTCCATTGGCTCCATTACTTGGTCGGACCATGCCCCAGTGTTCCCGTCTCTCTCAGCACCATCCCGATCCCCAGGCCCTTGGACTTGGCGCCTTAATGAATCCCTTCTACATGACAAATTTTGCAAAGATGAACTAGATAGGGCGTTATCTGATTATTTTTCCATTAACGACACAGAGGAGTTGTCCAAAATAACTATTTGGGAGGCTCATAAATGTGTTATACGGGGAAAATTGATCCAGTTAGGCTCTTATGTGAAGAAAAATAGACTGGCCCTAACCACCACATTATTACATAAAATTCATTCCTTAGAGGCCCTTCATAAATCTTCCCTGTCTCCCTCCGAGCTGGTGGATCTGTCTGAAGCCCGAGCACACCTACAGAAAATCCTCAACAACAAACCCAATTCTCACTGCGTAAATGTAGCAGTAAATATTATAGATGGGGCAATAAGCCAGGACGTTTGTTGGCACAGGCACTTAAATCCCAGAGAACAGCCTCCTTTGTTCCTTCTATGAAAAATAGTGCGGGCTCTGTCTGCTTTAAAACACCTGAGATAGCAGCGTGCTTTAAACATTATTATAATACCTTATATAATCTAGGTGATCCCTCTTCAGCCCATGATCCCCTTTCTAATATGTTGAGATCCAGGAAATATTTGGTTAAAGTGGCGTATCCTAAATTGTCTCTTTCTGATCGAGACTCCTTGGAAGAACCCTTTACCTTAAAAGAGGTCGAACAAGTTATATCCTCTATGCCCTTGGGTAAAAGCCCGGGCCCAGACGGATTCACCGCCATTTACTATAAGATATTTAGAGAGACTCTTGCCCCCAGATTATTACAGGCCTTTAACTCCATCTCGGCTGATACCCATTTCTCCGATCAATCTCTGGAAGCCCAAATCACTGTGATTCCTAAACAGGGGAAGGACCCCTCAGTGTGCTCCAGTTATAGACCCATATCCTTGCTCAATGTGGATCTTAAACTTTTTGCAAAATTGATGGCTTTTAGACTAAACAAGTTCCTCCCATCCCTTATCCATAATGATCAAGTGTGCTTTGTCCCGGGCCGCAATGCTAAAGACAATACTACAAAGATCCTTTACCTTATCCATTTGGCCTCTAGCAGTCGGACCCCTACGGTGTTGCTGTCTACAGACGCCGAAAAGGCCTTTGATAGGGTCAACTGGGACTTCATGAGGGCTGTGTTGGAGCACATCGGGCTGGGTCCACAAGCACTTCACAGAGTGTTATCCCTCTATACACGGCCATCAGCTCGAGTTCGGGTTAATGGGATCCTTTCTGAAAGTTTTTCTATAAGCAATGGAACGAGACAGGGTTGCCCTTTGTCCCCCCTGATATTCGTCCTTTGTATTGAAGCCTTGGCCAGGGCTATTAGAGCAAATGATCACATTAAAGGGCTTCAAGTAGGTGATACTGACTACAAACTCGCTTTATTCGCCGATGACTTGCTGACAGTAGTTACGCAACCCACTCACTCACTTCCTCACCTCATGGGTGAATTGGACATCTTTAGTTCACTTTCCGGCTTTAAAAGTCAATACATCCAAATCATATGCCCTCAATATTTCAACCCCCCACACGACATTGGCTTTTTTAAAATCTACTTTCCCATTTATATGGAGTGATTCCCATATCGCGTATTTAAGGGTTCAACTTCCCAGCGATCTATCGCGCCTGATGTCCCTGAACTTCTACCCTCTACTCCAATTCATTAGAAACGACTATTGTAGATGGCAACACCATAATCTATCCTGGCTAGGCAGAATTAATGTTGTGAAGATGAACACCTTACCCAAACTGCTTTATCTCCTCCAAACATTGCCAATCCGAATCCCGGACTCCTGGTTTCGGTCCATACGATCTTTGATCCAACAATTTACTTGGCGTCGTAAGTGGCCCAGGATTAGTAAATCCATCCTGTTACGCCCACCTAAAAAAGGTGGATTTCAACTCCCAGATATTAAAAATTACTACCATGCTATCCTGTTGAACAGGATCTTGGACTGGACCAGGAGTCGGGAGGTTAAACAATGGGTGGTCTTGGATTCTTATATATTCAGCTATACCCTGAAATTTTCCCTTGGCTCCCGATTTTACCCAAACTTCCATGACCCCACCCGACTATCTCTACTACGCTCTCCTTCTGGAAAGTGATGAGACGGCGACCGTCTCTCTCCTCGGATTTTGGCCCCCTTACTTTTTTGAGTAACCCTGCTTTCCCACCTGGCCTCTCCCTTGTTTACTATCAAAACTGGGCTGTAGAGGGACTTTTTAGAGTGGGTTAGCTAGCACAACCATCTGGGGTTAAGCAATTCTCAGATATTCGGGCAAAATGGGATATTCCACAGGCTGATTTCTGGAAGTTTTTACAGGTGCGACACTTCCTGTATACGGGCAATACCTACCGCCAAGCATCTCGGGAGATGACTCCATTTGAAAGGATGTGCGTTGCACCTCTGCACCCTGTGCACACGATATTGACCCTGTATAAACTCCTGCACATGTCTGACTCCCTGACCCCTCCTTCTTTCACCCAGAAATGAGAAAGAGATCTGAACCTCTCACTCTCAGATAGAGAATGGGAATCTATATTTCTTAAGGCTCATGGGAGTTCCATATGCATACAAGTAAGAGAAACGCAATATAAGATACTGATGAGATGGTACAGACACCCTTCTCTCCTACATGCTATTTCTCCATCTATATCACCCGCCTGTTGGAGGTGCCATAAAGACTTAGGCTCTTTGTTACACATTTGGTGGACTTGTCCCCTTATTAAAACTTTTTGGGATGATGTAGTCTCCATTTTCAGTATAATCCTATCCACTCCTGTCCCATCTGACCCAGCCTTTTGGTTACTGAACCACTCCTCTACTCCACTATCCACTTACAAGACATCACTGTTAAGACACCTTGGCAATGCCGCCCGTGCCGTAATTCCAACTATGTGGAGGTCCTCTAATCCCCCTACTCGGAACGTCTGGTTTTCCGGACTAGATTACTATATGAATATGGAAGATATTTTACTGAGCTCTAGGGACAGACGGACCGAGTTTATAGCTATATGGCTGCCCTGGATAGAATATAAATCCTCTGAGTCTTACAAAACCTATATCTCTTTCCTGAAATGATATGGTGGTTAATTTGTTGCTAGTATACATATTTGGATGTGTCTGTTTTCTTCTTTGTTTTTTCTCGTATTTTCTCTGTATTCTCGGCTCGGTCACATTTTCCTCCTTTCTTTCTCTCCCTCCCCCCTTTTCTTTTCTTCTGTCTTCTTCTAACTTTCCTGTTTTAAAAAATGTTAATGCAGACTTCCGCCATATTGGACAAGTTGCTTTGACCCCGCTTATACTGCTGTGCACTGCTATGTGCAGCTGTTTATTTTATGTGTTCGATACTATGTTTCCACGTGTTTATATATCGATTTATGTCTGTATTATTTTCAATAAAAACAGATTATACAAAAAGAAAAAGTAAGTACACACCTCATGATTAAGTATTATGTAGTACCACAGTGGCCAGCAATAACTTGGTTAACATTAATCATTTTTGTATGCAGTTACCAGCCTACTATATTGTATGAGAGGGTGTAGTATGGTTTGCCGGCGGTCAGGGTCCCGGTGACCAGCATACCGGCGCTGGAAACCCGACCACCGGCATACCGACAGCTGGGCGAGCGCAAATGAACCCCTTGCAGGCTCACTGCGTTTGCCACGCTGCGGGCACGGTGGCGCCACGCTATCTATTCTCCCTCCAAGGGGGTTGTGGAGAAAAGATGTCGGTATGCCGGCGGTCGGGATTCCGGCGCCAGTATGGTGGTCGCTGGGAGGCCGGCAACCTGAAGACCACCCGTATGAGATGAATGTTGTATACCACAGCAGTTCACAACATCCTCTTTGGGCATTATGGACAACTCACTTATGGATTTGTTACAAGATCTCAATTCTGTTGATGTCTGGTCTTGGACATTCAGAAACCTTATTTATTTTGCAGCAACTGTGCTGTACTGAAGGATCATTAGTTATGTTTAGGCTCAGTTGTACAGTTGCATGATATGACAAAGTCAGTCTAGAATGATCTGTTGTACCCTTGCCTACGCTGCCTGCATATCCATGTCCTTACTCATTTGATTGGGACTATTATACACACATTTTAGCAAAACCACAGGAGACCTGGGAAATGCGCTGACTGCCATCCCAGAGAACTGATTGAGAAAAGTTCAAGCCTAATGCTATTGCCATTAATTTAAGGACACAAACAATCAGCAAGTAAAGGCAGTTTTAGGAGATTACAAATAAAAATACATACATACATACTGTATAACATGGTTTATACAAAACAAATGGATTAATAAATATGTATTTAACAAATAAATTAGAAATGTGGATGTTATCACAAGGAATATTAGGAATGCATGAGACATACTTATTAAAACAAACAGTAAAGTGATTTTAAGGAGCAGAACTCTTACCTCTTCTCCAGATCTAGTATCTTTTCCCTTAATGGTGCAATAACCTATACAAGAGAAAGAACACAATCATTAATACTGTATTTGCATGGCTGTAAGGGATGTGACCGCAGCCAGGTGGGCTTTCGCTGACATTGCTGCATCCCACGTCACTGTACCGCCCACGTCTGTCCTCTGGCTGTTACTGAAGAAATCTTTTATACATGATGTATGATGTAGTGGTCTGTGTCACTGCAGAAATTGCACTCCACTGCCCTCTGGGACGCATGCGCCTGTATTACCTCAAACAGCGTTGGGCTCATCTCTGTGAGCGCAGAGATCAGTTGCAGCAAAGAGGTTGGATTAGCAGTCCCCCCTCCCTTGTGTGGGGTGTGCGCGTGTATATGTTCTAAGCTTATTTTTGATTGTTTTATTGTGAAAACAATAAGCCAGATAAGTGGTTAAATATTACGGTGGCTTGCTCACAGTTACAAAATAACAATGCACCAATCTATTTAACCAAGCACAGATCGGTAGTCTACAATCCACAAAAGACATTGTATCATACACAAGATTACCTATGTACTGTGACTCATTAATATAGTGCTTGTTTATTCACATGGAAGTCATCACGTACATTAAAGGTACACTATTATGTACAAAGCTAAAAAAGATTATTATGTGCAATGTACCCATAAAAAGTACAAGAAAGTAAATAAATGACAGTTGTGCTTGTGAAATTGATTAGCCAGTAACACAGCATGTTGTGCAGTTTTCAGTACCACTAACCTAATGTCAGACAAAAGTTCAATGGACCTGTCTGGTTTGATATAAATAGGAACAGTCATTATTGCTGTAGCTATAACCAGACTGTTTGTTGAAAACATACTGTATTTATTGAACTGTATTTAAATACCAGGAAGAGTTTAAAAAACATGCAGCCTGTCAATAAAGTGTGGCTACACATTGCTATATCAGTCATATCAGGCAACCATGCACCATGTGTAGCCCCAAAATAGATAAACGCCCAATACTACTACTACCACCAAGATGGATTGGATTATTACCAGAAGGTCTGTTAGAAAATGTGATTGGAAGCCATAAACAAATAGGATTTTAATACCTACCGGTAAATCCTTTTCTCCTAGTCCATTGAGGATGCTGGGGACTCCAAAAGGACCATGGGGTATAGACAGGATCCGCAGGAGACATGGGCACACTATAAGACTTTGAATGGGTGTGAACTGGCTCCTCCCTCTATGCCCCTCCTCCAGACCTCAGTTATAGGAACTGTGCCCAGGGAGACGGACATTTCGAGGAAAAGGATTTTGTTAACCAAGGGTGAGAAACACACCAGCTCACACCACAACACACCGTACAACATGGCTTTTAAGCAATACCAGTTAACAGCATGAACTAAAAACAGCAACAAGCTGAACATAACCGATACACAACCTCCGTGTAACAGAAGCAATAACTATCAATACTACTGCAAAAAACAGTCCGCACAGGGACAGGCGCCCAGCATCATCTACGGACTAGGAGAAAAGGATTTACAGGTAGGTATTAAAATCCTATTTTCTCTTACGTCCTAGAGGATGCTGAGGACTCCAAAAGGACCATTGGGTCTATACCAAAGCTCCAGGCCGGGCGGGAGAGTGTGGACGACTCTGCAGCACCGATTGAGCAAACATGAGGTCCTCATCAGCCAGGGTATCAAACTTGTAGAACTTAGCAAAAGTGTTTGAACCTGACCACGTAGCTGCTCGGCAAAGTTGAAGCACCGAGACTCCTCGGGCAGCCGCCCAAGGTGAGCCCACCTTCCTGGTAGAATGGGCTTTCACCGACTTCGGCAACGGCAATCCAGCCGTAGAATGAGCATGCCGAATCGTATTACAGATCCAGCGGGCAATAGTCTGCTTGGAAGCAGGAGCCCCAATTTTGTTGGGAGCATATAGGACAAACAGAGCCTCTGATTTCCTAATTTGAGCCGTTCTGGCGACATAAATTTTCAAAGCTCTGACTACATCGAGAGATTTTGAAACAGCCAAGGCATCTGTAGCCACAGGTACCACAATAGGTTGGTTTATGTGAAACATAGAAACCACCTTCGGAAGAAATTGTTGACGAGTTCTCAATTCCGCTCTATCCACATGGAAAATCAAATAGGGGCTCTTGTGAGACAAAGCCGCCAATTCCGACACCCGTCTTGCGGACGCCAAGGCCAAAAGCATGACCACCTTCCAAGTGAGAAATTTCAACTCAACCTTTCGCAAAGGTTCAAACCAATGAGACATAAGAAACTGCAACACCACATCAAGATCCCACGGTGCCACGGGTGGTACAAACGGAGGATGGATGTGCAGTACTCCCTTCACGAAAGTCTGAACCTCTAGAAGGGCGGCCAATCACTTTTGAAAGAAAATAGATAAAGCCGAAATCTGCACTTTAATGGAACCTAATTTCAGGCCTGCATCCACACCTGACCTCCTTTCTAGCCTTAAGGAGAGTGGGGATGACTTCCCCTGGAATACCCTTACGAGCTAGGATTTGGCGTTCCAACCTCCACGCCGTCAAACGCAACCGCGGTAAGTCGTGGAAGACGCATGGCCCCTGCAGTAACAGATCCTCTCTGAGAGGAAGAGGCCAGAGATCTTCTATGAGCAATTCCTGAAGATCCGGATACCAGGCCCTCCGTGGCCAATCTGGAACAATGAGTACCGCCTGAACCCTTGTTCTTCTTATGATCCTTATCACTTTTGGAATGAGTGGAAGTGGAGGGAACACATATACCGACAGAAACACCGAAGACCCTCGGGGCCGTGAAAAGACCAAACGGCAACGTCTGAAATTGGTAATTACAATCTTGAACCGCAAACCTCAGGAAAGCTTAATGTGGAGGATATATTGGGACATGTGAGTAGGCATCTTTTATGTCGACAGACGCCATAAAATCCCCCCCTTACAGACTGGAGATCACTGCTCGAAGAGATTCCATCTTGAACTTGAAAGTTTTCAAATACAGATTGAGGGATTTTAGGTTCAGGATCGGTCTGACCAAGCCATCCGGCTTTGGTACGACAAATAGGCTTAAATAAAACCCTTCTCCCCGTTGAGACGGGGGTACCGTGACAATGACACGCTGTTGACACAGCTTTTGTATCGCAGCACGCACTACTTCCCTTTCTGGGATAGAAACTGGCAAGGCTGATTTGAAAAATCGGTGGGGGGGCACTTCTTGAAACTCCAGTTTGTAGCCTTGGGACACTATGTCTACCACCCAAGGATCCAGGCCCGAGTGAAACCAGACCTGACTGAAGAGTTGGAGACGCGCCCCCACCGGCACGGACTCCTGTAGAGGAGCCCCAGCGTCATGCGGTGGACTTGGCAGAAGCCGGGGAGGACTTCTGCTCCTGGGAGCCTGGTACAGCAGGCGACCTTTTCCCTCTTCCTCTACCTTTAGAGGCAAGGAAGGACGACCCTCTTCCTTTTTTGTATTTATTAGGCCGAAAGGACTGCATCTGATAATGCGGCGTCTTTTTCTGTTGTGCAGGAACATAAGGAAGAAAGGATGACTTACCCGCTGTAGCTGTAGACACCAGATCAGCGAGGCAGTCACCAAACAAGACCCTACCTTTATAAGGGAGAGCTTCCATAGCTTTCTTAGAGTCGGCATCAGCATTCCATTGATGAATCCACAGCGCTCTCCTGGCCGAGACTGCCATGGCATTAGCCCTTGATCCCAAGAGGCCAATATCCCTTTCCGCATCCTTTAGGTAAGCTCGAGCGTCCCTGATATAACCGAGAGTCAAAAGAATGCTATCCCTATCCAGGGTATCCATGTCAGATGCCAAATTATCTGCCCACTTGCCAATAGCACTACTCACCCATGCCGACGCCACGGCAGGTCTGAGCAGCGCACCCGTAGTGACATAAATGGATTTTAAGGTCGTTTCCTGCTTACGATCCGCAGGGTCCTTTAGGGCAGCACGGTCAGGAGACGGAAGCGCCACCTTCTTGGACAATTGTGACAGAGCCTTGTCCACATTGGGAGATGACTCCCACTTTTCCCTGTCGTCAGAGGGGAAAGGATATGCCATTAGAATTCTCTTGGGAATCTGCCACCTTTTGTCAAGAGATTCCCAAGCTTTTTCACAAAGAGCGTTCAGCTCATGAGAGGGGGGAAACGTCACCTCAGGCTTTTTCCCTTATACAAACAAACCCTTGTATCAGGAACAGCAGGTACTTCTGAAATATGTAAAACGTCTTTAATTGCCACAATCCTGTACTGAATACTCTTAACCAGTTTCGGATTTAAACCGGCCTCACTATAGTCGACACTGGAATCAGAGTCCGTGTCGGTATCAGTATCCGCCATCTGGGTAAATGAACGCTTTTGTGACCCTGAGGGGGCCTGTACCTGACACAAGGCGTCCTCCATGGATTTTCTCCACGTTTGTGTCTGAGAATCAGATTTATCCAGCCTTTTAGTCAATAACGCCACATTTGCATTCAATGTACTCAACATATCCACCCAATCAGCAGTCGGCGGTGCCGACAGAGTCATTCCCAGCGCCTTATCTGCCCCCACTGCAACTTCCTCCGGGGAGGAGCATTCAGCCTCAGACATGTCGACACACACGTACCGACACGCACAAACACACTGGCTATAGGGGACAGACCCACAGGAAAGCCTGTTAGAGAAACACAGAGGGAGTTTACCAGCTCACACCCCAGCGCCTATCCCAGTACTGAGAGCAAATAAACAGTGACCCAGACCTGTTTGCGCCGTTATTAAAGGGTTAATTGCACCAAATTACTGTGCTCCCCCCCCCCCCCCCCCCCGTTTTGCTCCCTGTTACTAGTGCAGGAGAGTGGAGGTCCGGGCCAGCGTCTCTGTTCCTGTGAAGAGAAAATGGCGCTGGTAAGCTGTGAGGACTAAGCAACGCCCCCTCACCGAAGCGCTGTAGTCCCGCTCAAATTTAAAATATTTATACTGGCGGGGGCTATATTTAGTGCCTAGGCACTTATTCTGGTCAGTGCTGAACTTCAGTAATCATGCTGCCCAGGGCGCTCCCCCTGCGCCCTGCAAGTGCCGCCCGAAGTGTGTGTGGGAGCATGGCGCGCAGCGCGACCGCTGCGCGGTACCTCATTACTGAAGTCTTCTGCCGTCACTGAAGTCTTCTGATCTTCTTTATACTCACCCGACTTCTTTGGCTCTGTGGCTCTTCTGGCTCTGTGAGGGGGTTGACGGCGCGGGAACAAGCAGCTAGGCGCACCAAGTGATCGAACCCTCTGGAGCTAATGGTGTCCAGTAGCCTAAGAAGCAGAGCCTTTGAACTCAGAAGAAGTAGGTCTGCTTCTCTCCCCTCAGTCCCACGAAGCAGGGAGCATGTAGCCAGCAGGTCTCACTGAAAATAAAAAAAAACTAACAAAGTATTTTCAGAGAAACTCAGGAGAGCTCCCCTAGTGTGTGTCCAGTCTCTCTGGGCACAGAATCTAACTGAGGTCTGGAGGAGGGGCATAGAGGGAGGAGCCAGTTCACACCCATTCAAAGTCTTATAGTGTGCCCATGTCTCCTGCGGATCCCGTCTATACCCCATGGTCCTTTTGGAGTCCCCAGCATCCTCTAGGACGTAAGAGAAACCAGGCCAAATGAAGCTGAAAACAGTATGACAGGGGAGACACTACATATGATAACACACAGCACTCCCAGCTAGACATCACTTCTCAGGACGGGTGGTCTTCAGTTTGCCGACTGTCGGGATCCCGGCGCACAGTATACCGGCGCCGGAATCCCGACAGCCGGCATACAGACACTTTTTCTTCCTCTTGGGGGTCCACGACCCCCCTGGAGGGAGAATAGATAGCATGGTGCGCTACCGTGCCCGCAGCGTGGCGAGCCCGCAAGGGGCTCATTTGCGCTCGCCCAGCTGTCGGTATCCCGGCGGCCAGGATTCCAGCGCCGGTATGCTGGTCGCCGGGAGCCCAACTGCCGGCATACCCTACTACACCCCTCATAACTCCTTTGTATTCAAGGTATGCATTCAGGATCCTGGCTGACGGGATTCCGGCAGACGCCACAATCCCGACAGCCAACAGAATACAGACGCCGGCATCCCGAGGAGGTCAGCATCCCGAGGAGGTCAGAATCCCAACGACGATATCCCAACAGATCCCGAAGGTAAGTATGCACTGGTTAGGATTATGCACACTACGGGTGTGTTAGGGTATGGGGTGGGGGAGGTTAGGGTTAGGCACCACTGGCGGCGTGTTCGGGTTAGGCACTAAAGGGGGAGGCTTAGGTTTAGGTAAAGGTGTGGGTGTGGGTGTGTGTGTGTGTGTGTGTGTGTGGGGGGGGGGGGTTTGGGGCTGGGAGTAGGTTTAGGCACCACTGGAAGGTTAGGGTTAGGCACCGATATGGGAGGTTAGGCTTAGGCTGTGGAGTGGGAGGGTTAGGGACTAGGGGAGGGAGGTTAGGGTACCCGCCGCACCCTTATCCGCCGGCGTCTGTAAACTGAACGCCGGCATCCTGACTGCCGGCTTTTCATACTGAACCCGTAGTCAGTACATTTAAAACTCATTTACACATCTTAACTTCACACAAATATGTCATGCAAGACTCTTGCATTTACAATCTTTACTTCCAGTCCTATATCCATAACCAGTAACAACTCCTCAAAACATGAATAAAAAGGTTTTACTGCTGCAACTGTGATCGTAGAGATCCTTCGGGACCTTAAACAAAAAAAATAACACCCCCCCCCCACAAAAGTTTCACATAAAGGAATTTAAGGGGTCATTCAGAGCTGTTTGCAAATCAAAAAAGTTAGCAATTGGGCAAAACCATGCTGTAGTGAAGGTGGGGCAGATGTAACGTGTAGAGAAATTTAGATTTGGGTGAGCTTTATCGTTTCGTGCAGGGTAAATACTGGCTGCTTTATTTTTACACTGCAATTTAGATTTCAGTTTGAACACACCTCACCCAAATCTAACTCTCTCTGCACATGTTATATCTGCCCCACCTGCAGTGCACATGGTTTTGCCCAATCGCTAACTTTTTTGGTTTGCTAACAACTCTGAATAACCCCCTTAGTACTCATTTAAATGCTCTTTTAATGAAAAGGTTACTGTAATTACCTTGACTGAATGGCCTGCTAATATACCATACAACAAAAACGTAGACCTTTAAAAGTACTGACAAAGTTATTGGATATAAGTTCAAATAATGAGGACTCTACACTGTAGGTTTACAAAGGAGATTTGTATCATGAACTAAATGGTACTGGACTACTGTATACTATGAGGCAAAGAGTGAGTTTGTTTTGGGGTAATAAATAAACAGCTATAAAGGAAAACAAACTTAAAGTCAATATACTTTAAATTAAGTTTGCTTTGCTCAACATGACACACAAATACAATGTAAGTTATAGCAAATTGCAAGGACATTCACTCCATGGGGCTGTTGTTGCAAAAGAAAGAAGATGGAATTGACATTTCTATGTTAGATAGAAAAGTTACAAAATTAATGCTATTTTTCATAGAAACTAACAAACCTCTTCTATTTTCTTTTCCATTTTCTGTTCTCCTCCGGTTTCCTGGATTGACCTGCTGAGAGGAAGTAAGTAGATAGACATGGTGTAAATCATAACCGAAGAAGAGAAAATCAGGTTAACATACTTCTCATTTCTGAAGTGTATAACATAAACCCAAATTACATGCAATAACAATGGTTCATTTAAAAGGGATACTAATGTAGAATGAAAAGAAAAAAAAAAAAAGGTCTTATATGTTTTATTACAGTTTTGGTAGCCAAATAATTAAAAACAAAAACTTTCATCAGATAACATTTTGTACAAACAGCCATGGGAATGGAACCCAAGTGCTGAATGCTGTAAAGCAGGAATGCTATAACCGTTACACCAACCCTGCTGCCCAGTCACAGTAGTGTATATCAACAAAAACACTCATTCTGGTTGCCTACAGTGAGCTTTCAGGTGCTTAGATCAATACCATAGGAGAATATAGATGATCATCAGTATGATGATTACACAATGGAGTCCGATGATGCGTTATCCGATGATGATCACATAAAAAGAAATGAACATATAATAGTGTAATACTGTATATGGACACCGTTCCACCCACTAGGAAAGAGATGAATGTGAGGATAGTCCCAATCCAATTCAAAGGTTCTTCTTCCTGTCCATAAACACTCAAAGTGGTGATAGATATGAAACTTGAATAAGTACTTACATGTGTGCTTACTTGTAACAAAAGGATGCGAAGCACATAAAAGGTTTCTTTAGGCCTCTTATCACATATGTATGAAGCCAGTAAAGGACCGTATTAAAAACAAAAACTATTTATTCAAATAGCAAAACAATAAAAAAATGGGACAGACACAACCGTACCATATAGCTATTAAACACAATCCACTGGCAGATTTAACCCAGGAATCAATATACAGTGGCATCGGAAATATGGTTTTAGGTTGTCAGCCCAGTCTCAAAACACTTGAACAGCGCTTGAGGACCGCCCTCTGTTGTTTTTGTGTATACGCTGATCAAGACTTGGTGCTCTTGTGAGCAGGGACTGAGCTGCAGCTAGAAGGGCGCAAGTTACCTCACTATAAAGTTATTGCTTATTGAACACTGTAATCCTCCACAAGAATTCAAGCTGGCTCAATGCTGTACTCTTAATACATTTGCACCCCAGGCTCCTCACAGAACATCCTACTGCAATAGGATGTTAGTAGGTACTAAAACAAAACAATACAATGCTACAAGCAAAAGGCACAGTATTTACATTCTGGAAGCATTTAAAACAAACATCATCCTTTACTATAAAATGATAATAAAACCTTCAATCAAGAAAAATTTTTACCGTATAGGTATCTGAAACTCAGAATGTAAATTACAGAATGATTGTGGTACATCATTAGCATACAACTAATGTAGCAGCAGTACATAATGCAGGCTAATTTAGCAACTTCAGGAATATGATAATTATTTAATTAAGGGACAAAGGGTAGTCTGATATTAATCAAAATATATAAATGCCAAACTTATTACGCAAATCTTTACTACCATGAATAGTATAAACACAGTCAGAAGAGCCAAGTTTTACAACCCGACGCTTCGTAAATAAACCCCTAAGAGGGAAATAACTCCCAGTTCGTCAATGAGGCTACTACAATATTGGGATCGAAAGCTATGTTAGAGCTGCATTCATTAAAGCTAGTCCCAAAGTGAAAGGGGAGAAAATGTTCAAGTACATGTGTAATATTTCTATTTTCACGTGTTTTGCTATTAAACTGAACTGTGTTTGAGGTGATAATGCAAGATCTCAGCAAAGCACTGTTTTGTATAAACCTTTTTACAATGTGAGAAAGTTACATTTTTAAATTGTGGTTCATCAGTTTCTTATTCCGGTTTCAAGCCCAAGTTAATGTTATCCAGTTGTATTGTCTGCAACCTCAGTTGTCCAGTCTAGTAGTAGTAGTAGTACGTAAAAGACTGTGCTATTTCCACTTGTCCTCTTGCAAAGTGCAAGTTATAGCTTGGGGAGTCTGTGGGGATGATTCTAAGTTGGGAGCAAAGATCCGAACGCAGGCGTGTCGAGGCGTTTGGAGGGACGGATGTCTGACGTCAATTCCTGGATCTGCCACGCTGAAGTGATCGCACAGGGTAAGTATGTCTAGCCCTAGTCTACTTTTGCACAAAACTTTTTTTGCATAGCAGGGCTGCACAAGCGAAAGCAGCCTTACTATGCAAAAAAACACTCCTCCATAGGCGGCGTCTACCTGATCGCACGGGCAGCAAAAAGTTGCTGCGTGCGATCAGGTCAGAATGACCCCTTAGTTCACCGACTTAAAATAACAAGAAAACTTAATACAAGTTTAATTTTAGCATTTATTTGATTAAAAAAAATTGCTTCCTATTTTTTTTTTTTTTACATTTAAAAAAAAAAAATGCATATAACAGCCATTTGAACAAATTTCAGTTCCAGAAATGTTTATTATAACCAATAATAAACTTTATACTGTTATCCGTTGTTAGTTTAGCCTTTTTGGGGGGTACGGACAGTTTTACCCATTTTTCTACTTTTGCCACCAGTTTTGGCTAATTTGTATTTGAATAGGGCGAATCACGGGAGTGCGCATACCAGCAAAAAGTCAGTTTTTGTGGCAAAAAAAAAAAAAAAAAGACGTGAAAATGTCAAATGGCAATCGCGGTAAATTCCTGCGATTTTGCTACTAATTGAATGCCCCCCTTAGTAAACAAAGTTTCTACAATAACAAAGGCCTAGTAAAATAACTCCTCTTTTAGCGACAAACTAGTGGTAGAACTTAGTCAAGTAAATACAAATAAAGCCGAACTACATCTCAAATTGATAAATTTTTTTTTTATCACTACTTAAAATGGCTGCAAAAAAGTGGAAGTGGGGGTTATGGGATTACGGCTAGTCCTCCCGTAAAACCCCCTTCAAAGCATAACACAACCCGTGGTTAGTGAAAGCCATAAAACGCCTCTCCCTCCTTAGGTGCTAGTGTAGCATTGGATGAAGGAGGCACATCTGCAGCTGGTGGATTAATGGGTTCTGCCCTTTTTCACTGATTCAAAAATCTATCTCCCCTTCCTTTAACAAATTCAATGTTAGAAAGTGAGGTTCTTGGGTATGTGCTGAGCACCTGCCCAAAATATAATATACAGTGAATGCAGGAAGCATTTTGGTCTTTACATTGGTGCTTGAACCGTACAGATAAGCCCTACACAGGGGACACAAGTCTGATTGCTCAACTGCCCTAGATTTCTTCAACACCACTGTATCTCTCACACCCACCAATCTCATCAAACTACATGCACCAGAGAGCTGTCGATCAAACAAGCAAATCATGGTGGCACAGTATGGGGACATAATGAACAATGCATGCATTCATATGAAAGGGGGGAGGGGTGGTAGGATAAAACTTAAATGCACGGGGGAGTAATGTTGGGGTAAAAACAGTTTACAGAAGGAGAACGTTCTCCTTCTAATTAAATAAATTAGCATCTAATTAGAAAGTTGACACATGAAACAAATTTATAAGAAAAGAATACACTGTTGAGATCTCTGTTACAAACATAGTGACTGTTTAAATGTATGTTTCAATATGAATACAGGTTGAGTATTCCATATCCAAATATTCCGAAATACGGAATATTCCGAATTACGGACTTTTTTGTGTGAGAGTGAGATAGTGAAACCTTTGTTTTTTGATGGCTCAATGTACACAAACTATGTTTAATACAGTTATTAAAAATATTGTATTAAATGACCTTCAGGCTGTGTGTATAAGGTGTATATGGAACATAAATGAATTGTGTGAATGTAGACACTTTGTTTAATGCACAAAGTTATAAAAAATATTAGCTACAATTACCTTCAGGCTGTGTGTATAAGGTGTATATGAAACATAAATGCATTCTGTGCTTAGATTTAGGTCCCATCGCCATGATATCTCATTATTGTATGCAATTATTCCAAAATACGGAAAAATCCCATATCCAAAATACCTCTGGTCCCAAGCATTTTGGATAAGGGATACTCAACCTGTATTAAGGTGCATACACACAGGTTGACCCGTGCAGAAGCAGACACGGACTATATTGACGCCGAAGGCATGAGCCTCCGATATAGACAGTATTGGCCTGCCTGCCTGCACCCACTATATTTCATTGCGATGTCGATCTCATGGAACCGCGCATGGACTATATAGTCCAGATCTAAGGTAAAATCACACCGTGTGTATGCACCTTCAGTCTATATTGGATTTATGTAGCGCATTTGCAATTTAAATAAAATAACAGTCGTGAACTTACCTCATGTTGACAAAGTTTCCCCAAACAGCTGGAGAGAAAAATAAAAAGACATAACTAAAACCATGATGCTACAAAAAACACAGAAGCACAATACATACAAAGGCAAATTACTTTTCATACAGTATCTCATCATTTTATTGGTCAGTCCCAGAGCTGCCAGTCTGACAGGTTTGCTGCTAGCATGGGTTTAATAGGGTTTTATTAATTGTGACACCAGCCTACTTATTTTTCTGGAAAGAGAGGTACACAACACGCTTCCAGGAAAACAAAGAGGGTAGTCCACTCATTGCCCCAATGGCTACTGCTTTGTCCCAAAAAAATTCTATTATACTCCACAGAACAATGAGGACAGATTGAGTAAAGGCTTATTCTATAAAGATAAATCAACTTGATTAGATTGTGAACTAAAAATAAACTATGATGGTTTAGTTAAGTTTCTGCATTTTTATTGGCTGGTTTTAACTTGGCATTAAGCAATTTCCAGATTTTGTACTGGCAGCCCTATAAGGCCAAACCCCAGCACTTATCCATTGGCTCTGTAGTTCCTCTTCTAGACTTGAAGATATACCGTTATCTGGTCCACCAACTCCCCAAGGATGTCAGAAACCCCCCAGAGCTGAATGTGGCTAGCTTGCCAGGGAGGAGATGGAACGTTTCTTGCAGGACCAATTTTCCCACTGAATTTTGTCTCAGACGACCAAGCTGGAGATGGTTACAGTATTTAATGATTATTTTTCCCCTCCCAACAGTAAGCTACACCTTCTGGTGCAGTCATCAGCATGCACATTTACCCACAGGATTCGGCAATAGAGGAGTCTCGTATTGCAAATGCAAGCATGTGCACATACCTCCCCTGTTCCTGCTCTGCATAAAGTGGTCAATAAGCACATCTGTGAGTGACAATACATCTTTATAACACCAACACTTTATATAAAATATTACATTCTCACAAAACCTATGATTATTTTCACACTGCAGTGATTATGCCTTTAATGAAGTATTCAAATATCTAACATATTATGCCCCCGATCTCGCCGAGCAGCACCAAAGGTTGGCAGAGGTGCCAGTTATTTGCCAGGACCCTGCTTGGCAACTTCAGTGGGGGTTCCATTCACTCCATTATGGTGTTTACAATTCTGACAGTTTTCATAGAAATAGCCTGTGCATGACATTGAAGACCTCTTCCCAACACCTAGGCAAATTACTATAAAGAGAAAATGGCAAAAACCAAGGCAACTATCTGTATCTAGAGATACAGTATGTGTGCATTAGATGCTGGAGAACACTGTGAAATCATGTGTTGCAATCAATTACCCTACCGGCAGAAGAGTATGGCAAAATATTATGTCGTCATTTTAAATTACCCCAAGCTGCCACCGACACCTCAACTAAAGTACAATAATTACTTCATCATGCTGTCACCCACTACACTGCAATTACCAGATACCACATGCAGACATTACACTGCTATTTAATTAACCCAACCTGCTGCCATAGTTTACATATATTCTTCTACTATCTCATGACCTAAACTACTATAAAAAACCTTAATGAAAACATATATTGCACAGATTTAATTACCCAAAAGGTCTGAATACTGATCCATGCTGAATTAGGCGCTTGAAGCACAAGTATATCACCAGCCTTAAGGAAAGCTCAATTTTACAACCCCTACCTTCATAATAATGATACTTGGGTTGGTACTTTCCTCTAAACTAGATAGCTGCGCAGCACAGAAGATCCCAGCCATGGGGGTCATTCCGAGTTGTTCGCTCGTTGCCGATTTTCGCTATACTGCGATTAGTCGCTTACTGCGCAGGGTTCGCAGAGCGCATGCGCTTAGTCATTTTACACAAAAGTTAGGTATTTTACTCACGGCATAACAAAGCTTTTTCATCGCTGTGCTGATCGGAGTGTGATTGACAGGAAGTGGGTGTTTCTGGGCGGAAACTGTCCGTTTTATGGGATTGTGCGGAAAAACGCAGGCGTTCGAGTTGCAAAACGCAGGAGTGGCTGGAGAATCGTGGGAGTGGTTGGGCAAACGCTGGGTGTGTTTGTGACGTCAAACCAGGAACGAAAAGGACTGAGCTGGTCGCAATGGCTGAGTAAGTCTGGAGCTACTCAAACTGCTAAGAAATTTCTATTCGCAATTGTGCTAATCTTTCGTTCGCACTTCTGCTAAGCTAAGATACACTCCCAGAGGGCAGCGACTTAGCGTGTGCAATGCTGCTAAAAGCAGCTAGCGAGCAACTCGGAATCACCCCCCATATGCAAAAGCCAGGATCCTGCTAAACACAGCAAATACAAGGCAACCCCGATCCCACCAAAGAACTATTGCTCGGAAGGGAATTAATCAAAAACTTTATAAGTGATACACGCAATAATGTTCTTCCAGGGGTCCGTCACAAATTATTTGGAAAAAATAAGAATTTACTTACCGATAATTCTATTTCTCGGAGTCCGTGGTGGATGCTGGGGTTCCTGAAAGGACCATGGGGAATAGCGGCTCCGCAGGAGACAGGGCACAAAAAGTAAAGCTTTAGGATCAGGTGGTGTGCACTGGCTCCTCCCCCTATGACCCTCCTCCAAGCCAGTTAGGTACTGTGCCCGGACGAGCGTACACAATAAGGGAGGAATTTTGAATCCCGGGTAAGACTCATACCAGCCACACCAATCACACCGTACAACTTGTGATCTAAACCCAGTTAACAGTATGATAACAGCGGAGCCTCCGAAAAGATGGCTCACAACAATAATAACCCGATTTTTGTAACTATGTACAAGTATTGCAGATAATCCGCACTTGGGATGGGCGCCCAGCATCCACTACGGACTCCGAGAAATAGAATTATCGGTAAGTAAATTCTTATTTTCTCTATCGTCCTAGTGGATGCTGGGGTTCCTGAAAGGACCATGGGGATTATACCAAAGCTCCCAAACGGGCGGGAGAGTGCGGATGACTCTGCAGCACCGAATGAGAGAACTCCAGGTCCTCTTTTGCCAGGATATCAAATTTGTAGAATTTTACAAACGTGTTCTCCCCTGACCACGTAGCTGCTCGGCAGAGTTGTAATGCCGAGACCTCTCGGGCAGCCGCCCAAGATGAGCCCACCTTCCTTGTGGAATGGGCCTTAACCGATTTAGACTGTGGCAGGCCTGCCTCAGAATGTGCAAGTTGAATTGTGTTACAAATCCAACGAGCAATCGCCTGCTTAGAAGCAGGCGCACCCAACTTGTTGGGTGCATACAGTATAAACAGCGAGTCAGATTTTCTGACTCCAGCTGTCCTGGAACATATATTTTCAGGGCCCTGACAACTCCTAGCAACTTGGAGTCCTCCAAGTCCCTAGTAGGTGCAAGGCACCACAATAAGCTGGTTCAGGTGAAACACTGACACCACCTTAGGGAGAGAACTGGGGACGAGTCCGCAGCTCTGCCCTGTCCGAATGGACAAACAGATATGGGCTTTTTTGAGAAAAAACCACCAATTTGACACTCGCCTGGTCCAGGCCAGGGCCAAGAGCATGGTCACTTTTTATGTGAGATGCTTCAAATCCACATATTTGACTGGTTTTAAACCAATGTGATTTGAGGAATCCCAGAACTACGTTGAGATCCCACAGTGCCACTGGAGGCACAAAAAAAGGGGTTTGTATATGCAATACTCCCTTGACAAACTTCTGGACTTCAGGAACTGAAGCCAATTCTTTCTGGAAGAAAATTTACAGGGCCGAATTTGAACCTTAATGGACCCCAATTTGAGGCCCATAGACACTCCTGTTTTCAGGAAATGCAGGAAACGACCGAGTTGAAATTTCTTTGTGGGCCTTCCTGGCCTCACACCACGCAACATATTTTCGCCACACGTGGTGATAATGTTGTGCGGTCACCTCCTTTCTGGCTTTGACCAGGGTAGGAATGACCTCTTCCGGAATGCCTTTTTTCCCTTAGGATCCGGCTTTCCATCGCCATGCCGACAAACGCAGCTGCGGTAAGTCTTGGAACAGACATGGTACTTGCTGAAGCAAGTCCCTTCTTAGCGGCAGAGGCCATAAGACCTCTGTAAGCATCTCTTGAAGTTCCGGGTACCAAGTCCTTCTTGGCCAATCCGGAGCCATGAGTATAGTTCTTACTCCTCTACGTCTTATAATTCTCAGCACCTTAGGTATGAGAAGCAGAGGAGGGAACACATACACCGACTGGTACACCCACGGTGTTACCAGAACGTCCACATCTATTGCCTGAGGGTCTCTTGACCTGGCGCAATACCTGTCCCGTTTTTTGTTCAGACGGGACGCCATCATGTCCACCTTTGGTATTTCCCAACGGTCTACAATCATGTGGAAAAAACTTCTCAATGAAGTTTCCACTCTCCCGGGTGGAGGTCGTGCTGAGGAAGTCTGCTTCCCAGTTTCCATTCCCGGGATGAAAAACTGCTGACAGTGTTATCACATGATTTTCCGCCCAGCGAAAAGTCCTTGCAGTTTCTGCCATTGCCCTCCTGCTTCTTGTGTCGCCCTGTCTGTTTACGTGGGCGACTGCCGTGATGTTTTTCCCACTGGATCAATACCGGCTGACCTTGAAGCAGAGGTCTTGCTAAGCTTAGAGCATTATAAATTTACCCTTAGCTCCAGTATATTTATGTGGAGAAAAGTCTCCATACTTGATCACACTCCCTGGAAATTTTTTCCTTGTGTGACTGCTCCCCAGCCTCTCAGGCTGGGCTCCGTGGTTACCAGCATCCAATCCTGAATGCCGAATCTGCTGCCCTCTAGAAGATGAGCACTCTATAACCACCACAGGAGAGACACCCTTGTCCTTGGATATTGGGTTATCCGCTGATGCATCTGAAGATGCGATCCGGACCATTTGTCCAGCAGATCCCACTGAAAAGTTCTTACGTGAAATCTGCCGAATGGAATTGCTTCGTAGGAAGCCACCATTTTTACCAGGACCCTTGTGCAATGATGCACTGTTTTTAGGAGGTTCCTGACTTGCTCGGATAACTCCCTGGCTTTCTCTTCCGGGAGAAACACCTTTTTCTGGACTGTGTCCAGAATCATCCCTAGGCACAGCAGACGTGTCGTCGGGATCAGCTGCGATTTTGGAATATTTAGAATCCACCCGTGCTGATTGTAGCAGTATCCGAGATAGTGCTACTCCGACCTCCAACTGTTCCCTGGACTATGCCCCTATCAGGAGATCGTCCAAGTAAGGGATAATTAAGACGCCTTTTCTTCGAAGAAGAATCATCAATTCGGCCATTACCTTGGTAAAGACCCCAGGGTGCCGTGGACAATCCAAACGGCAGCGTCTGAAACTGATAGTGACAGTTCTGCACCACGAACCTGAGGTACCCTTAGTGAGAAGGGCAAATTTTGGGACATAGAGGTAAGCATCCCTGATGTCCCGGGACACTATATAGTCCCCTTATTCCTGGTTCGTTATCACTGCTCTGAGTGACTTCATCTTAATTTGAACCTTTGTAAGTGTTCAAAAAAAATTTTTTAGAATAAGTCTCACCTAGCCTTCTGGCTTCAGTACCACAATATAGTGTGGAATAATACCCCTTTTCTGTAGTAGGAGGGGTAATTTAATTATCACCTGCTGGGAATACAGCTTGTGAATTTTTTCCCATACTACCTCCTTGTCGGAGGGAGACTTGGTAAAGCAGACTTCAGGAGCCTGCGAAGGGGAAACGTCTCGACATTCCCATCTGTACCCCCGGGATACTACTTGTAGGATCCAGGGGTCCTGTACGGTCTCAGCGCCATGCTGAGAACTTGTCAGACGCGGTGGAACGCTTCTGTTCCTGGGAATGGGCTGCCTGCTGCAGTCTTCTTCCCTTTCCTCTATCCCTGGGCAGATATGATCTTATAGGGACGAGAGGACTGAGGCTGAAAAGACGGTGTCTTTTTCTGCAGAGATGTGACTTAGGGTAAAAAACGGTGGATTTTCCAGCAGTTGCCGTGACCACCAGGTCCGATGGACCGACCCCAAACAAGTCCTCTTCCTGTATACGGCCATACTGTGCCGTTTGGAATCTGCATCACCTGACCACTGTCGTGTCCATAACATCTTCTGGCAGTTATGGACATCGCGTTTATTCATGATGCCAGAGTGCAAATATCCCTCTGTGCATCTCGCATATATAGAAATGCTCTATAGTCAATAAAATACTGTCCCTGTCAAGGGTATCAATATTTTTAGTCAGTGAATCCGACCAAGCCACCCTAGCTCTGCACATCCAGGCTGAGGCGATCGCTGGCCGCAGTATAACACCAGTATGTGTGTATATACTTTTTATTATATTTTCCAGCCTTGTCAGCTGGTCCTTGAGGACGGCCCTATCTATAGACGGTACCGCCACTTGTTTTGATAAGCGTGTGAGCGCCTTATCCACCTTAAAGGGTGTTTCCCAACGCGCCCTAACTTCTGGCGGGAAAGGGTATACCGCCCATAATTTTCTATCGGGGGGAACCCACGCATCATCACACACTTTATTTAATTTATCTGATTCAGGAAAAACTATGGTAGTTTTTTCACATCCCACATAATACCCTCTTTTGTGGTACTTGTAGTATCAGAAATACGTAACACCTCCTTCATTGCCTTTAACGTGTGGCCCTAATAAGGAATACGTTTGTTTATTCACCGTCGACACTGGATTCAGTGTCCCTGTCTGTGTCTGTGTCGACCGACTAAAGTAAACGGGCGTTTTAAAACCCTTGACGGTGTTTTTGAGACGTCTGGACCGTACTAATTGTTTGTCGGCCGTCTCATGTCGTCAACCGACCTTGCAGCGTGTTGACATTATCACGTAATTTCCTAAATAAGCCATCCATTCCGGTGTCGACTCCCTAGAGAGTGACATCACCATTACAGGCAATTGCTCCGCCTCCTCACCAACATCGTCCTCCTACCTGTCGACACACACGTACCGACACACAGCACACACACAGGGAATGCTCTGATAGAGGACAGGACCCACTAGCCCTTTGGAGAGACAGAGGGAGAGTTTGCCAGCACACACCAAAACTCTATAATTATATAGGGACAACCTTATATAAGTGTTTTCCCTTATAGCATCTTATATATATATAAGCATATCGCCAAATTAGTGCCCCCCCTCTCTGTTTTAACCCTGTTTCTGTAGTGCAGTGCAGGGGAGAGCCTGGGAGCCTTCCCTCCAGCCTTTCTGTGAGGGAAAATGGCGCTGTGTGCTGAGGAGATAGGCCCCGCCCCTTTTTCGGCGGCCTCGTCTCCCGCTCTTAACGGATTCTGGCAGGGGTTAAATATCTCCATATAGCCTCCGGAGGCTATATGTGAGGTATTTTTAGCCAAATTAGGTATTCATTTGCCTCCCAGGGCGCCCCCCTCCCAGCGCCCTGCACCCTCAGTGACTGCCGTGTGAAGTGTGCTGAGAGGAAAATGGCGCACAGCTGCAGTGCTGTGCGCTACCTTTAGAAGACTGAGGAGTCTTCTGCCGCCGATTCTGGACCTCTTCTTACTTCAGCATCTGCAAGGGGGCCGGCGGCGCGGCTCCGGTGACCATCCAGGCTGTACCTGTGATCGTCCCTCTGGAGCTGATGTCCAGTAGCCAAGAAGCCAATCCATCCTGCACGCAGGTGAGTTCACTTCTTCTCCCCTAAGTCCCTCGTTGCAGTGATCCTGTTGCCAGCAGGACTCACTGTAAAATAAAAAACCTAAGCTAAACTTTCCTAAGCAGCTCTTTAGGAGAGCCACCTAGATTGCACCCTTCTCGGCCGGGCACAAAAATCTAACTGGCTTGGAGGAGGGTCATAGGGGGAGGAGCCAGTGCACACCACCTGATCCTAAAGCTTTACTTTTTGTGCCCTGTCTCCTGCGGAGCCGCTATTCCCCATGGTCCTTTCAGGAACCCCAGCATCCACTAGGACGATAGAGAAACAAGTGTTCTTGTTTTCTTTTTATTAGGGGAGATGGAACAGTTTCTGAGAACATTAATTAATACACTCATAAGGGCACATGCCAAAGACAAAGTTGTTAAATATGACATTTTAAATGGTACAAAATGTCTCTTCAGGTTCGTGCAACTTTTATTTTATGCTGAGTGATAACTTGTGTATACTGCATACATTAAATTAAATATGTAACAGGTGTGCAGTTGCTCAAAACATTTATCCAGTTAATTATTTGCCCAACTCAAAAATAGAAGCATGTGCTGACAGACACCGCTCCTGCTCGCCTGCATCCATAATTTATCAACCTTTTCAACACTTCCATGACCTGTGGGTACAACAATGCTCTGCTCCTGAACTTCTCACTTACTTACTATTACAGTTAACTGTGCCAAATTAATTAACTGGTGTTAAAGAAAAAAGAAAAAGAAAAAAACAACTTCTCATTAATTACTTCACAACAGACTGCACACGTAAATCAAATGGGAAGCTCAGGGGTGCAGAGCATTTGTACTAGTTGGAAGAGGTCATGTTGGGACGTGAGCCGTCAGTCAATTGTGGGATGCAGCATAACCTTTTATGCCACTAGGGAAGATAATGAGCTCTACAGAAGCTATCCCTAATGTTTAGAAACCAGCAGAGTATTTTATTTATATGGTCTAATGCTGCTAAAGTCCAATGATAATTTTCCATGAATAATATATACAGTGATGTGCGGTCAGTTGGTAATATAGAATTCTTTAATTGCCTGGTAAATAGTTTTGACCAATGTGGTTAAAGAAGCAGCCTCATGTCATTGTCCTGACTCAGCATCATGTGTTTACAATGTTGGTCGATTAATTTGCATATCTTTTTTTTCCACAAGGTTTTTTCTCCTATTTTCACATACAGTTATAGCAAAAGAAAAAATCCAGACTGCATGCCATTGGTCGCCAATTTTATGTAAAATCTAGCGACCATCTTAATAACTTTAGGTGCCTGATCAATTCATCAAGGGCCAAACGGTGCTGCACCCATACTCATAGTAGGCCACACGGTCGTGTCCCCAAATTCATAATATTATAAGGGAAGACATTCCAGTAGCACTGCCAATTCATATTATTATTATTACTATTATTATTATTATAAGGGAGGACATTCATATTAAGCCCAAAACAGTCACTCACCAGATGCACTGGCGAGCAGAGACAAACTGGTCCTTGAGGACTGTAATCGATGTCCATGACGACGCTAACCGTCAGCATGAGTGGTGAGTAACGGAGGTGGGTGGCGCCTGGGACCAGCTTCCTGGAAGTCACACTCCTTCCTGCCAGCAGGGCTGTAGCCATAGGATCTAAACTATAGATCTACAATGTCTCGGTCGACATGCCCCCTCCCCGGCCAGCCACGCCCCATTTCATGCAAATGCACTGCCTCTGCAATCCCTGTGCCCTGCCCACATCCTAGCAGAAACACTACAAATGGTATACGTTCAGAATATTAACAAAGAAATGTCAACATTAAGATTGTTGATATTTATGGGAGGTCGACATTCTGAACATGTCAGTAATGACAGAATGTTAACAGATGGATTTAGATTTTGGCTTCCATTGTTAATGTTGACACTGACTGTCGACATTCTGAATGTTGACTATTTATACCACACCCCTCACATACAGATTAGCGACAAAAAAAAAATAGGCCCCTAAAAAAAACTATTAAAACATAAGGACACACTTCGGGTAATCAAACTGCGCTGTGCTCTTGCCAAATAGACGCTCCTTACATGGATTGGCCAATAAGGAGAGGAGAAGACTCGTAAATAAGTGAGCCAATACAAGCTGAAGCACCAAAACTTGAGCAGCTCACGTACTGCAGTGATGAAGAATGTCAAGGGGGAAACCTCCACATTGAGGCTACATTGATTTCCCAACACCTGCATCTATTATCCAGTGGAAGGCCACTGCCAAGACTGCAAGCATCCAGCACAGGCTTTTTTTTCCATTAATGTTTTAATGAAATTTTTTTTTTAATCCTACTTATTATATTACAACTGTAAAATATTGCTTACTTTGATCAACCATGTTTTAATGCTTTCTAACATTAACAATCCAAAGTCATTAGGGCTTTGATATGGTTTACTTTACTGTTCTGCACAGACAACCAGAAAATATTGTAAACGACCAATGGGTACACACTGCACGATCCGGATGATATGTTATTCCGATTTGCCAGGAAATAAGATATACCAATGTGGTCCTGGTGTGTATCTGGCCTAAAGGTACATACACACTGGGCGTTTTTACCCAGCGTGTATGCACAGCGATGATGTGAACATCGCTGGCAGAAAAATAGCTCAGTGCCCGACGATGGCCACGGGTGAAGGTGAAGCACTATCCACAGTAGAAGACTGTGGAAAGTGCTTCACTCGGCTGTTCAAACAGCCCGAAGGGCAGCGGCGGCCAGCGATGATGCGGGAGTGCTCATCAGCGCTCATCGCCCGGCCATACACACTGGCCGAGCTTGAGCTCAAAACGCCAAAAGTGAGCTACTTTGAGCCCAGAATCGGCTAGTGTGTATGGGCCTCACAAGCAGTCCACACTGATTCAAATAATATGCTGCATATGTATATCTAGGTGTGACTGCAGCTGTATCTGCATACAAAATTCTACCTTACAGTGTCTTCCACTGACACTGTAATGTACCAGGCAGTCGACAGTAAAGATCCCCAATTTTTTAATTACAGACTTGGTGCAATCATAGGGTGGAGAATATTAAAAGGACTGATCACAATAAACCATCACAGTAAAAGGGATCCAGTCACCACTCATTCTTTCCTGAGCTGGCTTTCTTCATACAGCTCTCACCCTTAAACCAGGTGACGTTATTATGTACCGGTATTTGTTTTATGCTGTTAGTACTCAATAATATAAATTCTTACTAATATTCTTATTGATGACATTGGGCTCAATTCAATTCAGCACGAAATGAATAGTGCCGGGAAGGCGCTCCTGGAGCTATTCCTTTCAGCGCAATGTTATACCCAACTAGAGGATTTCTTCTTGCACTCCTCCTGTGGTGCGAGCAGAAATACGACAAAACTACTGACATGATGCTGTTTTCTACCCTTAGCGCGGCGGAAACAGCATTGTGAGAACCGGCATTCTAAGACATAACAGCAAACTGATATGAACAGCTCCGGGAGCTCCGCCCCGGCGCTATTCAATTTGCTCTGAATGGAATCCCATTGTTTCTTTTGGTAGAAATTAAGAATCTTATTAAAAGTCAAAAGAATATGTAAAATAGAGTTTTTGAATATAACATGATTAATAGTTGCTTGTTCGTATAAAATTGATTTGCAAGTAAAGGAACGTAGGCACACCATGAAAATGCCATCTTGACCCATGTTTAGTCAGAAACCTATACGTTAAGAATTACCTTTAACAATTATGTTTGTAAAATATCCAAACCGAATATGTGAATTTCATAAGCACAGAGTTTAATAAAAAAACATAAATGCCCCATTGCCCCAAAAAGAAAAATCTATCTGAAAGCCTGCTGGCATGGATGAAATAATAAGAATTTACTTACCGATAATTCTATTTCTCGTAGTCTGTAGTGGATGCTGGGGACTCCTTAAGGACCATGGGGAATAGCGGCTCCGCAGGAGACTGGGCACAAAAGTAAAGCTTTAGAACTACCTGGTGTGCACTGGCTCCTCCCCCCATGACCCTCCTCCAAGCCTCAGTTAGGATACTGTGCCCGGACGAGCGTACACAATAAGGAAGGATTTTGAATCCCGGGTAAGACTCATACCAGCCACACCAATCACACCATATAACTTGTGATCTAAACCCAGTTAACAGCAAGATAACAGAGGAGCCTCTATAAAAGATGGCTCACTACAGCAATAACCCGATTTTTTGGTAACAATAACTATGTACCAGTATTGCAGACAATCCGCACTTGGGATGGGCGCCCAGCATCCACTACGGACTACGAGAAATAGAATTATCGGTAAGTAAATTCTTATTTTCTCTGACGTCCTAGTGGATGCTGGGGACTCCGTAAGGACCATGGGGATTATACCAAAGCTCCCAAACGGGCGGGAGAGTGCGGATGACTCTGCAGCACCAAATGAGAGAACTCCAGGTCCTCCTCAGCCAGGGTATCAAATTTGTAGAATTTTACAAACGTATTTGCTCCTGACCAAGTAGCTGCTCGGCAAAGTTGTAAAGCCGAGACCCCTCGGGCAGCCGCCCAAGATGAGCCCACCTTCCTTGTGGAATGGGCTTTTACAGATTTTGGCTGTGGCAGGCCTGCCACAGAATGTGCAAGCTGAATTGTACTACAAATCCAACGAGCAATAGTCTGCTTAGAAGCAGGAGCACCCAGCTTGTTGGGTGCATACAGAATAAACAACGAGTCAGATTTTCTGACTCCAGCCGTCCTGGAAACCTATATTTCCAGGGCTCTGACAACGTCTAGCAACTTGGAGTCCTCCAAGTCCCTAGTAGCCGCAGGCACCACAATAGGTTGATTCAGGTGAAACGCTGAAAACCACCTTAGGGAGAAACTGAGGACAAGTCCTCAATTCCGCCCTGTCCGAATGGAAAATCAGATGAGGGCTTTTACAGGATAAAGCCGCCAATTCTGACACGCACCTGGCCCAGGCCAGGGCCAACAGCATGACCACTTTCCATGTGAGATATTTTAACTCCACATATTTAAGTGGTACAAACCAATGTGACTTTTGGAACCCAAAAACTACATTTAGATCCCAAGGTGCCACTGGAGGCACAAAAGGAGGCTGTATATACAGTACCCCTTTCACAAACGTCTGAACTTCAGGGACTGAAGCTAGTTCTTTTTGGAAGAAAATTGACAGGGCCGAAATTTGAACCTTAATGGACCCCCATTTCAGGCCCATAGACACTCCTGTTTGCAGGAAATGTAGGAATCGACCTAGTTGAAAATTCCTCCGTCGGGGCCTTACTGGCCTCGCACCACGCAACATATTTTCGCCAAATGCGGTGATAATGTCTTGCGGTTATATCTTTCCTGGCTTTGATCAGGATAGGAATGACTTCATCCGGAATGCCTTTCTCCTTCAGGATCCGGCGTTCAACCGCCATGCCGTCAAACGCAGCCGCGGTAAGTCTTGGAACAGACAGGGTCCTTGCTGGAGCAGGTCCCTTCTTAGAGGTAGAGGCCACGGATCCTCCGTGAGCATCTCTTGAAGTTCCGGTTACCAAGTCCTTCTTGGCCAATCCGGAGCCACGAATATAGTGCTTACTCCTCTCCATCTTATAATTCTCAGTACCTTGGGTATGAGAGGCAGAGGAGGGAACACATACACTGACTGGTACACCCACTGTGTTACCAGAGCGTCTACAGCTATTGCCTGAGGGTCCCTTGACCTGGCGCAATACTTGTCGAGTTTTATAAACATGTGGAAGACTTCTGGGTGAAGTTGTCCACTCCCGGAATGAATACTGCTGACAGTGCTATCACATGATTTTCCGCCCAGCGAAGAATCCTTGCAGCTTCTGCCATTGCCCTCCTGCTTCTTGTGTCACCCTGTCTGTTTACGTGGGTGACTGCCGTGATGTTGTCCGAATGGATTAACTCCGGGTGACCTTGAAGCAGAGGTCTTGCTGAGCTTAGAGCATTGTAAATAGCCCTTAGCTTCAGGATATTTATGTGAAGTGATGTCTCCAGGCTTGACCATAAGCTCTGGAAATTCCTTCCCTGTGTGACTGCCCCCAAGCCTCGCAGGCTGGCATCCGTGGTCACCAGGACCCAGTCCTGAATGTGCGGCCCTCTAGAAGATGAGCACTCTGCAACCACCACAGGAGAGACACCCTTGTGCTTGGTGACAGGGTTATCCGCTGATGCATCTGAAGATGCGACCCGGACCATTTGTCCAGCAGGTCCCACTGGAAAGTTCTTGCGTGGAATCTGCCGAATGGGATTGCTTCGTAGGAAGCCACCATTTTATTGATGTACTGAGACTTGGCTCGGTTATAGGAGGTTCCCGACTAGCTCGGATAACTCCCTGACTTTCTCCTCCGGGAGAAACACCTTTTTCTGGACTGTGTCCAGGATCATCCCTAGGAACAGAAGACGAGTCGTCGGAATCAGCTGCGATTTTGGAATATTGAGAATCCAATCGTGCTGCCGCAACACTACCTGAGATAGTGCTACACCGACCTCCAACTGTTCCCTGGATCTTACCCTTATCAGGGAATCGTCCAAATAAGGGATAAC
The DNA here is from genome assembly GCF_028390025.1 of Pseudophryne corroboree. Classification (NCBI taxonomy): domain Eukaryota; kingdom Metazoa; phylum Chordata; class Amphibia; order Anura; family Myobatrachidae; genus Pseudophryne; species Pseudophryne corroboree. The sequence goes on from NC_086445.1 coordinate 465,106,462, forward strand.
TAAAATTCCCTTGCTTCGAAGGAGTATCATCATTTCGGCCATTACCTTGGTAAAGACCCGGGGTGCCGTGGACCATCCATACGGCAGCGTCTGAAACTGATAGTGACAGTTCCGTACCATAAACCTGAGGTACCCTTGGTGAGAAGGGTAAAATTGGGACATGAGGGTAAGCATCCTTGATGTCCCGAGACATCATGTAGTCCCCTTCTTCCAGGTTCGCAATCACTGCTCTGAGTGACTCAATCTTGAATTTGAACCTCCGTATGTAAGTGTTCAAGATTTTAGATTTAGAATCGGTCTCACCGAGCCGTCCGGCTTCGGTACCACAACAGTGTGGAATAATACCCCGTTCCCTGTTGCAGGAGGGGTACCTTGATTATCACCTGCTGGGAATACAGCTTGTGAATGGCTTCCAAAACTGCCTCCCTGTCAGAAGGAGACATCGGTAAAGCCGACTTTAGGAAACGGCGAGGGGGAGACGTCTCGAATTCCAATTTGTACCCCTGAGATATCACCTGAAGGATCCAGGGGTCTACTTGCGAGTGAGCCCACTGCGCGCTGAAATTCATTGAGACGGGCCCCCACCGTGCCTGATTCTGCTTGTAAAGCCCCAGCGTCATACTGAGGGCTTGGCAGAGGCGGGAGAGAGCTTCTGTTCCTGGGAACTGGCTGATTTCTGCAGCCTTTTTCCTCTCCCTCTGTCACGGGGCAGAAATGAGGAACCTTTTGCCCGCTTGCCCACGAAAAGACTGCGCCTGATAATACGGCGTCTTCTTATGTTGAGAGGCGACCTTGGGAACAAACGTGGATTTCCCAGCTGTTGCCGTGGCCACCAGGTCTGAAAGACCGACCCCAAATAACTCCTCCCCTTAATAAGGCAATACTTCCAAATGCCGTTTGGAATTCGCATCACCTGACCACTGTCGTGTCCATAACCCTCTACTGGCAGAAATGGATAACGCACTTAGACTTGATGCCAGTCGGCAAATATTCCGCTGTGCATCACGCATATATAGAAATGCATCTTTTAAATGCTCTATAGGCAATAATATACTGTCCCTATCTAGGGTATCAATATTTTCAGTCAGGAAATCCGACCACGCCAACCCAGCACTGCACATCCAGGCTGAGGCGATTGCTGGTCGCAGTATAACACCAGTATGTGTGTAAATACATTTTAGGATACCCTCCTGCTTTCTATCAGCAGGATCCTTAAGGGCGGCCATCTCAGGAGAGGGTAGATCCCTTGTTCTTACAAGCGTGTGAGCGCTTTATCCACCCTAGGGGGTGTTTCCCAACGCACCCTAACCTCTGGCGGGAAAGGATATAATGCCAATAACATTTTAGAAATTATCAGTTGTTATCGGGGGAAACCCACGCATCATCACACACCTCATTTAATTTCTCAGATTCAGGAAAACTACAGGTAGTTTTTCCAAACCGAACATAATACCCCTTTTTGGTGGTACTCGTATTATCAGAAATGTGTAAAACATTTTTCATTGCCTCAATCATGTAACGTGTGGCCCTACTGGAAGTCACATTTGTCTCTTCACCGTCGACACTGGAGTCAGTATCCGTGTCGGCGTCTATATCTGCCATCTGAGGTAACGGGCGCTTTAGAGCCCCTGACGGCCTATGAGACGTCTGGACAGGCACAAGCTGAGTAGCCGGCTGTCTCATGTCAACTACTGTCTTTTATACAGAGTTGACACGGTCACGTAATTCCTTCCAACAGTTCATCCACTCAGGTGTCGACCCCCTAGGGGGTGACCACTATTACAGGCAATCTGCTCCGTCTCCACAGCATTTTTCTCCTCATACATGTCGACACAAACGTACCGACACACAGCACACACACAGGGAATGCTCTGATAGAGGACAGGACCCCACTAGCCCTTTGGGGAGACAGAGGGAGAGTTTGCCAGCACACACCAGAGCGCTATATATATACAGGGATAACCTTATATAAGTGTTTTTCCCCTTATAGCTGCTGTATTTTTAATACTGCGCGTAATTAGTGCCCCCCTCTCTTTTTTAACCCTTTCTGTAGTGTAGTGACTGCAGGGGAGAGCCAGGGAGCTTCCCTCCAACGGAGCTGTGAGGGAAAATGGCGCCAGTGTGCTGAGGAGATAGGCTCCGCCCCCTTCTCGGCGGCCTTATCTCCCGTTTTTCTGTGTATTCTGGCAGGGGTTAAATTCATCCATATAGCCCAGGAGCTATATGTGATGCATTTTTTTGCCATCCAAGGTGTTTTTATTGCGTCTCAGGGCGCCCCCCCCCAGCGCCCTGCACCCTCAGTGACCGGAGTGTGAAGTGTGCTGAGAGCAATGGCGCACAGCTGCAGTGCTGTGCGCTACCTTGTTGAAGACAGGACGTCTTCTGCCGCCGATTTTCCGGACCTCTTCTGTCTTCTGGCTCTGTAAGGGGGCCGGCGGCGCGGCTCTGGGACCTATCCATGGCTGGGCCTGTGATCGGTCCCTCTGGAGCTAATGTCCAGTAGCCTAAGAAGCCCAATCCACTCTGCACGCAGGTGAGTTCGCTTCTTCTCCCCTTAGTCCCTCGATGCAGTGAGCCTGTTGCCAGCAGGTCTCACTGAACATAAAAAACCTAAAACTAAACTTTTCACTAAGCAGCTCAGGAGAGCCACCTAGTGTGCACCCTTCTCGTTCGGGCACAAAAATCTAACTGAGGCTTGGAGGAGGGTAATGGGGGGAGGAGCCAGTGCACACCAGGTAGTTCTAAAGCTTTACTTTTGTGCCCAGTCTCCTGCGGAGCCGCTATTCCCCATGGTCCTTACGGAGTCCCCAGCATCCACTAGGACGTCAGAGAAATCAATGTGATACATGTTTTAATGCTGGGCATACACAGTCAGATAAAATGCCTGCCAGACCAACAGTGCAGATATCGCAGACATGCACTGAGATATCTCACTGGGAGAAATACAAATGTTTGTGCCAGCAGCCGTCTGTGCTAAGCATCTGACGGAGCAATTCAATTGTTGTTCAGTTCAAACAGCTCCCGGCGCTTCTGCTTGCAGTTCCCTGAGCTGCCGAACAAAATAGAGCAAAAAAAAAAGACCCATTTGGGTGCCCAAAGGGCACTTTACGCATCGCACCCAGCACTTGTCGGGTTTCCCGTCCTACACGGCTAACCCAGGCACTGCAGGTCTTGATCAATGTCAAAGAAAGCCAACTGAATATCACCCATTAGCTGCAAAACAAAACAATTGAAACGCCCCCAGTGTATGGCAACCTATATCTGCGCTCTGCCCCTGGGGAGGAGACATTTCCCCATTCCATCTCTGTGAAGGAACAAGGGAAATATCAGTTGGTCAGCTGATGCAGTGCCTACACTGCCCAATGCAGACGACTTTCAACTTACTGCATCAAAATACTGCATCGGTTGGACATGCTGTACGCAATGACTTTTCTGAATACAAGTAGCAGTAGCAGAAAGCAGATAAGTTTTACATGGTTCCGGTATGAATGGTCGACCATGTTATGGTCGACAGTCATTAGGTTGACCACTATTGGTCGACATTGACATGGTCGACATGGACACATGAAAAGGTCGACACATGAAAAGGTCGACGTGCGTTTTTTAACTTTTTTGGGTGTCGTTTTTTGCATAAAGTGACTGGGAACCCCAATTAGTGCTTCGCTCGCCATGCTTCGGGCATGGTGCCTTCGCTCCGCTCGGCACAGATTACCGTTCCAATCGTAGTCCACAAGGATCGTAAAGTATGGAAAAGTTCCCCAAAAGAAAAAAAAAAGAAAAAAATCTCATGTCGACCATGTGTCCACGTCGACCATGTCAATGTCGACCAATAGTGGTCGACCTAATGACTATCGACCATAACATGGTCGACCATGTGAACGGATACTGTTTTACATAACAGCACCTATTCACACATGCTTGGTGAACACAGAATACAGCAAGAAAATAAACCTTAGTTCAACATATTTATCAATGACCTAGAAATAGGCCTGGAAAGCACAGTGTCAATCTTTGCAGATGATACTAAACTGTGTAAGGTAATTAATTCAGAATTGGATGTGGAGTCCTTGCAGAATGATCTATCTAAACTTGAACTCTGGGCGTCTAAATGGAAAATGAGGTTCAATACAGACAAATGCAAGGTTATGCATTTTGGGACTAAAAACAAACTTGCATCATACATATTAAATGGGGAACGCTTAGGGGAAACAGAGTTGGAAAAAGATTTGGGGGTATTCATTGATAATAGGCTTAATAACCGTACACAATGTCAAAACGCAGTAAAGAAGACAAGTAAGGTGCTAGCGTGCATAAAAAGGTGAATTGAGACAAGGGACTCGGATGTAATCATGCCGCTGTATAAAGCATTGGTACGTCCGCACCTAGAATATTGTGTTTAGTTTTGGGCACCATTGTATAAAAAAAAGACATCAGTGAACTCGAAAGTGTTCAAAGGCGAGCTACTAAATTGATTAAAGGCCTAGAGGGACTGGACTATAAGGACAGACTTACTAGGCTGAATATGTATACACTAGAAAAGAGGCGCCTAAGAGGAGATATTATTATCTTCAAATATGTAAAGGGACCTCACAAAGAGTTATCAGAGGAATTATTAATTAAAAGAACACAATTTAGGACACGTGGGCACTCGCTGCGACTGGAGGAGAGAAAGTTCCGAACGCAAAGGAGGAAAGGGTTCTTCACTGTTAGGGCAATCAGGATGTGGAATTCCCTGCCAGGGAAGGTGGTAGTGGCGGACTCTGTAATTGGATTTAAAAAAGGAATGGATAAATTTCTGAATTAAAAAGCTATCCAAAGTTATAATACTTAAAATATCAACGTGGTTAATCCAGGGGTAACATGAGTTATAGTAGCTAGTCATAACACATTATTTAGCAAGTATGTAGAATCATCACAACTTAAAAAAGGTTGAACACGATGGGCAATTTGCCTCTATTCAACGTCAAATACTATGTATGTTAATAGATCTAAACTAATAATAAGGGTATTGCTGTAAGACACTGAAACACTCCATTCAGTACTCTTGACAAACCTAAATGCAGGGGTCAAGCCGTGTAAAGCAGCTAAAACCCATCTAAAAGTACTAAAAATACAGTTTGGGTGCCCATATGCCCAAACTTTTTGCAAATTTCCGCTCGCCACCTCAGGAGGATGAAAGCAGAAATGGGCACCCGGGCCGCAACACTTGTGCCGGATCAGCATAACATTTTAATAACTCCATCGGACAACAACTGAATTTCCCCCATAGAATTTGATTATAAAAATACTTCAATAACAAAATATAGTAATCACCCAATAAGAATGCAATATATAAATACTGACTAAAGGGTTGATTATGATCCAGGAGCAAAAAAAAAATAAAAAAAAATTGCTTCTTACAAAGCAATGCACGGAGTACAAACTAATACATTAAATTTTTGCATGCAATTCAGGTTGCTTAGCAATCGCGATGCAACCGCAATTTACCTAGAGCGCACATCATGTCCTGCACACACGTCCAATGCAAACGCATTTGCCGTCCCTGTCATTCGCGGGGTAGCAACAAGGCGTTACGGGACTCTTCAAATGGTGGCAGGGTGGCGCAGCTGCTCTGGAAGAAAAACTTTGCAGCAGGCATACACAGTTGCAGTGACCACAATTAAATTGTGGTCGCAGCCACTGGGTGGGACGGTCAGCATGCTGGGCGGACCCCAGCATGTGGTACAAACTATTGCAGATTGCTTTTCAGCAGAATCTGAAATCCAACCTGAATAGGGTCCTTAGCCCAAGAATGCTGGACAGCTTTATTTTTACGTACCTTTATTTGAGCCAAGACGTGCCCTCTCAAATCTCTGCACATACAGTAATGGCCCATACACATGGTGAGATTCTCACTATGCGACAGGGGCTAGGTCAGCACATAAGTCAGTATCGCAAGCACACTCAGTATGTGTTTGCGATACCGACTATGGGGGTAATTCTGAGTTGATCGCAGCAGGAAATTTGTTAGCAGTTGGGCAAAACCATGTGCACTGCAGGGGAGGCAGATATAACATGTGCAGAGTGTTAGATTTGGGTGGGTTATTTTGTTTCTGTGCAGGGTAAATACTGGCTGCTTTATTTTTACACTGCAATTTAGATTGCAGATTGAACACACCACACCCAAATCTGGGTGGTCTTCAGGTTGCCGACTGTCGGGATCCCGGCGCACAGTATACTGGTTTTGCCCAACTGCTAACAAAGTTCCTGCTGCGATCAACTCAGAATTACCCCCTTTGTGCGGTTTTGGCTAAGTGTCAATTTTGACTATCTCTTCTATAGAGATAGTCAAAATTGACTTGCCTGCACAGTCTATCTATTCTTGCGATGCCGACCGCGTGGGGCCGCGCATCGAATCGCGATCGTAAGGTGACTTTCACCTTGCGATCTGCACTAACTTTTCTTACGATTTTGACTATATAGTCAAAATCGCAAGAAAAAAATCTCACCCTGTGTACACACCATTAGTCAGCCCTATCTGCAGTGCATTGTGATTTTGCTCAGGTGCAAGTTCACCTTTTATAGCTTTGCTTCCAACTATGAATCAGCACCTAAATTTGCAAAGAATTGCAATCACAAATAAACAACAATCCGAAAGGGTGCAACACCAACAATACCACTAATGACAATGATCCAAAACGGTGAAAACTGTGATATAAAGATCATAACATTGTATGAATCACTTTCATTATGTCACAGGAATGACAGAATACAAATGTTGTATTTGTTGAGGTTTGCGCCCTTGCATAAAAATTTACATCTGTATTAATAAATACGTAAAGAATAACTGGTCGCAAAGTAAAGGTGCATACACACTATGCGATTCGCTCCTGGAGCGATATCTCATAGCGTTTCCCCTTTCGGCCCGGCGATATAGTGCATACAAACTGTGCAATATAGCTATCGCTATCACACAGTGACGTCATGCTGCGGCCTGGCTATGCATGCAGCTGTGGAAGATAGTCCAAATTGAGCTGCATGCACAGGCGACACAGGGGTACGATAACGACGCATGAAACTGCGCACTGTTCATCGTTTGCAGCATACACACTGGGCGATATGGTAAACAATATCGCTCAGGAGGGTAAAAATTTGCGATATTGTTGACAATATCGTCTAGTGTGTATGCACCTTTACAGGACATGTTAAAGTTGCACCTGGTATGTAAACATTTAAAGCAGACGCCAACGGTGTTCTTTAACATCACCAACACAGATTATCGTATACTGTACATCTCCACGAACAGACCCATTTTACTACATTCGCACAGCATCAGTGGCACTAGTAAAACCTTACAGGTTGAACCAAGAAATCCAATCTGTTTTCTTTAGGCAAGAAATTTAAATATACTTATTTTTTAATTCACAAGCATTAGATTGGAAGCTAATATTCTCAAACAATGCACACACAACTGTTCCCTTAGTTTTATGTAGTTAGCAAGTTCAGAAATTGACCCCAGTAAGTGGAAGTATGGGAGCAGACCACTACAGACGTATCATACATGTTATCTAATATTTAAATTAAATAAGCATAATTATATGGGATAATCAACATACCTCCAATACAGGACCTACTTGCAAAACAAGGCCAACATTTATTAGTGACACCTACAGTACCACTGCATTTTAGAAGGGTGCAGAAAATGCTTGCGATACAATTATTAAGCAGTATCATTATGGTTATAAATGCTTTTTTTGTTACTTCCAAACTTTCGTCATATCTGATGAATACATAGTACATTTAATTGTGACCAATGTTTTAGTTTAGGGCAGTGGTTCCCAAACTTTTTTTATTCACAGCACCCTAGAGCATAGGTCTTCAAACTCGGTCCTCAGGACCCCACACAGTGCATGTTTTGCAGGTAACCCAGCAGGTGCACAGGTGTATTAAATACTCAGACACATTTTAAAAGGTCCGCAGGTGGAGTTAATTATTTCACTTGTGATTCTATGAGGAGACCTGCAAAACATGCACTGTGTGGGGTAATGAGGACCGAGTTTGAAGACCTATGCCCTAGAGCAGGCATGTCCAAACTGCGGCTCTCCAGCTGCAGTTTGGACATGCATGCCCTAGAGCACAGGTTCTCAAACTCGGTCCTCAGGACCCCACACGGTGCATGTTTTGCAGGTCTCCTCACAGAATCACAAGTGACATAATTAACTCCACCTGTGGACCTTTTAAAATGTGTCAGTGATTAATTAATACACCTGTGCACCTGCTGGGTTACCTGCAAAACATGCACTGTGTGGGGTCCTGAGGACCGAGTTTGAGAACCACTGCCCTAGAGTATCAGAATTTGTTTGAGGACAAATGTTTCTTATTGAAAAACTCAGAATAAAATAAAAAATTAAGTAAATTGTGTTTAAATATTATCCTTAGGTTCAGTAATGTGGTGAGGGACAGGATTCACTCCTGTTTTTTCAAACATTTTATGACTGGTTTTGCCTATTATATTGACCATAAATAATTTGAACTGGTCCTGAACCACCAACCCAGGGCACCCGTGCAAGTGTACCAACAACTGGTTTAGGGTTTTATTCAAATAAAAGTATATTGGCAGTGCTACAGTGTCATTCCCTTCTCAAACCCATTTAGTAAATGAGAACGTTAGAAAATTACCCATGGATGACATTATCTTTTTTGTTCTGCTGTACGATGAATTTTCTTTCATTTAAATCTGTAAATTCGTACGCTACATTGGGGCACGGTCACACATTGCCTTGTGCTTATCTGATGTTTTTCAGCCTATCCAGAATATGTTGGTTACTACTGAAGGTTTAGTGTAAATCTATGTGCATTCAGTAAAAAAATAAATAAAGCAAAGCCCAGGAGTGGAAGTACCACATGGACATTGCCTCGTGTACTAGCGCATGCCACAGCAGTACAGCAATTCCTAACACTGGGCAGAGTAGAGTGCATCTTATCCCTAGCTAGCCAATGCCATAGTGCTGACATTTCCTTCTCACACTGGCTCGGATTGGAAAATGGGGAAAAAAAAACTTCCAGCTTGGCACCTCATGCAGCAGTAGTAGTGACGTGAGTGAGCTGGTAGTGATGAGGTGGGCTAGGTGGGAAGGGAGGTAAAGGGGTGCTTTGTGCTCCAGTGCAAGACGTCATCCCATGCCCTGCTCCAGTGTGGTGAGGGGGGAGTACAGGCTCCTGCTGCCATGCCTATAGCACCGCACAGAGATGGCAGAAGGCCTTAGGTGCTATGCCAGGAACATGTATACGTGTATAGCGCTGCTCCTGCTGCAGGGTGACTGCACTCTACCCTGCACAGGGGCACACAGCGTTATATAGCCCACATCCCTGTCTCACAGAGGGCACGTGCGGTGGCGCTGCCAGCGTGGGACGGGCACAGAAGTGGCACTGAGTGGGCAGCACAGCGACCAGCCTGCAGGGAACAGCCGCCGCGCCACTCGCTGAAACCATCACAAGAACCCTGCTGGCCACCCCGGGCTGCACTGCGCGGAATGAATGGGCGAGCGGGCACTCACAGGCTACATAGGCGATCAGGGCGAGTGCAATGAGCAGCTTCATCATCCTCCTATTGATTGCAGTCAGCAGGCGGTGTATTCGGTTTCTCACCATCACCGGCCGGACCGCGTTCCGTACCCAAGCTCAGAGCCGGGGACATGGAACCCGGCGTCACAGTCAGATCCCGGGGAGGGAGGAAGCCCAGGAATAAGTGGACAGGAGTGAGTTCCTGCCCGGCCAGGACACCGCGCATGCGCAGGACTTTGGTGCACTTCGTACGCTCCCGAACGGGAAGAACAACATGCAAATATGGTGCCTGCGCATGCGCATCTCACTCCTCGCCGGTCCCTTGCCATGTGACCCTGCTGCTGCTGCTGCTCAGCCTTAGCCTCAGCCTTAGCCTCAGCCTCAGCGCCTCAGTCCCTCGCATAGCAACGCAATGCTGCTGTTATGTTGTGCTGCTATGCCTGAGCTCTGTACAGCGGAGTGTGGGATTTATGGCCCTCATTCCGAGTTGTTCGCTCGGTAATTTTCTTTGCATCGCAGCGATTTTCCGCTAATTGCGCATGCGCAATGTTCGCACTGCGACTGCGCCATACTTGCCTACTCTCCCGGAATGGCCGGGAGGCTCCCAAAAATCGGGTGTCCCTCCCGGCCCCACGGAAGAGCAGGCAAGTCTCCCGGAATCCGGGGTCCCCCTGCCCGTCCGCCCACTTTGTGTGTAAAGTGGGCGGTCCGGGCAGTTGATGACGCGATTCTTGCAGAATCGCGTCATCATAGCCACGCCCCCTGCAGTGTAATGCAGGAGATCGCGGCATTACAGAGCGGGGGGCGTGGCTTAAAGCGGCGTCAGCGAGACTCCGCCCTTGCTCCGCCCCCGTCCCGCCCTTGCTCCGCCTCCGTCCCGCCCTTGCTCCGCCTCCTCAGCACATCCAGCCCTCCCCTGCCCCTTTGCTGTGCTGACCTGGTTGCTCTCTCCCGCAGAGGGGTGGTCTTCTGTTTGCCGGCGGTCGGGCTCCCGGCGCTCAGTATACCGGCGCCGGGAGCCCGACAGCCGGAATACCGACAATTATTTTCCCTCGTGGGGGTCCACGACCCCCATAGAGGGAGAATAAAATAGTGTGGCGCGCGTAGCGCGCCACCGTGCCCGTAGCGTGGCGAGCGCAGCGAGCCCGCAAGGGGCTCATTTGCGCTCGCCAAGCTGTCGGTAAGCCGGCGGTCGGGCTCCCGGCGCCGGGATGCTGGTCGCCGGGAGCCCGACCGCCGGCCAGCCGTAGTGAACCCCCGCAGAGAGCAGCCAGAATGTCGGCAACCCTGGACTGCGCCAAGTAAATTTGCTAAGAAGTTTGGTATTTTACTCACGGCATTACAAGGTTTTTTCTTCGTTCTGGTGATCGGAGTGTGATTGACAGGAAGTGGGTGTTTCTGGGCGGAAACTGGCCGTTTTATGGGAGTGTGTGAAAAAACGCTACCGTTTCTGGGAAAAACGCGGAGTGGCTGAAGAAACGGGGGAGTGTCTGGGCGAACGCTGGGTGTGTTTGTGACGTCAAACCAGGAACGACAAGCACTGAACTGATCGCACTGGAAGAGTAAGTCTCGAGCTACTCAGAAACTGCACAGAAAAATCTTTTCGCAATATTGCGAATACTTCGTTCGCAATTCTGCTAAGCTAAGAAACACTTCCAGAGGGCGGCGGCTTAGCGTGTGTAATGCTGCGAAAACGGCTAGCGAGCGAACAACTCGGAATGAGGGCCTATATGTCTAATCAATACTGAATTACTATATTCTAGAAGCTGATATTGCTTTATTTTATTATTTTTACCAACTTTAAAATTATTTCAGTAGTCTACTATTGAGTAGATTCATCGTTATTGCCGCAGCAGACCATGGAGACCTACAATGACCAAAATGTCATGTTTACAGGATTTGTTATATGATTTCTGAAGCTGCTTTATGTAGAGTGACCATTTTATCCCTTTTACCTGGGACGCTTATGGATTACACAGGTTCTGTGGCTGATTAAAACCAACTGAAATGTAGACTTGAAGTCAGTCAGCCACAGAACCTGTGTAATCCATGAGCGTCCCAGGTAAAAGGGATTATATGGTCACTCTACTTTATGTGATAGTTCTATACCCTAGGAATCAAGGCAGGAAGTATACGACAGCGCAGCTGAAAAAAGGTCGTTCATCTCATGCTGAGGGCACGGCTGTGTCATATATTGGGGATGTGCGTCACACCTTATGAAGAGAAGCTGCCCATAGTAACCAATCAGCTTCCAACAATCATTTTATAGAATGTGCTTGAGAAATGCTAGATAGAACTTGCTTGGTTACTGTGGACAACTTCTCCACTCTCTATAAGACATATTCCATTAGCCACAGCACTTAACAAATGGGTAATGCTCCAGGTTTAACACCCATAGCTATTCAATTATTCTGCAATTTTCCTACGCGGTAAAGCCGCAGGTGATGTGTATTATCCCATAGATTATGGGTTAAGTGCACAGAATCTATGAGTTATCCGTCTGTAAGCCTCAGATGGTGCATTTAACACAGATGTTTCCTCACAGTTTCTGAGACTGCAAGGAAAAATTTGCTTTAGGTATATCCGCTGGGGCATAATGTGTGGGGATGCAGCACTTGTTGTTTCCCTAGCACTTCTGCTGTAAAGCCAGCCAATGGGAGTCCGGGGGCAGGCTAAATGATGATTGACAGGCTGAGCAGTGAGTTTAGTGCTGTGGCCCCGGGGAAAGAAGCCACGACATATGTTACATACAGCTTCACATGTATGTTCATATGTCCTTGTCAGCTCCCCCCTGCATACTATGGAACCTACTCAGCACAGATCGTAAAACTTGCTAAAAACTAAAAAGCAGTTGCTGCGATTAAATAGTTGCCGCCAAGAAATAAATAAAAAACGCCCATTGCAGAAATTGCGAATGGTATCCTGATTTCAGCAATCTTAACTGGTCTCTCTGTATATCGCTCTCAGCTAGCAGTGTGTCACAACTGAGGGCCTGAGCTGACGGGAGGCAGCCTCAGTTGTAGGGGCTGAGATGTACCGGAACCTGGGAGGTTGTATCAGACCCCTGGACATGTAAGTAACATGAATAATAACTGCCCGAAGGCGTGACCACGACAACTTAGATAAAAGTCAATGATGTTTATTATGACAACTCCGCATCACAGCAGCAATAAAGGAAAACGTAAAAGTCAGCAAAGAATAAATACAGTTCCTGAGTACTACAGCATGGCAGGAGCCACAGGGCACTGGTAGTGTGAGATAGTTCTTATGATCTTCTAGATGGAAAGTCCTTACCAGGCCCGGCTGTAGCAATGGAGATAACCCAGGATTGTACCAGCTGGTGTTCCAGGAAGAGCTGGGTTGCTGAAGGTAAAACAGCTGCTGTGGATACTGGCTGGAACCAGACTGTTGTTAGCACGGAGTGGATACTGGCTGGAACCAGTTAAATAATAAATGAACTTTGGGAGCGATGAAATGTGAACTGAAATGTAGAACTTGAGAGCGGAGAAATAATAATTCCGGTGGAGAGTGGTAAAGTGTAGAAAGGACACCGGCCCTTTAAGGGAAGCTGTACTCTGCTGGAAGCTGAGGCTGGAAGCAGGTAGTGTCGTAGCTGGAAACAGATGAATCCACAATGGATTGGAGAGTCAGGCTACACCGCAGGTGGAATGCTGGTGCGGGTCTCTATGGTGGAAGTCTTGAGACAGGAGCTGGAACCTGGAAGACAATCATAGAAGAGAGACAAACAGGAACTAGGTTTGACAACCAAAGCACTGACGTCTTCCTTGCTCAGGTACAGCTTACTTATACCTGCAGCAAGGAAGGGGTTGGCTAGGCAATTATGCAAATCAACAACACAGACAGCAGATTGGTGGAAATGATCAGATGACAGAATCCAAGATGGCTGCGCCCATGCAGACACTTGGAGGGAAGTTTGGTTTGTAATCCATGTGGTCTGGGAAACAGTAATGGCGGCGCCGGCCACCGGAGACAGGAGACGCCAGGCTGATAGATGCACATTTAACCACGCGGGCACAGCGGAGGCCGCGGCTGATGAAAAGACCACTCTGCATGTGGAAACTCAGGAACAGCGGAATCCGGTCCTGGAACGCTGAGCCCGCCTTAGGAGGCATCTGAAGGGTAAGTAATGGCGTCCAGATACCCGGATCGTGACAGCACCCCCCCCTTTAGGAGTGGCCCCAGGACACTTCTTAGGCTTTAAAGGAAACTTTGCGTGGAAATTTCGGACCAAGGCAGGAGCATGGACGTCAGAGGCATTGGTCCAAGAGCGTTCTTCAGGACCATAGCCCTTCCAGTCAATGAGATACTGAAGTTGACCGTAACGGTGACGTGAGTCCAGGATCTTGGCCACTTCATACTCAACGCCTCGTTGAGTTTGGACTTTCGGAGTTGGTGGAAGTGAGGAATGAAACCGATTCAAGATTAGCGGTTTCAACAGGGAAACATGGAATGTCCTGGGTATTTTTAAGAAGGGAGGTAACTGGAGTCTGTAAGCAACAGGATTGATGACTTGATCAATTTTAAAAGGACCGATGTAGCGAGGTGCAAACTTCATACTGGGAACTCTTAACCTCAAATTCTTCGTGGATAACCATACCCGATCACCCACCTTGAGAGCAGGAACTGCTCGACGCTTCTTATCCGCAAACTTCTTGTACCTGAACGATGCCTTGAGCAGAGCTGATCGTACGCTCTTCCAGATATTGGCAAACTGATGCAAGGTGATATCCACTGCGGGAACAGAAGTTGCTGGAAGCGGTTGGAACTCAGGGACTTTAGGGTGGAATCCAAAGTTGGTGAAGAATGGTGTTGAAGAAGATGAAGAATGATACTGGTTGTTATGACAGAACTCGGCCCAGGGAAGTAATTGAACCCAGTCATCTTGAGAGGAGGACACATAGATGCGGAGGAAGGCCTCCAAGTCCTGATTCACCCTCTCAGTTTGACCATTGGTCTGAGGATGGTAAGCCGTGGAAAACTTTAACTTGACTTGGAGGACTTGACATAAACTTCGCCAGAATTTGGCTGTGAATTGAACTCCTCGATCTGAGATAATTTCTTCTGGAAGACCGTGGAGTCGGAAGATCTCTTGTATGAATACTTGAGCCAACTTGGAAGCTGACGGAAGACCGGTGAGAGGAATGAAGTGTGCCATCTTGGTGAACCGGTCAACTACCACCCAGATGGTATTGAACTTGTTGCACATGGGCAAATCTGTAATAAAATCCATCGACAAATGGGTCCATGGTCGACGGGGAACAGATAGTGGAACCAGTTGCCCCGCAGGCGACTGGCGGGATACTTTATGTTGAGCACACTTTGGGCAAGATGCAATAAACTCCAAAACGTCCTTTTTCAGAGTTGGCCACCAATAGGACCTAGAGATAAACTCCAGGGTTTTTTGGATACCTGTATGTCCGGCAAAACGGGAAGCATGGGCCCAATGCATGAGCTTCTTCCTTAGTGTCGGCTTCACAAAACTTTTCCCTGATGGGGGCGTAGAGTCCATCCCTACCGTGGAGAATGCCAACGGATTTATAATAGGATGCTTGTCTGAAGACTCTGACTCATTTTCTTGCTCCCATGAGCGGGAAAGGGCATCGGCCTTGCGATTCTGAGAGCCCGGACAGAACTGGAGTTTAAAGTCGAACCTGGAAAAGAAAAGTGCCCATCTGGCCTGACGAGGGTTGAGACATTGTGCGCCTTTTAGATATAGAAGGTTCTTGTGGTCTGTAAGGATGGTGATTGAATGAGAAGCTCCCTCCAACAGATATCTCCACTCCTCTAGAGCGAGCTTGATGGCTAGCAACTCCTGGTCGCCAATGGCATAGTTGCGCTCCGCTGGGGAGAACTTCCGTGAGAAGAAACTGCAAGGATGTAAATGACCATCTTTAGCCCTCTGAGATAACACCGCTCCTACTCCAACGGAGGAGGCATCCACCTCTAAGATGAAAGGAGAGTCGACGTCAGGCTGTTTCAGGACAGGTGCAGAGATGAACCTCTGTTTTAAAAGATGAAAAGCTTGCATGGCTTCTTCAGACCACTTGGACGGGTTAGCACCCTTCTTGGTGAAAGCAGTAATAGGCGCCACAATGGTGGAAAAGTCTCGTATAAACTTTCGGTAATAATTGGCGAACCCTAAGAACCTCTGGACCCCTTTGAGGGTTAAGGGTACTGGCCAATTCTGGATTGCTTGTAGTTTCTCAGGATCCATCTCTAGTCCGGAACCGGACACAATGTACCCTAGAAACGGAATGGACTTGACTTCAAAGACGCATTTCTCTAATTTGCAGTAGAGATGATTGACACGGAGACGGGACAGAACCTCCTTTACCCAGAAACGATGTTCCTCTAAATTGTTGGCAAAAATGAGGATATCATCTAGATAGACCACGACATGACGGTATAGAATGTCTCTGAAGATCTCATTGACGAAATGCTGGAAGACAGCTGGAGCATTGCTCAATCCGAAGGGCATGACGAGGTACTCATAATGTCCGTCACGGGTGTTAAATGCGGTCTTCCACTCGTCACCCTCACGGATCCGGATGAGATTGTATGCACCTCTCAGGTCCAGCTTTGTAAAGATGGTAGCTCCGCTAACTCTGTCAAAGAGCTCAGTAATCAGGGGTAAAGGATAGCGGTTCTTGATGGTAATGTCGTTCAAACCTCTGTAGTCGATGCACGGCCGCAGACCACCATCTTTCTTCTTTACAAAAAAGAAGCCTGCGCCGGCTGGAGAAGAAGAAGGTCGAATGAACCCCTTTGCTAGGTTCTCTTTTATGTATTCCTCCATAGAATGCGTCTCGGGGAGAGACAACGGATAAGTTCGGCCTCGAGGTGGAACCTTCCCTGGAACGAGATCAATCGGGCAGTCCCATTCTCTATGAGGGGGAAGGATATCAGCAGAAGCTTTACTGAACACATCCGTGAAATCTTGATATGGAGGAGGTGGAACATCAGACGACCTGGGGGAGGAGGAACAGACAGGCAACACTTTAAACAAACATGTCTTAGTACAGGAGGAACCCCATGCCAGGATTTGCGTAGTCGTCCAATCAATTGTAGGATTGTGAAGACGGAGCCATGGAAGGCCCAGGACCACAGGATGTGTGGCTCTTGGAATCACTAAAAGTGAAATAAGTTCGGAATGAAGAACTCCCACTCTCAGACGAACTGGTAGAGTCCTTAGAGAAATAACTGTATCAAAAATTTTACTGCCATCCACAGCAGTTAAGGAAAAGGACGAAGGAAGTCTCTCGGTGGGTAGGGACCACCGTTTAACATAGGCTTCGGTAATAAAGTTCCCAGCTGCTCCGGAATCCAGGAGGGCAATGACGTTCTGATAACGTTGAGCAACTTGAAGCGAGACTGGGAGGTTACAATCTTGAGGAGATGGAGAGGAGATCATTACTCCTAGCCGGCCCTCTCCTTGGCGAGCTAGGATTTGGAGTTTCCCGGACGTTTGGGACAGGCATTAATGGTGTGAGACGGAGCTGCACAGTACAAACAGAGAAACTCGGAGAGACGTCTTCGGCGCTCAGCAGGAGTTAAACGGGAACGGCCAATTTGCATGGGTTCATCTTTAGTTGGTGACAGTTGGCGAGGAGGAGGAGCAGAAGATTTTGGAGCAGATGATCTTCCACGCTCAGTTGCTCTCTCTCTGAAACGTAAGTCAACTTTCGTACAAAGTGAGATTAACTCATCTAACTTGGAGGGTAAGTCTCTGGTAGCTAACTCATCTTTAATACGCTCGGATAAACCATGCCAGAATGCAGCATACAGGGCCTCGTCGTTCCATGCCAGTTCGGATGCCAGGATCTGGAACTGTATAAGATATTGTCCTACAGTACGTGATCCCTGGCGTAAACGGAGAATCTCAGACGAAGCTGAAGTTACCCGGCCTGGCTCGTCAAAGATGCGCCTGAATGTTGACACTAATGCAGTGTAAGAAGATAGCAGGGTGTCGGACCTCTCCCATAACGGTGATGCCCAATCGAGGGCTGAGCCACTGAGAAGAGAAATAATGTAGGCAATTTTTGTACGGTCACTGGGGAAATTGCCAGGTTGTAGCTCAAACTGAATCTCACACTGGTTGAGAAATCCCCTGCAGAATCTTGGAGATCCGTCAAATTTTGCTGGCGTTGGAAGATGAAGACGTGGAGCAGGAATGGGTAAGGTGGGTGGGGTTATAGCTGGAGTCACTGTGGTTGACGCACCAGACGCGCCTGATCCACGGAGAGTGGTCTGAATCCCATCCAGCCGAGTAGAGAGATCCTGGAGACAGCGGATGATGTGGCCCTGTGCAGCCTCCTGATGTTCTAGTCGGGCTGCCAGTTCTTGCATCGGCCTGGCCGCTTGATCCTGGTCTCCGGCTGGATTCATTAGGTCAGTGCTTACTGTCACAACTGAGGGCCTGAGCTGACGGGAGGCAGCCTCAGTTGTAGGGGCTGAGATGTACCGGAACCTGGGAGGTTGTATCAGACCCCTGGACATGTAAGTAACATGAATAATAACTGCCCGAAGGCGTGACCACGACAACTTAGATAAAAGTCAATGATGTTTATTATGACAACTCCGCATCACAGCAGCAATAAAGGAAAACGTAAAAGTCAGCAAAGAATAAATACAGTTCCTGAGTACTACAGCATGGCAGGAGCCACAGGGCACTGGTAGTGTGAGATAGTTCTTATGATCTTCTAGATGGAAAGTCCTTACCAGGCCCGGCTGTAGCAATGGAGATAACCCAGGATTGTACCAGCTGGTGTTCCAGGAAGAGCTGGGTTGCTGAAGGTAAAACAGCTGCTGTGGATACTGGCTGGAACCAGACTGTTGTTAGCACGGAGTGGATACTGGCTGGAACCAGTTAAATAATAAATGAACTTTGGGAGCGATGAAATGTGAACTGAAATGTAGAACTTGAGAGCGGAGAAATAATAATTCCGGTGGAGAGTGGTAAAGTGTAGAAAGGACACCGGCCCTTTAAGGGAAGCTGTACTCTGCTGGAAGCTGAGGCTGGAAGCAGGTAGTGTCGTAGCTGGAAACAGATGAATCCACAATGGATTGGAGAGTCAGGCTACACCGCAGGTGGAATGCTGGTGCGGGTCTCTATGGTGGAAGTCTTGAGACAGGAGCTGGAACCTGGAAGACAATCATAGAAGAGAGACAAACAGGAACTAGGTTTGACAACCAAAGCACTGACGTCTTCCTTGCTCAGGTACAGCTTACTTATACCTGCAGCAAGGAAGGGGTTGGCTAGGCAATTATGCAAATCAACAACACAGACAGCAGATTGGTGGAAATGATCAGATGACAGAATCCAAGATGGCTGCGCCCATGCAGACACTTGGAGGGAAGTTTGGTTTGTAATCCATGTGGTCTGGGAAACAGTAATGGCGGCGCCGGCCACCGGAGACAGGAGACGCCAGGCTGATAGATGCACATTTAACCACGCGGGCACAGCGGAGGCCGCGGCTGATGAAAAGACCACTCTGCATGTGGAAACTCAGGAACAGCGGAATCCGGTCCTGGAACGCTGAGCCCGCCTTAGGAGGCATCTGAAGGGTAAGTAATGGCGTCCAGATACCCGGATCGTGACACAGTGAAGCCTATACACACTGTTCCTGCACAGCATTCTGAGTATAATCCAAAGTGTGTCTCTCCACAGAGCTGTACTTCCACTCTATTCTGATACTCAGATTGAATGCCAAAGTTCCCTCCAAAACTCAGACATGAGTGCAGCCATGTTGGAAGTAGTCACCTGATCGATTTCAGCTATTCCAGTTGCTGCTCTCAACCAGATGATCATCGCAGCCAATCCTTGCTTTCCAACAAGTATAAAAGGGTCAGTCCATGAAGTCTCAAGCTGCCAGTGCAATGATGTCAACAGCCTAGCTGCGTGTCTGCGGAATAATTTCCTATTCAGAGACTCCAGTACAGATTTCCATCCTGCTGCACCACCTGGCTCCAGTCGGCTATGGTCGGATATCCTGAGTCATCAGTTCCAGTCTAATATCCTGAGTCATCAATTTCAGTCCGATAT
Source organism: Pseudophryne corroboree (assembly GCF_028390025.1). Classification (NCBI taxonomy): domain Eukaryota; kingdom Metazoa; phylum Chordata; class Amphibia; order Anura; family Myobatrachidae; genus Pseudophryne; species Pseudophryne corroboree. Next base: position 465,126,068 of record NC_086445.1, read on the forward strand.
TGTGTAATCGATTCCAGTCCGATATTGTTTCCTTGGTTCCAGTCAGATAGTGTGTCATTGGTTCCAGTCCGATATTGTTAAGAAAAAAAAGGGAATAGAAGACTGCTGCACACCCACGAGGCTGCAGTGAGGTATAACACGATATCAAGAAATGGAAATATAGTATACCCAAATGGCGCAATGCTGCTGTAGTACTTAAAGGTTTAGAAATAAATGTCACCACATTTAACATATACAATCGAAACAAAGAATATAAACCTCCTTAGTACATTCAGCGCAAGAGCATATAACAAGGAAAAAAAACAAAAAACGTATACGTCCCTGTTTTGAAAACGTAGGGTCGAATGCTCCTTTCTCGGATTCCTCAAATGAGTGATGTTCAATTTGTGTGTCCCAATATGAAATATGAAAATAAAGGACACAAAAACCAATGTGTAGTATTTCACACAAAATTTGTTACAGTCTCAAGGTGTCAAAATACGTATAGATCCAGATCTGGCGTACCCCCACTCACTCATTCATAGACGGATATAAACATATCAAGGTGTCTTTTATGTGGTATCCTGACACATTCGAAGAAAAACCCCCTAAGGTGAACGGTACAGAATGCAGATGAATGGTTATTTAAATGTGGTTATACTACACATTGGTCCTTTTATCTTGTTCTTTTTTTTCATACCATACTGAGGTCATATGAGATCCATCTAACGATTTATGTCTATGGAAAAGGAAGAGCAACTAAAGATACCTTTATAGGATTTATCCTACACCATCAAGTGTGAGTCTGGGTACGCTGTATATGAGAAATTGTATGCCTCAAAGATACCTTGATGTGTCCCGTACACCATTCTCTTTTGTGAGTTTCAGGGTACGCTCCACATTTAAATAACCATTCATCTGCATTCTGTACCGTTCACCTTGAGGGTTTTTTCTTCGAATGTGTCAGGATACCACATAAAAGACACCTTGATATGTTTATATATTTGGTAAGGTTTTGCAGTTTTTTTTTAAAGTGGCAATCATTTACACAGCAAGATCAACCTGGTTTTGCAGTGTAAATGATTGCCACTTTAAAAAGAAAAAGAAAAAGAAAAAACCTTACCAAATCTTTCACTTTCTGAAACTCTCACTTTATTACATTTGGCCCATGTGCTCATAAAGGTATCTTTGATATCTTTGGGACCTCTCCCTTTGCTTTCCACGTTCCTTTTCTCATACCCCATGAGCGATCATCTGGTCAGATGAGCAGTCACCTCTTTGTTCATATGCATTCACTATAAGAGTGCATGATAAAGGTACTATAAAGTTACAATAACGGATAGTACCTTTAAAGCAGCAATATAAAGGTACTGTTAACGGATAGTACCTTTAAAGCAGCAATTAGTTAGTGTCCAAATAGCAGGACTGTCCCGCTGGAATTGGGACAGTTGGAATATATGATATATATATATATAGCCTGAGTTGATATATAGTTGAAAGGATGAATCTGAATTTGCATTAAAGTTAATTTAGTGGAAGTAGAAGAGATCGCACAGACACCTGTAATCTTAATATATGCTCCTTAATATCATGCATAAGTCCTTTCCCATTACTTATTACCTTCTGATATATATCTTTGGGGAGGTGCTCCGGGAATAAAGTTTAAACATATCATAGACCGAAGAGAGGAAGTATTCCCTATTGCGGGCACACACGGACTATTGCATACATATAATTACTTATAGTCAAATATCAGTTTGATAGATGACCACCATTGTGGTCATATACAGGTGTGGATTGGCCATAGGGCTCACCTGGAAGATTCCTGGTAGGCCATCGTGTCTGTGATACCTGTTTTGTGTGTTGTCATGTGGCCCCACACCCCACATGACAGGCAGCCCACCGCTCTCATTATACAATGCATTGGGGGTCATTCCGAGTTGATCGCTCGCTAGCTACTTTTAGCAGCCGTGCAAATGCATAGGCACCGCCCACTGGGGGAGTGTATTTTTGCTTTGCAAGAGTGCGAATGCCTGTGCAGCCGAGCGGTACAAAAACATTTTGTGCAAAACAAGACCAGCCCTGTAGTTACTTATTCTGTGTGATGATTGCAGCGATGAAGGTCCCGGAATTGACGTCAGATACCCACCCTGCAAACGCCTGGACACGCCTGCGTTTTCCCAAACACTCCTAGAAAACGGTCAGTTGACACCCATAAACTCCCTCTTCCTGTCAATCTCCTTGCTATCGGCTGTGCGAATGGAATCTTCGCTAGATCCAGTGCACAGCAGCGATGTTCTTTGTGCCCGTACGACGCGCGTGCGCATTGCAGAGTTTTGCCGTTTCTTTACCGGATCGCTGCGCTGTGAAAATCGGAAGCGAGCGATCAACTCGGAATTACCCCCATTGTTCCCATTCATTCTGTTATGCCATTCCTGCAGTACAGCCACTCTGCCATCCAGTGATGATGCCATGGTTTCATGGTACGTTATGCCTCTTGTGCTGCTCATGCCGGGCCACTTCTACAAAATTTTACATCGGCAATTTAATTCCCAATCTGCCCCTGGTCTCAGACACAACTACAGCAAAAGACGCAAGGAAGGCCGCAACTGCATTCAAGCAGGCCATATGAAGAGGGATGCCACCCCCATCAACAGACCGCACCCCCATTAGGGCTGCTTCCATAAATTTCCCGGGCTGATTTTCCATCCCAATCCGCCCCTGTATATATACAGATGGATCCACATTTATCTTGACCTTTAATAGGATTAACTGAGACTGGTCAATCGGACTTAATCCCCTCCTTTAATTACTTAATCCCCTGCTGTATTGTTCTCTGTATTCTATTGCAGCTGAGAACAATAGATGAAGGGTTTATGCTAATAAATCATGTTGTGACTAGTCAAGATAACGGTGGACCCATCTGTATATATATATATATATATACTGCATTCAGCTTGGCACTCAGGATGAAAAAGTACAATATAGGGGTGCCTTCCCACAGTCTTAATTCATAGTTACCAATGTCTTTGTATACCAAAAACAAGGCGGCACTCCCAAATTCCTTAAGCAAAACTTTGTGTATTAAAGAAGTATCAAATCTCCATGCTTGTCAACGTTTCAAGGCCACCCTGGCCTTTTCGTCAGGACGTAACAACAAGTGAACAGTGTAGGAAACATATATAACAACTGTGTCAGACATACCTTTATAAGATGTATGCAGTCCAGCATGCAGACGCCCGCTGCTCCCGCCCGGCCCCCGGTGGGAGGGCCCTCACGATGACGCGCTTCCTGCCCGTCCGTCACCAGGGACGCATCCCCCCTCCGGCTCCGGTTACCATGGGGACAACGCCGCCGTCGCAACACGGGGCTGCACACAAAACATATTATTAAAATAACCAGTGCGTGCAAATTAATTAACATAACACAAGTGCATACCACCATGTGCATTTAAAGTGCGAGTGCTTAGAACAAACAGTACATATTAACATCAAACATTAATGAATTAAAAACCAGAGTTAAAGAAATTAATCCTTAGTCATGCTATCGATAAACTTTATAATAACTCAACAACTACTCATCTATCTCAAATATCTCTCAAAAGCTTCACAGACCTACATAATACTCTAAGGCCCTGTTATGCTTATACGTAGCTAATAAACTTTACAGAAAAATATTCCAGGAAATTTTTTCATTAAGGCCCCTGGGGGAAATGGTATCTAGGATATGAATCCATTTTGATTCACACTGATTAAGTCGTTTCTTACGGTCACCACCACGAATGTCCATAGGTATATGGTCAATGATCTTGTATCTCAAGGAGGTCAGACTGTGCTGAACCTCCTTGAAGTGCAGAGCCACCGGCTGGTCACACTCTTTATTTTCTAGCGCCGCTTTTATAGCTGAGCGATGTAAAGCCATCCGCTCTCTAAAAGTGCGGATGGTCTGTCCAACATAATAAAGCCCACAAGGGCACAAAATGATGTATGACAGTATACAAATTCCTCACATCCAAAGTACACAAGAATGCCCCTGTTGGAATGAATTTTAATTTTTCTAATTTCAACAAAAATTGTGTAGTGTCCTTCAGAAAAGTTATTTGTCTTACTACCAATGGTTGTACTAAATAATCAAGGAATTGTGAAATAGGTTGACCTACCAGTATTTAAGAATAAGAACATAATGCCGTGCTATAAAAGGGGTAGGAACTTACGGGATTTGTTAGTCAAAACCAAAATTACGTATATGCCCGTAAATCCAAAAACCTAATTTTTGTTACAAAAGAAAAAAATGGGTTGCTACAAATGTGCATCATGCACGACGTGCAGCTTTATGGAACCAGGCCCCTATTTTAAACATCCGCACACGGGCCGTAAGTTTAAGATCAATCACGTCCTGAGTTGTACAACACAATACGTGGTTTACATCATTTTGTGCCCTTGTGGGCTTTATTATGTTGGACAGACCATAGAGAGCGGATGGCTTTACATGGCTCAGCTATAAAAGCGGCGCTAGAAAATAAAGAGTGTGACCAGCCGGTGGCTCGGCACTTCAAGGAGGTTCAGCACAGTCTGACCTCCTTGAGATACAAGATCATTGACCATATCCCTATGGACATTCGTGGTGGTGACCGTAAGAAACGACTTAATCAGTGTGAATCAAAATGGATTCATATCCTAGATACCATTTCCCCCAGGGGCCTTAATGAAAAAATTTCCTGGAATATTTTTCTGTAAAGTTTATTAGCTACGTATAAGCATAACAGGGCCTTAGAGTATTATGTAGGTCTGTGAAGCTTTTGAGAGATATTTGAGATAGAGGAGTAGCTGTTGAGTTATTATAAAGTTTATCGATAGCATGACTAAGGATTAATTTCTTTAACTCTGGTTTTTAATTCATTAATGCTTAATGTTAATATGTACTCTTTGTTCTAAGCACTCGCACTTTATATGCACATGGTGTTATGCACTTGTGTTATGTTAATTAATTTGCACGCACTGGTTATTTTAATAATATGTTTTGTGTGCAGTCCCGTGTTGCAACGGCGGCGTTGTCCCCATGGTAACCGGTGCCGGAGGGGGGATGCGTCCCTGGTGACGGACGGGCAGGAAGCGCGTCATCGTGAGGGCCCTCCCACCGGTGGCCGGGCGGGAGCAGCGGGCGCCTGCACGCTGGACTGCATACATCTTATAAAGGTATGTCTGACACAGTTGTTATATATGTTTCCTACACTGTTCACTTGTTGTTACGTCCTGACGAAAAGGCCAGGGTGGCCTTGAAACGTTGACAAGCATGGAGATTTAATACTTCTTTAATACACAAAGTTTTGCTTAAGGAATATGGGAGTGCCGCCTCGTTTTTGGTATACAAAGACATTGGTAACTATATATATATATATATATATATAAATATATATTATATATATATATATATATATATATATATGTGTAGTATTACTAGTCCAGTGCAGTTTTATTGTTATATGTGATAATTTCTGCATTGTACATGTGACTGTGTGTGCCTATAGCTGCTGTGTGGTTTCCATTCTGTTTATCCCCACATATTGCTATCACTATATTCTGTACCCTGGGGGGCTAAGTGCATCAGGGTCTCGTATACCATATAGTGTTCCACAGGATATACTGTTTTGTATTTTTCACTGTGTTTTTCAGTCATTTCATACCGATTTAATCCTCTGTTTGTGTTTTGCATTTGTGGTCACATAACACAGGGGGTTATTTACTGGTATTGTGTTTGTCTGGCTATATTGTACTGTTACGTCCTAAGGCTACATTACCAATAATGTCTGCTACATAGGGCGGGCAATCCGCGGATGCTCCTGCCTCATGCAGTGCTGACGCCACGGATTTACCTGAGGAAAAGATTTCAGCTGAGGGTTTCGGTACTGGGTGTTCTGCACCCCCCCCAGTCAGCCTCCAGCACCAGTGACACACCAAAACCCACCTTGGGCAGCTTTTTCAAATACAATTGAAAAGGAGAGAAAAGACAAAAAAAACCTTGTTTGGGAGCACTCGTTTGTAATGATTGGTATAATGTGAAGTGAAATAAATGATGAAATGAGATAAAACTTAACCTTTAATTGTTTCTTGAATAAAAGGAAATAAATGTGAAATAATTTTGAGACTCGTGTCTGATGTTTAGAATAAGAACCTTGTTTAACCTTTTTAACAAATGAGGTACAAGGTATTGAAGGAAGGTGAAGATATCAGAAAAAATGTGTTTAATGGATACCATAGATTTCTGATGAAATGAGGGTATCCAGAAGAGTCACTGTACATGCCTTGGAATGAAGGTTTTAATAGTAGCGTGATATGGTAGCAAAGTTGGGTTAAGATAATGGGAGATGGCAAAAAGAATATTTTAAGAGGAAAAAAGGGGGGGGGGGGGCACTGCACCTGGTATTCTCAGGAGGTTTCCCTTCCTGATACTGACCAGGCCATACCTGCTTAGCTTCCGAGATCGGACAAGATCGGGCGTATTCAGGGTAGTATGGCCGTGTGCCTGTTGTTAGAAATGTGAGAAAAGAAATGGGGGGAAAAATCCACTCCTATTATCTGTACTGTACATAAGTCAAAACCATGGATAGTCTGGGAGGGTTTTTCCAGAAGCAGGGATGTGAGAAGCGTTGGATGGGATTTTTCCTTTTAAAAGGCCCACTGCACCTGGTATTCTCAGGAGGTTCACCTTCCTAGTACTGACCAGGTCATGCCTGCTTAGCTTCCGAGATTGGACAGGATCGGGCGTATTCAGGGTAGTATGGCCGTGGGCCAGTATAGAGGAAATATAAATGAAATGGGAGAATATACAAGCTCTGCTTTCTGTACTTCACACTCAACCAAGGCTATAGACAGTCTTAAAATGGTATTTCCAGACAAAGGTGTGTCAAGATAATTCTGAGTGTTTAGGATTTATTAGGGTACAGGATGAATTAGAGGTGTAGTGTGGTAGGTAGAGTTTTGCAGATAGTGAGCTCTCATGAAAATGCTGAATGAAGATATGTACTGTGTATGTGTGTATCTCAATCCATAGATTAAGAAACAACAATTGATAAATGAAAATCACAGCTCAGAAACGGCTCATAAATGACAAAAAAACTTTTAATTACTAGTCCCCTAAGGGGAAACCAGATGAGTAATCATATGCTGGCAAAGAGCTCAAGGTTGGCTCACAAATGAAATATATAGCCTTATAGTGAGATTGAGAATGATCGATACCAATTATTAAAGAACAGAGTTCGGAGCTGACTCAAAGATGGTTAAATAACAATTAGCACTATAATTGCTGGTCCCCTAAAGGGAAGCCAGATGAGTGCTCATATGCTGATAAGGAGCTCAAGGCTGGCTCACAAATAGTACGATTAGCCTTATAATAAGAGTGAGATTAATTGATACTAAATAATCGATGATGAATGCAAATTAATAGAAAATGCTACCATAAATAAAGTTATAAGAAAATCAGGGTAATGTATCAAAAAATAGTACATAAACCTTAGAGGCATAGGCGGGGAATAAGTGCAAATAAAACACAGTTCTAAGACAGAGGAGAGTGTAGTGGTATACAGAGGTCTAGTATCTGTTACCACTGTCATTAGGTATGCTGTCAACTCTTTACAAACTGATAGTGAGTATAAGCATAAATTAAACCCTGGTGGTCTAGTGAGATTTACCACGGTACTGGTATAAATGACAGCAAAAAACGGGTATATAGTCAGTGTTAGGCAGGGGATAAATTCCCATTGTGCCCTGATGATCTAATATTGGTTGCCGCAGTACGCTTAAAACCCTGGTGGTCTAGTGTTAGTTACCACGGCCGCAAGGTATGAGGCTCTCGTGACCAAGCCTAATCAGGTGAAACGTACGTCGAGAACGTCCATAGTGACGTCATCGCGGCTACGCCCAGTCCGGAAGCGGGCGGCCGCGCTCATCACTGCAGCGGGACTTCGGACAGAGGAGACCAGCACAGCATCCGCCGCATACCTTGCGGCCGTGGTAACTAACACTAGACCACCAGGATTTTAAGCGTACTGCGGCAACCAATATTAGATCATCAGGGCACAATGGGAATTTATCCCCTGCCTAACACTGACTATATACCCGTTTTTTGCTGTCATTTATACCAGTACCGTGGTAAATCTCACTAGACCACCAGGGTTTAATTTATGCTTATACTCACTATCAGTTTGTAAAGAGTTGACAGCATACCTAATGACAGTGGTAACAGATACTAGACCTCTGTATACCACTACACTCTCCTCTGTCTTAGAACTGTGTTTTATTTGCACTTATTCCCCGCCTATGCCTCTAAGGTTTATGTACTATTTTTTGATACATTACCCTGATTTTCTTATAACTTTATTTATGGTAGCATTTTCTATTCATTTGCATTCATCATCGATTATTTAGTATCAATTAATCTCACTCTTATTATAAGGCTAATCGTACTATTTGTGAGCCAGCCTTGAGCTCCTTATCAGCATATGAGCACTCATCTGGCTTCCCTTTAGGGGACCAGCAATTATAGTGCTAATTGTTATTTAACCATCTTTGAGTCAGCTCCGAACTCTGTTCTTTAATAATTGGTATCGATCATTCTCACTCTCACTATAAGGCTATATATTTCATTTGTGAGCGAACCTTGAGCTCTTTGCCAGCATATGATTACTCATCTGGTTTCCCCTTAGGGGACTAGTAATTACAAAATTTTTTTGTCATTTATGAGCCGTTTCTGAGCTGTGATTTTCATTTATCAATTGTTGTTTCTTAATCTATGGATTGAGATACACACATACACAGTACATATCTTCATTCAGCATTTTCATGAGAGCTCACTATCTGCAAAACTCTACCTACCACACTACACCTCTAATTCATCCTGTACCCTAATAAATCCTAGACACTCAGAATTATCCTGACACACCTTTGTCTGGAAATACCATTTTGAGACTGTCTATAGCCTTGGTTGAGTGTGAAGTACAGAAAGCAGAGCTTGTATATTCTCCCATTTCATTTATATTTCCTCTATACTGGCCCACGGCCATACTACCCTGAATACGCCCGATCCTGTCCAATCTCGGAAGCTAAGCAGGCATGGCCTGGTCAGTACTAGGAAGGTGAACCTCCTGAGAATACCAGGTGCAGTGGGCCTTTTAAAAGGAAAAATCCCATCCAACGCTTCTCACATCCCTGCTTCTGGAAAAACCCTCCCAGACTATCCATGGTTTTGACTTATGTACAGTACAGATAATAGGAGTGGATTTTTCCCCCCATTTCTTTTCTCACATTTCTAACAACAGGCCCACGGCCATACTACCCTGAATACGCCCGATCTTGTCCGATCTCGGAAGCTAAGCAGGTATGGCCTGGTCAGTATCAGGAAGGGAAACCTCCTGAGAATACCAGGTGCAGTGCCCCCCCCTTTTTCCTCTTAAAATATTCTTTTTGCCATCTCCCTTTATCTTAACCCAACTTTGCTACCATATCACGCTACTATTAAAACCTTCATTCCAAGGCATGTACAGTGACTCTTCTAGATACCCTAATTTCATCAGAAATCTATGGTATCCATTAAACACATTTTTTATGATATCTTCACCTTCCTTTAATACCTTGTACCTCATTTGTTAAAAAGGTTAAACAAGGTTCTTATTCTAAACATCAGACACGAGTCTCAAAATTATTTCACATTTATTTCCTTTTATTCAAGAAACAATTAAAGGTTAAGTTTTATCTCATTTCATCATTTATTTCACTTCACATTATACCAATCATTACAAACGAGTGCTCCCAAACAAGGGTTTTTTGTCTTTTCTCTCCTTTTCAATTGTAGTCTAGTCTACAAAATTCCTGGGAGCACCGCCAATCATTAGCAGTTTAAAACTTTTTTGTCAACTGCATATATATTGGTTTTTCTATCTTTGATGTCATTTCTATATTTCGTTTAGATTGTTAAGACTAGTGCGGTTCCACACTGAATTTAGCTTTTTCAAATATGCTGACTATGCTTGTAACACAACTTATGCCCCCTGTGGGACCTCCTGTGCCATTACAGCCACATATTGTCCCTGTAGTTAATCCACCATGGGTGGATACTCTGTCATCCCAGTTACAGCAATTAAATCAGTCCCTGGTTAAACAAAAGCCTAACCCTTGCCCTACTGGGACCAAAGGGTCATCTAAGTGGGCCATTTCTTCCTCACAATCCACTCATGTTTTGGATACTTCATCCGATGAGGATTGGGAATATACTGATCCATCAGACACTGACACAGCTGCTTCTGATGAGGAATCTGCGACACAGGTTGATGTTCCTGACCTAGTGGAGGCTATCAAGGTGATTCTTCAGATTGATGACGAGATTGACCCTTCAGATACGTCTAAGAAACCTGATAAGTTCAAACGTCAGAAGGTTACTAAATTAGTTTTACCATATTCTGACCACTTAATTGACATACGTCAGGAATCCTGGTCTTCTCCAGGAAAGACATTTTCCCTGTCTATCTCTGCAGAGTTAGGTAACAAGTGGGAAACCCCACCACCAGTGGACTCACATGTAGTCCGTCTTGTGGTATCATCTACTCTGCCTGTCACCACAGTCACCTCTCTGAAGGAACCGACAGATAAGTGTGTGGAGAGCTGCTTGAAGTCTATTTACACTCTTGCTGGTGCTGTATATAGACCCACTATGGCAGTCTCTTGGGCTGCAAAAGGTATTGAAGCCTGGGTTCGAGCAGTTGAGGCAGAGCTACCTCTGAATATTTCTGACAATGCTAGACAATGTCTATCATATATTACCACAGCCTCCCTTTACATTCAGGAGGCGGCCTCTGATGCAGGTGTTATGGCGGCCAAAGTATCTACTACATCTATCCTAGCTCGCCGGATTCTGTGGTTACGGTCCTGATCGGTGGACCTGGACTCTAAGAAGACCTTGGAGGTGCTCCCTTTTAAGGGAGATATACTGTTTGGGGAAGATCTGAACAAGATTGTGACTGACTTGGTGGCGGCCAAGACTGCGTGTCTCCAAAGTACTAATCTTTTGGCTCCGAAGGCTAAGAGTACCACTTTTCATTCCTTTCGACCTCCAGGTAAAGCGAAGGATCAGGCGTACCCGAGACAAGCTCGCACTTCCACAACCTCTAAGCCCAAACATAAACTTTCTTGGGCCGCCCATCAGCCTGCTTCCAAATCAGACAAGCCTGCCGCATGATAGGGCGAGCCTCCTCTGGTGGATCCCAGGGTGGGAGGCCGACTCCTGCAGTTCGCCCAGGTAAGGACAAAGACCACTTCAGACACCTGGGTGCAGGAAGTTGTCTCTCACGGATATGCCATCTCTTTCAAGAAATGTCCCCCTCGCCAGTTTTGCTTGATGGTTATACCTTCGGTTCCATTAAAAGCAAAAACTCTACATTTGGTTGTACAATCCCTCCTGGACACGGGAGTGATAGTGTCGGTGCCTCTGTCTTAGAGAGGCAGAGGATACTATTCAACACTGTTTCTAGTTCCGAAGCGATCCTCCCAGCCCATTCTCAACCTCAAATCTTTGAAAAAGTTTGTGAAAGTATCCAAATTCCGTATGGAAACTCTTCACCCTATTGTTCTGGCTTTGGAGCCCAAGGAGTATATGGTATCCCTGGACATACAGGATGCTTACCTACACATACCTATTGCCATGTCGCATCAGCAGTATCTGCGGTTTGCTATTGGCAGCCTACATTATCAATTCCAAGCCTTGCCTTTTGGACTGACCACAGTTCCTCTGATCTTCATCAAGGACATGCAACCATGACGGTCATTCTCCGTCGTCAAGGTGTCAGGATACTGCCATATCTGGATGCCTTGCTGATCCTTGCAAACTCCCCAGAGGTTCTCACCCATCATCTGGAACTGACGGGCCAATTCCTACAAGCCCACTGGTGGCTCATCAATTGGAAGAAATCCTCACTGGTCTCTGCTCAGAGCATGGGGCACCTGGGGGCATTACTGGATACACACAACCGACGTTTGTTCTTGTCTCCAGAGAAGGTCCTGAAACTTCAGGACAAGATACAATGCTTCTTCTCTCGCCCAAAAGTGTCGATACACTCAACGATGCAAGTACTAGGCCTCATGGTGTCGGCTTTCAACATGGTAGAGTATGCTCAATTTCATTCCCGCCCTCTACAGTAGTTAATCCTTTCCAAGTGGGATGGCCTGCCTCATTGGATCAGGTCTCAAATGATCTCCTTGAATCCGGAGGTCCGTCTGTCACTGAGCTGGTGGCTGCAGGACCAACAATTGAGCAGGGGTCGTCCCTTCTGGATCTCCAACTGGGTCATCCTAGCGACGGATGCCAGTCTGCAGGGTTGGGTCGTGGTGTTGGAGCAACACTCTCTTCAGGGTTGGTGGACCAGGGAGGAATCTCTCCTCCCGATAAATATTCTGGAATTGCGGGCAGTGTTCAATGCGCTGAGGGTTGGGTCGTGGTGTTGGAGCAACACTCTCTTCAGGGTTGGTGGACCAGGGAGGAATCTCTCCTCCCGATAAATATTCTGGAATTGCGGGCAGTGTTCAATGCGCTGAAACTTGCCCTACCTCTGGTACAGAACAGGCCTGTTCAAGTACAGTCAGACAACGCCACCATGGTGGCATACATAAATCATCAAGGTGGCACTGGAAGACACATGGCAATGATGGAAGTGTCAAAAATCCTTCAATGGGCGGAACGCCATCTGCCAGCCATATCGGCAGTGTTCATACCCGGAGCCTTCAACTGGGAAGCAGACTTCCTCATTCATCAGGATGTACACACCGGAGAGTGGAGTCTTCATCCGGAAGTCTTTCAACTCCTAGTGGAAAAGTAGGGCCTACCAGATGTAGACATGATGGCGTCTCGACACAATCACAAGGTTCCGGTCTTCGGAGCAAGGACAAGGGATCCCCAAGCAGCGTTCGTGGATTCACTGGCAATTCCATGGAACTTTTGGCTGCCAGACTTGCACCCTCCAGTGTCCCTCCTGCCCAAGGTACTATGGAAGTTCAAGCAAGAAGGAGGAATACTACTTCTAGTCGCTTCAGCGTGGGCCAGACAGCATTGGTTCTCAGACCTGCAAGGTCTCTTAATAGAGCGTCCTCTTCTACTTCCTCAACGCCCAGAACTCCTCGTTCAGCGCCCTTGTTTCTACCCAGACCTGGCCAGATTGGCTTTGACGGCCTGGCTCTTGAAGCTTCACTCCTGAGGGACAAAGGATTCCCTGAGGCGGTCGTTTAAACTATGTTGAAAGCCGTATACTGGCTTCGGCTCGGATTTATTATAGGGTCTGGAATTCTTATTTCGCCTGATGTGCTAATAAGAATTACGATGCTTACAAGTTCAACACTGCCAGACTTTTGGCTTTTCTGCAACAAGGCCTGGACTTAGGCCTTCGTTTGGCCTCCCTCAAGGTTTATATTTCTGCCTTGTCAGTGTGGTTTCAGAGAAAAATTGTGTCTCTTCCTAACGTTCATACTTTCACTCAGGGTGTTTTACGGATTCAATCTTCCTATGTCCCTCCTGTGGCTCTGTGGGATCTGTCTGTTGTCTTAAATGCCCTACAAGAGTCTCCATTTAAACCTCTTGAGTCTGTAAACCTTAAATGCCTTACGCTTAAGGTCGTGTTTCTGCTGGCTATTGCCTCTCCTAGGGGGGTGTTTGGCGCTTTGTCCTGTCGTCCACCCTTTCTGATTTTTCACTGTGACCGGGCTATTCTTCAAATTCGCCATGGCTATCTAGCTAAGGTGGTGTCATCTTTCCACCTTAGCCAAGTGATTGTGGTTCCGGCCTTTATCTCTCCTGGTTTGTCCTCCAAAGAGCAGTCTTTGGATGTGGTACGGGCTTTCCATATATATGTGGAGAGGACTGCCTTCATCAGGAGGTCAGATTCTCTTTTTGTCCTTTTTGGTTTTCACAAACGTGGCTGGCCTGCGAATAAGCAAACTTTGGCCAGATGGATTAGAACGGTGATTGCGCTGGGCTCCCAGCTCCTGCTGCTATCAAGGCTCATTCTACTTGGTCTGTTGGACCTTCTTGGGTGGCCCGCCATGGCGCGTCCGCTAAACAATTGTGCAAGGCAGCTACGTGGTCCTCAGTGAACACGTTCATCAGGTTCTATGCCTTTGATACTTCCGCCTCCCAGGATGCTTCCTTTGGACGCCGGGTTTTTGTGCCCACTACAGTGCGTTCCCTCCCATGAGGAACTGCTTTAGGGCATCCCCGATGTTATTCCCTGTGGAATACCAGTGTACCCCACTGCAGAAAAGGAGATTTATGGCAAGACTTAGGATTGTTAAATCTCTTTCTGCGAGGTACACTGGATTCCACAGGGCGCCCACCCTGACGCATTTAGCTTCTTTGAGTTTGTATGGCATTAGCCGCCGGTGCCTTCTCCTGTCGTGAGAATGTGGTTCTATGTGGCTAACATCTACCGTCTTTATTTTACCTGCTACTGCATTGGACTGGTTAACGAAACTGATCTCCAGTGCCTGGAGGCGGGGCTATAGAGGAGGTGGTGCAGTGCATCCTGGGAACAGTCAAAGTTTTAGCCTGTTGGTGCCTCGGATCAAGATCCAACGCTACACCCCGATGTTATTCCCTGTGAAATCCAGTGTACCTCGCAGAAAGAGATTTAACAATGGTAAGTCTTACCATAAATCTCCTTTTTACACTATAGTTAAGATAATAAGGTTACTTGACAGATTTTTTGAAGATGTGATATTTGGGTGGTATTAGCTCAATCAAATAGAGAGTTCCTGTGTGTAGCTAACACAATATCTAGTTGCGAGCTGGGACCCTCTGTCTGGAGTTGCAGTGGTACAAGATGAACATTTAACCACTTGCCTGGCATGGTCGCATAAAATGCGACCACACCGGCTAGTGCTTTATCTGACCTGGTCACACAGGATGCGACCAGTCAGATAAACAGTGTTTGCAGCTGCAGGAAAGAGAAACTTCTAGCTGCTGCTGCTCTCATAGGGACTGGAAGGTCCCTCTGCCTTTCCGCACCCTCCCCCAGTGTTTGCCATGCTGACGATCATTGCTGATCGGTCAACATTGCAGGACCCCCCTCCCAGCGTCAACAGACAATAGCAGCCACTGGGGAAGTGTAAAGTAACCCCAAAACCCCCTCTGTATACCTTGCAGCTGTCCTAGCTGTTAAAAAGAAAGACACGATGGTCGAAAATGTTTCCGATCTGCCCAATGTTACGATGGTGCCAACCGATTTTCTGATTTTTGGAGCTTAACAATTTTTTTTTATATTTAATTTCCCCCCCCCCCCTCTGTTTCTTAACTAAAATCATTTTGGATAAGGTTAAATTCATGTTCTTCACTTAATTCACTCATAAAACCCCCCCAACAATTTCCAAAAAATTTTTTGGGGAAAAAATCGTCAGTTACGTAAGTGGTTAACAAGATTGGATAGAAAGACTATTAAAGATTAGCACTGAGGTCACAGATGTAGCAACATCAGAAGTAAAGAAAAGACAATAAAGAGAAAAATATGGGGGGTCATTCCGAGTCGTTCGCTCGGTAATTTTCTTCGCATCGCAGCGTTTTTCTGCTTAGTACGCATGCGCAATGTTCGCACTGCGACTGCGCCAAGTAATTTTGCTATGAAGATAGTTTTTTTACTCACGGCTTTTTCTTCGCTCCGGCGATCGTAATGTGATTGACAGGAAATGGGTGTTACTGGGCGGAAACACGGCGTTTTATGGGCGTGTGGATAAAAACGCTACCGTTTCCGGAAAAAACGCGGGAGTGGCTGGAGAAACGGGGGAGTGTCTGGGCGAACGCTGGGTGTGTTTGTGACGTCAAACCAGGAACGACAAGCACTGAACTGATCGCAGATGCCGAGTAAGTCTGATGCTACTCTGAAACTGCTAAGTAGTTTGTAATCGCAATATTGCGAATACATCGTTCGCAATTTTAAGAAGCTAAGATTCACTCCCAGTAAGCGGAGGCTTAGCGTGTGTAACTCTGCTAAAATCGCCTTGCGAGCGAACAACTCGGAATGACCCCCATAGTATCATAAATAGTTAATTATTACAGTTCCTACTGGTCCAAAGTGTATGTTAGAATCATAGAAGTTAGACATAGAATTTGACGGCAGATAGGAACCACTTGGCCCAACTTGTCTGCCTTTTTTTTAACCTTTTGGTAACCTTATCTCTTTTTGATCCTAAGATAGAAACATAGAATTTAATGGCAGATAAGAACGACTATTTAATGTCACTATAAGAACATCAGTACAGGGAACAAGTGATAAAGCTAAATATTTATCTTATAACATTCACTATATGCGGGTAATAGACTCAGTACGCAATTGGCGTATGGGGTACCGTAAGGGTACGCACTTAGTGTAGCAGACGCTTAGCCGTGGTCGAGACGCACATGCGGCACGCTCGCTCACATCTTAACACTTGGTGTCGAGCACGCTATAGGCGGCCAACTACCGTAATGCTACGCTACCAGCGTAGCGGACGCTCGTGACCACGAGGGGAACACGAGCGGCGCAGACGCTCACGGGATGACACTCAGTAAACCTTGTATGCAACACAATGAAAGGCTGAGCCTATACTGTAAACCTTGGTTTTGTAATGTGAGCACAATGCAATGCTAATTAACCTCTATTGTATGAAAGCCTCTTGAGCGATTGAGACGCTCTGAATACTCTCAGCAATGTAATAAACACACAATACCTTACTAAGGTTCCAAAACCTTTACTAACAATATCTAGCTATGTAAAAAGGGGAAAACAGTTAACAGTTCATACACTACAGGCTAACATCAATATCTAAACATAATAACTACACATATACAATATACAACAGTTTAACAATAACAGAGAGAGAGAGATAGTATGGCAAATACAAACAGAGAATAAGTTGGTTACAGAGAAATACTTACACACTGGGAACGATCGCTGCGCAGTCCTGGTACCAGCTCCCTAGTTAGTCAATGATGAAAACCGTTGTGGAGAGAAGACTGAGCTAGCCAGGCTGGCTGTTCTTTTATACACTGCGTACAGTACACTACAAAGGGACCTATAATCTCATTGTTCATTGGACACAGGAATGTCTCCCCGCATTATAACAAAAGGTCATAGGTTAGTTTGAACAGGTGGGCTGTGACTATATCGAACTGCTCAGGTGGGAGGGAATCTCAGGATTCCCGCCGCATGGATAATGAACTGCAAATATAGTAAATGTCCAGAAACTACTAATAGACATAACTATACGCAGGAGCGATTAATCTTTACCTAACCAGCACCGGATTGTTTCTAATAAAATGTTCTTTAGTTAGGTACCAAACACCACTGCTCAAACCCTGTCTGACCCTTCGTTTCATGCAAAGAGGAATTCCCCTGTCCAGCGACCAGTTACATAAACAAACTTACAGTTATTATTAAGGGGAACATTACCTATAAAACATACTATTTGGATTTACTATGTAACATTTGAGTCGCCCGCTAGACGCACACAAACTCTACCGTAAATGCACATACCACGCGTCAATGCGCACGGCCGTAGAAGCTTCATTACGCAACTGCGAATATGCGCACGCACGGGAGAGAATGTGCACGTGCAGCGGGCAAGCGCATGGGGTGAATATATGGCAACGTGCAGCATGATATTTTTTCGACTTTGACAGTCCACCCTTTGGCAGTCATCAATAACTGCCACTTCCTAAAACAGTTTAAAAAAAAAGAAAAATATATGTCATCATGTAAATACCTTTTTATGATTGGGTAAAGGGAGGAGAGGAGAAGGTGGGAAAAAAAGTATGACCTAGTGAGATAATAGAAGCATGTGTGTATGAATCCATGTTTGAGGGGTCATGTATCATCGTGCCGTACGTGTTTTAAATCAAGCTTCGAGGTATTGCGAAGTATACATTTGAATCCTTCTTATCCCTTATCAGGGATCTGTGGATGGGCTGTCAAACTCTACCGAGCTCTTTTCGGCTTTTGGTTGCAACAAATGGGGAGCACATTTAGTTGATGATACATGAAGGGGGGGGACATGTGACTGCTGATATATGTGTCTATATTCCCTGTCGACTATGTGTGTCATTACCTGGAGGTTGTAGAGATGAAGATAAGAAACAATCGTTATAAATGCAGTCGTAAACTATGTGAGTTTAAATAAACAGTCGCCGATTGAGGTCTTGTCTGATGTCTTGTCTTGATGTACATGTTGTCTGATTTCTCTCGGTGCTTTTGCTATAAATAGCGAGCAAAAGTTGTTCCATTGTCCATAAAGTTACAGTCTCTAAAGTATTGGGCTATCGTAAAAGTTAAAGTCACTAGGGATATTGGGGGTCTGTGGCATAGTCCATCAATGGTCTGTATAAAAGAGGTTGTCAAATTCTTCTTCCAAGCTGATGTCTTTGTACCTTGGAGGAAAACAAAGGAGAAACGGGTGAAAGAAACGGACCGTGGAATCACATTTTCATCACAACATTGTCTCTATCGTTGGGTCATAAATCAAATTAGTTGTTGTTATTACAGTGTCTTCGCTCCTCAGACTCATCACTCTGGTACTACCTTTACACTTCGTTAAAGTCCGAACGCATCTAAATATCAGGCCAACCAATATGACGACTCCCAGAATACACAAGAGAAATTTCCCTACGTCCATTATAATACCTTGGGTCCATTCTCCTAAACCAGAGAACCAATTTCGTGGGTTCAACCATGACACCCAACTGGTCAGCTCATTACCCACAGCAGCGAGTGTGAGATTGTGTTTCCTTCGAAACTCCCACTTTAATTGTAAAATGTCATCCATCTTTTGGTCTATGACCTCGGCTGGGTCCTCCGTGCTGTTTGTAATGTACGTGCAGCACTTTATTCCATATTGAGTTGCTAGGGTAACACAATACCCGCCTGTCACTGCTGTGAGGTAATTGAGAATCATCCTATGCTGAACCAGCTCTGTTTTGTAGGCTTGTAACTCTTTCCCAGTGTACCTGAACGTGTCGTAATACATTTCGGTGATATTGTCTAACAAGTTCTCTAGCGCAGATATATATTTATAATTTATCACTCCTCTGGCGGTACGAGTGATATCTAACGCAAGTAGGAATTGAATCCCGGTGGATTCATGGATCAGATCAGAGGCCGAGTGCTCTGTCCTCTCTATCAGGTGCCGTTTAACGATGTGCTCGTAATGAGTGTGAGTATAAGGAGCTTGGGCACCGCGGTGAATGTCTTTAATTTTGTTATGAGATACAGTCATTACTTCAGGCAGTACTTTTCCAATGTAACACAATCCCTCTGAGTTTGGGGCAAGCCACTTATACGCCTTTCTCCCACATATGAAATATGCATCATCGGGGAGAACATATGGGACGGAGTATGACATTACCATGTTACAAATTTTCCATGTGAAATCTCCTAACCCTAACTCTCCCATCTGTCTAGTACACGTATCAGGTTGTACGATATGTGCACAGTATCCTGGTGATACTTCTCCAACTCGCATGGTCCTACTTCCTAGAGTATACCTATACCGGAAATATTTTCCACTGTTGGTGATCTGGCGTATAAGTTCTGTGTCTATGGGCATTCTATCGGCTCTATATGAAAATGTCATGGTTTGATTACTCCATGACACTTCCCAATTTCCCGGCTTTCAGGGATTGGAAATGTTAAAGCACACTAAAGACCTATCCACATGATACTGGTGGAGCTTCAAACTAGGAGGACTAGAGATATTAAACCTCTTGTCCACCGGCCTCCCACCACTTAACTCAAGTACCTCTCCTAAAGTTAAAGGGAATGGTACTAGTCCTGATTTGCTATGACCTTGAGGTACTTGAGAGCATACCCAACAGTCTGTCTGATTTAACACTTTACCCACTAAGGAGTGATAGTCACTCAATGGATGCCGGTCCATGTGGACATTAAAACTGGACTGACATTTCTTGATGCACCCATCCTCAACTATATTGTCACAATGCCTACAGATGCAGTTCTCTTCAGCTAACAATCCTTCACAATTCCTTCTATTGTCAATGCTACCAGATCGTTTTCTGATACTCGCCTTTACTCGGAGATTATGTCGCTCTTGTATATTTACGCCTCCATCCTGGTCATCAGAACCCATTCCCGATCCTTTCTCAACCTCCATGGTACTCTCACCGAAACAGACTGCTCTGGTCAACATCATGGTCAACAGGAAAATCCGGATCACAGTCTCTTGGGGCAAGTCCATCTTAGAGGAGTAAAAGGAGAAAAATAAGAAGGGGGAAGGGAAATAGGAGGGAGATGGGAACTGGAGAAAATAACAAATGGGAAAAAGAAATCTGGCTCGACAAACGCCTCCGATCTTATTATTCTCAGCGCTCAGGTGTCGTCTCAATCTTCCCGGAACAGACACTCTAGTGATACAACCTCTACCGTCTGTTCTTTATCACGGGACCTCTCTGGGTCAGCAACCTTTTTACAATGAGACGAATGGACCCAAGTCTCTCTCTCGGCAACCTTCAATGCTGTTGTGCTGGTCAATAAGACTTGATATGGTCCTTCCCATCTGTCAATAAGGCAACCTGAGCGTAGAAAATTCCGTATCATTACATAATCCCCAGGTTTAATGTCATGACAATTATTGTCTGGCAAATTAGGAATCACCAACTTTAGATTATCATTCTGATTCCTCAATTGCTTACTCATCTTAACCAAGTACTTTACAGTGACTTCATTGTTACATTTCAAATCATCCTGGGGGTTAATCATAACATGGGGTTGTCGACCAAACAGAATTTCAAAAGGAGACAGATTAAGAGGGGACCTGGGAGTGGTTCTGATGCTGTATAATACGATTGGTAAAAGCTTCGGGTCACAACAATCCTGTTTCAGCCATTACCTTGCTTAATTTGTTTTTAATAGTGCTGTTTACTCTTTCCACTTTCGCACTTGCCTGGGGGCGGTACGGAGTGTGCAGCTTACTATTAATTCCCATCAACTTACACATTGTTTGAAAGACTTCACCTGTAAAATGGGTACCCCTATCACTCTCAATGATTCTAGGGATACCATACCTGCACACAAATTCCTGCACAATTTTCTTTGCAGTAAACACAGCGGTATTTGTGGCCGCGGGAAATGCTTCAACCCAATTTGAGAACACGTCAATACAAACCAATACATATTTTAAATTTCTACAAGGTGGCAATTGTATGAAATCAATTTGTATTATCTGAAAAGGGCCATCTGTCGGAGGGATATGGGATGGCTCTGTCGGTATTGCCTTTCCGATATTCTTCCTCAAGCAGGTGAGACATGTCATCGCTCTTTTACCCGCATGGGAAGAAAATCCTGGGGCGCACCAATAAGCTCTTACCAACTTACACATTCCTTCTTTGCCTAGATGAGTCAGCCCATGTGCCACCTCCGCTAGACTTGGAAGGTATGCTCTGGGTGCCAGTGGCTTACCCTGTCCATCTGTCCAGAGTCCTGAGGACTCCTGGCCATATCCTTTTGACCTCCAAACTGCCTTTTCTTGTGGTGAACACAAATTTTGCATTTCATATAATTTCTGTGTGTTTACAGTATCAAATACCATCAGTTGTGTACTGTCTGTTTGTATGGGGTTACTGGCTGCTGATTTAGCAGCTTCGTCTGCTCGGCTGTTACCAAGTGATACCGGGTCTTGGCTATACGTGTGAGCTTTACACTTGATAACAGCCACTCTGTCGGGTTCCTGTATCGCTGTTAGAAGTCTTTTGATGTGGGCTGCATGCGCTACGGGTGTGCCAGCTGCCGTCATGAAATTTCTGAGGTGCCATAGGGCCCCGAAATCATGGACCACTCCGAAGGCGTACCTAGAATCTGTGTAGATATTGGCTGACTTGCCTTTAGCCAATTCGCATGCTCTGGTTAGGGCAACCAGTTCAGCAACTTGTGCTGAGTGTGGTGGGCCTAGCGGTTCCGCTTCTATGGTACCTTGGTCATCTACGACTGCGTATCCAGTACACAAGTCTCCCGAGTCCGTCTGTCTGTGACAACTACCATCAGTGTAGAAAGTAAAATCTACATCTTCCAGTGGGTTGTCACTGATGTCAGGCCTTGCCGTGAAATTTTGGGCCAAATATTCCATACAATCATGTGTGTCGCTGTCCTTGCTAAATCCTCCTTCACCATCACTCTCATCCTCCACCCTTTGTGCCTGTCCAGGCACACCTGGGAGATATGTTGCAGGATTTAGTGTGCTGCATCTCCTTATGGTGATGTTTACGGGGGCCATCAACGCCAATTCCCATCTTGTAAACCGTGCTGATGAGACGTGTCTGGTTTGGGCCGAATTCAGTAAAGCTGACACTGCATGTGGTGTATGAATTGTGAGGTTGTGTCCTAGCACAACATCTTCGCTTTTACTTACTAGCAATGCTATTGCTGCACCGCTTCGCAAGCATGTGGGGAGGGATCGCGCTACCGTGTCTAGCTGAGCGCTATAGTAGGCTACCGGCCTGCTGGCATCACCATGCTTCTGGGTTAAGACACCTGCTGCGCACCCAGCACTCTCTGTTCCATACAGTTCAAAGGGTTTTCCATAATCTGGCATACCTAATGCTGGTGCCTGCGTTAGGCACTGTTTAAGTCTCTCAAATGCCATCTCAGACTCGTCTGTGTGCGAAATCCGATCAGGTTTGTTTGAGGGGACCATCTCCTGTAAAGGCAAGGCCAGTATGGAAAAACCTGGGATCCAGTTACGGCAATACCCACACATTCCTAAAAACGTTCTAATCTGTTGCTGGGTTTGTGGCAGGGTCATGTCACGAATTGCTTGAATTCTATCAGCGGTGAGGTGTCTCAGTCCTTGTGTTAGGCAGTGTCCCAAATACTTCACCCTGGTCCGGCATAATTGTAACTTATCTTTGGAAACCTTGTGTCCTGTGTCTGAAAGATGAAACAGGAGTTGTTTCGTATCTCTCAGGGACGCTTCTAGTGAATCAGAACACAGCAGTAAATCATCCACGTACTGTATTAATACTGATCCACTCTCAGGTTGGAAAGACCGTAAACAATCATGCAAGGCCTGAGAGAAAATACTTGGACTGTCAATGATACCTTGTGGTAATCGAGTCCAGGTGTACTGAACTCCTCTGTATGTAAATGCGAATAGGTATTGACTGTCAGGGTGCAGAGGTACCGAGAAGAAGGCGGAGCAGAGGTCAATCACAGTGAAAAATTTGGCAGTGGGAGGGATTTGCATAAGGATGACAGCTGGATTTGGCACTACGGGGAATTGACTCTCAACTATTTTGTTGATCCCTCTTAGATCCTGCACTAATCTGTAACCCCTCCCCCCACTCTTTTTAACAGGGAAGATGGGACTATTGGCAGTGCTGGACGTTCTTATCAGAATGCCCTTGTCACAACTGAGGGCCTGAGCTGACGGGAGGCAGCCTCAGTTGTAGGGGCTGAGATGTACCGGAACCTGGGAGGTTGTATCAGACCCCTGGACATGTAAGTAACATGAAGAAGAACCGCCCGAAGGCGTGACCACGACAACTTGAATAAAAGTCAATGATGTTTATTTATGACAAACTCCATGCATCACAGTAGCAGTAAAAGAAACATAAACTCAGCAGAGAAATAATACAGTTCCTGGGTACTACAGGGGCAGGGGCCACAGAGCTCTGGTAGTATGAGACAGTTCTTATTATCTGCGAGTTGGAAAGTCCTTACCAGGCCTGACTGTAGCAATGAAGAAAGCCCAGGATCGTATCAGCTGGTGTTCCAGGGAAAGCTGGACTGCTGTAAATAAAATAGCTGCTGTGGGTTCTGGTTGGAACCAGACAGATGTTGGCACGGAGTGGATACTGGCTGGAACCAGTTAAATAATAAATGAAGCTTGAGAGCGATGCAATATGAATGAAATGTAGAGTTTGAGAGCGGAGAAATAATAATACCGGTGGAGAGTGGTGAACTGTAGAAAGGACACCGGCCCTTTAAGAGAAGCTGTACTCTGCTGGAAGCTGGGCTGGAAGCAGGTAATGTTGTAGCTGGAAACAGATGAATCCACAATGGATCGGAGAGTCAGGCTACACCGCAGGTGGAATGCTGGTGCGGGTCTCTATGGTGGAAGTCTTGAGACAGGAGCTGGAACCTGGAAGACAATCACAGGAGAGAGACAAACAGGAACTAGGTTTGACAACCAAAGCACTGACGCCTTCCTTGCTCAGGCACAGTGTATTTATACCTGCAGCAAGGAAGGGATTGGCTAGGCAATTATGCAGATTATCAATACTGAGAACAGATTGGTGGAAATGATCAGCTGACAGAATCCAAGATGGCTGCGCCCATGCAGACACTTGGAGGGAAGTTTGGTTTGTAATCCATGTGGTAATGAAAACAGTAATGGCGGCGCCGGCCACCGGAGACAGGAGGCGCCAAGCTGACAGGTGCACATCCAACCACGCGGACACAGCGGAGGCCGCGGCTGACGTAATCGCCACTCAGACACTCTGCATGCAGAAGCTCAGGGACGGCGGCGGAGGCCGCGGGAGACGCCATGCCAGGTGTAATATGGCGTTTACTGTGACAGCGTCTCAGAGTGACAGGAGAGGATACAGGAATGTAAACATCAGGATAACAGATGGGATCCGGTCCTGGAGCGCTGAGCCAGCCTTAGGAGGCATCTGATGGGTAAGAAATGGCGTCCAGATACCCGGATCGTGACAGCACCCCCCCTTTAGGAGTGGCCCCAGGACACTTCTTTGGCTTTTGAGGAAACTTGGAATGGAATCTCCGGACCAAGGCAGGAGCATGGACATCAGAAGCATTGGTCCATGAACGTTCCTCAGGACCATAACCCTTCCAGTCAATAAGATATTGTAGTTGACCGTAACGGTGACGTGAGTCCAGGATCTTGGCTACTTCATACTCAACGCCTCGTTGAGTTTGGACTTTCGGAGTTGGAGGAAGTGAGGAATGAAACCGATTCAAGATCAGCGGTTTCAACAGGGAAACATGGAATGTCCTGGGTATTTTTAAGAAGGGAGGCAACTGAAGTCTGTAAGCAACAGGATTGATGACTTGTTCAATCTTGAAAGGACCGATATAGCGAGGTGCAAACTTCATACTGGGAACTCTTAACCTCAAATTCTTCGTGGATAACCATACCCGATCACCCACCTTGAGAGCAGGAACTGCTCGACGCTTCTTATCCGCAAACTTCTTGTACCTGAACGATGCCTTGAGCAGAGCTGATCGTACGCTCTTCCAGATATTGGCAAACTGATGCAAGGTGATATCCACTGCGGGAACAGAAGTTGCTGGAAGCGGTTGGAACTCAGGGACTTTAGGGTGGAATCCAAAGTTAGTGAAGAATGGTGTTGAAGCAGATGAAGAATGATACTGGTTGTTATGACAGAACTCGGCCCAGGGAAGTAATTGAACCCAGTCATCTTGAGAGGAGGACACATAGATGCGGAGGAAGGCCTCCAAGTCCTGATTCACCCTCTCGGTTTGACCATTGGTCTGAGGATGGTAAGCCGCAGAAAACTTTAGCTTGACTTGGAGGACTTGACATAAACTTCGCCAGAATTTGGCTGTGAATTGAACTCCTCGATCTGAGATAATTTCTTCAGGAAGACCGTGGAGTCGGAAGATCTCTTGTATGAATACTTGAGCCAACTTGGAAGCTGACGGAAGACCGGTGAGAGGAATGAAGTGTGCCATCTTGGTGAACCGGTCAACTACCACCCAGATGGTATTGAACTTGTTGCAAATGGGTAAATCTGTAATAAAATCCATCGACCAATGGGTCCAAGGTCGACTGGGAACAGATAGTGGAACCAGTTGCCCCGCAGGCGACTGGCGGGATACCTTATGTTGAGCACACTTTGGGCAAGATGCAATAAACTCCAAGACGTCCTTTTTCAGAGTTGGCCACCAATAGGACCTAGAGATAAACTCCAGGGTTTTTTGATACCTGTATGTCCGGCAAAACGGGAAGCATGGGCCCAATGCATGAGCTTCTTCCTTAGCATCGGTTTCACAAAACTTTTCCCTGATGGGGGCGTAGAGTCCATCCCTACCGTGGAAAATGCCAACGGATTTATAATAGGATGCTTGTCTGAAGACTCTGACTCATTTTCTTGCTCCCATGAGCGGGAAAGGGCATCGGCCTTGCGATTCTGAGAGCCCGGACAGAACTGGAGTTTAAAGTCGAACCTGGAAAAGAAAAGTGCCCATCTGGCCTGACGAGGGTTGAGACATTGTGCGCCTTTCAGATATAAAAGGTTCTTGTGGTCTGTAAGTATGGTGATTGAATGAGAAGCTCCCTCCAACAGATACCTCCACTCTTCTAGAGCGAGCTTGATGGCTAGCAACTCCTGGTCGCCAATGGCATAGTTGCGCTCAGCTGGGGAGAACTTCCGGGAGAAGAAACTGCAAGGGTGTAAATGGCCATCTTTAGCCCTCTGAGATAACACCGCTCCTACTCCAACGGAGGAGGCATCCACCTCTAAGATGAAAGGAGAGTCGATGTCAGGCTGTTTCAGAACAGGCGCAGAGATGAACCTTTGTTTTAAAAGATGAAATGCTTGCATGGCTTCTTCAGACCACTTGGACGGGTTAGCACCCTTCTTAGTGAAAGCAGTAATAGGCGCCACAATGGTGGAAAAGTCTCGTATAAACTTTCGGTAATAGTTGGCGAACCCCAAGAACCTCTGGACCCCTTTGAGGGTTAAGGGTATCGGCCAATTTTGGATTGCTTGTAGTTTCTCAGGATCCATCTCTAGTCCGGAACCGGACACAATGTACCCTAGAAACGGAATGGACTTGACTTCAAAGACGCATTTCTCTAATTTGCAATAGAGATGATTGACACGGAGACGGGACAGAACCTCTTTAACCCAAAAACGATGTTCCTCTAAATCGTTGGCAAAAATGAGGATATCGTCTAGATAGACCATGACATGACGGTATAGAATGTCTCTGAAGATCTCATTGACAAAATGCTGGAAGACAGCTGGAGCATTGCTCAATCCGAAGGGCATGACGAGGTACTCATAATGTCCGTCACGGGTGTTAAAGGCGGTCTTCCACTCGTCACCCTCACGGATCCGGATGAGATTGTATGCACCTCTCAAGTCCAGCTTTGTAAAGATGGTAGCTCCGCTAACTCTGTCAAAGAGCTCAGTAATCAGGGGTAAAGGATAACGGTTCTTGATGGTAATGTCGTTCAAACCTCTGTAGTCGATGCACGGCCGCAGACCACCATCTTTCTTTTTTACAAAAAAGAAGCCTGCGCCGGCTGGGGAAGAAGAAGGTCGAATGAACCCCTTTGCTAGGTTCTCTTTAATGTATTCCTCCATAGAATGCGTCTCAGGCAGAG
This sequence comes from Pseudophryne corroboree, assembly GCF_028390025.1. Taxonomy (NCBI): domain Eukaryota; kingdom Metazoa; phylum Chordata; class Amphibia; order Anura; family Myobatrachidae; genus Pseudophryne; species Pseudophryne corroboree. Next base: position 465,153,427 of record NC_086445.1, read on the forward strand.
ACAACGGATAAGTTCGGCCTCGAGGTGGAACCTTCCCTGGAACGAGATCAATCGGGCAGTCCCATTCTCTATGAGGAGGAAGGATATCAGCAGAAGCTTTACTGAACACATCCGTGAAATCTTGATATGGAGGAGGTGGAACATCAGACGACCTGGGGGAGGAAGAACAGACAGGCAATACTTTAAACAAACATGTCTCAGCACAGGAGGAACCCCATGCCAGGATTTGCGTAGTCGTCCAATCAATTGTAGGATTGTGAAGACGGAGCCATGGAAGGCCCAGGACCACAGGATGTGTGGCTCTTGGAATCACTAAAAAAGAAATAAGTTCGGAATGAAGAACTCCCACTCTCAGACGAACTGGTAGAGTCCTTAAAGAAATAACTGCATCAAAAATTTTGCTGCCATCCACGGCAGTTAAAGAAATGGACGAAGGAAGTCTCTCGGTGGGTAGGGACCACCGTTTAACATAGGCTTCGGTAATAAAGTTCCCAGCTGCTCCGGAATCAAGGAGGGCAATGACGTTCCGATAACGTTGAGCAACTTGAAGCGAGACTGGGAGATTACAATCTTGAGGAGATGGAGAGGAGATCATTACTCCTAGCCGGCCCTCTCCTTGGCGAGCTAGGATTTGGAGTTTCCCGGACGTTTGGGAAAGGCATTAATGGTGTGAGACGGAGCTGCACAATAAAGACAGAGAGACTCGGAGAGACGTCTTCGGCGCTCAGCAGGAGTTAAACGGGAACGGCCAATTTGCATGGGCTCATCTTTAGTTGGTGACAGTTGGCGAGGAGGAGGAGCAGAAGATTTTGGAGCAGATGATCTTCCACGCTCAGTTGCTCTCTCTCTGAAACGTAAATCAACTTTCGTGCAGAGTGAGATTAGCTCATCTAACTTAGAGGGTAAGTCTCTAGTAGCTAACTCATCTTTAATACGCTCAGATAAGCCATGCCAGAATGCAGCATACAGGGCCTCGTCGTTCCATGCCAGTTCGGATGCCAGGATCTGGAACTGTATCAGATATTGTCCTACAGTACGTGACCCCTGGCGTAAACGGAGAATCTCGGATGAAGCTGAGGTTACCCGGCCTGGCTCGTCGAAGATGCGCCTGAATGTTGACACGAAGGCAGTGTAGGAAGATAGCAGGGTGTCGGACCTCTCCCATAACGGTGATGCCCAATCAAGGGCTGAGCCACTGAGAAGAGAAATAATGTAGGCAATTTTTGTACGGTCACTGGGAAAATTGCCAGGTTGTAGCTCAAACTGAATCTCACACTGGTTGAGAAATCCCCTGCAGAATCTTGGAGATCCGTCAAAGTTTGCTGGCGTTGGAAGATGAAGACGTGGAGCAGAAATGGGTAAGGTGGGTGGGGTTATAGCTGGAGTCACTGTGGTTGACGCACCAGACGCGCCTGATCCACGGAGAGTTGTCTGAATCCCATCCAGCCGAGTAGAGAAATCCTGGAGACAGCGGATGATGTGGCCCTGTGCAGCCTCCTGATGTTCTAGTCGGGCTGCCAGTTCTTGCATCGGCCTGGCCGCTTGATCCTGGTCTCCGGCTGGATTCATTAGGTCAGTGCGTACTGTCACAACTGAGGGCCTGAGCTGACGGGAGGCAGCCTCAGGTGTAGGGGCTGAGATGTACCGGAACCTGGGAGGTTGTATCAGACCCCTGGACATGTAAGTAACATGAAGAAGAACCGCCCGAAGGCGTGACCACGACAACTTGAATAAAAGTCAATGATGTTTATTTATGACAAACTCCATGCATCACAGTAGCAGTAAAAGAAACATAAACTCAGCAGAGAAATAATACAGTTCCTGGGTACTACAGGGGCAGGGGCCACAGAGCTCTGGTAGTATGAGACAGTTCTTATTATCTGCGAGTTGGAAAGTCCTTACCAGGCCTGACTGTAGCAATGAAGAAAGCCCAGGATCGTATCAGCTGGTGTTCCAGGGAAAGCTGGACTGCTGTAAATAAAATAGCTGCTGTGGGTTCTGGTTGGAACCAGACAGATGTTGGCACGGAGTGGATACTGGCTGGAACCAGTTAAATAATAAATGAAGCTTGAGAGCGATGCAATATGAATGAAATGTAGAGTTTGAGAGCGGAGAAATAATAATACCGGTGGAGAGTGGTAAACTGTAGAAAGGACACCGGCCCTTTAAGAGAAGCTGTACTCTGCTGGAAGCTGGGCTGGAAGCAGGTAATGTTGTAGCTGGAAACAGATGAATCCACAATGGATTGGAGAGTCAGGCTACACCGCAGGTGGAATGCTGGTGCGGGTCTCTATGGTGGAAGTCTTGAGACAGGAGCTGGAACCTGGAAGACAATCACAGGAGAGAGACAAACAGGAACTAGGTTTGACAACCAAAGCACTGACGCCTTCCTTGCTCAGGCACAGTGTATTTATACCTGCAGCAAGGAAGGGATTGGCTAGGCAATTATGCAGATTATCAATACTGAGAACAGATTGGTGGAAATGATCAGCTGACAGAATCCAAGATGGCTGCGCCCATGCAGACACTTGGAGGGAAGTTTGGTTTGTAATCCATGTGGTAATGAAAACAGTAATGGCGGCGCCGGCCACCGGAGACAGGAGGCGCCAAGCTGACAGGTGCACATCCAACCACGCGGACACAGCGGAGGCCGCGGCTGACGTAATCGCCACTCAGACACTCTGCATGCAGAAGCTCAGGGACGGCGGCGGAGGCCGCGGGAGACGCCATGCCAGGTGTAATATGGCGTTTACTGTGACAGCGTCTCAGAGTGACAGGAGAGGATACAGGAATGTAAACATCAGGATAACAGATGGGATCCGGTCCTGGAGCGCTGAGCCAGCCTTAGGAGGCATCTGATGGGTAAGAAATGGCGTCCAGATACCCGGATCGTGACAGCCCTGTTGTAGCAAGCGCTCTATTACAGGGTAAACTCCTAACTCCACCTCTGGCTTCAGAGGGTATTGTGGGATTTTTGGAGCTATCCTACCATCTTTTACTTGTACAACGACTGGGGCTACGTTTGCCATTAATCCAGTGTCTTGTCCATCCTTGGTCCAAAGTGATTCCGGTATCTGGGAAATCATTTCCTCTACCTTGGACGGACACCTATTTACAACAACAGTGTGGGACATTAATCTTGTTGGGGAGTCTAGCATATCCTGTACTTCCTGAGCGTGGTTTTCGGGTATGTCCAAGAACACACCTTCAGGAGTACAATATATGACACATCCCATTTTGCACAGTAAATCTCTCCCTAGGAGATTAGTCGGAGCCGATGCAGCCAGCAGAAAAGAATGCTTGGTATGCAAAGGCCCTATCGTAATCTCTGCAGGTTTGCTTAAAGGGTAGTGCTGTACTACTCCTGTTACTCCCATGGCTGGAATTGTTTTACCAGTGGTTCTCATGCCCACGGTCGAATTTATCACTGACTTGGCCGCACCCGTATCTACAAGGAAATTTAGAGATTTACCAGCTACATCAATTGTGACCTCAGGTTCATTTCCACGGCTCGCAATTAATTTCACTGGCTGCAGACTACAGGTGTGGCCCCACCCCTATTGTGTGTGATGGCCTCCCTGCATTGCGCTGGCAGCTATTACCTGTGAAGGGGGTAAATGGGAACTATCAGAGACTTGCCAGTCTCTTCTTGGGGGATACCTTTTTGTTTCCCCTGCGTGTGGCTCATAACTCCGTCTCTGCGGTCCTTGATCCCAATTTCGTGTGTCATGTCGTTGTCTAGGGGGTTGATATGATTTTTGTGCATTTTTCGATCTACAGTCTCGTGCAAAATGTCCCTCTTTATGACAGTAATAACAAGTTACCACATTTGACTTACCCACAGGGGTCGGAGACTTATACTGAGGTGGCCTTGTGGTCAGGGCCTGTATACTTACGGCCATTAACTTATCACTCTGTGACTCCCTGTGTCTGGTGATGTTTCGATCATGATCAATAGCGGCCTCTCTCAAAGTAGCCACCGACAAACCTCGCCAACATGGTTGGGTGGTCTGTACCCTCGTCCTCAATACTTCCTTTAAACCATCCATTAACACAGATACTGCTACTTCTCTATGATTCACATTTGTCTTAATGTCTTCTATTCCTGTATACTTAGCCATTTCCTGTAGTGCCCGATGAAAATAATCAGCAGCTGTTTCTCCCTCTTTTTGTTTGATGGAGAAAATTTTGTTCCATTTGGCAACAGCTGGGAAATACTCTCTTAACTATAAATTTATTCTCTTTACATTATCTTGGTTGTACACATCCGTAAGGGGTACCTCTTCGTCTAATTTACAGTCAGCTATAAATCTCGCTGAGTCGACATTGGAGGGTAAACATGCCCTCAGCAGTATCTGCCAGTCTTTGTTATTTGGCTCCACAGTATTTCCTAGCTCTCTAATGTACTTCTGGCTTGCAACTAGATCTTTCCTAGGATCAGGGAATTCCCATTCGGGAAAAGGGGCAGTGCATGGCGATGTGTCTGACAGGAGTGACTCCTGAAGTGTCAGTTTTCCCATTTGGTACTGCAATTACCCTAACGGGATTAAGTTCAATAACATCATTCTGAGTAGATTCTACAACATGTGGTGTAATGGTTTCAGCATAGTGTACAGTGCCGTACTTACCAGTTGATACGACCTCACCTGTCCCTCCACTAGGGGCCTTTGACACTGCTCTTACTGGTTGGGACGTGCCCACTGTTGTTTCTGCTATGGTGGCTGCTAGAGAGAGTGCCGATATTGTTGTGGGTTCATCCTCTTGGTCACAATCCTGGGGAAAGTTTAAAACAGGGTACAGCTTGCACGAGTTAGTATTAGCATCAACAATCTTAGTTACATTATTCTTAACATTTATACAGTTACTAAGTGCATGTTTATCATACACCAGTGTGCCATTCTCTGTAACCACCTTCTCTCCCGTTATGTATGGTGGTGGTGGAGCGGTGGCTATCAGTTTTCTGATAGGGTTAGATCCAGCCGCTTGAGCCAATCCTCTCTGTATTTCACCTTCCTGTTGCCATAATTGTAAATAATCATAATGTTTGATCCGTCTCTTTGCAGATTTAATGAGACATATCCTTCTCCTTAGATTTTGTAACACCTCGGGACTAAAACTGCCTACCCGTGGGAACTTTTCCCCGTCATGCACAGTCATTCTTTCCCATTCATCGCACAAAACCTCTGTGTGTGAACCGTATTTCTCACACATGATATACCTTGCCGACCCGATTGGTCGATTTACTAAGTCAACCTGAACCGAGGTTGATCGCCCCCTACCTGAACAACTGGCCCCCATCTTTGCAGGTGTTGCTTTCACTACCTCTGACCTTCAAATCAGGGTCTTCAGCGAACCCTTACAAAAACCAAGATGTCTGGGGTAGGCCGGCGGCGGAAGTTTACCGAGTACCTCCACTCATTCCTCGCCCACGTTGGCCAGTACTGCAATCACTGACTCAGAGCTGCTGTACCCAACCTAGGGCCCCTATGAACCTTTATTTACTGGAACATGTGGATGTGATCCGAAGAGCACTTAACCCTTCCCAGTAACTATTGGTTGTTAGAGAATTCCCGAGTGACCAGCGAACCTCCCTTAAAATAAAAAAAATTACACAAATCACGTTAGAATGTACAAATAGCGTTTATGACCCTTCTTGCGTACGTAAATGGTACTGGGTCAAGTTACTAACTAATGCACACAATTACATGCGGTACAATCGTTCTGCACATAAGCAACTAATCTTATGTGCGGAGCGACCAGTGGAATCGAAAATTGCGGCTGCGAATTCCTTCAGCCAGAGCTTAATGGCCTATATGGGTACCGCACCAACCCTTCCTGGTGTTGTGCTCCTTTACTCTTTATCTATAGCGGACTTCCTAGTCTGCTGTACCTGGACCTCCTGGTCCGTGACCTCCTGGTCTGTGCTACAGTAGACCTCCTGGTCTGTGCTACAGTAGACCTCCTGGTCTGCTATACTCTAATGCTCTTCTTTTAATATGTTTAACAAGGGATGCCTCCCAAGCCACCGTGCCGTCACTTACACGTATGTACCTCACGAGAACTCGATGATTTCCAGTGGTTCCACCCAAAAATTAGAAACTTATATATATGTATACACACTCTTTCACCTCATATACTCTTTACTTTCGTTTCTGCGCAGAAATCCCTTTCATTCAGTATCGCAGGCTAATCCCGAAAGGAGTTACAACTAGAGAAGGATTATTTACGCTAAAATTTAGGACACTGAGATTGACTTGCGCTATTATCTCGTTGCCTCCGTATCGCCTACTAAAACAATACTATCGTGTGATTTGTATTATGTGGGCGTACCCAGACGCTCCGTTGCGTAATATACGCTCCGTGCGTCGGCCCTTGCGTCGCGTACGCTAGTCCCGCCCTTTGTTAGAGACACGTGTACGCAAGCCAGGTATATCCACAGAAATACAACTAACACGTTTATATCAATGTAAATGATCTTTAACTGTAATCATCTACCGAGCACCACACAGAACTTCCTTGTATCTTAGGCAAGCCGTGCGCGTGTTTTACAAATTACTCCTTAACGTATTAATATTACTTTTAACTACCAATAGCAACAAATCTTTCTCAGCACGTTATCAATGATAAATGGCAAGCAGGAAGGTGAGACGTGAAAATACACAAATAAAAAGAAATGCAGGTGTGTGCGTGTGTTGCGTACGCAAAACAGAGATAAACAGTTTTAAAAGACAATAGCGTTTTGTTCTTACCTTCCGGTTCCGGATTCCACCAGCACTCCTACAGCGTAGCGATGCAGACGCTTATCTAGTCAGCACTACTGTATCCCTCACCACCAATACGGATACGAAGAGATACTCCTTCCCGCCCTTGCTGACAGATAAAGTCTGTGTTCGCTAGTGCGGATATGTGGAGGACGGACGAGCCGCCAATTGATAAAGCTAAATATTTATCTTATAACATTCACTATATGCGGGTAAGAGACTCAGTACGCAATTGGCGTATGGGGTACCGTAAGGGTACGCACTTAGTGTAGCAGACGCTTAGCCGTGGTCGAGACGCACATGCGGCACGCTCGCTCACAGCTTAACACTTGGTGTCGAGCACGCTATAGGCGGCCAACTACCGTAATGCTACGCTACCAGCGTAGCGGACGCTCGTGACCACGAGGGGAACACGAGCGGCGCAGACGCTCACGGGATGACACTCAGTTCATCTTGTATGCAACACAATGAAAGGCTGAGCCTATACTGTAAACCTTGGTTTTGTAATGTGAGCACAATGCAATGCTAATTAACCTCTATTGTATGAAAGCCTCTTGAGCGATTGAGACACTCTGAATACTCTCAGCAATGTAATGAACACACAATACCTTGCTAAGGTTCCAAAACCTTTACTAACAATATCTAGCTATGTAAAAAGGGGAAAACAGTTAACAGTTCATACACTACAGGCTAACATCAATATCTAAACATAATAACTACACATATACAATATACAACAGTTTAACAATAACAGAGAGAGAGAGATAGTATGGCAAATACAAACAGAGAATAAGTTGGTTACAGAGAAAGACTTACACACTGGGAACGATCACTGCGCAGTCCTGGTACCAGCTCCCTAGTTAGTCAATGATGAAAACCGTTGTGGAGAGAAGACTGAGCTAGCCAGGCTGGCTGTTCTTTTATACACTGCGTACAGTACACTACAAAGGGACCTATAATCTCATTGTTCATTGGACACAGGAATGTCTCCCCGCATTATAACAAAAGGTCATAGGTTAGTTTGAACAGGTGGGCTGTGACTATATCGAACTGCTCAGGTGGGAGGGAATCTCAGGATTCCCGCCGCATGGATAATGAACTGCAAATATAGTAAATGTCCAGAAACTACTAATAGACATAACTATACGCAGGAGCGATTAATCTTTACCTAACCAGCACCGGATTGTTTCTAATAAAATGTTCTTTAGTTAGGTACCAAACACCACTGCTCAAACCCTGTCTGACCCTTCGTTTCATGCAAAGAGGAATTCCCCTGTCCAGCGACCAGTTACAATAAACAAACTTACAGTTATTATTAAGGGGAACATTACCTATAAAACATACTATTTGGATTTACTATGTAACATTTGAGTCGCCCGCTAGACGCACACAAACTCTACCGTAAATGCACATACCACGCGTCAATGCGCATGGCCGTAGAAGCTTCATTACGCAACTGCGAATATGCGCACGCACGGGAGAGAATGTGCACGTGCAGCGGGCAAGCGCATGGGGTGAATATATGGCAACGTGCAGCATGATATTTTTTCGACTTTGACAAACAGCCCCAGTCTTTCCCAGAAGAGAACTGATGAGAAGTTACAGATTTTTTGCATGTATAGGTAAATGCCAGAGGCGGAACTACCGCCAGTGCAACCAGTGCGTTGCACTGGGGCCCGTCACTGTCCAGGGGCCCAAAGCATGTAAAGAGTCATGCCGCTGTGTGCTGCGGGCAACCGCTGCCCGCAACACACAGCCGACCGGACAGAGAGGAGAGGAGTGCAGCGGTACGGGGGAGAAGGAGGAGGAGGGAGGTGGAGGAGGGAGCCGCAGCAGCGCTTTGTTACTGGTTGAGGCGCTGCTGCTGCTGGCCCTCTGCTTCACTATAGGCTGTCTTCCGAGAACAGCCTATAGTGAAGCAGAGGGGCAGCAGCAGCAGCGCCTCCACCAATAACACTGCGTTGCTGCTGCTCCCTCCTCCACCTCCCTCCTCCTCCTTCTCTCCTGCCCGGGAAACGTGACCAGAAGCTGCACCGAGGAGCCTGAGCCAGCGAAGAGGGTAAGTATAATTCATTCTTTCTTTCTTTCTTTCTTTCTTTCTTTCTTTCTTTCTTTCTTTCTTTCTTTCTTTCTTTCTTTCTTTCTTTCTTTCTTTCTTTCCATGTACAAAAAGGGGGACTGTCTGCCGCAATGTGTAAAAAGGGGGAATCTGCCTGCCGCAATGTGTAAAAAGGGGGAATCTGCTTGCTGCAATGTGTAAAAAGGGGGAATCTGCCTGATGCAATGTGTAAAAAGGGGGAATCTGCCTGCCGCAATGTGTAAAAAGGGGGAATCTGCCTGCCGTAACGTGTAAATAGGGGGAATCTGCCTGCCGTAATGTGTAAAAAGGGGGATGCTGTCTGCCGTAATGTGTAAAAAGTGTACGCTGTCTGCCGTAATGTGTAAAAAGGGGACGCTGTCTGCCGTAATGTGTAAAAAGGGGACGCTGTCTGCCGTTATGTGTAAAAAGGGCACGCTGTCTGCCGTTATGTGTAAAAAGTGTACGCTGTCTGCCGTTATGTGTAAAAAGTGTACGCTGTCTGCCGCTATGTTTAACAAAGGCACGCTGTCTGCCGTTATGTGTAAAAAGTGTACGCTGTCTGCTGCTATGTTTAACAAGGGCACGCTGTCTGCCGTTATGTGTAAAAAGGGCACGCTGTCTGCCGTTATGTGTAAAAAGTGTACGCTGTCTGCCACTATGTTTAACAAGGGCACGCTATCTGCCGTTATGTGTAAAAAGTGTACGCTGTCTGCCGCTATGTGTAACAAGGGCACGCTGTATGCCGCTATGTGTAAAAAGGGGATGCTGTCTGCCGTTATGTGTAAAAAGGGGGATGCTGTCTGCCGTTATGTGTAAAAAGTGCACGCTGTCTGCCGTAATGTGTAAAAAGGGGGACGCTGTCTGCCGTAATGTGTAAAAAGGGGGACGCTGTCTGCCGTAATGTGTAAAAAGGGGACGCTGTCTGCCGTAATGTGTAAAAAGAGGAATCTGTCCGCCGTAAGGTGTAAAAGGGTCTCTACCTGGTGTAGTGGTGCTACTGTGCGGCGTAATTTGAATAATGGAGACTACTGTGCACTGTTTTATGAATTGGTATTATTTTGTGGCCACAACCCTTCCCCACGAAGCCACGCCACTATGTATTTTTGCGCGCGCCTATGGCGCGCACTGCCCCTGTTTTGCATGCAGGGGTGGGGCTCCGATGCCGTTTCTTGCACACAGTGCTAAAATGTCTAGTTACGGCACTGTTGCTAGGTATCCATTTCTCTGGCCCTGAGCAGGTCCCCCTCACCAGATCCTCTCCAGGGGCGAGGGGGTGGACTTGGATGGGATGGGATGGGATGGGAGGGGGGGGGGGAAGCATTTTGTCGCACCTGGGCCCACCGCTCGCTAGTTCCGCCACTGGTAAATGCCTTTAATAGAAATATTTCACAGTTCTTTCAAATAGCACAAGTTTATTCCAGAAATGTTTTACTGAACGATTCTTTCAAATAATAATTATTTTCCACAATAGAGAATTGGTAAGAAGTAACAGGGTTTCTGTATGCATAAGTTAATGCCTTGTAGAGCAATACTGCACAGTTCTTTCCAATAGCACAGTATATTCTACAGTAGCAATTTGCTAACATCTAATGGTTTTCCTGATCAGCACAGGTAATTTGCACAGCAGCAAGCTATTGAGATCTTCAAATCATAGCATTGTAGAAAAAGACGTATATCTTTCACAGAGTCCAGGTTAGCTTCACCATAGAGAAATATCATCAGGTAATAGGCTTTCCAAATAATGCAGGCTTTGCTGAGCAGCTCAGAGCAGGAATCCATGTATGCATCAGGAAGAGACAGCATTAGGCTGTGTACACACGGCGAGATGCGCCGCACAGTCCGACATTGACTATTCAATGGGTCCGGAGTCCGGCCCCGCAATATAGTCAATGCTGGGATGCTTGCACAGTCCATTTTTCCTTGCGATGCTGATCCCGCGGGACCGCGCATCGGCTTCGCAAAAACTATACACACGGGGGCCGATTCAGACCTGATCACTGCTGTGTGTTTTTACCCACCGGGCGATCAGGTCTGAACTACTCATGTGTATGCACCGCAATGCGCAGGTGTTCTGGGCCGCAGCAACGGGGAGTGCTGGGCAGCGACGGGATTGTGCGAAAAAAGCAATCGCACGGGCGATCACAAGGTGACTGACAGGAAGAGACTGTTTGTGGGTGGCAACTGACCGTTTTAGAGGAGTGTCCAGAAAAACACAGTAGGGACCAGGCGTTTGGAGGGAGTGTTTCTGACATCAGCTCCGGCCCTGATCATCGCACTAGAAGAGTAAGTCCTGGGCTGTGCAGAGACTGCACAAACTTCTGTTTGTGCAACTCTCCTGCACATGCGATTGCACCCCTACACAGCGATTTCCTCCTCCCCCTGCAGGCGGTGACTACCTAATCACAGGGATGCATAAAACGCGATATGCGCTATTTTTTCTTACGATTTTGACTATAAAGTTAAAATTAAAAGAAATATTGCACCATGTGTACACAGCCATAGACTGATTACAACGCACAACAGAGTGTCCAGGGAGACTCCCTATTAGGACTGAAACATCCAATCAGCACCAATCAAAAAAACAACAACGTTTCTCCAGCTGTAGGAATCAGGAGTCAGAAGAAGCCCAGCACAATGAGACCTAGGAGTCTATGGGCCTAATTCAGACCTGATTGCTGTGCTGCAAATTTGCAGAAGTCTTTGATCAGATAGTCTCTGCCCAGGAAGAGTGAAAACCCGCCCTGTGCAGGTGTGCAAATGCATGTGTACGGCGTGCAAAAAATTCCACCATACAGCGTACAGCTGCAAATCCGTTTTCAACTCACTCACCATTGGATGATTTTTAGAGTATGTACAGTCTATGCGTAGCCCAAGACATACTCCTACAGTGTGATACAAATGGGCTGATCGGGGTCAGAGCTGACGTCACACACCCGCCCTGAAAACGATTGGGAACGCCTGCGTTTTCCTGACACTCACTAAAAAACAGCCAGTTACCACCCACAAATGTCCTTTTCCTGTCAATCACCTTGCGAACACCTTGCGATCGAATTTTCGCACCATCCTGTCGCTGTTTGGCGACACACCTGTGCATTGCGGTGCATATGCATGTGCAATCATTAGATAATTGGCCACTGTACAAATTCGCACAACAGTGATCAGGTCTGAATCAGGCCCTATATACTTAACCTCAGAGAGAGAGAGAGAGAGAGAGAGAGAGAGAGAGAGAGAGAGAGAGAGAGAGGAAGTGGACGGAAATAAAGTACCAGCCAATCAGCTCCTTATTGCCATGTTACAGGCTGTGTTTGAAAAATGACAGGCGCTGGTTGGCTGGTACTTTATCTTCGTCCACTCTATCTCTCGCTAAGGCTTAGTACATAGACCCCTTAGTTTGCACAGCTGACTGGTTACCAGGAGACTGACTGGAGCTCACAGAAGTAACCTGACCATGACCTACTAAACTGCTTATTACAGATTACAATATGTTTGTTACCAGGTCTTTTTTGTTCTTGGAATTTTTCACCTAGTTCCCTGGTATCCAGTTGCTTTGCACCTAATACCCTTGTTGCTTCATGTCTCATCCATAACAGAAAATCTGTGCTACAGTTGGAGAACTACACTTTAAATGATGCAATAAAAAGTGAAATGCAACAAAAAGTTAAACAGTACCTGAAACAAAACCAAACAGTGGGCCTTATTCAGGTTCAGTTGAAAATTTGCAAAATCGCAGATCGGACGATTTTCGTCCGTCTGCCCATGCGCTGCAAATGCGTTGCTCATGTGCTCCCACAAATTTGTGATTTTTATGCATTCGCATCTTGCCGGAATGTGATCGCAGGTTGATTGACAGGCAGAGGGCGTTCGTGGGTGTACACATGGCATTTGCAGGGAGTGGTTGAGAAAACACAGATGTGTCATGGCCATTTTTGGGGCGTCCATCTGGCATCAGCTCCGATTGCTGCAATTTAAAACATGGTGCCCGGTGTGACTGCATTCTCATTATTCTGAGTAGCCCCGGGTCAACCGCAACTGTTGATGGTGCTCGATTTTTGCGATGCATTCACAGTTCTGTGGCTGCATTTGCAGAATTGCAAACCCATTAGTGGGTGGATTGTTCTGTGCTGGATGGACTTTTAACATGCTTGGCGGCTCTCGCTGTGCGATTCTCAGCAGTTGCAGTTCTGCTACAATCGCCCAGTATTGTAGATGAAATAACGAGATTTATGGTAAGAACTTACCTTTGTTAAATCTCTTTCTGCGAGGTACACTGGGCTCCACAAGGATAGACATTGGGATGTAGAGTAGGATCTTGATCCGAGGCACCAACAGGTTCAAAGCTTTGACTGTTCCCAGAATGCACAGCGCCGCCTCCTCTATAACCCCACCTCCCTGCACAGGAGCTCAGTTTTTAGTTAACCAGCCCAATGCAGTAGCAGGAAAAGAGACGACAACGGTTAGTAGCCACATACACCACACTCTCACGACAGGAGAAGTGTCAGCGGCTAATGCCATACCAACCCAAAGAAGCTAAGTGCGTCAGGGTGGGCGCCTTGTGGAGCCCAGTGTACCTCGCAGAAAGAGATTTAACAAAGGTAAGTTCTTACCATATATCTCGTTTTCTGCTGCGTGGTACACTGGGCTCCACAAGGATAGACATTGGGGATGTCCTAAAGCAGTTCCTTATGGAAGGGGACGCACTGTAGCGGGCACAAGAACCCAGCGTCCAAAGGAAGCATCCTGGGAAGCGGCAGTATCGAAAGGCATAGAACCTTATGAACGTGTTCACCGATGACCACGTAGCCACTTTGCACAATTGTTCAAGGGTCGCACCACGGCGGGCTGCCCTAGAAGGTCCAACAGACCGAGTAGAATGGGCCGTAATGTGAGCAGGAGCTGACAGACCAGCCCTCACATAAGCATGTGCAATCACCATTCTAATCTATCTGGCCAAAGTTTGCTTGTGAGCAGGCCAGCACCGTTTGTGAAATCCAAACAGCACAAAGAGAATCAGATTTCCCCTATAGAAGCAGTTCTCTTCACATAGATACGGAGAGCCCGTACCACATCCAAAGACCGCTCTTTGGGAGACAGATCAGGAGAAACAAGTGCCGGAACCACAATCTCCTGGTTAAGGTGGAACGAAGAAACCACCTTAGGTATATATCCGGGACGAGTCCTAAGAACCGCCCGGTCACGGTGAAATATCAGATATGGGGAGCTACAGGACAAGGCACCCAAATCCGACACGCTTCTAGCTGAAGCAATAGCCAGCAGAAACACCACCTTAAAGGAAAGCAACTTAAGGTCAGCTGAACCAAGAGGTTCAAACGGAGACTCTTGTAATGCCTCCAAAACCACCGACAAGCCCCAAGGAGCCACAGACGGGACGTAGGGAGGTTGGATACGCAACACACCCTGAGTAAAGGTATGCACATCAGGTTAGGTCGCAATTTTTCTCTGAAACCACACCGACAAGGCAGAAATATGAACCTTGAGGGAGGACAGACGTAGGCCTAAGTCCAGGCCCTGCTGAAGAAAAGCCAACAACTTGGCTATACTAAACTTGGAAGCGTCATAATCGTTAGATGCGCACCAAAGTAAGAATGCCAGACCCTATAGTAAATCCGAGTCGAAGCCGGTTTCCGGGCCCGCAACATAGTTTGAATGACCGCCTCAGAAAACCCTTTAGCCCTTAAGACGGAAGCTTCAAGAGCCACGCCGTCAAAGACAGCCGGGCTAGGTCCTGGTAGACACAGGGGCCCTGAACGAGGAGGTCTGGGCGTTGTGGAAGTAGAATTGGACGCTCTGACGATAGGCCTTGCAGGTCTGAGAACCAGTGCCGTCTGGGCCACGCTGGAGCTATGAGAAGCAGAATTCCCTTTTCTTGCTTGAACTTCCGAATTACCCTGGGCAGGAGTGACACCGGAGGGAACACGTACGGCAGCCGAAACCTCCACGGCACCGCCAGCGCATCCACGAATGCTGCTTGAGGATCCTTTGTACTTGCTCCGAAGACCGGAACCTTGTGATTGTGTCGAGACGCCATCAGATCTACGTCTGGAAGACCCCACTTTTCCACTAGGAGTTGAAACACTTCTGGATGGAGGCCCCACTCGCCGGCATGTACGTCCTGACGACTGAGAAAGTCTGCTTCCCAATTCAGGACTCCCGGAATAAAGATTACCGATATGGCCGGTAGATGGCGTTCCGCCCAATGTAGAATCCATGAGACTTCCTTCATTGCCAGACGGCTTCGAGTGCCGCCTTGATGATTTATGTAAGCCACTGTGGTGGCGTTGTCCGACTGCACTTGAACAGGACGGTTCTGAATTAAAAGCTGGGCTAGGTTCAATGCATTGAAGACCGCCTGCAATTCCAGAATGTTGATTGAGAGGAGGGACTCCTCCTTGGTCCACCGACCCTGAAGGGAGTGTTGCTCCAGCACCGCGCCCCAACCTCTTAGACTGGCATCTGTTGTCAACAGGACACAGTCGGATATCCAGAAGGGACGGACCCTGCACAATTGTTGGTCCCGGAGCCACCAGAGTCAATGAGATCATTTGAGACCTGATCTGGTGAGGCAGGCCATCCCACTTGGCTAGAATCAGCCTCTGGAGGGGGCGAGAATGGAATTGAGCATACTCCACTATGTAGAATGCTGACACCATGAGGCCCAGCACCTGCATTGCTGAATGTATCGGCACTTGCGGACGAGAAAGGAAGCAACGAATCCTGTCCTGAAGCTTCAGGACTTTCTCCTGACACAAGAACAACCTCTGGTTGTGTGTGTCCAATAGCGCTCCCAGATGCACCATGCTCTGAGCAGGGATCAGGGAGGATTTCTTCCAGTTGATGAGCCACCCATGGCTTGTAGAAACCGGACCCTCATATCCAGATGACGTAGGAGAAGTTCTGGGGAATTTGCCAGGATTAACAAGTCGTCCAGATACGGCAGTATCCTGACCCCTTGACGGCGCAGTACCACCGTCATCACCGCCATAACTTTTGTGAAGACTCGCGGAGCCGTTGTTAAACCAAAAGGTAACGCCCGAAACTGGTAATGGAGGTTGCCAATAGCAAACCTCAGGTATTGCTGATGTGACGCTGCTATAGGAATATGCAGGTAAGCATCCTGTATGTCCAGGGAGACTATGTAGTCCCCAGGTTCCAAGGCCAGAACTATAGAATGAAGGGTTTCCATACGGAACTTGGAAACCTTCACAAACCTGTTCAATGCCTTGAGGTTGAGAATGGGCCGGGAGGACCCATTCGTTTTCAGAACTAGAAAAATCGGAGAATAATACCTCCGGCCTCTCTGCGCAAGAGGCACCTGTACTATGACTCCTGTATCCAGGAGGGTCTGTACCACCGAATGCAGAGTGTTTGTCTTTGTCTGGTCCAACGGGACGTCTGTCTGGCAAAATCGATGAGGGGGTCGGTTTCTGAAGGCTATGGCGTAACCTCGCGTGGCGACTTCCCGTACCCAGGCATCTGAAGTGGTCTTCAACCATTCCTGGGTATACCCTAGAAGCCGCCCCCACACCCTGGGATCCCCCAGGGGGAGGCCTGCCCCGTCATGCGGCAGGCTTATCGGTCTTGGAAGCTGGCTGACTGGCCGCCCAGGCTCTTTTTGGCTTTGGCTTACCAGGTTTGGAAGTGCGGGCCTGCTTGTTGTACGCCTGACCTTTTGCTTTACATGAAGGACGAAAGGGGCGAAAGGAAGTACCTTTAGCCTTCGACACAGAAGGAGCGGTACTTGGCAGACAGGCAGTTTTGGCAGTAGCCAAGTCAGCCACAATCTTATTTAAGTCCTCCCCAAACAGAATATCCACAGACCAGGATCTCAGCCACAATATCCGGCGAGCCAGGACTGACGTAGTAGAGGCCTTGGCTGCTAGGATACCGGCATCAGAAGCCGCCTCTTTAATATAGCGAGAAGCTGTGACAATATATGACAAGCATTGTCTAGCATGGTCAGAAGAGATTTCAGCTTCTAACGCCAAGGCCCATGCTTCAATAGCCTCTGCAGCCCATGTTGCTGCAATAGTGGGCCTTTGTGCAACACCTGTGAGGGTGTAAATCGCTTTAAGACAACCCTCCACACGTTTATCCGTAGGCTCTTTTAGAGACGTGACGGTAGTGACAGGTAGAGCTGAGGAAACCACCATCCTAGCCACATGTGAGTCTACTGGAGGAGGCGTTTCCCAATTCTTAGACAGCTCTGGTGCGAGGGGATAGCGAGCCAGCATCTTCTTTTGAGGCACAAACTTTGTACCCGGGTTTTCCCAGGGTTCCTGACGTATATCCACTAGGTGATCAGAGTGAGGTAACCACCTTCTGACGCTTGAACCTATCTGGTTTCTTAGGAGGGACGGATGGCTCGGGATCATCTGTAATCTGTAGAATTAACTTAATAGCCTCCAAAAGATCAGGAACATCCACATGTGAGGTCAGTGTAAGTGCCGTCTTCATCAGACGAGGTGTCAGTGAAAGCTGTGTATTGTGAGGAGACAAGCGCTCGCTTAGAGGACCCCTTGGACTTAGGAGAGCGATGGTCAGACTTTTTAGTAGTCAGGGAATGGTTCAACTTCTTCAGTTGAGCAGATAAATCGTTCGCCCACTGCGGGTTAGCTGCAGGGACAACATACGGTTGTACCGGCATTGGGGGTCCCATAGAGGGTGTTAGTTTATTAACTAGCGTATGTAGAAGAGCGGAAAAAGCGGCCCACGGTGGGTCATTATGTACCTCCGTTGCCACAGTCCCACTGGGGGGCAAGGAACCCCCAGAACCAGAGCCCACAGCTGCTATATTCTCCTCATAGGGATCTGTGGCTTCAGCAACACCGGCAGTGTATTCAGCCCCAGAACCGTTACCCTCAGAAGCAGACATGATATAACTTGCAGTATCAGGTAACACAGTACAATTGGCAGCAGCACAATACCTCTTTCCCAAACCCCTGTGCAGTGTAGTCAGCACTAGCAGAGATAAAGGAGAGATATGGTGACTAAATCACAGAGAAAAATACGTATTAAAGTATATCTTTGTGAAAATCCTATATCAATATAAAACCTGACACACCAAGCCCCCTTAGGTTATAGAATATAGGGATAGCAAGTTGAGTGAAAGACACGAAATGGACACCACTCAGCTATCTAATGCACACACAGATAGTCACAGTTTGTACAATGCAGAGGTTATTACTAACAAAAATACTGCACTCGACTAGCTTATATATATAGCTATATAGTCAATAGATATAACATTGCACAGTAAGAACTGGATGTATATCACAGGGTAATTGTACTATAAAACTCTGACTAAATGCACTCTTTCTTAACTAGCACTGTCTAAAAAGGCAGGTAGAATACTTAAGTGTCATGTAAAGTCACAGCACTGACAACCAGGCGGCTTTACTACACAGGAGGATTTGCCCAAGCAGTCCCAGGAACAGTGAAGCTGAGAGATAATGGCGCCCAGACACTGACAGGGAGTGAGGGAGAGACAGATATGCAGCTCCAGGGCGGGAACATTTGCGGGAAATGGCGCCCTGGGGCTGGGGGAGGGGCTTCAGGTCTAAGCCTTATCCCCCTGCTGGCAAAACCACCGGGTACTGTGGGCTACTGAAAATGGTTTAGAGAGAAAACCTGACCTACACCCATGCCCTGGTAATCTAGTGGGATCGCCTGTACTGCCACAGTGTCCACCGCCAGCGCGCGCAGCCCGCCTCCCACTGAACGCGCCAGATCGCGATAAGGACCGGGTCCCGCAAGCGGGACCCACTCACCACCTCCTGAAGCGTGGCCACGCGATCCCGGAGGGCCCCCGTCGTGTGTGCCTGACGTGAAGAAAACCGGAGCCTCCTGCTGTAGTTACTCGGCAACCAGGGCTCGGGAATGTACAGCGCCGCTGGGGAGAGCAGGAGCTGCAGCAGTGAATGTCTTCTGACATTTACCACTGCTGCTGCCCTTGTAGTCTTCACTTTTTTCTTCAAAAAAAGCTCTTCTTAGAGCTGCCTGGAGCAGCCCCTCTGTTATGTGCCTGCTTACTGCAGCACCAACTACAAAACTGAGCTCCTGTGCAGGGAGGCGGGGTTATAGAGGAGGCGGCGGCGCTGTGCATTCTGGGAACAGTCAAAGCTTTGAGCTTGTTGGTGCCTCGGATCAAGATCCTACTCTACACCCCAATGTCTATCCTTGTGGAGCCCAGTGTACCCCGCAGCAGAAAGAGTAAATTTGCAGCAGACTGGGAACAACTAAAGGCTGACTAAGGTATTAGATATTGAACTTAGGGGGACATTTACTAAGCAGTAATAAGAGCGTGGAAGTGAGCCAGAGGAGAAGTTGCCCCATCAACCAGTCAGCAGCTCTGTATAATTTTATAGTATGCAAATTCTAGATGTTACTAGAGTCCTGATTGGTTGCCATGGGCAACTTCTCCACTGGCTCACTTCTCCGCTCTTATCACTGCTTAGTAAATGTCCCCATGAATGTTAGTGATGGCAGAATTAAGTGTTTACTAGTGAGTAATTTTTTGACAGATCAGGTAGTTTCATTGTAAATAATCTTTTCATATCCACATGTCATGTGTGGTCATTTATGTACCTTTTGCGATTTATGTTGTATTCTGAGTGGTCATGCTTAACCACTTGCCTGGCATGGTCACATCAGATGCGACCACACCAGCAAGTGCTTTATCTGACCTGGTCGCACAGGAGTCAGATAAACAGCGTGGGAAGAGAAACTTCCCGCTGCTGCAGCTCTCAGAGGGAATGGAGGTCCTCTGCCTCCCAGCCCAGTGTCTGCCGTGCTGCCGATCACTACTGATCATTCAGCACAACAGGATCCCCCACCCAGCAGCTGCAGACAATAGCAACCGCTGGGGAGGTGAAAAGTAACCCCCCAAGCTCCCGCCCCCTTGTGTACCTGGTGGCTGTCCGGATGTTTCCGATGGTCACAATGTTCTGATGATGTCTTCAGATGTTCTGATGTTTGGAAAAAAATATACATTTTTATTTATTTTATTTTTTAATAAAATCGTTTTGGAGAAGAGTAAATAGATGTTCTTCACCTAATTCACTAAAAAAACACAACAATTTCTGCCGACCCACGTGTTTTCTGGCAAGTGCCGTTTTTTTCAAAAGTCGAAAAAATGGCACTTTCATTGAATAGGTCGAATGCAAATTCGACCTAAAACTGTCGAAAAGTGCTGTTTTTTCCGATTGTCGGAAAAACCGGCATGAATTGAATATACTCCTTCTGGACGTGTATAAAATACAGTTTTACTGTGTTTCAAATACACATCTTCAGTATATTTAGGACTGATGGTAAGTGGTGTTAACTTAATTTGCACATGTATTTATAGGCGCTGTGGTTTTATTGTTGTATTCTTCAGTGCCGTAACTAAACATTTTGGTGCCCTGTGGTAGAAACACAATTAGTGCCCCCCCCTATTTAAAATAGGGGCAGTGCGTGCCGAAAAATATAGGGGTATGGCTTTATGGGGAAGGGGCGTGGTCACAGATTTTAACATTTAACAGCATAGTAGTGTCTGTCATTCACATTACACTGCAAAATAGTGTCCCTTATACACGTTAAACACATGGTAGAGCCCCTTATACACATTACGCCACAGTAGAGCCACTTATACACGTTACGTCAAGTAGAGGCCCTTATACACATTATGACAAGTACAGTCACTTATACACATTATGCCAGGTACAGACCCTTATACACATGATTCCACAGTAGAGTCGCCATTCCTCATTCTACTTTATCATCATCATTCCTCCCCCCCAATCTCTGTGATTGAGGGCAGGGTGGGGCCAGTCACTGTCTGTCAGGTGCGTGTACTATACTGCTGCGCCTGTTGCTGCTGGGTGCTGGGCTCATGGACCTGTCTTGCTGTTGGATGGTGGACTTCTGACAAACTCACTCGAGTCCTGCTGCTGCAGCCTGCTGTTCAGTGACTCAGTGCCTGCCAGTGGCTGTGGATCAGCCTCAGTATCTTTCTCTCCCTCCCACCCAAACGTTTCATGACACAGGGCACTGTGGGTGGGCTACGGGCATAGCCGGGTGCTGCAGCTAGCAAGTGGCGGATGACAGACAATACTAGGAAGGTGGCGGTGCAGCCATGTGGTTATTGCGGGTGGTTCTGTGTGCATACAGTATGTGCTGTGTGCCAGGTACTACTGCCACAGTGCTAGGTACGGCCCTAGTATTCTTAATGCACATTGGAGGAGAGGGAAAGTCTTGAGAAAAGACAAAATCATTGGCTACTTTATTTCCTTGGGAAATGGTACGTATTGCATTTAAAAATCTTATATATTTGTTTCATATGCTACTACCATTTGAGTTATGAGAATATAATATGCAACCATATTTGTGACATAATTGCACGTTACATTTTGTGTTTTTAAAATCACCATGAGAGCCCATTACCGTGAACTATTACCTGGACAATCTGAGTATTTGTTATTATTGGTACTAGTTGATTTCAGTTGAAGGGCAAATTCTGCTAATTAGCAGAATTTGCAATCCTTTGGATCGCATGCTGGGGGCCGCCCATCACAGGGCAAGGCTGCCCAGCTTGTTGACCGCCGCCTGCCCCCTTGATGAAGCAGAAATTGTGATCGCATTGTAATTTCTGCTTCATCGCAGAAATTAGGGATGCCTCCTGCCGGCGCCCGCAGGAGGCCCGCCACCATATTCTTGATTGCGGCGGCTGCGCGTGACATCACGCAGCCACTGCGATCACGCCCCCATTCACGCCGGCAGGCATTCATTTACAAGCCACGCCCCTGCAACGCTCCATCTCTGCCTAGGAATTGGAGCATTGCCGCCCCCTGCCCCGCGAATTCCTCTGTCTGATTGACAGGCAGAGGCATTCGCAATTTCTGCGGGGTGCCTGCAGAAAGTGCAGGCGCATGCACAGGTCAGGCGCTGTGCATGCGCCCGCTGGCCGAACACAATAATTCTGATTGGATCGCGATTTGCGATCCAACCTGAATTAGCCCTTATGTTCAGTGCTGAATTTCTAAAGAAATAGCTGTCCACTACCTCAATCATATTATTCCCAGGCAGTGCTGTCAGGAGATTGGGGCGCACCTCAGTGATGACACTTCCATGAGGCTTGCGAAGAAATCAGACCCCTTGCATGAGGCCTTGTATAGAGGGCTCCTTCTATGGTAGTTGTTAGTGTACAATACAGAACCCATTCCTAGTGGCTAGTATATATTGTCTATATACTGAATCTCCTTGTCTGTTTCTCCATTAAGATTCTAACCAATGAAAATGGGTGAAAAACTGAAAATATAAAAAATGTGATGACATTTTGGGGGGTATCCAATTGTTTGAAAAGTCAGTTGGGTGTCTGTTTTTTCCTGTCTAATAGACAGGAAAAAACAGACACCCAACCGACTATTCAAACAATTGAATTCCCCCCTTTGTCTGTTACATTCTGATATAGGGGGTAATTCCAAGGTGATCGCAGCAGCAAATTTGTTAGCAGTTGGGCAAAACCATGTGCACTGCATGGGAGGCAGACATAACATTTGCAGAGAGAGTTAGATTTGGGTGTGGTGTGTTCAAACTGAAATCTTAATTGCAGTGTAAAAATAAAGCAGCCAGTATTTACCCTGCACAGAAACAAAATAACCCACCCAAATCTAACTCTCTCTGCAAATGTTATATCTGCCTCCCCTGCAGTGCAGCATGGTTTTGCCCAACTGCTAACAAATTTCCTGCTGCGATCAACTTGGGATTACCCCCATAGTGTGAAAACTAGTTTGTCTCAAGCAATGTATGTTCTGTTTTCTGGGTGGGGAATCTAATTTTAGTACAGGAGTTTACCCCACAGCCTACTGATCACGCTACCCGATTCAATCAGATGCCAGGAGCCCACGCGCTAATCTCTGGGAGGGAGGAAAATTAATGTTAAATGGACCCCTCTGCATTTAAACAAGCAGACAAACCCATTTTCCGTGCATTTATAGATGTTTTACCATGCAGGGAAAAGGCAAATTACTTGAATAGCTATTCCCTGTGTGGCGTGATCAATTAGGTATCTTAGGCAGGGCTGCCATCAGAAATTGTGGGGCCCGGGACTGATGAAATAGGCAGGCCCCCCAGACTTCTCCTCATCCTTCCCGCCCAAAAAAGGTGTGTGGAGTTATAGCGGATGTGGTGCATCAATTGGTGCATAAACCAATTTAATTTTCTTTAATTATAAAGTTTGGGCTGTGGGGGTAGGTGTTATTTTAACATGTTAAGCTGTATCCATATAAAACCACATTAATGATAAAGTTCTGCAGTGGCACCAGTCAGGAATTGTGGGAGTGATTCAGACCTGATCGCTGCGGTGCATTTTCGCACAGCGGGCAATCAGGTCATAACTGTACATGCGTATGCACCTCAATGTGCACATGCATCGAACAATAACAACGGGCATCGCTGGTGTCGACATTGACCCCCCCCCCGAAAAATCATGTCGGTATTTTGACATGTCGGCATTTCAAATGTCGATATTCTGACTATGACGCCATTTTGAACATGTCGCCATAATGAATGTCGGTATTTTGCTGTGTCCGTATTTTGACTGTAGGCCAGTGTCTGTCTGTAAATCATACTGAACCCCTACCAAGGGACTGGGCACAGTCAGGCCTTTGGCCTGTGGCACAATAGGCAGCCAGTAGGCTCATGGTCTTAAGTCAGGGCCTTAGGCCTATGGGACAATAAGGTGGGTATTAGGCCCTGAGGTCCTCAAGTGCCCCTCCTCTCCAGGTAATTAGTGATCTGGGCACTAGTACTGAGTGCCATGTGCAGGCAGGCTTTAAGCCTGAGCTCCATAATAAGAGGGATCTAACCAAAAGGGGGGTCATTCCGACCAAATCGCTCACTGCAGTTTATCGCAGTGCAGCGATCAGGTCGGAACTGCGCATGCCAGCCGTCGTTGCCTAGCGATCACCTCTGAGGCAGAGGCGGTCGTTGGGCGGGAGGGGGCTGGACGGCGGCGCGGTTTGGCCAACACAGGCGTGGCCGGACCGTTGTGGGGGGCGGGCCGCGGCAGCTGCGTGACGTCACATGCAGCCGCTGCGACCCAGGGCAGCGAAGAGGTTCTCCCAGCCAGCCGCAGGAGCTGCGCTGGCCGGGAGCATCTCTTGGGATACAAAAGCATCGCCGCTGTGCAATGCTTTTGCATTTATGCGGGGGGTGGCAATAACATGCGGGGCGGACTAGCCATGTGCTGGACGTACCCCCCGCATGTCTGAGTGCCTGATCGTAGCTGTGCTAAATTTAGCACAGCTACAATCAACTCGGAATGACCCCCTAGGCCCAGGTCATTACAACTGGCCCACAATTAGGCAGACCAAAAGGGCCTGAGCATCCTTTAATTGAAGCGATCTGGGCATTAGGCCCAGATCACTGCAAGTGCCCAGGTAGGCAGACCAAAAATGCTTGAGCCCCTTAAGTAAAGTGAGCCTAGGCGTCAGGCCCTGGTCATGAGTTTGGCTGCCTGGTAGGCAGGCAATAGCCTGAGCTCCTGATCAAGTGGATCTGGGCATTAAGGTAAGCGACAAGACTACCCCTGCATGGCAGTAGACACCGCATCCCCTTACAAATCTACGGCCAGCATTACTTTCTTACTTAATGCCATTATTTCCACATGTTTTGATAGCTATGGAAAGGGCACACAATTCATGTACAGATGGGCATGTAGTACTTTATAGATGCACCCAACCCTAAATATCTTCAGATTTACACCACAATTGTGTTCACTTATTTCATAAATAAGATGAATTGGACGTTATACCATACCTCCCAACTGTCCCAATTTTTGCAGGACAGTCCTGTTTTTTTGGACTGTTTCGCTGTCCCACCTGCGGACCACAGTGTCCCAATGTGGGGGAGTGGCACTTGGGAGGCTCCTGTCACTCACCGCTCAGCTGTAGTGCAGTGGGGAATAGACGCTGTGCGCATGAGCACTGCGTCTATTCACAGGAGACAGAGAGACCGGGGGCTTGCCACCTGCTAACAGAGCGCTGGGCATGCCCCCACGATGATGACAAAGGAAAGGCATGGCATGCAGTCACGGCAATCCCGCAAAGCCACATCCTCTTTTTAGACCATGCACTCGGCTTTGCCGCACAAAGGAGTCCCGGCTACATAATTAGGAAAGTTGGGAGGTATGGTTATTCATTTTATTTTTTTCATTTCCTGG
Source organism: Pseudophryne corroboree (assembly GCF_028390025.1). Classification (NCBI taxonomy): domain Eukaryota; kingdom Metazoa; phylum Chordata; class Amphibia; order Anura; family Myobatrachidae; genus Pseudophryne; species Pseudophryne corroboree. Next base: position 465,178,484 of record NC_086445.1, read on the forward strand.
TTCCTCTAAGCTATATTTCTGTAAACCAAAGTCCAATTTAAATGTGTTTGGATCTGGAAACATGTAGTGATGAGTACAGGGGAAGAAGGTGCTAAGGGTACTTTTAAAAATCATACATAACACAATAATATAACTTAACGAATATATGTGATAAGCCATTCCACTTATAGCCAGTGGGTGGCAGCATAAGATTAGCAAAATGGATCAAGGTATTTCATCTATCTACCACAAGACAGTGGAAGGATTGTTATATGGCCAACTTTTTTTTGTGATTTTCAGGGAAATTTGGTAATCTTTAATACTGTTAGAGGCTGACCAATTTATCAGTGAACCCCTAGCCCCCCCTCCCCCATTCCCTGTGGAAACAAAAATTATAAGACAACTCTATGCACCTGTTTTTGAGCGGAGGTGAAGCAAAAAGGAACAAGTAACTTTGCACCTGGACAAACCATCCAAGTGGTGCAAATTCATAATTATAATTTTTTTTAAGCCAGGGTAAATACTGGCAGCTTTTGTATGTAGCCTACAAATGCTGGACATCTTTATTTTTACACTGCAATTTAGATTAGATTTTGGACACGGTTCTCTAAAATCAGTAAGGATCGCTCCTGTGTTCCTCAGCGCAGTATCCTAATAATTAGGAAACTGTGCAGTCCCCTGGAGTGGCAAGGCCAAGGACTGAATCGTGAGACGCAGTTTCCTTGGCCTCACAAGCCGCCTTGCGACTGCAAGCTTACTCTGCTGCCAGTCTGTGAGGAACCTTGGGGGTGATTCGGAGTTGTTCGCTCGCTTGCTGCTTTTAGCAGCATTGCACACGCTAAGCCGCCACCCTCTGGAAGTGTATCTTAGCTTAGCAGAATTGCTAACGAAAGATTCGCAGAATAGCGAAAATAAATTTCTTAGCAGTTTCTGAGTAGCTCGAGACTTACAAATAGCGATCAGTTCAGTCAGTTTCGTTCCTGGTTTGACGTCACACACACGCCCAGCATCCGTGCCTGCCACTCCCCCGTTTCTCCAGACACTCCCGCGTTTTTCCCTGGCACGCCTGCGTTTTTCCGCACACTCCCAGAAACCGGACGGTTTCCGCCCAGAAACACCCATTTCCTGTCAATCACACTACGATCACTTCAACGAGGAGAAATCTTTGTTCGGGCGTGAGTAAATCTACTAAGTTTTGTATTAAAATACTAACCGCATGCGCACTGCGAACCATGCGCATGCACATTTTTGCCTTAATCGCTCCATTGTGAAAATCGTCAATGAGCGAACAACTCGGAATGACCCCCATTGTGACCATCGATTGCCATGTTAATCCCAGGCTGTGGCAGTTGCTGCGCCGGGATCGCAAATGCAGCAAGGTGGTGTCACGATCCGGGTATCTGGACGCCATTACTTACCCTTCAGATGCCTCCTAAGGCGGGCTCAGCGTTCCAGGACCGGATTCCGCTGTTCCTGAGTTTCCACATGCAGAGTGGTCTTTTCATCAGCCGCGGCCTCCGCTGTGCCCGCGTGGTTAAATGTGCATCTATCAGCCTGGCGTCTCCTGTCTCCGGTGGCCGGCGCCGCCATTACTGTTTCCCAGACCACATGGATTACAAACCAAACTTCCCTCCAAGTGTCTGCATGGGCGCAGCCATCTTGGATTCTGTCATCTGATCATTTCCACCAATCTGCTGTCTGTGTTGTTGATTTGCATAATTGCCTAGCCAACCCCTTCCTTGCTGCAGGTATAAGTAAGCTGTACCTGAGCAAGGAAGACGTCAGTGCTTTGGTTGTCAAACCTAGTTCCTGTTTGTCTCTCTTCTATGATTGTCTTCCAGGTTCCAGCTCCTGTCTCAAGACTTCCACCATAGAGACCCGCACCAGCATTCCACCTGCGGTGTAGCCTGACTCTCCAATCCATTGTGGATTCATCTGTTTCCAGCTACAACACTACCTGCTTCCAGCCTCAGCTTCCAGCAGAGTACAGCTTCCCTTAAAGGGCCGGTGTCCTTTCTACACTTTACCACTCTCCACCGGAATTATTATTTCTCCGCTCTCAAGTTCTACATTTCAGTTCACATTTCATCGCTCCCAAAGTTCATTTATTATTTAACTGGTTCCAGCCAGTATCCACTCCGTGCTAACAACAGTCTGGTTCCAGCCAGTATCCACAGCAGCTGTTTTACCTTCAGCAACCCAGCTCTTCCTGGAACACCAGCTGGTACAATCCTGGGTTATCTCCATTGCTACAGCCGGGCCTGGTAAGGACTTTCCATCTAGAAGATCATAAGAACTATCTCACACTACCAGTGCCCTGTGGCTCCTGCCATGCTGTAGTACTCAGGAACTGTATTTATTCTTTGCTGACTTTTACGTTTTCTTTTATTGCTGCTGTGATGCGGAGTTGTCATAATAAACATCATTGACTTTTATCTAAGTTGTCGTGGTCACGCCTTCGGGCAGTTATTATTCATGTTACTTACATGTCCAGGGGTCTGATACAACCTCCCAGGTTCCGGTACATCTCAGCCCCTACAACTGAGGCTGCCTCCCGTCAGCTCAGGCCCTCAGTTGTGACAGTAAGCACTGACCTAATGAATCCAGCCGGAGACCAGGATCAAGCGGCCAGGCCGATGCAAGAACTGGCAGCCCGACTAGAACATCAGGAGGCTGCACAGGGCCACATCATCCGCTGTCTCCAGGATCTCTCTACTCGGCTGGATGGGATTCAAACAACTCTCCGTGGATCAGGCGCGTCTGGTGCGTCAACCACAGTGACTCCAGCTATAACCCCACCCACCTTACCCATTTCTGCTCCACGTCTTCATCTTCCAACGCCAGCAAAATTTGACGGATCTCCAAGATTCTGCAGGGGATTTCTCAACCAGTGTGAGATTCAGTTTGAGCTACAACCTGGCAATTTTCCCAGTGACCGTACAAAAATTGCCTACATTATTTCTCTTCTCAGTGGCTCAGCCCTTGATTGGGCATCACCGTTATGGGAGAGGTCCGACACCCTGCTATCTTCTTACACTGCATTTGTGTCAACATTCAGGCGCATCTTCGACGAGCCAGGCAGGGTAACTTCAGCTTCGTCTGAGATTCTCCGTTTACGCCAGGAATCACGTACTGTAGGACAATATCTTATACAGTTCCAGATCCTGGCATCCGAACTGGCATGGAACGACGAGGCCCTGTATGCTGCATTCTGGCATGGTTTATCCGAGCGTATTAAAGATGAGTTAGCTACCAGAGACTTACCCTCCAAGTTAGATGAGCTAATCTCACTTTGTACGAAAGTTGACTTACGTTTCAGAGAGAGAGCAACTGAGCGTGGAAGATCATCTGCTCCAAAATCTTCTACTCCTCCTCCTCCTCGCCAACTGTCACCAACTACAGATGAACCCATGCAAATTGGCCGTTCCCGTTTAACTCCTGCTGAGCGCCGAAGACGTCTCTCCGAGTTTCTCTGTCTGTATTGTGCAGCTCCGTCTCACACCATTAATGCCTGTCCCAAACGTCCGGGAAACTCCAAATCCTAGCTCGCCAAGGAGAGGGCCGGCTAGGAGTAATGATCTCCTCTCCATCTCCTCAAGATTGTAACCTCCCAGTCTCGCTTCAAGTTGCTCAACGTTATCAGAACGTCATTGCCCTCCTGGATTCCGGAGCAGCTGGGAACTTTATTACTGAAGCCTATGTTAAACGGTGGTCCCTACCCACCGAGAGACTTCCTTCGTCCTTTTCCTTAACTGCTGTGGATGGCAGTAAAATTTTTGATACAGTTATTTCTCTAAGGACTCTACCAGTTCGTCTGAGAGTGGGAGTTCTTCATTCCGAACTTATTTCATTTTTAGTGATTCCAAGAGCCACACATCCTGTGGTCCTGGGCCTTCCATGGCTCCGTCTTCACAATCCTACAATTGATTGGACGACTACGCAAATCCTGGCATGGGGTTCCTCCTGTACTAAGACATGTTTGTTTAAAGTGTTGCCTGTCTGTTCTTCCTCCCCCAGGTCGTCTGATGTTCCACCTCCTCCATATCAAGATTTCACGGATGTGTTCAGTAAAGCTTCTGCTGATATCCTTCCTCCTCATAGAGAATGGGACTGCCCGATTGATCTCGTTCCAGGGAAGGTTCCACCTCGAGGCCGAACTTATCCGTTGTCTCTCCCCGAGACACATTCTATGGAGGAATACATTAAAGAGAACCTAGCAAAGGGGTTCATTCGACCTTCTTCTTCTCCAGCCGGCGCAGGCTTCTTTTTTGTAAAGAAGAAAGATGGTGGTCTGCGGCCGTGCATCGACTACAGAGGTTTGAACGACATTACCATCAAGAACCGCTATCCTTTACCCCTGATTACTGAGCTCTTTGACAGAGTTAGCGGAGCTACCATCTTTACAAAGCTGGACCTGAGAGGTGCATACAATCTCATCCGGATCCGTGAGGGTGACGAGTGGAAGACCGCATTTAACACCCGTGACGGACATTATGAGTACCTCGTCATGCCCTTCGGATTGAGCAATGCTCCAGCTGTCTTCCAGCATTTCGTCAATGAGATCTTCAGAGACATTCTATACCGTCATGTCGTGGTCTATCTAGATGATATCCTCATTTTTGCCAACGATTTAGAGGAACATCGTTTCTGGGTAAAGGAGGTTCTGTCCCGTCTCCGTGTCAATCATCTCTACTGCAAATTAGAGAAATGCGTCTTTGAAGTCAAGTCCATTCCGTTTCTAGGGTACATTGTGTCCGGTTCCGGACTAGAGATGGATCCTGAGAAACTACAAGCAATCCAGAATTGGCCGGTACCCTTAACCCTCAAAGGGGTCCAGAGGTTCTTAGGGTTCGCCAATTATTACCGAAAGTTTATACGAGACTTTTCCACCATTGTGGCGCCTATTACTGCTTTCACCAAGAAGGGTGCTAACCCGTCCAAGTGGTCTGAAGAAGCCATGCAAGCTTTTCATCTTTTAAAACAGAGGTTCATCTCTGCACCTGTCCTGAAACAGCCTGACATCGACTCTCCTTTCATCTTAGAGGTGGATGCCTCCTCCGTTGGAGTAGGAGCGGTGTTATCTCAGAGGGCTAAAGATGGTCATTTACATCCTTGCAGTTTCTTCTCACGGAAGTTCTCCCCAGCGGAGCGCAACTATGCCATTGGCGACCAGGAGTTGCTAGCCATCAAGCTCGCTCTAGAGGAGTGGAGATATCTGTTGGAGGGAGCTTCTCATTCAATCACCATCCTTACAGACCACAAGAACCTTCTATATCTAAAAGGCGCACAATGTCTCAACCCTCGTCAGGCCAGATGGGCACTTTTCTTTTCCAGGTTCGACTTTAAACTCCAGTTCTGTCCGGGCTCTCAGAATCGCAAGGCCGATGCCCTTTCCCGCTCATGGGAGCAAGAAAATGAGTCAGAGTCTTCAGACAAGCATCCTATTATAAATCCGTTGGCATTCTCCACGGTAGGGATGGACTCTACGCCCCCATCAGGGAAAAGTTTTGTGAAGCCGACACTAAGGAAGAAGCTCATGCATTGGGCCCATGCTTCCCGTTTTGCCGGACATACAGGTATCCAAAAAACCCTGGAGTTTATCTCTAGGTCCTATTGGTGGCCAACTCTGAAAAAGGACGTTTTGGAGTTTATTGCATCTTGCCCAAAGTGTGCTCAACATAAAGTATCCCGCCAGTCGCCTGCGGGGCAACTGGTTCCACTATCTGTTCCCCGTCGACCATGGACCCATTTGTCGATGGATTTTATTACAGATTTGCCCATGTGCAACAAGTTCAATACCATCTGGGTGGTAGTTGACCGGTTCACCAAGATGGCACACTTCATTCCTCTCACCGGTCTTCCGTCAGCTTCCAAGTTGGCTCAAGTATTCATACAAGAGATCTTCCGACTCCACGGTCTTCCAGAAGAAATTATCTCAGATCGAGGAGTTCAATTCACAGCCAAATTCTGGCGAAGTTTATGTCAAGTCCTCCAAGTCAAGTTAAAGTTTTCCACGGCTTACCATCCTCAGACCAATGGTCAAACTGAGAGGGTGAATCAGGACTTGGAGGCCTTCCTCCGCATCTATGTGTCCTCCTCTCAAGATGACTGGGTTCAATTACTTCCCTGGGCCGAGTTCTGTCATAACAACCAGTATCATTCTTCATCTTCCTCAACACCATTCTTCACCAACTTTGGATTCCACCCTAAAGTCCCTGAGTTCCAACCGCTTCCAGCAACTTCTGTTCCCGCAGTGGATATCACCTTGCATCAGTTTGCCAATATCTGGAAGAGCGTACGATCAGCTCTGCTCAAGGCATCGTTCAGGTACAAGAAGTTTGCGGATAAGAAGCGTCGAGCAGTTCCTGCTCTCAAGGTGGGTGATCGGGTATGGTTATCCACGAAGAATTTGAGGTTAAGAGTTCCCAGTATGAAGTTTGCACCTCGCTACATCGGTCCTTTTAAAATTGATCAAGTCATCAATCCTGTTGCTTACAGACTCCAGTTACCTCCCTTCTTAAAAATACCCAGGACATTCCATGTTTCCCTGTTGAAACCGCTAATCTTGAATCGGTTTCATTCCTCACTTCCACCAACTCCGAAAGTCCAAACTCAACGAGGCGTTGAGTATGAAGTGGCCAAGATCCTGGACTCACGTCACCGTTACGGTCAACTTCAGTATCTCATTGACTGGAAGGGCTATGGTCCTGAAGAACGCTCTTGGACCAATGCCTCTGACGTCCATGCTCCTGCCTTGGTCCGAAATTTCCACGCAAAGTTTCCTTTAAAGCCTAAGAAGTGTCCTGGGGCCACTCCTAAAGGGGGGGGTGCTGTCACGATCCGGGTATCTGGACGCCATTACTTACCCTTCAGATGCCTCCTAAGGCGGGCTCAGCGTTCCAGGACCGGATTCCGCTGTTCCTGAGTTTCCACATGCAGAGTGGTCTTTTCATCAGCCGCGGCCTCCGCTGTGCCCGCGTGGTTAAATGTGCATCTATCAGCCTGGCGTCTCCTGTCTCCGGTGGCCGGCGCCGCCATTACTGTTTCCCAGACCACATGGATTACAAACCAAACTTCCCTCCAAGTGTCTGCATGGGCGCAGCCATCTTGGATTCTGTCATCTGATCATTTCCACCAATCTGCTGTCTGTGTTGTTGATTTGCATAATTGCCTAGCCAACCCCTTCCTTGCTGCAGGTATAAGTAAGCTGTACCTGAGCAAGGAAGACGTCAGTGCTTTGGTTGTCAAACCTAGTTCCTGTTTGTCTCTCTTCTATGATTGTCTTCCAGGTTCCAGCTCCTGTCTCAAGACTTCCACCATAGAGACCCGCACCAGCATTCCACCTGCGGTGTAGCCTGACTCTCCAATCCATTGTGGATTCATCTGTTTCCAGCTACAACACTACCTGCTTCCAGCCTCAGCTTCCAGCAGAGTACAGCTTCCCTTAAAGGGCCGGTGTCCTTTCTACACTTTACCACTCTCCACCGGAATTATTATTTCTCCGCTCTCAAGTTCTACATTTCAGTTCACATTTCATCGCTCCCAAAGTTCATTTATTATTTAACTGGTTCCAGCCAGTATCCACTCCGTGCTAACAACAGTCTGGTTCCAGCCAGTATCCACAGCAGCTGTTTTACCTTCAGCAACCCAGCTCTTCCTGGAACACCAGCTGGTACAATCCTGGGTTATCTCCATTGCTACAGCCGGGCCTGGTAAGGACTTTCCATCTAGAAGATCATAAGAACTATCTCACACTACCAGTGCCCTGTGGCTCCTGCCATGCTGTAGTACTCAGGAACTGTATTTATTCTTTGCTGACTTTTACGTTTTCTTTTATTGCTGCTGTGATGCGGAGTTGTCATAATAAACATCATTGACTTTTATCTAAGTTGTCGTGGTCACGCCTTCGGGCAGTTATTATTCATGTTACTTACATGTCCAGGGGTCTGATACAACCTCCCAGGTTCCGGTACATCTCAGCCCCTACAACTGAGGCTGCCTCCCGTCAGCTCAGGCCCTCAGTTGTGACAGGTGGTGTTTAACACTTCCTAATGCATTTGAATTACTGTGGATCGCATTTGTAAAGCTGCCTGTGTGTAGCTTTACGAATGTGATCCATGCTGAATGAGGGCCTAAATCTTTCTGCACATTTTAAATCTACCCCACCTGCAGTGCAACATGGTTTTTTTGTCCAGGTGTAAAGTTAATTTCTCTTTCTTTGCTTTACTCCCAACTCAATCCTGACTCAGAATAATGAAATCATAGGTGTCCCAGATTAAAGGGACATCATGGCAAGCCTTTCCTTTTACTAATTCTCTGTGGAAATCAATTCCCATTTTCCAATAATTTTAAATAGTGAAAATTACTTAAAAACCTTGTTTGCATGTATAGGCCTATTGATCTCAATACCATTTCCAATCTGTGCTCTGCATGTAGAAATTCCATTTAGGTGACTAGGAAAATATCTGGTAACAAATAAATACATCCTCAACAAATTACACTATAACAAGTAGACTAAAATCAGTGGGCAACACCACCAATTTTAATTTTGTAGAAATTTTAGTAAATTTACCCCCAAATTTGGGGTCAGCCTGCCATATTAAAAGCCAGGGTGCTTATCATATGGTTGATTCTATATCAGAGTGGGAGAAGGGACCTTCTGACGTAGCTAGGGGAGGAGACACGTCACCAGGGGGAGGAGCTATGGCCAAACAGGGTACCCGAAAAGTACCCTCGTGGGCTCGCTTCGCTCGCCACGCTTTGGGCTCGGTGGCTCGCTTCGCTCGCCACCTGATTACTAAAGGTAATAGTTGGTGGCGTGGATAGTAGAGGAACTATCCGGCTGGCCTAGCTCCTCCCCCTTCTGCCGTGGCTCCTCCCCCTGACGGAAAAGGTCCCTTAGCCCACTTGGATCTAGCTTCAACCCTCATCATATGGCTGGTGTATCTGTGGAACAGGGGTGCATAAAATAGTGTTAACCCCCCCTTGTAGAGACTATCAGTCCTGCAGAGTAAAGGGATAGGGTTCTTCCAGACTACTCTGGACATTGAAAGCTAGAGAAATGAACAATATTGTGTCCCAGTATAATGGACACAGGTGACTAAGACGCCAATTGTATGACAAAAGTAAAAATAAGGAAACATCATTTTGAAATTAAATGTACTTGAATAAGTTTCCCAGACCACATTATTAAACACAAATGAGTACCTTTGTTCTTAGCACATTGCAGTTCAAATGGGAATTAAAATATTTTTTCTTATTTAATCTGTCTTGATCTGTTCAGTGCTTGCATGGAATATATTTGAAAAGAATATAGGAAACCATTAAAGGCAGGGGCATTTTAAGAGCAGAGAGGGACCGTGCAGAGGCTCTGTATGGGGGCCCCCTCCTCTCTGGCAGCACTGTAGACTCTGGCTTTGTGCCAGAGTCTACTGCACATGCATAGGTCTCCGGGAACATGGCACCCGTGCCTTGTTCCTGGGGACATCCATATTGCACAATCGGAAATGAACAGGAAAATGGTAGCCATGCCATTTTCCCATGAATTCTTGCCTGCAGCACAAGACGCCGTGGGACTCCGGAGAGGTAAGTATAATTTTATGGATGCAGGATGTGCAGTGTGGGCCCACCCTGGACCCAGGGGCCATGGGAGGTGCACTCACACCTTGCACCCATTCTAGGTATGTCAATGATCACATGGGTGCAAATAAAAAAATATTTTCAGCCAGCACCATTTATCATTTCTATGTAGACAGTGTAGTACAGATTATTTTTAATATGCCATACATAGAATGATATACAGTACAGTTGGGAAGTGGTGGGGAGGGTGTAGTGCAGCTGTCAATTAATGTGTGCTCTCATGCCAAGGTGACAGTATGGGCATACTTGCCTACCTGACCCTCTCCATGAGGGAGAAAATGCTCTGTTCCTGGACTTTCCTGGTAATGTATGATTGCCATCACCTGTGGTGAGCTAGTTAAATGATAAGAAAGGTGTTTCACCACAGGTGATGGCAATCATACATTACCAGGAAAGTCCAGGAACAGAGCATTTTCTCCCTCATGGAGAGGGTCAGGTAGGCAAGTATGAGTATGGGAGGATAGGCTGCAATATGTCTTCCCCTCAAATACAAAAAAAAAACATTTTCCCATAGGTTATATAGTATGTTAAAGTGATTGCCAGACAACAGCTGATAAGAGGCTGCTTCATTTGAAAGAGGGGACTCTGATGACCACACTGATAATTCATCATTAACTTCAAATAAGGATTCAAGGGGGTTCTTCATTATTTATGTATGCATGCCTGTGCTGGCATTACTTTTCAATCCAGCTGCAGAGAATACTCACCAGCTGCCAGGACTAAGCCCCTCTGTAGAGGATCAGCCTGACCCATCCTGATCCATTTTAAAGGTACATTAGGAGGACAAGCATGTATCACCCTCCGTTAATGGGGCCTGCCTGATGGAAGAACTAGTGAGTGGATACCAGGGGATGCTGTACCTAATATTGCACTTACAAAACAAGGGGACATCTACTATCAGGGGCCTTAAGTGCGCGCCACTTACTTAGATGCACACATAGGGTCTGCTTGTTATCTGTTGGCCATGCAGCCACTACACAAGTTATTCTGGTGGCTGGGCATGCTGTGTCTAATGCACAGCACTCAAAAAGAGGGTCACCTTCTATATATGTCATGTCAACTTGCCATAAAGAAGAAAGAAGTAGCAGACCTAATTATGTGTTCCACCCCTCTGCTACACAAAAGGAGATGCTACCTATTTAGGAGGAAGTGAAAAGGCCTACTGTATTTCTTATGCTAATAATGCTTTACAGGTCTAGTACACAAATATCTATCCATCCAAGTAGAAGCATGCAGATGCATCTGCTGTGCACCTCTCCTCTGCAGCCTGGTGCAGCTGAAAGCGTGTAACTGACCAACTAGAAGACCAGGGATGAACTTCCTAAAGAAAGCAGGGTGGATGTGTCGCTTGCCTGTCAGTCAGGGAGGCGGACGAGGAGTCTAAGGTATAAAAGGCTGTCTGGGCCATTTATTGGTGACAAGGGAGTAGGTATCTGTTAGATAGTGAAAGGGCCTTGAATATTTATTGTGTGATGGTTACTGGTCTGAGGTCATCCTGATGAAATAAACTGTAGTGGACAAGGCCTGAGACAGTGTGTGCTTCCACTGCACAGCTTATTTATCACAAATGGTGTCAGTACATGGGAACCTAAGGGAAGCTAGTTTTCCCTTCCTAACCCACAAAGAAGCCAAAAATGGAGGAAATATTGAAAATGTTTGTGAGTGGACAGCAGCAAAGTCAGAAGCATTTGCAGCAGCAATTCCAGTAGCAGCTGATACAGATGCAACAGCAGCAAGAATTGTGGTATGAACGGCTGCTGCTGCTGCAATGCCAGCAGCAACAGCTGGGTCCTAAGGAGGAGTCCAAGCTTCAGAAAATGTTAGCTGACGATGACAAAGAAGCCTACCCCTCCACCTTCGAGAGAACAGCAAACGGGGTGAAATGGCCACTGAAAGTCTAAGTGGAGAAGCTGGCACCATAATTGTTCAGTGAGGCTCAATGGGTTATATGGACCTTGAGGAGATGGAGGCATCGGTGTACTCGACCTTGAAGACGTGAGGAACTCACCATGATGGTGGAGAGATTTGGGGCATTGCAGCAAATGGCCAAGCCTTTTTGACACGATAAAAACCATGGATATACAGTGAAAAACCCTGTGGATAAAGAGGTGAATCCGTGTTGAATGTGGGGAGCCCAAACACATCCAGATGGAGTGCCCTACACTTCAGGAGTCTATGGACTGCTCCCTAGTGCAGGAGGCAAGGCCAATGTACTTAAGCTTCTGTACCATGAGTGTACCCTAGAAGGGCAAATGGGTTGTTTTGGGTAACAGTAGTTATAGTTCAGTATGCAATCACATCACTGATGTGATCCATACTGAAAAAGGCCCTATGAGAGGACCCTCCTGCCAGTCACCCTCAGGGGCCAGACAGCGTGATCCATGGTGGCGATAGCTCCTAAGCTGCACTATCCACTCATCTTGGGACATGACTTCCCTGGGTTTATCAGCTAAATACCCCTGGTTCCTGTGTAGCACACTGCTCCTATTGCCACAGTATATATAAATTATAGATAGATACACACACGCACATTGTGTATATACATTACACTGCATACAGATATACAAGGGTGGTTCAATAAATAAGGTAACAAGACCCCTTATTGTGTCAATTTATTCAACCATACACATATAATCAATAGTATGGCCTTGGTATATATTATTTTTCTGCATAGTCCCCATACTTAACTAAGCATTTATTCCAACAGTACACCTATCCAAGTATAGAATAAATCAGTGTCAAGCACCAGAAGCCAGGACATGACAGTTTGTTAAATTTCACCATCGGTTGTGAATCGCCTTCAACCCAGGTGCTTCTTTAATGGTCCAAAGAGATGGAAATCTGTAGTGCCATAACAACTCACGGGTGCAGTTGGCTGAATGTGGCTTGGTATTATCATCAGCAATATAACACCTGTTCGCAGCAACCTAGGTTGTTTTTGACGAATTGCCCAGCTCAATATGTCACATTAGCGGTCAGCATTCACAGTATCTTCCCTGGTAAGGATATTAACAAGAAGCACGCTCTATTGATCCCAAAAAATGGTCACTATGTTCTGCTTTGCTGATGGAGTTGTTTTGAATTTCTTTGAAGGTGGGGATAATGTCATGGATGCTTGCTTCATCTCCAGTGTCACAATACACTGCAAGAACTGCACTCCCTCCTCATGGTACTGCGTCAAGTGCACAAATGACAATCCCATCCTACTGATTTTGTGAACTTCTGTGAGTTGCTTCAGTACCCAGTGTGAACACTTCCTGTACCCTAGTTGCTCATGATCGATGTTGTGCACAGTACCCATTGAGATGTTCAGTTCATCAGCAATATCTCTAACTCGAATGTGTCTTTCCTCCTGATCAGACCTTCAATGCGGCACAAATTGTCATCTATGGTTGATGTGCTTGGCCGGCTGGATAGCTCTCATCTCGCCATTATCAAAGGCAGTGCGCCAAACCCAAACCTGTTTCCTTGACATGAGGTTATCACCATACACATCAACAAGTTGGCAATGAATTTCAGCTGCTGATGTGTCCTTTAGAAGGAGAAATCTAATCACACTATGCAGCTCAATGTTGACTGATATGAGGCACAGTCTAATGGTCTTGAGGAGAAAAGTGGTCTACCTGCTCTGGCTTGTCATGAAATTAGAATGAAATAGAGAACATTACAGATGTGAATAATCTTGTTCCCTTACTTATTGAACAGTAATTAAAGATATATGAATTCCAAACTGGCGCTCTCACCACAAAAACAAGGCTTCCCTGGCATTAGAATTCCCTGAAGGCATGCCATTGGGTATTCGGTGGGTAATTGCGACTAAATTTGAGGACATAGCCACTGATATACTTGCCCTTGTGCAAAAATCCATCAGCATGGCCATGGACATCGGCAGTAACAAGATTGTAATTTAAAAATGTAAAAAGTGTCATGGCTTAACTCCATGGATGTTCCAAGCTCCAGCGCTCTTAGCTTGGTCTAGTTGCTGATAATACAGGTGGACAAGCAGTAAGGCTTCCCTGTAACAAAAGCCACAACTAACACAAGGAGGATATGACCTGCTGCAAAGTTAAATTATAATAAGGAAACTTGTAGCATGCAATCTTCCTTTCATAGTGGAATGTTCAGCGCAAAGCTACATTCCTTAGAGGAATTGGCAAACAAAAATATGCAAAAAGATAGGAGATAGAAAGAATACCAGTATTTCTATCATATGGTATGAGGATCAGTGTTTCCGTCTGCTGTATGAGGGCTGAGCTCCGGCCAGCGCCTATGCTGTCTGTATTGAACACTATCTGTGCTGAATGTATGCAGCACCTTACCGTGGCTCCAGTTTGATTGAGCTTCTGCGCATGCAGAAAAAAAAAAAGTGTAACTGACCAACTGTCCCAGCATCCCAATGCGCCCCGGGTGTCACCACCACTGCCCCAGGGCTCTTGCTTTTGGCTAGCAGGGTGCCTGGAATGGCACCCTGCAGCTCCTACTATTGCTGTGGCATCCTTTGGCATCATGAGGCCATATGCTTAGGGGCAGGCCCGGAGCCTTTTTACGTTTGCTGATGTAAGGCATACTATTCCCTGCTTAAATGTAGCTTTACCAAATGAAAGAGTATAAGTCATAATGCTTATTTTCAGTGCTGTAACTAGGATTGTGTGAGCGGTGCCTGTCTGCCATCTTGACCTGCACTACTTCAAACTCAACATGGACAAACAGGAGTTTTGCAGATTCACCCTACACAGAAAACCATTCCCACTCCAAACAGCCCAATGAATCACAGCTTTCTGCCATGATTGGAGCAGGGCCTAATCACGTAAGAGCCCTGTCCCGCACTCCCATAGTGGTCAGCTGTGTCTTCCCTCTGGGCTTCTACCAGAGAGAAGCACTTCAAAGTCGCAAGTATAAAATACACAACCTATCTTCCTTATTGACCTTTTCAGGTGTACACATCTCCTCCCCCTGGAAACCATTTAGCATTTCCGTTTCCTGTGTGACTCCCCACCTGTGGAACATCCTTACCGCCTGATCAAGCTTTCCGTCAACCTTCCCTTGTTCAAGCTGTTCCTAAAATCCAACTCTTCACCAGTGTTTACCTCCCATATACTGGATTCATCTACTATAACTTCCATCTGTCCCTTTCCCACCTACTCCTCTTGTCTCTGTAACACCCCCGGGGTTGGCAGGGTATGTCTAGGTGGTTGAGAGAGGTATCACAAACAGGCCTCCTTTCCCCATTCACATGACTCTGGCCAGTTCTATTGTTGTCACCCAGCTCTTACCCCAAAATGCCCAATTCTGCCAACGTTCTGTCTGACTCGGAATAGGACAGATATTCAGAAAATGTGTAAATTCAAAAACAGCACAAGGGCTGTATGCGAATACTCGCCATTTGCATCTGACAGTCTGATAGAGATCTTCTTTGTGGGGAAATACTATGTAAGCTTTTCATTTATCTACAGTACATCATCAAAATATTATTTCTGACTTAATAAATTAGGAATATGTACCACTGGGACTGGAACAGAGACTGCCAATAGGACATATAACAACTGGACAATTCTGCTGAATAAAGAGTCACTAGAACTTTACGTTTCAAATGCATTGGAGAGCATGCAAATGCTAGTAAAATCACTTCTAAAATATGTATTGTATTGTACTTACATTCATTTTTTATTAATTTGTGCTACTGTTAGATTAAAGGTAAGTACATGCCAAGGATTACAGTATTTGCTGGCGTATAAGACTACTTTTTTGCCCTGAAAAACATGCCTCCAAGTGGGGGGGTCGTCTTATACGGCGGGTGCACTTCAGTTGGGATAGACATAGCTGCCATAGTGGCCTTCCGATACTCGCCCGGTGCCCATAGTGGCCTCCCGATGCCCGCCCACCTCATTCTACTCACCATCCAGTATCGCGCGATATCCAGTGCGGCCGCGGCGGGTCACTAGTGCCAATTACAGGGAGTAGCAGGGACTGGCCGGAGGCGCTGCAGTCGCGTTGTGGCCGTACAATGGTGACAATGACAGGTACTGTAATGGCACTAATACTAATACTAATGGCACTCATGTGAAACCGGTAACACTAAATGCACACAGGGGTATACTTTTATACATTTTACAACTTTCTCCTCGCCCCCTCCCACCTTCTTATGCATACCTTGATAAATACTCCCTATCCAAATCTCTTATCAGGTCATAATATACAGTATGTCACAAATCTGATGTTCTTTTACGTTTTATTTGGTGTGTGGAAGGGGGTAGTCTTATACGGCGAGTATATAACAAACTCTATATTTTGAGTGGAAATGTTGGGGGTCGTCTTATACGCCCAGTCGTCTTATACGCCGGCAAATACGGTATGTACCTTTAGGCTTTACCTCACTGTTGTGTATCCTGATAGCTTTAATGGCCAGTCTAATGCTGAGCATACAGAGTCAAATAAAATGCCTATCAGACAGACTTTTACCTGTCAGCCTGTAACCCAGCAGATATTGCTGCCATACACTTTGCCATTTCTCACCGTTTATATGGCCACAATATTTGGGCTCCTATGTATGAGAGGAGACATTTTCACACTCCTTCCATATGAAGGAACGGGAAATTTCCGTTACTTGGCCACAGCAGTGTACACAATGCCTGATGCAGCCTGATGCGGCTGACTTGCAACACAGACCGACATGCTGGACAATTCGACATGCCTGAGTGATATTTTGAGATTGGTCGTACAAATACACAGTACAGTCATCTGGGCAATCCTCTAATGTCAACCTTATGCCAACTACTATCTTATTACTAATGTGCCTGATGAACACAATGTTCTGCAGCTGACTACATTCAGTGTAATTTCCATGAATTCTCTCCCCTAACATTTATTGCAGTTATAGTAAATCCCTGCTAATGAGACTTACACAAAAAGCTGACATGTTAGTAAGATACACGAGAAGACAGATTCAGGATCAAAACCATGCAGGGTATGATTGCATGGACATCTCTTATTCTAGTGTACATTGTAATTAAATAGGTAATGAAGATGAGCAATGCAAAGGTTTTGTTCAGGGCAGCTCCATCTGAAATTGCCATCATGCAATCACATCATGATTATTTCTGGGCACTGTATCTGTCACTACAAATATGTGTTTCAATCTACATGCAGTATGAAATGATTCTATATTGTTGAGGTCATGATATATATATATATATATATATATGTTACATGCAGTATGAAATGATTGTATATTGTTGAGGTCATGATTTATATATATATATATATATTTATGTTTATTTTATGTTGACTTACAGGGACAAACAGAAACAATGTGAAAAAGAATCACTTTAAATTCAAATTATATATTAAAAAAAATACTTCATTTGACATACCATGGGGTCGATTCAATTCGGCAACTTATGAATAGCACCGGGAATTAGCTCCCGACGCTATTCAACTCAGCTGCCAGTTACCCGCAATTGTCGGGAATTCTTCTCTCATCCCCGGGGGATGAGAGAAGAAACCCGACAAAAGTGCTGCCTCGCGGCCGGCGCGAGGCTGATTCTGTCGGGAATCAGCCTCGCGCTGGGGAGAATCAGCCTCGCGCTGGGGAGTTAAGTCGGAGAATGCCCGTTCTCCCGACAATTCAACCTGTTTAGTCGGCGAGAACGGGCCATTGCCGACTTAACTGGAGCTGAATTGAATAGCGTCGGGAGCTAATTCCCGGCGCTATTCATAAGTTGCCGAATTGAATCGACCCCCATGTCTGCTACAGTATTGTACCTAGACATTTTAAGCAAAACGCTGTTGTTGTGGCCCTCATTTATCAAGCCTTGGGGACTGATAAATAGCACGGTGATAAAGTACCAACTAATCAGATCCTAATTTCCATGTCATAGGCTATGTTTGAAAAATGACAGTTACAAGCTGGTATTTCCTGTAATTGTAATGGGAAATGTGATCTGGCCAAATTTGCAAAATAAATAAATAAATAAATAAATAAATAAACCGGAGGGAGCCCTGTGAGAAAAACACTACCTTGAGATAGCATTATCCATGGTTCCCTCTGGTTCACCGGCTCCTTCTCCACTCTGACAAGCAGAGCAGAGTTGGGAGCCTGCGCCTGTGATCAGCCATGTGTCTAATAAGAACACAGCCCGATCACTGTTACGAAAATGTAAAAATGACTGACATGCTGCAGCAGCCACCAAGGTCTGCCGATCGTTGACCCAGTAAGCTCCTCTCTGATTTAGGCAATCTGATTGCAGTGTTCCTGCACCACCACCTTGTGCCTACAGTACATACACTCACCGGCTGTGAGCTGTATGACACCCTGCCGGCTGTGAGCTGTATGACTCCCCGCTCTATGAGAAGCAGTGTGTAATAGTGAGTACGGTTGTACCTGCTGTCTATCAAAACAACAACAGCAACAACATCTAAGCGGAGTCATCTGTTTGTGTGTGCCTGTATAACTCTGCAATATCAACACTTGCACACACATCATTTCCAACACTACGTATCTGTGTAGAGTTGGTATGTTCTCACCATACTGGTGTAAGAGATTTCCTCCTACAGTTCATCAGTAGTAGGAACAGTTCTACAGTTCATCAGTAGTAGTACAGTTTATCAGTACATATTGATATATTAACTAACTCCTTGGTATAAACTACACTTTTTATCACCTGCTTCTGAGATACAGCACTGTATCTTGCTATTCAGAACGTAAGACCATAACAATTCAAAATTACAATCACTCAACTCAAGATTTAAACTGAAAATAAAAACGATGTCAGGATACCCAATGCTAAATTAAGTAAACAGTATATGTGTTAAGCACTAACATGAAACAGATCTCTCGTAACTCCTGTCAATGATTCCAATTTTTCCATGACAGCCCTGGTTTACAATATACAAAATGCACCTAGCGTCACCTAAAAAAAAAAAAAATAGTAGGGGGCATCATTAAAAATGGGTAGCATGTGGACTGATTTCAGCTTGGTTTAAGAGGACTGGAGTGTGGATTGGTCATAGACTAATTTATCCTGATTCTTCAACTGGAAATGATGGCAGGTATGCTCTGTTTGAATGCAGCTGCAGCTTTCAAACCCATTATGTAACTTAACAAATGATTAAAAACAGATATTGAAAATTGAATATTCAGAAGAAAAATACTGGTTTGCTTTAGTTGTTCATATGAAGAACTCACATGAGTTAGTGTTACACCAGTCTGAGAATCAGATCTTATTCACAAAGAATACAGCATTTATAAATTGCTATGCTCAGGAGAAGTGGTGTCTAGAACATATCGAATGATCTTGTACCGTAGCGGCTGGAATATAAATGAGTGATTATTCACTCTGATGAATTACTAAAAATGGAATAAAACATGATGCCAGCAGGTGTCACAAGTAGAAATGTTATTATTTAAAAATAAATATGCCGTCAAGTTTTGGAATTCTAATGTCTAATTATTTCATAACAGCGAATATGTCACATTGGCATATATATCAACCCAGGAGTAACAGGACTGCCGACACTTCACACTGACCCGGATGCTGGGGGGCTATGATGACCACAGAAATGGACGAGGTTACCCTCCCGTTTTATACACTACTATTGTGTGCACCATTGCTTAGCAAACCAGGGAGTATAATTATGGAATTGTGGGGGTTTGGTAATGTCTCCCCCATCCTGGGCCCTAGAACAGAACACTATTTTGAAATCAGAGTTATGGTCTGATGTTGAGTAAAATGGGCAGACTTTGCTCAGAAAAAAAATATATTTGCTGATATGCCAAGTATGCATTTTCATGATGCAACTAATGATATTTTCTGTTACACTGAGTTCGGCACAGCCTGCACAGTGCCTATGTAAGAAACGGCCAGTTATTATAACCAAGATCTGCTTTTTTAGTTGTAAGGGCCTAATTCAAGGTTGATTGCAAAACAACATTTTCCTCTAATGGCCAAAACCATGTGCGCTGCGGGTGGGGCAGATATAACATGTGCAGAGAGAGTTAGATTTGGGTTGTTTATATTGTTTCTGTGCAGGGTAAATACTGGCTGTTTTATTTTTACACTGCAATTTAGATTTCAGTTTGAACACACCCCACACAAATCTAACTCTCTCTGCACATGTTATATCTACCCCCCCCTGCAGTGCACATGGTTTTGTCCATTAAAGGAAAATGTTGTTTCACAATCAACCTTGAATTAGGCCCTAAGTGTAGAAGTAATTAAAATATGATTCTGTATCACTCTTACTTCCATGTGCAGTGCAAATTCACAAGATACACTCCGCAAATGGGCACACATTTATCTCTGAAACATCCCCTTTGTGACAAATTGATGTACATTAAAAAGACATAGCATTATTCATTTAATATACAGTACACATACAGTATAAAAGGTGCACCAAAATATGTTTTGAAAGTTGACCATAAAAATAGAATAAAACTACGTATTAGCAGGAATTATACTGCAAAGAATCAAAGATGAGCAAATTGATCCACAAACTCAAAATTTATTTTAATTTATTAAATTTGCTTTTTGATGTGCAGTAAATAACCCTTTTACCTTTAGTATATAGTTTGCACTGGGCAGTTAAAAGAAGACTAACGGTTGCTATGCTTTGCCCCTAAATCTGTTCGTAAAATCCTCTGACTAATCTGCACTTGTTAAATGTAAACCCGTCATCACAGAGTAGATTGCCACTTTTTAGATATAACAGAGAAGAAGGGTTTCTTTCATAACCTTTGGCAAAGAACTTCAAAAAACAGTGAACTTGCAGTATCTGGATGACTGATTGGCATAAACAAGATACAGAAAGATCTATTTAATGTCTATTCTAGACAATGTTGATCCATATATCCACACCCTGTGCTTGCTATTCCATAATTGCTAAGTGCAATGCAAATACAGTCAACCTGGGGGGGGGGTTTACAAAAGGTTGATTTTGGTCGATGTACCTTTTTGTTTTACGAAATAGACGTGATTTTGCTAATCACTAATTTACTAGGGATTAATTTGCTTAAAAATTGCATGTCAAATGCAACTTCGTACTCCAAATTGTGTCAATTCACCATTGATGCAAACATTGACCAAATACTGTAACATTCGTATGATTTGAAACCGCAAATTTACTAAACATTACTTTTGTCAAATCCCTCCACTTCACACCAAAATAGCCTCAAAGTCGCACCACAATGCAGTAAATCAATGCACTGATTTTTTTGAGTGTGTTCACGTGGAACACATTCAAAAAAAGTTTTAGGCATTTTTATGCCTAAAACCCATCAAAGCACCACAAAAGCTACACAAAAATCGCACCTCGATGCACCTTCAACATGTGCATGTTTGACAGAAACATGTACTGATCAGTAAGATCCGAGGCATGCTTCTGTCTGTAAAACTAAAGAAAAAAGTTAAAAAATTTAAAAACAAATGACATCTGGCCCCCAGCATAACCATCACCGGGCTCTTTGAGTCGGTCCTGGTTGGAAAAATACTGACTGAGGTCCCCTTGTATTTTACCAACTAGCACTGGACTCTTGGACTGGCCCTGTTCAAAACATATGGGGGGAAAAGACATATGGATCCCCCATATTTTTGAAGCCAACATCAGGCTCCACTAGCCAGGGAGGTAATACCACAGACGGTTGGGCTGGGGCATAAAGGGCCCATCTGGGGAATGCAGTAGGAGCCCATGTTTAAAGGTGTGGCCAGTCTCAAGAGGGGGTGTGTCCAGCCACTAGAGAGGTTTGGCTAAACAATAGAGCAGAGGTTCCTAAATGCGGTCCTCAAGGCAGCTCAACTATGATTAGGTACAAGTGACTTAATTAATACCTCAATCAGTTTGATTATATATTCTGTGCACAAGCAGCGATATCCTTAAAACCTGGACTGATGTGATGCCTTGAGGACTGCATTTGGAAATCACTGCATTATAGAGGGCATGGTCTGGGCCCTTTGATAAATATATATAGTAAATACTACTAGTCCATCCATGATAATGTACCAGATTAATAATAGCAATGCACTGTAGAAAATACACCATAGTCATGCGCAGTATAATGTATCATATGTATAATGTATAAATCAAGTGCACACATGTCTAACGTATAATTCAAGTGACCAGTCTAGAACCTGATCCCTAGAGGAGTGGGACCCCAGGCAGTGGGGCCCACCATTGGTTTCCCCTGCTCCACCGTGGGCCAGTCCACACAGTAGAGTCCCGGGAACACAGCATAATGTAACATATAAAATAATAAAATGCATCTATGTATACCACATTAAGGCACTCTAGATATGATAGGAAACTCACATACACACCAGACAGTGTCTATAGCTCAATGAGAACTGCATTAGGTGTAGTAAAGAAAAAATACATGTCATAGTAGAAAATAAATAAATAAATAAATAAAATAAAATAAATAAATACAGTACATTTTTTAAGTAATGGGACAACTTAACTGTTGGTCAGTTTATATTGTTTTCTTACAATTACATTCATAGTTTGCAACATACTACATTTTAAATGTTATTTTCACACAAGGAAACTCATTTTAATTGGCAGGAAGTCAAATCTTGGTATAGTTTCTATAGAAACAAACCAAACACTCATGTTCATACTCTCTCTCTAATAGATTAACAACTGCACATTAGAGGAGGGGGTGGTGCTCTCAACAGTGGGCACCACCGGGGATTTCCACTGTACCTGTGGGTCAGTCAGACTCTGGAAGGAATTCAGGAAAGCACACCTCCCAACAGTACCACAGTTGATGGAAAAGTCATAATTTATGAAGACTGTCACAATTTGTAGGAGGGGAGTTGTTGCACAATATAGATACAGGTATCTCCACATCACTCCACATGGGATCATCCTCTGCATGCCTGCAGGACTGTCCACATGTCAGGTGCTGACGTTTTCCCATGTTTTATGGAACACATGTATTGCTCTATTTATTAACAGTTTCTTACATAGCGCAGCATATTCCGTTGTGCTTTACAATTAGAACAACAACAGTAATAGAACAAAACTGGATAAAAACAGACAGACATAGAGGTAGGAAGGCCCTGCTCGCAAGCTTACAATCTATAGGGAAATAGGCATTGATACACAAGGATAGATGCTACCTATTGCATAATGGTCCACCAGATTGCTAGGTTCTTAATAGGTTGTATGATATGATCACTCAGCAATTTTGGAAAAGGGTCAGGAAGATATGAGAGTAAAGAAAGACAAAATATGTGAGGTTATGTGTACTGTGCAGAGAGGATGTAATTAGATAGGGAAGCATTGAAGGTTTATGCGGGTGGGTCTGGAATTTGATAGGCTTGTCTGAAGAGGTGAGTTTTCCGGGAACATTTAAAGGTTTGGAGACTAGAGGCGAGTCTTATTGTGCGTGGGAGGGCATTTCACAGAGTGGGTGAAGCCCGGATAAAGTCCTGTAATTTTGAGTGGGAACAAGTAATACGTGTGGATGAAAGACGCAGATCTTGTGCAGAGCGAAGAGGTCGGTTAGGAAGATATCCTGAGATGAGTGAAGAGTTGTATGTTGGTGCAGTTTGGTTAATAGCCTTGTATGTAAGTAAAACTATTTTATATTTAATACCGTAGAATACTGATAACCAATGGAGGGACTAACAGAGGATCTGCAGATGATGAATGTCTAGCGAGGAAGATTAGCCTCGCAGTTGCATTCAAAATGGATTGTAGTGGTGAGAGCCTATGTTTAGGAAGACCAGTCAGGAGACTATTACAATAATCAATGCAGGAGATAATGAGAGCATGGATCAAAGTTTTTGCTGTGTCTTATGGAAGATATGGTTGTATCTTGGATATGTTTCTTAGATGTATGTAACATGATTTTGGGACAGAATGAATGTGGGGAACAAAGGACAGTTCAGAGTCAAGAATGACACCTAGGCAGCGAGCTTGTGAGGTAGGGATGATTGCTGAGTTATCAACAGAGATATCAGGTTGGGAACTACTATTGGCCGGTGGAAATATAATTAATTCTGTTTTGGAAATATTGAGTTTGAGGTGGCGAGATGTCATCCAAGATGAAATGGCAGAAAGGCATTCAGTGACACAGCCCAATACAGATGGTGACAAATCTGGGGTGGATAGGTAGATTTGAGTATCATCTGCATACAGATGATACTGAAATTTGAAAGAGCTGATTAGTTTGCCAAGAGATGTGGTATAGATAGAGAAAAGCAGAGGACCCAAGACTGAGCCTTGCGGTACTCCAACTGTGAGAGGTAGCAAAGAGGAGGTGGAATCAGAGAAACGAACACTGAAGGAGCGATTAAATAAGTAGGATGAAAACCAAGAAAGGGCTGTGTCCTGAAGACCTAGGGATTGTAGTGTTTGTATGCGGAGAGAGTGGTCAACAGTGTCAAAGGCAGCAGAAAGATCAAGGAAAATAAGTAGTAATGGCCTTTAGATTTAGTAGTGACCCGATCATTCACTACTTAGTCAGTGCTGTCTCTGTGGAGTGTTGAGCATGAAATCCTGACTGAACTGGGTCCAGTAAACTGTGTGAGTTAAGAAAGTGTGTGAGGCGAGCGTAGGCAAGTCTCCCAAGTAGCTTGGAGGGGCATGGGAGCTGAGAGATGGGACTTTTTTTGAGAGAGTTTGGGTCAGAATTTTGTTTTTCAGAATGGGAGTAATCACTGCATGCTTGTAAAGAGAAGGAACGATACTGTCACAATCCTGACTGTAGGTTTTATATTTGGTGACTTACCCCTGCCATCTGTCCTGGATCCTGTGTCTTTTCACTCACGGAGTTAAACAGCTTGTCAGCACTGAGTTTTCCTGAGTTCTCTGCCTGAGAGGTAATAGTTAATTAGCTCCACCTGTGGTGATCTCCTGTGTGAGGCTGAATTCAGTAATCTGAAGTTTGGGCCTAAAAGCCAGCATCTTATGTTTTGCAGAAGTTCAGGCTTCAGTGTTCTCTTGGCCTGCTAGGCCTCATTCTACATCACAGCCTTAGCTAGAGTAGTCACATGACAGTGACTGTTCACCTGACCCAGAGTTGTCCAATCCTCTGCCAGCCTGAGACTCTCTGCATCACCTAATCCTGCTCACCAATCACCAAGGACCAGGAAGTATAAGTTGGGAGACTGAGTTGGAAACTGGGCCAGTTCCTTGTGTCACACACAGCTATGTGTGAGCATTCTAGCTGAGCTCCCTAAGGTTGTGATCTCCAGAGCTCCCGTATTCCAGCACCTCCGTGCCTCAGTACCTCAGTACCTCCGTGCCTCAGTACCTCCGTGCCTCAGTACCTCCGTGCCTCAGTACCTCTGTGCCTCAGCATCTTCGTGCTTTCAGCACCTCCATGCCTCAGCACCTCCGTGCTTCCAGCACCTCCGTGCCTCCATGCCTCAGTACCTCCGTGCTTCCAGCACCTCCGTGCCTCTGCACCTCCGTGCCTCTGCACCTCCGTGCTTTCAGCACCTCCGTGCCTCAGTACCTCCGTGCTTCCAGCACCTCCGTGCCTCAGTACCTCCGTGCTTCCAGCACCTCCGTGCCTCCGTGCCTCTGCACCTCCATGCCTCAGCACCTCCGTGCTTCCAGCACCTCCATGCCTCCGTGCCTCTGCACCTCCGTGCTTCCAGCACCTTCATGCCTCAGTACCTCTGTGCTTCCAGCACCTCCGTGCCTCTGCACCGCCGTGCCTCAGCACCTCCGTGCTTTCAGCACCTCCGTGCCTCAGTACCTCCGTGCTTCCAGCACCTCTGTGCCTCCATGCCTCAGCACCTCCGTGCCTCAGCATCTCCGTGCTTCCAGCACCTCCGTGCCTCAGCATCTCCGTGCTTCCAGCACCCCAGTGTCTCTACGCACCCCAGTGTCTCTACGCACCCCAGTGTCTCTACGCACCCCAGTGTCTCCACGCACCTCAGTGTCTCTACGCACCTCAGTGCCTCCAATCACCTCAGTGCCTCCACGCACCTCAGTGCCTCTACGCACCTCAGTGTCTCTACGCACCCCAGTGTCTCTACGCACCTCAGTGTCTCTACGCACCTCAGTGCCTCTACGCACCTCAGTGCCTCCAAGTACCTCAGTGTCTCCAAGTACCTCAGTGTCTCCAAGCACCTCAGTGTCTCCAAGCACCTCAGTGTCTCCAAGCATCTCAGTGTCCCCAAGCACCCCGTGCCCTTTAGCACAGTTGTACCTGTTATTCTTCACTGATTCATCAGCGCCTTTCCAGTTCTGTCTTTCAGGAGACCTTCAGCGCCCACACGTGCTTCCTGTCTGCCGACCTCATCCTGCATGAGGAGAACCTGGATTCAGCCATCTCTGCCGCGGTTCCTCTTCCCAGTCACCGGAAGAGACCCCGAGTCCACAACACTTCCAAACCAGGTCAGTGGTGGTATTCGTGTAGTCCTCCAGTCGCCCGCGCAGACTTCGCTAGCACCAGGTTCACAAAACCTTAGTCATGACAGTAGGAACTGGCCACATGGACCCGGCCGAAAGTGTTTGTCTGATGCAGGACCTCCTAAGCAATATTGCAGGACGCTTGGAAGGTCTGGAGTCGACTCAGCATCAATTGGCACAGTGTCTGCAGCGGAATTCTTTCTCCAGAGATTCTCTGACCTTCTGCTCTAAGACTCATGACCAACTGCAGATTTTCTACCAGATGTTACTACAGTTACAAGAACTTTTGCCTAGTATTCTCTCTGTGATGCCTGATCTCCTCAGGAATACTACCAACGTTGTTGATCCTGTTTTGTCCCATCCAGTTAATAGAGTCTCTTCCTCTGCGCAAGGGAAAGTTTTTCATCAGAGCTATCCACGGCCCAAGCTCTCTGAAGCTGAACGTCAGCGGCGTAAGGAGCTACATCTCTGTCTTTACTGTGGAAATTCTGGTCATTTTGTTAAAGACTGCATTCTTCGCAAGCCAGGTAATAGTGACAAATCTCAGTATCATAGTGCTCATGTCTACAAGTCATCCACAGTATCCGATCCTTCTGCTGCTGACGGGGGTATCAAGAAGGCTACTGTTCTGAGAGAGACTCAAATTTATGACTGGGGTCCGGTGGTTAAAAGACCTTATCCCAAGTTGGGTGTCCAGAGAAGAATGTTCAAGCCATTTACAGTCACAGAGGAGTCCGTGTCCACAGCCCCAGGAGGGGCGTCTTCAGAGTGTCCAGCCCCAGGAGGGGCGTCTTCAGAGCGTCCAGCCCCAGGAGGGGCTTCTTCAGAGCGTCCAGCCCCAGGAGGGGTGTCTTCAGAGCGTCCAGCCCCAGTGAGGGGTTCAGAGCGTCCAGCCCCAGAGAGTCTTCAGAGTGCTGCCCAGCTAGAGAGTCTTCAGAGTGCTGCCCAGCCAGAGAGTCTACAGAGTGCTGCCCAGCCAGAGAGTCTACAGAGTGCTGCCCAGCCAGAGAGTCTACAGAGTGCTGCCCAGCCAGAGATTCTACAGAGTGCTACCCAGCCAGAGATTCTACAGAGTGCTGCCCAGCCAGAGATTCTACAGAGTGCTGCCCAGCCAGAGATTCTACAGAGTGCTGCCCAGCCCCGTGAAGAGGGGGCTCTTGCCTCAGCCCAGCCCCGTGAAGTGGGGGCTCTTGCCTCAGCCCAGCCCCGTGAAGAGGGGGCTCCTGCCTTAGTTCAGCCCCGTGAAGAAAGGGCTCAGTCCATCCCGGTTCCAGCCGGTCCAGCCATACTCCAGGCTCAGCCTGGTCAGTCCGTCCCGGTTCCAGCCGGTCCAGCAATACTCGTCCCGGTTCCAGCCGGTCCAGCAATACTCCAGGCCCTGCCTGGTCAGTCCGTCCCGGTTCCAGCCGGTCCAGCAATATTCCAGGCCCTGCCTGGTCAGTCCGTCCCGGTTCCAGCCGGTCCAGCAATACTCCAGGCCCTGCCTGGTCAGTCCGTCACGGTTCCAGCCGGTCCAGCAATACTCCAGGCTCCGCCTGGTCAGTCCGTCCCGGTTCCAGCCGGTCCAGCAATACTCCAGGACCAGCCTGGTCAGTCTCCTTTGGCTCCAGCCAATTCAAGTATCCTCGGATCCAATCCAGTCCTACTCGTCCAGCCAAAGCTTTCTTCAGTTTCATCCTCTAAGCTTTCGTCTGATGGTTTTCCACCTATTTACTTTGATGGAGATTTATTGCAATATGCCGCTCTGGTTGAACAATTTCTCTCTCGGATGGAGTCTGATCCTTCAGGTGCAGTAACTCCTTCCAACATTACTCGATATCTGTTCCTGGCATTCAGAGGAAGAGCTTTGGAGTGGGCCAACATGCTCTTTGAGAGTAATGATCCTGTGTTCCATGACTTACAGACTTTTAGTAACGCTGTAGTTAAAGAATTTAGTCCTAAACCTTTGGAATCTGCATCAACGAAGGTCCTAAATTCTTCTGTATGAATTTCTCAAGTTCCTCTAAGATTCAAGATGGGTGTCCGGAGTCCACCCTTGAAGAGGGGGATACTGTCACAATCCTGACTGTAGGTTTTATATTTGGTGACTTACCCCTGCCATCTGTCCTGGATCCTGTGTCTTTTCACTCACGGAGTTAAACAGCTTGTCAGCACTGAGTTTTCCTGAGTTCTCTGCCTGAGAGGTAATAGTTAATTAGCTCCACCTGTGGTGATCTCCTGTGTGAGGCTGAATTCAGTAATCTGAAGTTTGGGCCTAAAATCCAGCATCTTATGTTTTGCAGAAGTTCAGGCTTCAGTGTTCTCTCGGCCTGCTAGGCCTCATTCTACATCACAGCCTTAGCTAGAGTAGTCACATGACAGTGACTGTTCACCTGACCCAGAGTTGTCCAATCCTCTGCCAGCCTG
This sequence comes from Pseudophryne corroboree, assembly GCF_028390025.1. NCBI lineage: Eukaryota > Metazoa > Chordata > Amphibia > Anura > Myobatrachidae > Pseudophryne > Pseudophryne corroboree. The sequence continues at coordinate 465,206,870 of NC_086445.1, forward strand.
AGACTCTCTGCATCACCTAATCCTGCTCACCAATCACCAAGGACCAGGAAGTATAAGTTGGGAGACTGAGTTGGAAACTGGGCCAGTTCCTTGTGTCACACACAGCTATGTGTGAGCATTCTAACTGAGCTCCTGTTAGGCGCCGGGGTCCGCTCGTCGGTGCGGCCCGGCGCCTAGCAACCAGGGACGCCGTGCGCGTACAGCCGCCGGCTCCCTGGCAACGCTAGACGCCGGGCGCACGGAGCCGCTCTGACCCTAGCAACGGGGACGCCACGTTCGGGCCGCGTTCCCCGTTGCTGGGTCTGTTCTAATTATTTTATGGTGTGCTGGCCGTGCAGCTTGCAAGCTGCACGGCATTCATTGTGATTACCCAGTCTGGCTCCTGATTGGGGAGCTCTCTGTTATAAGCACCCTTTGGACTTCCCACAGACGCCGGTGATAGCTTCCTGTTTGCCTGTGTCAGTTGCAGAGAGTTCCAGTCTTGCTCAATCCGGTTGTTCCTGTCCTCAGTGGTCCTGTACTCGGAAAGTTGTCATCATTCCTGGAGTCTGACCGAGCACCTTTAACATCCTGTGGTGTTCGTGAGTCGCGGCGCAGCCGTGTGTTGCGGCTTGTCCGCTTACTGTTTATTATTTAGTATATTTGTGTTCTGGAGCTTTTGCGGAGGATTCCGCTCCCACAGATCCACTCTGGTATCCAGCGGTGCTGGATAGGAGTAACGGATCGGTGGATCCTTGGTTGTCCTTTTCCCTGGCGGCTAGTCCGCACATACCTTTGGTTTAAGTTAGTTAGCTTGTAACCCCTGGCCTGGTTGCTTAGTCAGAGGGCCCCTTGTTATCACCCTGTCTCGGATTTCCCTTTGTCTCCCATTAAGACCTGAGGGGGCATCGGGGTTGGGCAGACATAATCCGCCCTTCGAACGCGGCTGCCATGGGCTCAAGCAACCATAGTCTCGCAGGGGATTTCTGATAACACGGGCGAGACAACGGAGTTAGGGCGCCAGGGGTTACTAGGCTCTCCTGCTCCCACTACCAGCAGATCTTCCCTGTACTCAGACCTCTGCCATAAGATCTCCTCTGGTCTGGAGTTCGGGAATCATAACATTATCACCGGCCCGACAAAAAAAAAAAAAAATTAAAAGGAGTTAATTTTTTTTCACTTATTCAGTTGGGAGATTTTGTCGGCCTCATGAATCCCACCGGTGTTGGGCCAAATCCTGGCCAACTTCTAGTTAGTCAGATTCAAGAACTTACTCAGATGGTTCAGGATCTGTCCCTCCGGGTGAGGTCACAGGAAGATCTGTTACGGACTTCCCCGAGGGTCATCCCTGAACCAAAAATGCATCTGCCTGACCGTTTTTCTGGGGATAGAAAACAGTTTTTTAATTTTAAAGAGTCTTGTAAACTTTATTTTCGTTTAAGACCAGTCTCCTCAGGTACGGAGGCTCAGCGGGTTGGAATTATTATTTCTCTGCTTCAGGGGGATCCTCAGACCTGGGCTTTTGGTTTAAAGACAGACGATCCGGCCTTATTGTCTGTAGACGCCTTTTTAAAATCTTTAGGGCTATTGTATGACGACCCTGATAGAGAGGCGTCCGCTGAGAGTCAGTTGCGTGCTCTCAGACAGGGTAGGAATCCCGCAGAGATTTATTGTACGGAGTTTCGCCGTTGGTCGAACGACTGTGGATGGAATGACCCAGCCTTACGCAGTCAGTTTCGCCTCGGCTTATCTGAATCTGTAAAAGACAGTCTCCTTCAGTATCCCGCTCCTGAGACTCTCGATAAACTCATGGAGCTCTCTATTAAGATAGATCGTCGGCTCAGAGAGCGGAGGGCTGAAAAAGGAGCATCTGTCGGATCTACTCCTTGTGTTTTTTCCATTCCTGTGGACATGGAGGAGCCTATGCAGATAGGTCTCTCCAAATTGTCTCCTGAAGAAAGAACCAGGAGGCAAAATTCTGGTCTTTGTTTATACTGTGGAGGTAAGGGACATTTTGCCCGTAGTTGTCCGAACAAGTCGGGAAACTACCCGACCAAGTGAGTTGTGAGGGGGTTCACTTTGGTCTGCAGCTTATCTCCTCAAATAATTCACTGTTAGTTCCTGCTAAAGTTTCCTTTGGCAGCCTCTGTTCCTCGGTCTCTGCTTTTGTGGACAGTGGAGCTGCAGGGAACTTTATGGATTTAACATGGGCCAAGGCCTTAGGTATTCCTCAGTTAACCTTGGGTAGGTGTGTCACCATGCATGGTTTAGATGGGAGTCCCTTGTCCAATGGGGTTATTTCTCTCTGTACACCTCCTGTTTTACTTTCGGTAGGAGCTCTGCATTCTGAAAAGATTGAGTTTTTCCTTACCCATTGTCCAGCAGTTCCTGTGGTTCTGGGTCGTCCTTGGCTGGCCTTTCATAATCCCATCATTGATTGGCAGTCGGGGGAGATCTTACAATGGGGTACCATCTGTAATAAAGAATGTATTACGCTTCCTATCCGAGTAGCTGCCGCCGTTCCCGCACCCATTCCTGTGGAATACCAGGATTTTGTTGATGTATTTTCCAAGGGCAATGCGGATATTCTGCCTCCCCATAGGCCTTATGATTGTGCCATTGAGCTAATTCCTGGTGCCACGTTGCCTAAAGGAAGGTTATATGCATTGTCTGGTCCTGAAACTGTGGCCATGAATGAGTATGTGAAAGAAAGCCTTGGGAAAGGATTTATCAGGCCATCTAAATCCCCTTTAAGTGCAGGTTTCTTCTTCGTAGAGAAGAAGGATGGTTCACTTAGACCCTGCATTGACTTTAGAGCTTTGAATAAAATCTCAGTAAAGAATACTTACCCTCTGCCGCTGATCTCTGTCCTCTTTGATCAGCTACGTTCGGCTGTGATTTTTTCTAAGATTGACCTGAGAGGAGCATATAACCTCATCAGAATCAAGTCAGGGGATGAGTGGAAAACGGCATTCAGTACTCAGTCAGGCCACTATGAGTATCTGGTTATGCCATTTGGCCTGTCTAACGCTCCGGCAGTTTTCCAGGATCTCATTAACGATGTGCTCCGTGAGTTTCTTGGAAGGTTCGTTGTAGTCTACTTAGACGATATTTTGATTTATTCTGACTCTGTAGAACAACATGTTACCCAGGTGCGTCAGGTTCTAAAAAAATTACGTGAAAATCACCTATATGCCAAGCTTGAGAAGTGTGAATTTCATGTCACGGAGGTATCCTTTTTAGGGTACATTATTTCCCCTCGGGGATTCTGTATGGAACCAAAGAAGCTCCAAGCCATCCTTAGTTGGGCGCAACCCACCAACTTAAAAGCAATTCAGCGCTTTTTAGGGTTTGCGAACTACTATAGAAGATTTATTCACTCCTTCTCTGACCTAGTTGCTCCCATTGTGGCACTGACTAAGAAGGGAGCAGATCCTACCAATTGGTCACGTGAAGCTGAGTTATCTTTTCAGGCCTTGAAACAAGCCTTTGTCTCAGCCCCTGTCCTCAGACATCCCAACCCAGAATTGCCTTTCATTGTTGAGGTTGATGCCTCGGAGGTTGGAGTAGGGGCTATCCTATCTCAGAAGGATCCGGATTCCCTCAAATTACATCCTTGTGCCTTTATGTCCAGGAAATTCTCATCTGCAGAATCCAACTACGATGTTGGTAACCGGGAATTGCTGGCTATTAAATGGGCTTTCGAGGAGTGGAGGCATTGGCTTGAAGGAGCGACTCATACCATTTCAGTTTTGACTGATCACAAAAATCTTCAATACATTGAATCAGCTAAACGACTGAATGCCCGGCAGGCTCGTTGGGCTTTATTTTTTACTCGTTTCAAATTTATTATCACCTTCAGGCCAGGTTCCAAGAATACTAAGGCAGATGCCCTGTCACGCAGTTTTCTTCCAGTTCAAGACAACAGTCCTGTTACTCCCATACTTCCGTCTTCAGTCATTCGGGCAGGCCTCACACAGGATGTATTTACCCAGTTAAAGCTGCTTCAACATCAAGCTCCTGAAAATACTCCTGCTGGTCGTCTTTTTGTCCCTGAGTTTTTGAGAGCAACTGTTTTGACGGAGTTTCATGATAGCAAAGTTGCCGGGCATCCGGGAATCGCTAAGACTTTGGAATTAGTCTCCCGCTCAGTATGGTGGCCTGGTCTTTCCAAAGACATTAAAGAGTTTGTTTTTTCGTGTCAGGTCTGTGCACAGCATAAAGTTCCTCGTTCTTTGCCTATCGGTCAACTTATGCCCTTGAATGTTCCTCTTAGGCCATGGTCGCATATCTCCATGGATTTTGTGGTGGACCTCCCTCTGTCAGCCGGATGCCGAGTCATATGGGTGGTAGTGGACCGTTTTAGCAAAATGGCCCATTTCATTGCTCTTCCCCGATTGCCATCTGCCCAGGGATTGGCAGTCTTGTTCCTCCGCCATGTTTTCAGACTCCATGGCTTACCCACTGATATTGTTTCTGATCGGGGTCCACAATTCATTGCACAATTTTGGAAGTCTTTTTGTGCTTCATTAAAGATGAAATTATCTTTAACATCTGGCTATCATCCCCAATCCAATGGGCAGACTGAGCGAGTTAATCAATCTCTAAAACAATATTTGCGTTTGTACTCGGCCAAACTCCAAAATGACTGGTCTGAGTTTCTTCCATTGGCGGAGTTTGCTTATAATAATGCCTGTCATTCTTCCACCAATGTGTCTCCATTTTTTGCAGTTTTTGGTTTTCACCCCAGGGCTAATTCATTTTTTCAACATTCCTCTGTCTCCTCACTGGCCCTGACCTCTCATCTTAGACTCATTTGGAGAAAAGTACACCTGGCTCTCAGAAAAGCGGCATTCCGGGAAAAAAGATTTTCTGACAGGCTCCGGCGGCCGTGCACTTTTAAAGTAGGAGATAGGGTGTGGTTGTCGACTTGCAACATTAAACTTCGACAAACCTCAGCCAGATTGGGTCCTAAATTTATTGGACCATTTCACATTATCAAAAAAGTCAATCCAGTTGCTTTCCGGTTACGTTTACCAAAAACTTTACGGATCGGAAATACCTTCCATTGCTCATTGCTGAAACCATATGTTTCGTCCAGTAGATTTCCTCGTAAAATATCTCAGGGGAGATCACCAATAAATGTACAGGGTCAGCAGGAGTTCCTGGTTGAGAAGGTTCTCGATTCCAAGTTTTCCCGGGGTCGGCTTTATTTTTTGGTACATTGGAGAGGTTATGGGCCAGAGGAAAGGTCTTGGGTCCTGGATGAGGATCTTCATGCCCCGAGGCTCAAAAGGGCATTTTTTCGAGAATTTCCTCAGAAACCTGGCTTTAGGGGTTCCTTGACCCCTCCTCAAGGGGGGGGTACTGTTAGGCGCCGGGGTCCGCTCGTCGGTGCGGCCCGGCGCCTAGCAACCAGGGACGCCGTGCGCGTACAGCCGCCGGCTCCCTGGCAACGCTAGACGCCGGGCGCACGGAGCCGCTCTGACCCTAGCAACGGGGACGCCACGTTCGGGCCGCGTTCCCCGTTGCTGGGTCTGTTCTAATTATTTTATGGTGTGCTGGCCGTGCAGCTTGCAAGCTGCACGGCATTCATTGTGATTACCCAGTCTGGCTCCTGATTGGGGAGCTCTCTGTTATAAGCACCCTTTGGACTTCCCACAGACGCCGGTGATAGCTTCCTGTTTGCCTGTGTCAGTTGCAGAGAGTTCCAGTCTTGCTCAATCCGGTTGTTCCTGTCCTCAGTGGTCCTGTACTCGGAAAGTTGTCATCATTCCTGGAGTCTGACCGAGCACCTTTAACATCCTGTGGTGTTCGTGAGTCGCGGCGCAGCCGTGTGTTGCGGCTTGTCCGCTTACTGTTTATTATTTAGTATATTTGTGTTCTGGAGCTTTTGCGGAGGATTCCGCTCCCACAGATCCACTCTGGTATCCAGCGGTGCTGGATAGGAGTAACGGATCGGTGGATCCTTGGTTGTCCTTTTCCCTGGCGGCTAGTCCGCACATACCTTTGGTTTAAGTTAGTTAGCTTGTAACCCCTGGCCTGGTTGCTTAGTCAGAGGGCCCCTTGTTATCACCCTGTCTCGGATTTCCCTTTGTCTCCCATTAAGACCTGAGGGGGCATCGGGGTTGGGCAGACATAATCCGCCCTTCGAACGCGGCTGCCATGGGCTCAAGCAACCATAGTCTCGCAGGGGATTTCTGATAACACGGGCGAGACAACGGAGTTAGGGCGCCAGGGGTTACTAGGCTCTCCTGCTCCCACTACCAGCAGATCTTCCCTGTACTCAGACCTCTGCCATAAGATCTCCTCTGGTCTGGAGTTCGGGAATCATAACAGCTCCCTAAGGTTGTGATCTCCAGAGCTCCCGTATTCCAGCACCTCCGTGCCTCAGTACCTTAGTACCTCCGTGCCTCAGTACCTCCGTGCCTCAGTACCTCCGTGCCTCAGCACCTCCGTGCCTCAGCATCTCCGTGCTTTCAGCACCTCCGTGCCTCAGCACCTCCGTGCTTCCAGCACCTCCGTGCCTCCGTGCCTCAGTACCTCCGTGCTTCCAGCACCTCCGTGCCTCTGCACCTCCGTGCCTCAGCACCTCCGTGCTTTCAGCACCTCCGTGCCTCAGTACCTCCGTGCTTCCAGCACCTCCGTGCCTCAGTACCTCCGTGCTTCCAGCACCTCCGTGCCTCCGTGCCTCTGCACCTCTGTGCCTCAGCACCTCCGTGCTTCCAGCACCTCCGTGCCTCCGTGCCTCTGCACCTCCGTGCTTCCAGCACCTCCGTGCCTCAGTACCTCCGTGCTTCCAGCACCTCCGTGCCTCTGCACCTCCGTGCCTCAGCACCTCCGTGCTTTCAGCACCTCCGTGCCTCAGTACCTCCGTGCTTCCAGCACCTCTGTGCCTCCGTGCCTCAGCACCTCCGTGCCTCAGCATCTCCGTGCTTCCAGCACCTCCGTGCCTCAGCATCTCCGTGCTTCCAGCACCTCCGTGCCTCAGCACCCCAGTGTCTCTACGCACCCCAGTGTCTCTACGCACCCCAGTGTCTCCACGCACCTCAGTGTCTCTACGCACCTCAGTGCCTCCAATCACCTCAGTGCCTCCACGCACCTCAGTGCCTCTACGCACCTCAGTGTCTCTACGCACCCCAGTGTCTCTACGCACCCCAGTGTCTCTACGCACCTCAGTGTCTCTACGCACCTCAGTGCCTCTACGCACCTCAGTGCCTCTACGCACCTCAGTGCCTCTACGCACCTCAGTGCCTCCAAGTACCTCAGTGTCTCCAAGCACCTCAGTGTCTCCAAGCACCTCAGTGTCTCCAAGCACCTCAGTGTCTCCAAGCATCTCAGTGTCCCCAAGCACCCCGTGCCCTTTAGCACAGTTGTACCTGTTATTCTTCACTGATTCATCAGCGCCTTTCCAGTTCTGTCTTTCAGGAGACCTTCAGCGCCCACACGTGCTTCCTGTCTGCCTACCTCATCCTGCATGAGGAGAACCTGGATTCGGCCATCTCTGCCGCGGTTCCTCTTCCCAGTCACCGGAAGAGACCCCGAGTCCACAACACTTCCAAACCAGGTCAGTGGTGGTATTCGTGTAGTCCTCCAGTCGCCCGCGCAGACTTCGCTAGCACCGGGTTCACAAAACCTTAGTCATGACAGATACCAGTAGACAGAGAGAGATTACAGATTTTAGTTAAGGTTGGGATGAGCACAGGAGACAGAGATTTACTAATTTGTGAGGGTATAGAATTAAGTGGAGTGCTAGTAGAGTAGGCTGATGAGAAGAGTGCAGATACTTCATCTTCATTTGTTGGATCAAATGAAGAGAAGGTGTTAGAGGGTTCAGGAAGGGAATTGAGCAGATCACTGGCTCCACAGCTAAGCCTTTGGTTCTCATGGCTCTTTCTACTTCAGGATTTGGATTGTCGCCTGGATTACTTGTGATGTTCCACAGCTTTTCATGCTTGAGCTGCATGTTCATAGAAAATTTCCACATGGTATAGTTTTTTAAATCTTATAAATTTATGAAGGTTATGCTGACTGCTGCAGTGTGAATTCTGTGTGCTAATCCAAACACATGACTTCACTGTATATTTCACATGCAGAGTAATGTGACATCTGTGTTGCCTGGGCTCGTAAACTGTTGATAGGTCCTATTGGTATACAACCAATTGGTTTTCAAGAGACACAAAAGGCTTGTAGGTTTATTAACCTCTTAACTGGCATGGCCAGATCACATGTGACCACGCTGCCTCACGGGGTCCTCCACTTTTTGAGGAGGAGATTGGTTTTGCAGATGTGCATAATTTAATAATTAAATATTTGGAAAAAAATGCTTTTTAAACTATGTTAAATAAAAATAATAATAAATGTTATGAAAGGTTTTTAAGGGGAAAATCGTCAGTTAAGTGGTTAAGGAACAGCTGAAACAGTGGTAAATACACAGTAGTGTAGGAAACACAACAGTAGTGATATTAGCTGTATATATGGTGGTACAGTCCAGTGGCACTAGTGGCTTTTACCTCTGAGGAGCTAAGTGCTGCACTGTTGTGGGTTGTGCAGAGTTGCGCATGCACAGTAGTACAAAAGCGGCCATCTTTGTAAAGATGCCCAGCAGGGGTCACTATAAGGAGAAAGGAGACAGCGCTGGAGCACACTACTCTCCAACATTCTAGCTATTGGAGCCCTCCCTGTGAACATCATTAAGTGGTGTCTGTGACGACGCTGCCGGCCAATTCCACAAATACGCCAATTTGAGAATTGCCGCATGCGCCGTACGGGGGTCAATTTTGACACACGGGATTATTTAAATACTTTCAGCTGCCACCAGCAAAGACTTTTCAACGTATTACGGACGTTGCAGGCGTCTTTAGCTTTACCTGTCACACACACACTGCAATACTTAGAAAAATAGATAGGCGTGAGCCACACAGGCGTTGGAGTTCATAAGAACAACAGGATCAGAACTAAAATTAGGATTTTAATTTCAAGAATACTTCAGAGCTTTGGTTACAAAAAGGTTACAAAGATTATTAAGAATATTTTAAAAACACACACAGAATACAGCAATCTCAATAAATGAAAAGGAAATAAAACTTACAGAAATCTTTACACTTACGCAAACAAGTTTTAAGTATTTCTGTTGTGGGGGACTTCACAGAAACTCAGGTCACCTCCAGCATACTAGCTGTATCCCCAAGAGATCACAACTCCTATCTTCATGAGTGGGACAGATATAGTCTCCAGCTTCATCAGGCCACCTCCCTTGGGATTTTTAACCACTTTCCTGCTGGACAAAACACCTACACCAGGTTTTACATACTTGGTGCTTGGCTACAGCCAAGGGAGGAGGTAATGAGTATACTGTAGCAATCTCTTTCAAAGAAAGCAAGGTTTATGACATTAGCCAGGAAACAGGATTCCTGGTCTGTTTACAGCCCCTCTGTTGACACAACAACAAATGGCCTTATCAGCCCTCAATGTCCAGAGCTTGCAAATCTCTGCTTTTGATGTAGGAATGTCATCTCAAACTTTATGGACTGCAGATCTCTCTTAGCCTGGACCTATGGGGGTCAAATGCAGGACATTGCATGTCAGCCATGTTGTCACATCTCGGCTGAAAGAATACAAAATTATATATATACAGTCACTTGAAAACATTATTGGTGACTATTCCTGCAGGTAATCACCACACCTTAGATCACATATAATTTGTGATCCTCCTCTCTCTATTCAAACGTGACATCTCCCCCGGCAAATGGCGCACAAGGGGCGGTGACCCACGTCACCGACTCATTGCTGCGCTACTGACCACTTGTTCACCCTGCTGCAAGGTGAGACTCCATCTCAGGAGTTTCCTATTGTCTCCAGACAATCTATTAAGTTTACTCTGACTGACATCAGACACATTTTTACACGTTTGGTTCACATGATCCCCTGTTACTTCCAACTCTACGTGGGTGAATATATTACCAACGGGAGTACTCTCATGATTAATGCTCATGGTGGGACAGGTGACTATGTTCTTCTTCCACATAATCTCACCTTGTGCCCTTTCCTGATATGGTGGCCTGCCCCTCACCCACACGGGCCCGGAGGTCAGGGCATCTTGTCCTACAGGATGCTCTGGACAGGTTTCCCTGCACATCATTTGGGGTATACCTAGGACATTGGGATCCTCACCTAAATGTGCTTTTCTGAGATAAAGCCTTCCTGATTTATCTCCCCAGCCTCTCTGAATGATCTGCGTCCTTACAGATGCTAAGTCAGGATCAGCTGGTTGCCCTTCCTTGGTATAGTGGGCAAATATGTGTTTTGTGATGGGAACACACTCTTTCGTACACGGTGCTCCCTGTGTTGCTATCTCTGCTGTTATTGTATCAGTGACGTCACAGCTACGGCCTACCTCCACAAGACTGGGGTCGCCCACCTCCATACACAACCTCTGTGAATAACCACTGTATACTTCTACACTCCTGTTACTTACACCTGGAGAGAGAATAACATGTTCCTTTCCTGGCTCAGCCGCAGGAGAAGGTTGATAGGCCCTCCCCCTCAGAGGTTCTGCAGCATCTGACTGTGGCCCACCCCTCCCTGGCTGTTCTCTGTCAGGACACAGGGGGGTTTGCATGGCAGAACTTGCATCACACTTCTGTCCAAACCTTTTGTTCATCTTAACACCTGGCACTTGTAAATGGGGATTCTCATTCTGGTTGACCACAATTTCACACTTTTTACATACATCAGTGCCTATGTCCAGCACAGTCATTCCTGACACTGATAAGTTTTCAACTTTCATTGCTAAGTGTAAAGGAGACAGTCTCTTATCAGCAGAAATACTTTCTGATTCCTTTCCAAGGGTTAATGTGCAGCCCTTCTGCATTGCCCTCTGCTTGGTACCTATAGCTAGGTCAAACCTCCCCTCAGACACATTATTTCCTATATTGATACATGCATCATCAGAATTACTGGTAACACGCATACAAGACAATACATCATCCTCATTGACTCCCTTCCCTAGGCCAGTATCTGAGCTTGCAACTTTCACAGGGAGGGAGGGGGGCGGAGGGGGATCTCTGGCTTTTGAGTCACCCTCCCCACTTGCAGGGGTTAAATCACAGATTTTCTGTGCTGCTGCACTGCGTGTCATTACTGCTACCCCAGGCGTGGTATTACATACAGTATTCAACACAGTATCATCATCAATACAAGGAATCATTGCCCCTTCTTTATACATAGACGTTTGCCTGTTTTCGGGGCCCCCCAGTACCTGCAAATCAATTTGAACATTTTCAACAATACAGGGAGTCATTTCTTTGTCCCTACACATAGACATTGGCATGTTATTTTCTAGGTCACACTGGTTGGTAACATTCTCAGCATCACATACATTGGCAATAATGTTGTGTGGATCAGCGGGGGTCCCCTGAGGAAAAGAAGGGTTATTTCCTGCAGCAATACAGTTCATTTCACTGGTATTATCACAAGTCTCTGTCACAGTAGGAAATGCAACATGTTCATGGGGCACTACGTTTTGACCCAGAGTCACTTCTGTGCAAGATCCAGCAGTATTACATAGCATTACAGGCACTGTACACAGAGCAATACCATTGCAAGGTTTAGCATCATCACATACTACCTGAGATGATTCACATATTTCAACAGACTTAGAAATGTCAGGCACAGATTGTGCTATCAATTGTCCAAAGTCAGTTCTCACGAACACATTCTTGGGAATAATATCTGACACTCCCACCTCTCTTGTCGACATAATCTCCTCCACAATCAGGTTCTCCTGAAAATCAGCCTCTTCCAGCAACAAATCTTGGGCATCTGGTGGGAGCATGCTGCTCACCTCCTCATCTTCTCCCAGCAGTTTAAACTGGGCCTTGTGATGCGATGTCTTAGGAGCAGGCTCCACAACGATGTTAACAGGAAGGAGTACCTTTTCCTCGTGGGGCACCCCTGCAGGCTGGACCTTTGTTTCTAAAGCTGGTAACGGAAGCTGTTGTAGGCGATGCCTTTCAGCATCTACCCGGCGGCACTGATCCTTCCAAAATGGGGTAGCGAGCTTTCCACAATCATAGGCCACTTGCTGCGCTAATTCAAAACAGTCCGCCAGTTCTCTCAGCAATATCCCAGGACTTGCATCGGCACCCCAGCTGCGAAACTCTGCACGATACTGGCTGAAGGCGTTGCTTTCATCGTCCTGTGCATAGGTGAGCTGCATGATCATCTCCCTGCGGGAATTGTTGCAGCAGGAGATACCTTGCAGCTGACATTCATTGATTAGCTCATCTGTACTCATCCTGGCAAACAGTTCAGCTGGGTCATCCCACCATGGCTCTTCTGACTCTGTCTCGGATGGTTGCCAGGAATTTTCTGCCATCTCCCTGGCAGCCTCACGTTCCAGAGCTGCTTGGCGTTCGGCAAGGATCTGTTGCCCCAGATGCATAAGGGTTGCCCAGGCTGGAGATGACTTCATAGATGAAATTGCTCTCTGTAAATACTTATCCAGGTCAGGATCTTCAGTGTAGCTGTAAGAGGTGCCTGACCTCCACTGGGTATTTGCAGTACTGTCCACGTTCACATAGTCCGTCATACTAGGGACTTGATCCAGGCAAGGTTTAACAGTGACCTCCCTGGTCTCATGGTATCGCGAGCAATCACTTTCTTGTCGCGATGCAATTTGTAGCTCACATTCTCTCTTAGCTACTCGGTTTTTAGAACTCGTGTCTACCATAGGACTCTCTCTCTGCACCAGCTGTGCAGCACTGGCAGGCCCTATCTCTCTCTCCTCTCGTGCACTGGAACACTTTTTCCCTGTCCAGCATGCAGCTCCGACAGTTTCCAGGAACGGGGGGATAAGATCCACATTTGAGGCAGCCACAGCAGGCCTCACATCGATAACAGAGTCCACATCAGAATCCAGCGTCGCACTATTACTACCCGCAGTACATAATAGTCCAGTACGCAATACATCTCCTACTGTCTCAGCAGCCCAGGCCCCACTCACTGTGTGGATTTTACAATTATAATAAAGCTCTGAGTTCTGATTCTGGTGAAGTGGATGTTCCGCTCACGGAATTATTACCACCTTCACTTAAGTTCTTAGATAAAAACAAACAATTATCATCCCACCGCTTGCCACCACTTTGTGACGACGCTGCCGGCCAATTCCACAAATACGCCAATTTGAGAATTGCCGCATGCGCCGTACGGGGGTCAATTTTGACACACGGGATTATTTAAATACTTTCAGCTGCCACCAGCAAAGACTTTTCAACGTATTACGGACGTTGCAGGCGTCTTTAGCTTTACCTGTCACACACACACTGCAATACTTAGAAAAATAGATAGGCGTGAGCCACACAGGCGTTGGAGTTCATAAGAACAACAGGATCAGAACTAAAATTAGGATTTTAATTTCAAGAATACTTCAGAGCTTTGGTTACAAAAAGGTTACAAAGATTATTAAGAATATTTTAAAAACACACACAGAATACAGCAATCTCAATAAATGAAAAGGAAATAAAACTTACAGAAATCTTTACACTTACGCAAACAAGTTTTAAGTATTTCTGTTGTGGGGGACTTCACAGAAACTCAGGTCACCTCCAGCATACTAGCTGTATCCCCAAGAGATCACAACTCCTATCTTCATGAGTGGGACAGATATAGTCTCCAGCTTCATCAGGCCCCCTCCCTTGGGATTTTTAACCACTTTCCTGCTGGACAAAACACCTACACCAGGTTTTACATACTTGGTGCTTGGCTACAGCCAAGGGAGGAGGTAATGAGTATACTGTAGCAATCTCTTTCAAAGAAAGCAAGGTTTATGACATTAGCCAGGAAACAGGATTCCTGGTCTGTTTACAGCCCCTCTGTTGACACAACAACAAATGGCCTTATCAGCCCTCAATGTCCAGAGCTTGCAAATCTCTGCTTTTGATGTAGGAATGTCATCTCAAACTTTATGGACTGCAGATCTCTCTTGGCCTGGACCTATGGGGGTCAAATGCAGGACATTGCATGTCAGCCATGTTGTCACATCTCGGCTGAAAGAATACAAAATTATATATATACAGTCACTTGAAAACATTATTGGTGACTATTCCTGCAGGTAATCACCACACCTTAGATCACATATAATTTGTGATCCTCCTCTCTCTATTCAAACGTGACAGTGTCTATCATAAAAAAGTGTCAATCTTACCACAATAAGGATGGTATTCAAGGTTGGAAAATGGAGAGAGAGCCTCTGGCTTTAGCACCCAAGATTATTCAACTATACTCCCGATTTCTCCTGATAGCCTTGTTAACACATGTTAAAGTAGCGTTTTAATGGACATTAACATGGGTTAACGGGCATTAAGACACGTAGGGGGTGGCAAGCTGAAATGTGCAAAAAGTGACCCATTTGGGTGTCCAAGCGTCACATTTTGCTATGACGCCCAGCACTTTGGTCGGGTTTAGCTGCTTTACCTGACCTCTATGGGCGCAATCAGTGCGATAAAGTGACACAATTGAATATTGCCCCCACGATCTCCCGTCACTTTAGATGGAAGATCAGGTGCGATAATCAATTGAATTCCGTGCATAGGCCCTCATTCCGAGTTGTTCGCTCGCAAGGCGATTTTAGCAGTATTGCACGCGCTAAGCCGCCGCCTACTGGGCGTGAATCTTAGCTTCTTAAAATTGCGAACGAAAGATTCGCAATATTGCGATTACACATCTCGTAGCAGTTTCAGAGTAGCTTCAGACTTACTCGGCATCTGCGATCAGTTCAGTGCTTATCGTTCCTGGTTTGACGTCACAAACACACCCAGCGTTCGCCCAGACACTCCTCCATTTCTCCAGCCACTCCCGCATTTTTTCCGGAAACGGTAGCGTTTTTTCCCACACGCCCATAAAACGGCCTGTTTCCGCCCAGTAACACCCATTTCCTGTCAATCACACTACGATCGCCTGAGCGAAGAAAAAGCCGTGAGTAAAAATCCAAACTTCATAGCAAATTTACTTGGCGCAGTCGCAGTGCGGACATTGCGCATGCGCACTAAGCGGAAAAACACTACGATGCGAAGAAATTTTCAGAGCGAACGACTCGGAATGACCTCCATAATATGTGAAAAGTTCACAGATTCGTGCTTCATGCGGCACCCACTAACCTGCTTGTTAACAGGGATTTTTTCGACCACTGATAACTTCTGGCTTCAATTAGTCCCGGGGGTTCAGTTAGTTGGTGGTTATCTACAGCAGCTAATTGAATTCCACCCTAAGCTCCTTTCCTTCTAGACTTTTCCCAGTCACATTCCTATTCACGAATTTCATGTAGCTGACTATAGTTCTTAGTATGCCATTCTTGTGTCTTTAATGCTGATTCTGCTCAGGGCATATTATTCATTTATTAACATCTATTTATAAAGGCCAGGATATCCTGCAGAGCTGTACAATTGTGCTTATGCTGTCCCTTAATCAGCTTAGGTTTGCACTGGTTTCTGATTAAATACAATTCACTGGTGAGATTTTATCTTAAAAGTACATTCTGCAGCAGCTAACACTCCTCGCACTTCTTTTGTTTTTGTTTTTTAACATTTCCAGATATACACAATTGGATCATTATGTTTGCTAAGGAAATTGTTACTTTGGCTTTTTGATCTTTATCCAGTCATCTGGAAGTGGAGTGTGCCTGGTATTTTGTTATATTTTCATATATTAATGACATGTTTGATTAGAATTTAAAATGAAATAATAATTCTGGTCTCCAGCTGATTAAGGTCCCTTTAGGATATTCCTTCAAACCTCATGGCAGAAGGGTCAAATGAAAGACCGTTTCAATGTGTATATAGTATGTGCCTTACATTCATATATAGTTAATAAGCTTACAAGATTCAGTTAATGGAATTAAATGCATAACTCATAAAATGGATACTTAGCTGCTCCCGTCTAAAAATATAAAGTCAGAGGCACTCATACTTTATTTTTAAATTGCAGAGAGGGGGGGAATTCAATTAGACGTGAAAACTCAATAATGTACCACAATCTAACTTTTTGCGGCTATCACAGGAAAAGTGCTGTGAAAGGTGGCTTTTCGTGGCAATGTGCGCCCCCTGCGATTTGGCCTATTCAATTGCAAATGCACAAAAACAGGATCTGTGCAATAATTCTTACCGGCAAACCCAGAGAAAAGTGTAGGTGAAAATGGGGAAATCTGCCTGTAGCCCCAAAAAAGCCAAACTAATATAGGAAAAAAGTATAGAAGTCTATTAGTGGCCATAATAAAAAGATTTGGGGTACTTAAATTGTGCCAAATTTCTATTATATAAATTTTTTTAAGTGAAAAAGTATGCACCCCAATACACCTGTCCCATACCTTGTACCCCAATTTCCATAATTTTCCACTTTTTGACCACAAAAATTACATAATCATCATTATTGACCCCAAAAAATTGGCCTATTCAATTGCAAATGCACAAAAACAGGATCTGTGCAATAATTCTTACCGGCAAACCCAGAGAAAAGTGTAGGTGAAAATGGGGAAATCTGCCTGTAGCCCCAAAAAAGCCAAACTAATATAGGAAAACAGTATAGAAGTCTATTAGTGGCCATAATAAAAAGATTTGGGGTACTTAAATTGTGCCAAATTTCTATTATATATTTTTTTTAAGTAAAAAAGTATGCACCCCAATACACCTGTCCCATACCTTGTACCCCAATTTCCATCATTTTCCACTTTTTGACCACAAAAATTACATAATCATCATTATTGGCCCCAAAAAATTGGTTTTTTTTTGTACAACTTGTGTTCATGCTGTATCCGCCACTAGATTCATATAACAGGCTAATCAATCAACACACATATCAATAAAAAGTGATAACAGGAAAATACAGTTTGTCATCAGAAAAGTAGAGGATGTTCATGGCGGGGAAACACACAGTTGATTACCTTTACACATGAAAGTCTCAGTATGAAAACACAGTTACTTTTTGACCATCAGGTGGCATGATAGTTTCTACACCCTCAGGCAGTGTAGTTTTCATGTGGACCTGCAACAGAGCAGCTGTCTCACGGACCTCTGACTTCTGGCTAGGTATTTCCATAAAAGCCGCAAGACATAGTGCACAAAAAGAAATAAGATTTCTCTTACAACTGATCTTTGAATGTCGAGAGAATAAAAGTCCATTTGCAAACTGTCAGAAAACCAAAAATTTAACATGTTCTTTATTTTTGCTTCTTACTTTTTTATTTAAAGTTCTTGAAAACATTTCAGACTTGAATCAAATGCAAAAGTTTTTTTTCTTTTTTTTTTCTATGAGGTGATGTAGTGTATCCTATATAATAAAAGGATAACTGCTCCTCACCTCTGTTATGTGCAGCGGGGGCCACTGGAGGCCACCACACAGACTAAATAAAAATGAAAGTGATCATGCAGGGAGATGTTACAGTATGCTGCTAATTACTTACAAACACTGATCTGTTTCACACTTGCTGAATATGGAGAGAGCGTGTCAGAGAGAGAGAGAAAGAGAGAGAGTGGGGGTAGGGCTTGGTTTTTGGCAGGGCCGCCAACAGAAACTGTGGGACCCAAGACTGACAAAATAGGCAGGGCCCCCCTCCCCCATAAAAATGGTGGGTGGAGCTACAGTGGTCATAGGGCATCAATTAGTGTGTAAATCTATTTTTTCTTTACATTTTTTAAAGTTTGGGATGTGGGTGTGGGGAATCCATAAGAAATATATAGTGATGAGGCACGATGAGGGACAGGACAAGAGTAAAAGTGGTTTGTGAAGGGCACAGGGAAAAGGTGGGTGGCGGGGGTAATATATGAGAGATCAGTGATGTATGGATATGGGAGGACTAAAACTGGAAGGTCACGGGACAGGGGGGGGGGGATGCAGGGATGGGAGGTTTGGACCTATTGGGAGCACAGGGATGGTAGACATGGTGGGGGTGGCACAGGGCAGGGAGGGACGGATATTAAGAAGGTGTGCAGGGCAGGGGAGGCTGTACCTTGGTTGGGGGGGGGGGGCACAAGAATGAGAAGGCAGGACCTTAATGGGGGACACAGAACAGGGATGGCTGAACCTTAATGGAGGGGCACAGGGTACGGGAGGCTAGACCTTGAATGAGGGCATAGGGCAGAGAAGGCTGGCTCTTAATGGGGGGGGGGGGAACACAGGGCAGGGCAGGCTGGACCTTAGTGGGGAAGGCACAGGGCAAAGAATGCCGGACTCATGGCGTACCTTAAATATGAAGACGGATTGTTGGATGGATGATGGTGGGAGGCGGCCACCGCTGCTGCTGCTCCCTCCTAGGGCTCCCTTTTCCCTGCAGACAGGTGGTCTTTGCAGCACATTGTGGTCCGGCAGCCTGCCAAGCATGAAGACAGCATTCAAAATGCTGCTGCAGCAGTGCTGTCTTCACGCTGCTGGTCCACAGTCTGCTCTTGGGCCCCCCTGTCTATCCGAGCCCGGGACGCCAGTACCCGCAGTACCCCCCTGATGGTGGCCCTGGTGTATGGTGTGGCAGTTTCCATTTATAAGAACCTTTCATATTCAAAATTGATTGGGTTTTCTATCCTTTTGTTTGAGTTCCGCTTGCGGTTACATTAATCTAATGCTGCTCCTCACCACTGGATGGACAAGGACACACACACAACCCCCCTTTGTACACTGCACCCCCCACCATATACTGCCCTTATATACACATTGCACTTTCATACCTCCACATATAGTGCTCCTAGGGGCGTTTATAGAGAGGAGGAGGCCTGTGTGCAGTATCCATCTCCTCTCTAGCCGGCAGTGCAGTTACTCTGGGCGCAAGGGTCCCTAGGGGACCCTAGCGCTGCCCCAAAGTCTAGAGCGTGGTGGCCATTTTCCCAGTGATTTTCTTATTGCACATGTGTGAAACACAGGAAAAATGGCGCTGCACCATTTTCCCAGTGATTTCTGCAGCACTGCTGCTGCGCCGCGGGACTCCAGAGGGTAAGTATTACAAATAATGGGTGCAGGGTATGTGCGGAGTGGGCCCCCCTAGACCCTGGGGTCCCATGTGCACCGCACACACTGCATTCATTATAAATAAGCCACTAAGTACCCCCTACATACAGGGCACATACTTTCTCCATATGCTGCTTCTGCCATATACCGCATACTCTGCACCCCCTCCTCCATACACCATGCTGCAACCCCAGGTTACTTGCCATCCCGGGACTCAGCAACAAGTAGCAGCAATAACCAGGAAACGGATGTAGGAACCACCAGACGGTCCTGCAGCACTCGGAGTGGAGGCCCCGGGGACACATGCGGCCACTTACCAGTGGGGGAAAAAGGTGAATCAGTCCGGCAGAAAGGGGTGAGACCCTGTGTGGGGTGAGCAGTGTGGTGACTGGGAGAAGGAGGGGTTGGTGCTGGGGCTGCAGATGATGCGGGTGAGGAGGCAGATCATCAGCTCAACTGCGAAGATATATACCTAGAAGATTTGTTGGTGTTTCAGCAGTGATAAGCCCTAAAATGCAATAACATGAGTAACAACTTTATTAAACAGGAACTGTGGATAACTGCTGGTCCTGAACAATGAGTTAACTTGAACCGGATTGGTGACCAGACTGGAACTGGATTATTGGCTGGTCTGGAACTGGAATGTTGAATGGAATGGTACTTAAATGCTGGTCAGAATGCTGGCCGGAATGGTGGCTGGAATGGAACCGGAATGCTGTCCAGAATGGAACCAGAATGCCTGCTGAAATGGAACCAGAATGGACTGGAGTGCTGACTGGTCTGGATCCTGAATGATGACACTGTAGAGTCCTTGGGAGATGCGGGTGCACTTACAGAGAATGGAGACCGGAATGGAACCGGAACGGATTGAAGGGCTGACTGGGCTGGATCCAGAATGATGACACTGGAGAGATGCAGATATAAATGCAAAAATAATGGGAATTTGGAAATCACCAGACTGGAACTGGATCAGAGCAAAGTCACTAGAATGTAGGAGCTCAGCACAGAGCTGTACTTCCTGAGAAGAGACTGTTGTACTGGCGATTTCATTTCAGCAGGAAATCCTCTTTTTAGTATAGAGTGTTCAGCGATTGGATGCTATGATCAGCTGGTGGAAGGAGCTCCTGGAATGGACAATAGAGGATCAACTGATAACATCCAAGTGGGCAGCGCCTAGGTCCAATTTTGAAGGGAACTCTGTACCAGACCCAAACACCAGGAAGCAGACTTCACGGAGGACAATGCTGAGACAGCGGACAGCGGCAGCAAGCGCTGTACAGCGTTATTCACAGAGACAGCGGCAGCTGCTAGGAACTTCATGTGGACTCAATGAACAGAGAGATCAGATGCTGGACACAGGATCCTGCTGATTACTCACACAGAGGAACTCCCACTCAGGTGGCTTAATCAAGAGAAAGTAACACAGTCTGCAGTTTGTATGCTGAAGGCACGCAGGTCAGGATGTACTTCGATCTGGTGTGCTAGCTAAAACCCAGCATGAAGAATAGTCTAAACTGCAGGAGAGATGGCAGAAGTAAGTCACAGAACATGAGAATTTCAGTGAGGATTGTGACAATTACATTATATCACTGTTATGAGTGTTAGCCACACAATTATCAAAATTATTGTGCAATCCAGGCTCTTTCATCCGAGACAAATCTTATGAGACCCTTAATTTTCCTTACTTCTAATACTAGGACTACACTGACTACAGCCATCTAATGTGAGGAAGGCTCAAGTCTTTAATGCTCTGTCACATGGATACTAGAGTTTACAGTATACTGCAAAGTTACAAACACTGAATTCCTTTTGCAGAAAGGCTTAATAAGACAAGTGCTCAAGAAAATAACTAATAATTAAGTCTCTCATCTGCTCTTCGTTTTCTAGTATTAGCAGTAGCAGGTAGACAGGCTAAGATCCACACTGTCACAATCCTGACTGTAGGTTTTATATTTGGTGACTTACCCCTGCCATCTCTCCTGGATCCTGTGTCTTTTCACTCACGGAGTTAAACAGCTTGTCAGTTTTCCTGAGTTCTCTGCCTGAGAGGTAATAGGTAATCAGCTCCACCTGTGGTGATCTCCTGTGTGAGGCTGAATTCAGTAATCTAAAAGCAAGCATCCTGTGTTTTGCAGAAGTCCAGGCTTCAGTGTTCTCTTGGCCTGCTAGGCCTCATTCTACATCACAGCCTTGGCTAGAGTAGTCACATGACAGTGACATCACCTAATCCTGCCCACCAATCATCAAGGACCAGGAAGTATAAATCAGGAGGCTGAGTTGGAATCTGGGCCAGTTCCTTGTGTCACATACAGCTTTGTGTGGGTCTTAAGCTGAGCTCCCTAAAGGTAACCTTTGTACCTAAGTTCCTGTGGAAACTCTGTTCCCTTGTTACCGTTTGGTTTATTTGTGTGTTGCCATTTGATTTCACCATTTCCCTGAGTCTCAATGTAAAGGTACAGCTGCAATGTTTCGTCTTAAAGGCACAGTACTGAATTCCGTGTTCTCCACTGAAAACCACAGCTGTCGTGTTTCAGTTTTACTACTGTTGTAGTTGGGATCTCCAGGGCTCAGTACCTCGTGCCTCAGCATCTCCGTGCTTCCAGCATCTCTGTGCCTCAGTACCTCCGTGCCTCAGCACCTCCGTGCTTCCAGCACCTCAGTATCTCCGTGCCTCAGCATCTCCGTGCCTCAGCACCTCAGTGCCTCAGCATCTCCGTGCCTCAGTGCCTCAGCACCTCCGTGCATCAGTACCTCCGTGCATCAGTACCTCAGTACCTCCGTGCCTCAGTACCTCCGTGCCTCAGTACCTCCGTGCCTCAGTACCTCCGTGCTTCCAGCACCTCCGTGCCACAGCACCTCCGTGCCTCAGTACCTCCGTGCCTCAGCATCTACGTGCTTCCAGCACCTCCGTGCCTCAGCACCCCTACGCACCCCAGTGTCTCTACGCACCCCAGTGCCTCCACGCACCTCAGTGCCTCCACGCACCTCAGTGCCTCCACGTACCTCAGTGTCTCCAAGCACCTCAGTGCCTCCACGCACCTCAGTGCCTCCACGTACCTCAGTGTCTCCAAGCACCTCAGTGTCTCCAAGCATCTCAGTGTCTCCAAGCACCTCAGTGCCTCCACGCACCTCAGTGCCTCCACGTACCTCAGTGTCTCCAAGCACCTCAGTGTCTCCAAGCATCTCAGTGTCTCCAAGCACCTCAGTGTCTCCAAGCACCTCAGTGTCCGCAAGCACCTCAGTGTCCGCAAGCACCTCAGTGTCCGCAAGCACCTCAGTGTCCGCAAGCACCTCAGTGTCCGCAAGCACCTCAGTGTCTCCAAGCACCCCGTGCCCTTTAGCACAATTATACCTGGTATTCTTCACTGATTCATCAGTGCCTTTCCAGTTCTGTCTTTCAGGAGACCTTCAGCATGCCTCCTGTCTGCCGACCTAATCCTGCATGAGGAGAACCTAGATTCGGCCATCTCTGCTGCGGTTCCTCTTCCCAGTCACCGGAAGAAACCCAGAGTCCACAACAGTCCCAAACCAGGTCAGTGGTAGTATTCATATAATCCTCCAGTCGCCCGCACAGACTTCACTAACACCGGGTTCACAAAACCTTAGTCATGACAGTAGGAACTGGCCACATGGACCCGGCCGAAAGTGTTAGTCTGACGCATGACCTCCTAAGCAATATTGCAGGATGCTTGGAAGGTCTGGAGTCGACTCAGCATCGATTGGCACAGTGTCTGCAGCGGAATTCGTCCTCCAGAGATTCTATGACCTTCTGCTCTAAGACTCCTGACCAACTGCAGATTTTCTACCAGATGTTACTACAGTTACAAGAACTTTTGCCTAGTATTCTCTCTGTGATGCCTGATCTCCTCAGGAATACTACCAACGTTGTTGATCCTGTTTTGTCCCATCCAGTTAATAGAGTCTCTTCCTCTGCGCAAGGGAAAGTTTTTCATCAGAGCTATCCACGACCCAAGCTCTCTGAAGCTGAACGTCAGCGGCGTATGGAGCTACATCTCTGTCTTTACTGTGGAAATTCTGGTCATTTTGTTAAAGACTGCATTCTTCGCAAGCCAGGTAATAGTGACAAATCTCAGTATCATAGTGCTCATGTCTACAAGTCATCCACAGTATCCGATCCTTCTGCTGCTGACGGGGGTATCAAGAAGGCTACTCTTCTGAGAGAGACTCAAATTTATGACTGGGGTCCGGTGGTTAAAAGACCTTATCCCAAGTTGGGTGTCCAGAGAAGAATGTTCAAGCCATTTACAGTCACAGAGGAGTCCGTGTCCACAGCCCCAGGAGGGGCGTCTTCAGAGCGTCCAGCCCCAGGAGGGGCGTTTTCAGAGCGTCCAGCCCCAGGAGGGGCGTCTTCAGAGCGCCCAGCCAGAGAGTCTACAGAGTGCTGCCCAGCCAGAGAGTCTACAGAGTGCTGCCCAGCCAGAGAGTCTACAGAGTGCTGCCCAGCCAGAGAGTCTACAGAGTGCTGCCCAGCCAGAGAGTCTACAGAGTGCTGCCCAGCCAGAGAGTCTACAGAGTGCTGCCCAGCCAGAGAGTCTACAGAGTGCTGCCCAGCCAGAGATTCTACAGAGTGCTGCCCAGCCAGAGATTCTACAGAGTGCTGCCCAGCCAGAGATTCTACAGAGTGCTGCCCAGCCAGAGATTCTACAGAGTGCTGCCCAGCCAGAGATTCTACAGAGTGCTGCCCAGCCCCGTGAAGAGGGGGCTCTTGCCTCAGCCCAGCCCCGTGAAGAGGGGGCTCTTGCCTCAGCCCAGCCCCGTGAAGAGGGGGCTCTTGCCTCAGCCCAGCCCCGTGAAGAGGGGGCTCTTGCCTCAGCCCAGCCCCGTGAAGAGGGGGCTCTTGCCTCAGCCCAGCCCCGTGAAGTGGGGGCTCTTGCCTCAGCCCAGCCCTGTGAAGAAAGGGCTCAGCCCGTCCCGGTTCCAGCCGGTCCAGCAATACTCCAGGCCCTGCCTGGTCAGTCCGTCCCGGTTCCAGCCGGTCCAGCAATACTCCAGGCTCCGCCTGGTCAGTCCGTCCCGGTTCCAGCCGGTCCAGCAATACTCCAGGCTCCGCCTGGTCAGTCCGTCCCGGTTCCAGCCGGTCCAGCAATACTCCAGGCTCCGCCTGGTCAGTCCGTCCCGGTTCCAGCCGGTTCAGCAATACTCCAGGACCAGCCTGGTCCGTCTCCTTTGGCTCCAGCCAATCCAAGTATCCTCGGATCCAATCCAGTCCTACTCGTCCAGCCAAAGCTTTCTTCAGTTTCATCCTCTAAGCTTTCGTCTGATGGTTTTCCACCTATTTACTTTGATGGAGATTTATTGCAATATGCCGCTCTGGTTGAACAATTTCTCTCTCGGATGGAGTCTGATCCTTCAGGTGCAGTAACTCTTTCCAACGTTACTCGATATCTGTTCCTGGCATTCAGAGGAAGAGCTTTGGAGTGGGCCAACATGCTCTTTGAGAGTAATGATCCTGTGTTCCATGACTTACAGACTTTCAGTAATGCTGTAGTTAAAGAATTTAGTCCTAAACCTTTGGAATCTGCATCAACGAAGGTCCTAAATTCTTCTGTATGAATTTCTCAAGTTCCTCTAAGATTCAAGATGGGTGTCCGGAGTCCACCCTTGAAGAGGGGGATACTGTCACAATCCTGACTGTAGGTTTTATATTTGGTGACTTACCCCTGCCATCTCTCCTGGATCCTGTGTCTTTTCACTCACGGAGTTAAACAGCTTGTCAGTTTTCCTGAGTTCTCTGCCTGAGAGGTAATAGGTAATCAGCTCCACCTGTGGTGATCTCCTGTGTGAGGCTGAATTCAGTAATCTAAAAGCAAGCATCCTGTGTTTTGCAGAAGTCCAGGCTTCAGTGTTCTCTTGGCTTGCTAGGCCTCATTCTACATCACAGCCTTGGCTAGAGTAGTCACATGACAGTGACATCACCTAATCCTGCCCACCAATCATCAGGGACCAGGAAGTATAAATCAGGAGGCTGAGTTGGAATCTGGGCCAGTTCCTTGTGTCACATACAGCTTTGTGTGGGTCTTAAGCTGAGCTCCCTAAAGGTAACCTTTGTACCTAAGTTCCTGTGGAAACTCTGTTCCCTTGTTACCGTTTGGTTTATTTGTGTGTTGCCATTTGATTTCACCATTTCCCTGAGTCTCAATGTAAAGGTACAGCTGCAATGTTTCGTCTTAAAGGCACAGTACTGAATTCCGTGTTCTCCACTGAAAACCACAGCTGTCGTGTTTCAGTTTTACTACTGTTGTAGTTGGGATCTCCAGGGCTCAGTACCTCGTGCCTCAGCATCTCCGTGCTTCCAGCATCTCTGTGCCTCAGTACCTCCGTGCCTCAGTACCTCCGTGCTTCCAGCACCTCAGTATCTCCGTGTCTCAGCATCTCCGTGCCTCAGCACCTCAGTGCCTCAGCATCTCCGTGCCTCAGTGCCTCAGCACCTCCGTGCATCAGCACCTCCGTGCATCAGTACCTCAGTACCTCCGTGCCTCAGTACCTCCGTGCCTCAGTACCTCCGTGCTTCCAGCACCTCCGTGCCACAGCACCTCCGTGCCTCAGTACCTCAGTGCCTCAGCATCTACGTGCTTCCAGCACCTCCGTGCCTCAGCACCCCTACGCACCCCAGTGTCTCTACGCACCCCAGTGCCTCCACGCACCTCAGTGCCTCCACGCACCTCAGTGCCTCCACGTACCTCAGTGTCTCCAAGCACCTCAGTGCCTCCACGCACCTCAGTGCCTCCACGCACCTCAGTGCCTCCACGTACCTCAGTGTCTCCAAGCACCTCAGTGTCTCCAAGCATCTCAGTGTCTCCAAGCACCTCAGTGTCTCCAAGCACCTCAGTGTCCGCAAGCACCTCAGTGTCCGCAAGCACCTCAGTGTCCGCAAGCACCTCAGTGTCTCCAAGCACCCCGTGCCCTTTAGCACAATTATACCTGGTATTCTTCACTGATTCATCAGTGCCTTTCCAGTTCTGTCTTTCAGGAGACCTTCAGCATGCCTCCTGTCTGCCAACCTAATCCTGCATGAGGAGAACCTAGATTCGGCCATCTCTGCTGCGGTTCCTCTTCCCAGTCACCGGAAGAAACCCAGAGTCCACAACAGTCCCAAACCAGGTCAGTGGTAGTATTCATATAATCCTCCAGTCGCCCGCACAGACTTCACTAACACCGGGTTCACAAAACCTTAGTCATGACACACACCGAGAAATGAATGGGTGATCCTGAACAGCATATGCACACTTTGTCTCAGACAGGCAGCAGGTTAGATACAATCCCTGGACTGTTAATGGGTATCCATGTACTAATGAGTAGAGACAGAGGCAAGTCAGGTACACTGCAAGGTCTGGGAATGAGTATCCAATATAAATGGACAAAGAGTGAAGTACTTCAGGTTAAATTTGAGTTTCCAAGCATTTAAAGAGCAAAGACAGAGGCAGGCTTGGTTTATCCAAGGTCTGATTATAGATGTCCAAGTATCAATGGGCATAGACAGAGGCTGGGTGTGGATGCAAGGGCCAATATTCACACAATGGTTCTGGGATAAGGTATCCCCACTAAACTATTGCAGGATACACTTATAATTGCAGACAATCAGAATATTTTTCAATACTGAAGATGTATTTTAGACACAAGGAAAATACTGTGATTTGTGAATATGTACTAGTATGCTGACACAAGGTAAATACTAAGGGGGTCAATCCAATTACCCATGATGTATTGATGGTTGCACAAAATTGTGTGAATTCAGGCTGAGGGGGTCATTCCGACAAGTTCGCTCGCTGCGTTTTAACGCAGCAGAGCGAACGGGTCCCTGCTGCACATGCGCTGGCGCCGTAATGCGCCTGCCGGACGGCCAAGGGCCGTAGCAGGACAGCGATCGCCTCTGCCTGATTGACAGGCAGAGGCGATTGATGGGCGGGAGGGGGTGAAACGGCGGCGTTTGGCCGCCGTTTCGTAGGCCCGGTCCGGCGAAACGCAGGAGTGGCCGGATCGAACTGGGGGCGAGCCGCAGTGGCTGCGTGACGTCATACGCAGCCGCTGCGGGCCGGGGAGCGAGGAGTAGCTCCCGGCCAGCTCGCTAGCTGCGCTGGCTGGGAGCTACTCCTGATGTGCAAAGGCATCGCCGCTGTGCGATGCCTTTGCACTTCAGCGGGCTGGCCGTCACTGACATGCGGGGCGGACTAGCCCTGTGCAGGGCGTCCTCCCGCATGTCAGGGAACATGATCGTAGCTGTGCTAAATTTAGCACAGCTACGATCCACTTGGAATGACCCTCTGAGTGCGGCCCACGAGGGCAACTTTCACCCTTCATGGGTAATTGGATTAACCCCTAGGAGGAGTCCAGAATATGCACAATGGGAATAACTGCAGCACATAACTTAGTATTAAGAAATATAGCAAATGGCAAAAACAAATAAAATTACAAATAAATATTAATAAGCAGGCAGTAACTAGTTGTGGGACTTTCAATGCCGAAGCTGAAGCTGTGGAATCGACTCATATTACGTAGGCTTCAAAGGGGCATATTTTCCGCATGGCTTGAAAATTTTGCCCCAACCTGCAATGGGTGTGGTTCATTAGGTCGACATAAGTTGGGTCGACCACGTTTGGTTGACATGCATTAGGTCGACATGATCACTAGGTCGACATGGGCATTATGTCGACATGGAAAAATGTCGACATGCGTTTTTTTTTTACTTTTTTGGTGTTGTTTTCTTCGAAAAGTGATGTGGAACCCCAATTAGTGCCCCGCAACCCCTTGCATGGCTCGCTTCGCTAACCAAGCATCGGGCGCAGTGCCTCACTCCGCTACCGCTGCACTTGGCACAAGTTACCGTTCCAAATTGTAGTCCACGTGGATCGTTAAGTATGAAAAAGGTCAAAAAATAAAAAAAATTTGAAAAATGCATGTCGACCTTTTTCCATGTTGACCTAGTACATGTCAACCTAATGATCATGTTGACCTAATTCATGTCGACCAAATGTGGTCGACCCAATGTATGTCGACCTAACTCATGTCAACCTAATGACCGCCATCCACCTGCAATGTGGTCATGAAAATGAGTTCTTGCATCTAAGAAAGTTGGGGTGCTGGGACAGAGCTTCCAAAAACCTCTGTCCCGGTGAAGGGCTGGAATCATTATCACTGTGCATGTGTCAGTGAGAGCCGATGTGAAGGGATCAAGAAGACCTCTTTCTGTTACATTCATAGCCTATTGGCTGATGCCTTCTCTAGATGGTGTTAGCTGCTGATATCAAGTTCCGAAATCTGACCATTTAGAAGCCATGGGGTCTGCTTTTGGGGGTGGAAATGGGTGGACCACCACTGATATCAGAATAGGCATCCTCTTTTGAATTCAAAATGGCCAATGTGAAAGTGTTGTATCCAAATCGAGAACTTTAACATTGAGACAGCCTCTTACTTGGGAGCCGGCTGATATGGGAGGAGTCAATTATAGTGACCTCCATCCAGCAGGTAAGTATCCTATGTGCAGAAGTGGGGATCAGGCAGTCTATATCCTGGCATATATATGGTTTACTGTAGTTCATATTGATCAATACAATCCTGCAGCTTCCACTCCAGGTCTAGGAATGGTGAGTGCAGTGGACTAATGCCTTTTGTTTATTTGAGTAATTTTTTAATTGATATTTTTGTGATCACATCTTCTCATGCACTCCTGTCAATTTATTTAATCTATCTGCATGTTAATAATTCTTAGTGATATAGTAGGGCTAAAAAATGGGGTCCCTTGATAGTGGCTGCAAGTTTAAATGTATTGATCAATATATGAACTAAACCAATTGTTTATTATGGTGAGTTATTAGTGAGTGTAGCGCTTCTGTGATATACAGTATACTGTAACTGACACTAACTAGACATAAGATACTCTTGATTAACACTACAAAAGTAACATATCACCAAGTATATCTCACTTGTATCCAGTAGCATGTTTCCCTCACAGAGACCCTTAGGTTAATATATTTCAACGATAATAATAGAGAGCGGGCTGGCATCTAAACTGTATAGCTTAATCTGCAGCCTACAGAGAAAGGAAGAGGTTAAAGTAACAACCCTAATTATACTCTGGCACTGATTGATGTAATTAATCTATAGGGGCCCCCATTTATTAATAATGGGGTTTTTGATCTGATAATTATAATTTCTTATCGCTGCTATTTGTGGAAATAAGAAATTATCTATGGGCCAGATGTATAATTGAACACATGCAGGGACAGGAGCTTTGATAGGAGCCTCCATCTGAACCTCAAATGTTAAATTCGGAAGTAAAACAGGTTTCGTCCAACAGTTATCATTTCAAGAGAATCCATGCCCCAACACCAAGTTAACTGTGGCACAGTGATTTTTTTTTTTAATGGACCTGGGGGGTAATTCCAAGTTGATCGCAGCAGGAAATTTTTTAGCAGTTGGGCAAAACCATGTGCACTGCAGGGGGGGGCAGATATAACATGTCCAGAGAGAGATAGATTTGGGTGTGGCGAGTTCAATCTGCAATCAATTGCAGTGTAAAAATAAAGCAGCCAGTATTTACCCTGCACAGAAACAAAATAACCCACCCAAATCTAACTCTCTCTGCACATGTTATATCTGCCCCCCCCCCCTGCAGTGCACATGGTTTTGCCCAACTGTTAAAAAATTTCCTGCTGCGATCAACTTGGAATTACCCCCCTGGTGCGTTTATTAGATACAATAAAGCAGTGCTGGATTACCAGCTTGACGATGTCAAGAACCCTGGGTGTGTTGGTTCAGACAGCCCTAAATTGCCAAGGGTCAGATGTATCCATGCTGGTGATTAGGCAATTACTCAACACCTGACCATGAACAGAGTCAGATTGCATGAGGAAGCTGGTGACCCCTGGTGGTGGGGAATGGATACTGCTGGGAATCATGATGGATGATCAGGTGGCAGTAGTCTTCCCCCAGGAATTAGTTACCCTGGTGCACCCACAAACCTTAATCCAACCATACAATAAAAGATCTTTCAGAATTAGATAAATCTCAGCAAAGTATTAATAGAAGGACAGCGGATTAACATGCTAGAATAATATAACAATATAATGCAATATATAACAGCATTACTCTGGTTTTGAGACTATGGGAGGATTTATCAAAGCTTGTAGAGAGAGATAAAGTACCAACCGATCAGCTCCTCTCATTGTTCAAACACAACCTGTAAAATGACAGTTAAGAGCTGATTGGTTGGTACTTTTTCTCTCTCCATTTTATCTCTCTCTAAGCTTTGATAAATCTCCCCCCTATATCTTCTAGCTCCTCTATATTGTCTAGCCACTAGACTTTATTAAGGCAAGAGGATCTCTTGAAGCATTCACATTAAAAGGCCATGATAGAGTTCTATGTATTGAAATGGTATTAGAAGCAGAACAATTAATTTCCAATTTGGAAGAATTAACTCCTAAACATACACTATACAGGTACAGATTAACAGAGTATTTTAAAAGAATATGCTTAAATACTTTATAGTTATGCGCACAATGAACTTCATTCATACTTTAAGTATGAACAATTTCTACATTGAATATTGGGGGTCATTCCGAGTTGATCGTAGCTGTGTAGACATGCGGGGGGGGGGGACGCCCAGCACAGGGCTAGTCCGCCCCGCATGTCAGTGCCCCTCTTCCCTGCAGAAATGCAAAAGCTTCACACAGCAGCGATGCTTTTGCATTTGAGGAGTTACTCCCGGCCAGCGCAGCTCCTGCGGCTGGCCGGGAGAACCTCTTCGCTGCCCCGGGTCGCAGCGGCTGCGTGTAACATCATGCAGCCACCGCGGCCCGCGCCCCCAACGGTCCGGCCACGCGTGCGTTGGCCGGACTGCGCACCCTAAACGGCGGCTTAACGCAACTTCTCCACTGGCTCACTTCTCCGCTCTTATCACTGCTTAGTAAATGTACCCCTTACTTCCCTCCTTGCATCCTGAGCACTTCGGAGGGAGATGTATTAAACACTGTAGATAGATAAATGACCTAACAATCAGCTACCAACTGTTATTTTTGGATACGGTCAGCATCCCAGAGGACTAGATGCCGGTGGTCAGGCGACCGAAGCGGGAATTCCGACACTATTCCGAATCCTGGCTGCGGAACCATCCTGACCCCCAGCACCACAGCCCCCTCCTCATTAAGGTTCAATCCATCGCGACAAAAAAAATGGCGCCTGACTGAGAAGTCCGCCCTGTGTTCCAAGAACACAAACCCTTTCTTCCTACACCAGTCTCTAAGCCACACATTTACCTCCCTAATCTCACTCTGCCTCCCTGCGATAGCGCATGGTACTGATAATATTTCAGAGAAATAAAAACGTAGTGTTTGGCATTTTACCTCTCTCCAAAGTTTTATCTCTCTCTTAGATTGTGACACAGGACAATTAAGTGAAGTAGAAACTTAAACTATTTACATAAAGTTTATAACGCAATTTCTATTTAGACTGCTCCCACAACAGACTACAGTATCTCTAGTGCAAAATTAACTAAATATAGCGCTGTGGCAATGATCCAATCAGGGGAGATGTGTGATCAGTAACTTCAGGCAGAGGTTCCCTGGGTTATCTAGTTAAACAATACTATTTAGTAGAATTACAGATAGGTATTCGCAGTCCCTTTGAGGGGTCAGTTTCCTTGATAAAATAGTTCACTGTGCTTCCCTTGAGCTCATGTCTGACTAGATTCATGGTTTCAGCTAAAAAAACGTCTTTGACACACTGAATGCACTCCTGATATTGATGCAATTGACTTCCTTTGTATGAACACCTGTCTCCACAGCATTATATAGCTAGCACCTTTACTCTGTACTCATCTGTTGATTGGTTACTTTCTGTGACTCAATTTCTTTGTTCTATCCAATGATTGAACCCTACATGTGTGACCTCTTTGCCATGGTCATTTTACTCCAGATATTTCTAGATTGCTGCGCTGTATCCTTACCTCCCAACTTAACTTTGTGGCTCCTGACAGCGGGACCCCTGTGCGGCAAAGTCAGATGCCCGGAAAAGGGTTGCGACCTCATTAAAATGGGAAGTGACCTCACCAAATGGGATGTGGCTCCACAGCAATGCCACAATAGCGAGACACCCCTCCATTTTTGTTGCTGTTTGGGCATGCCCAGCGCTCTGTGAGCTGTTGGTCATGCCCCCAACCCAGCATCTATTCTCTGCTAAGCAGGGCAGCAAGTGACAGGAGCCTCCCAACTGCCCCCACCCCCATACAGTGGAACACTGCCCCCCCTTCCCAGTTGGGAGGCTCTTGATCTTTCTGCACACTCCCCTCCCCTGTAGTGGCATACAACACTATTTTTTGTCTAGAGCTGTAACTTGAGTCACTGAATACAGAGAAAAGTGGCTGTAGTGAGCTGCCCACACATGACTCCAATAAATGGTGCCCCAGGAAAGGTGCATTTTTTAACTTACCTGTACAGTACAGTATGTGCTGTTTAACCACTTGCCTGACATGGTTGCATCAGATGTGACCAAAGCTCACTGTGTGGCTACAGGAAGAGCAGCTTCCCCCCCAGAGCTCTGGGCGCTGCAGAGAGGGTCAGTTCATCGATGGTCGTGATGTTCCAGCCATCAATGTTTCTTCTGATGTTTGTAACAATTTTGTTTAGTGGGTTTTTTTTTTAAGAAAAATATATTGGACATACTTTAAATAAATGTTCTTAACCTAATTTAATCATTAAAAAAACAATTTCTGAGTTGGTTGGGTTTTTTTTTGGGAAAAAATATTACTCAGTTAAGTGGTTAAGCTATTCTTTTGCCTTAGACATTGCTAA
This sequence comes from Pseudophryne corroboree, assembly GCF_028390025.1. NCBI lineage: Eukaryota > Metazoa > Chordata > Amphibia > Anura > Myobatrachidae > Pseudophryne > Pseudophryne corroboree. Next base: position 465,239,647 of record NC_086445.1, read on the forward strand.
GGTATAGAGTACACAAGACACTGCTGCAGAATTGTTTTGTGTGGCTGTGATATAGAGCAAAGAGTTCAAAAGCCACGTGAGCTACAGTACTATTGATTTAACATAATTGTTACTGCTCATATACTGCACAACAAGTGTTATTTATTCTACAGTGTCATTTATTGACCACTTTTCTGCCAATATTATTTACAGACTCTGTAAATGTTTTAAAATATATAAAAGACATGGAATCAAATTATTAATCCATAGACTAAATCATTGTGCAAGAAAACAGACGTTAGCATTTCATATTTCAGGTGACAAAATGTTTTGCAAATACAGTGAGTAAGGTCAGTGCAAAGGTTATTTCATGATGCCTTTCCTTCATGCTGGTAACTACAATGCTTTTCCTTTGTCACTCAATGTCTGAAAATCTGTATGTGAGTACAAAGTAATTTACCAGTATATACTGGCATTGATAATTGAAAAGGACCACATTTTTCAGTGCTCATGCTGCTTTTCTAAGCATTTCGGATGTATATCCTGACTATAGAAGCTATCAAGACTCAGCTTAAAAATAAGGGGGATAAAAGAAAACCTGGCTTTAAGTATTAAAATTGTTCGAAATTTCATTTTAAAATCAATCACTGAGAAATATAAGACGATGTACGTTTATATCTGCCTCTAATTATTCTTTCTGAGATTGCATAAGCTTCGTATATTTGGCTTCTTGTAGTAGTTTGGTCAAAAGTGTAAGATTTAGGGGCCTAGTCATCATGTTAATTATCAGGGGTTAGGTTATTCAACTTGCTGCTGGTAGCAGAGGTGGATAGAAAATGACTGCAGTAATTCAACATTGCTCCTGTACAGATACATCTTCCCTATCAATCCTACTCAGGACCAGATTAACAATGGGGCGGATGGAGCTGCAGCTCCAGGCCTCCCATCAAAATAGGCCCTAAATCACCTGCTGTGTTGCTGCAGACAGGAAAACATGTTTTCCTGCTACAGCAGTGAGCAGACTTTCAAATGCCGTCCGCGAACCTGAATGTCGCCTTGTTCCCCCACCCGGCAGCGACCTCCCACTTCACCTCCTCCTGCGACACTGTATATACTCATAACGGCGCAACAAAATATCCGCTTACCAGCCCTGGCCTCCCTGCGCCAAACAGTGATGTTAGGACGTTCAACATCACAGAGGCGGCACCACCGCGTGCCCTGCAGGAAACACTGAACTTTGAAGAAAAGAGCAGCACAGTGTCAGCATCTGAGGTGAGGAGGGTCCAGCTGGCTGCTGCACTGCTAGTGTGATTTACACACAAACTTTAACACATTGCGCTATACACACACATGGGGGCGTGGCCTGTCTGACGCACGGTGTCCACCTGTGTAGCTGCTCCGACCGTCCATCCCGGTGAGGTGTCCCGAAGGGTCACGGCTTTGTCGAAGCCGGCGGCGCGGTGTGAGGTCCCAGACGGGGGCGTGCGGGTATGCAGCATATGCCGGTGAATTATGATCTAACCATGTGGTAATCAGCCCACGCTGTGAGCTATATGGTACGAGTTTTTTGAATTGATCTGTATGGATGCTGTTTTAAATTTATCAATAAACAAGCAGTCTGCACTATGAGTGCCTTTTCCTTCTTCCTCTATTCTTAGAACCAAACATTGCTCCTGGAGTCCGGAGTCATCATTGGAAAAATGCAGCGGTTGCGCAAGTAATTCCTACACCGTTCACATGATTTGGATGTAAATACCCTCAAATTAAAGCGGAAAGTCTGCAGTTAAACCACATCTTGTTTGTTTCATTTCAAATCCATTGTGGTGGTGTATAGAGCCCAAAATGTGAGAATTGTGTTGATGTCCCAATATTTATGGACCTGACTGTATGTTTGTAGTATAATACAGTATATGTATGTGTGATATATACAGGACCGCAACTAGGGTAAGTCTCTGTTGGCACAACTGACCGCATTCCCTCTCAATCCCCTTTGTGTGTCTGTTTGTCCCTCTCCCTGTGTCCCACCCGCAGCGTTTAGCTTGTCTCCATGCCCAATACCTGAGCTTGCGGTGAGGCAGTGCAGCATATCTGGATCCCCAGTCTTGCAGGCGGGGGACTCTGGCACTTGGCTCTCTGTCGCTGGCTCCCCTTAATGCTGCACAGCAGCATGGTCGGGGAGAGCTGCAAGGCGTCGGGTCCCTTCATCATTCACATTGGAGGCAATATTCATATGAGCAATCAGTACCTGCCATAGGGCTGGTGCAAGTGTCCATGGTGTGAACAATGGTGGTGTCAAAAGTTGGGCAATACACGCTACGATTATCTGGCTGATCCACCTAATATCGGTGGATCGCCTAGATAATTGTAGTGTTTATGCAACTGACTGATCCGAAAATATCAATCAGTCGGGCATGCCAGATCATCAAGCATGTCCAACTGATCCAATATTTTCCAAGAGTCAAGTTGGCCATATTGGGCAGTGTATGTCCTACCGCTGCCGACCGATAGACATTTCTACCTGTTCCTTCATATGGGAAGGAATAGGGCAATGTCTCCTCCCTGGGGCACCGATATCACAGTCCGTACACTGTGAGTGATCTTTTTGATATCTGCACTGTCCAAGGCTGCCTGATAAAACGCCTGTTGGCCTGACAGGCAATTTATCTGTATGTGTATGCCCAGCATAAAGACTGTGGAAACAAGGTTAGGACTCGTTCAGATTCATCACCATCCTCACCAGATTCATCACCATCTTTACTTGTACTGCTCCCCACATGTTCAGATGGTTCAGAAATGGTGGAAGGAGGTGAAAGAGGCTTCTCTATGAGGACAGTGTGAGAAATGTCAGCTGACGTGGACACCCCTAAACATTCCTCAGGAATGACTGATGGTTCTGATTCTGAATGTGCAGTTTGTCTTACTGCCTCTGCAGCTAACTTTCCTTTTGATTTTTTTTCTTTACTACTCTAAAATTAAATGATTTTACATACCCTTACCTGAGCCCTCTATGACCCTGGGCACCTGACTTAGCAGATGACGTTGACGGACTTGCATAGTCAATGTCATGACTAATGGCAGCAGCTTCATGTCAGGTCCGGGTGTTTTTGTGAATCCGTTAACCCGGAACCAACCACAGGTGTAGGTGCTGGGGTATGAAGAAAGCAGGGAGGACGAAGGAAGTTCCGTTTCATATATTTATTAAGATAACAATTCAGTAAGGAGTTAAATGACTAGTTGTTAATCATCATTTTTTATACTGAAGTATTGCAGGAATGGCAGAAATAATATGCTAGAGAAAACTCAAAAATAAATAAAAGAAATGTTCATGGAAACATATGCAAAATCAAGCTGATGAATAAATGTTGAATTGTCCAAATATAAACAAGCTTTGATGCTGAACTGCAGAATGTGTTTAACTGGTTAATGCAGACATGAAGAAATAACTGTAAGGATTTACAATGGAGTTTTGAGAGTTAACTGAGAGACTGTGAAGAATTATCCTTGTTATGACAACATAGAAAATATAAAGTACTGAATTGGGTTACTTGCGGGTTCCGGAGATCACTGTGAAACTGTAGTAGATGACAAGGTGATGAATGGGTTAAATGCAGAGTTGAACAAACGAACAGCTGAGGGAAATGGAATCCTCCAAACTTTGAATGGTAGGCCGACAAGGTAACCTCATGCAAGACTCTGGGAATTCAACTGTTTCCAGTAGGTGAGCAATTAACTGACAGCACAGCGCAGAGCCGGTGGATCTTTCAGCAGTGAAGGCTGCAGACGGACCTCTGGGAACGGAGGCGATATCTGGACCACGGGAATCACACAGGAATGCACGGAGAGAGCTCAGAGCTAGAGCACAGCGTTGATACAACAAAGCACTGGCCCAGAGTAACATGATCCCAGCCTACTTAAAGGCAGCACACACACGGGATTGGCTTACACCTGCCCACAGGTGTTTTCACAAGTGCTCTGTATTACCTATTTGGTCTCCAACATGGCCACCTCCAATACAGCAGACACACCGCAGTGCCTTAGGCCATTTGGTCCCCGCACTCCCAGTTCCCAGACTCTGCATTACCTGTGCCACTGATCACGCCGCGTCCCCACACGGGCGCACAGCACCGCGAGCAACCGCACTGGCAACGGATGAACCCCAGAACCCGCAGAGGTGAGAGACCGGTTCGTGACAGTACCCCCTCTTCTAAGGGTGGTCTCCGAACACCTTTGAACCTTATCAGGATTTTTGGAGAAGTATTTCTGTACCAGTCTTGGAGCATGAACATCTTCAGAGAAAACCCAGGATCTTTCCTCCGGACCGTTACCCTTCCAGTCGACCAGAAACTGTAAACGTCCATATCGGGAACGTGAGTCCACAATCTCTTTAACTTCAAATTCCTCATTCTGCAAAGAGTGAACTTTAGGAGATTTGGACTGGGTAGTACGGAACTTATTGAGAATCAAAGGCTTCAGTAAAGATGTATGAAAGGCGTTAGGAATTCTCAAAGATGGTGGCAACTTGACTTTGTATGACACAGGGTTGAGTACTTTTACAATGGGAAATGGACCAATAAACTTGGGAGCAAATTTCTTAGAAGGAACTTTGAACCTGAGATTGCGCGTAGAAATCCAAACTTGGTCTCCCACCTTGTAATTCGGTACAGCTTTACGTTTTCTATCTGCAAAAGATTTATAACGAGCGGAAGTTTTGATCAACGACTTACGCACACAACTCCAGATTCTAGATAGACGTTGAAGCTCTTGATCTGCTGCTGGAACCTCTAGGGCTGGCAATGGATGGAACTCTGGCACACGAGGATGAAAGCCGAAGTTAATATAAAAGGGCGTAGATTCTGAAGACGAATGGAAGAGATTATTATGAGCAAATTCTGCCAATGGAAGGTAGTCAACCCAGTCATCCTGTGAGGACGATATATATAGCCGGAGAAATGTTTCAAGGTCTTGGTTTACTCTCTCAGTTTGTCCATCTGTCTGAGGATGATATGCAGAAGAAAAATTCAACTTGACATTTAAAGATGAACTAAGCGACCTACAAAACTTGGCCACAAACTGTGTTCCCCGATCAGAGATGATCTCTCGAGGAAGGCCATGCAACTTGAAGATTTCAGAGATGAACAATCTGGCTAATAAAGGGGCTAATGGTAACCCAGTTAATGGAATGAAATGTGCCATTTTCGAAAATCGATCCACTATCACCCAAATGGTATTTCGCCCTTTTGATGGAGGTAGATCGGTCACGAAATCCATTGAGATATGAGTCCATGGTTGTTTGGGTATGGATAATGGATGTAATAAGCCTGGTGGAGAACTTCTTGGACTCTTATGTTGGGCACATTTAGGACATGCTGCTATAAACTCTTGGACATCGGCTTTGAGACGTGGCCACCAATAAGACTGTTGAATAAATTTGAGAGTCTTTAGAACCCCAGGGTGACCCATGAAGGAGGAGGAGTGAGCCCAGGTAAGCAGCCGTTTTCGAAGACTTGTGGCGACAAAGGTCTTGCCAGGCGGAGGAACTGGAGAGGTTCGAGTCATTAAAAAGGACGTAGGATTCACAATGGCTTGATTCGTGGTAGCATCATTTGATTCAGAAGAAGCAAAGGACCGAGAAAGGGCATCTGCCTTTTTGTTCTGAGACCCTGGACGATAGGTGAGCTTGAAATTAAATCGTGTGAAGAAAAGCGCCCATCGAGCTTGTCGTGGATTTAAGCACTGAGCTGACTGCAGATATAGAAGATTCTTATGATCAGTATATACTGTAATGCGATGTTGTGCTCCTTCTAGAAGGTATCTCCACTCCTCAAATGCCAACTTGATGGCAAGTAATTCTTGCTCACCGATTGCATAATTACGCTCGGCCGGGAGGAACTTACGGGAGAAATATCCGCAGGGATGGACTTTTTTTATCTTCAAAGACTTGGGATAACACAGCTCCTACTGCTTCTGTAGATGCATCCACTTCTAGTAGAAAGGGACGATTCAAATCAGGCTGTCGAAGAATGGGGGCTGACACAAAGGCTTGCTTTAAATCAGAAAAGGCTTTGATTGCTTCAGAAGACCAGTTCGTAGGATTTGCTCCCTTGCGAGTTAGGGCTGTGATGGGAGCAGCTAACGTAGAATAATTCTTAATGAATCTCCTATAGAAATTAGCAAAGCCAAGAAATCGCTGAATCCCCTTGAGAGTTGTAGGAGTGGACCAATCTCGGATAGCTTGTACCTTACCGGGATCCATACATAGCTCTGATCCAGAAATGATGAAACCAAGGAACGGTATGGAAGATACTTCAAAAGTGCACTTCTCTAACTTACAATAAAGTTGATTTTTCCTCAGACGTGTCAGTACCTCTTTAACTTGGTGACGGTGAGACTTTAGATCCTTAGAGAATATTAGGATATCATCCAGGTACACTACTAGACACTTGTAGAGAAGATCACGAAAAAGTTCATTCACATAGCTTTGAAAAACTGCAGGTGCATTACAAAGACCAAAAGGCATTACAAGGTATTCGTAATGCCCATCCCGGGTATTAAAAGCAGTCTTCCACTCGTCCCCTGCCCGGATGCGGATTAAATTGTAGGCCCCTCGGAGATCCAGTTTTGTAAACACAGTAGCTCCCTTTACCCGGTCAAATAACTCTGGAATTAAGGGTAATGGATACTTGTTTTTCACAGTGATCTCATTGAGTCCACGGTAATCTATGCATGGTCGTAACCCACCGTCCTTCTTCTTAACGAAAAAGAATCCGGCTCCTGCAGGTGAAGAAGATGGTCTGATAAATCCTTTGGTTAGATTTTCCTGTATATAATCAGACATAGCTTGCGTCTCTGGGATGGATAGCGGATAAATTCGTCCCCTAGGAGGGGTTTTGCCCGGAACCAGGACGATTGGGCAGTCCCATTCGCGATGAGGAGGTAGAGAGTCTGCTGCTTGTTTACTGAAAACATCCGCAAAGGGTTGATACACCGGAGGTAGATCGGGAAGGCTAATTGACCGGAGAGGTACAATTGAGGCTAAACAGTCCTTGGTACAAGATTTACCCCACGAAAGGACTTCCATGGTTTGCCAATTAAGTTGAGGATTATGTTTCTGCAGCCAAGGTAAACCAAGTATCACATCTTGAGAGGCTTTGGGAATCACGTAGAAGGAGAGGTATTCGGAATGGAGCACACCAACTTTCATCTTGAGACATACGGTTCGATGAGTAATTATACCATCTGGAATTCGACTGCCATCCACTGCTGTAACAGCAACTGCTGCTTCCAGAGGCATGGTTTGAACTTTAGACCGTATGACAAAGGCTGAGGAGATGAAGTTCTCGGCTGCCCCGGAATCTAGGAGAGCTGAAACTTTCACTGTAGAACTTGGAACTTCTTATTGAATAGACAAGGTCGGCTCTTTCCCAGAACGTGATTCTAGAGTAACTCCTAGCTTAACCTCTCTTGAATAAGCTAGGAGCGAGAGTTTCCCGGTCGGAGTTTGCAGAATTTAACTAAGTGTTCGGAGGACCCACAGTACATGCAGAGGTTACCCTGTCAACGACGAAGTCGTTCCTCTTCTGTGAGGCGAGAGCGCCCAATCTGCATAGGTTCTTCTGTCGTTACCAGAGACTGTGATGAAGAATCTTGTCGAGGCCTAGGATGATAACGTGGACTGGATCGCTCTGCCCTGGATTTCTCTAAACATCGCTCCCTGTAGCGTAGGTCAAGTTTGTTACAGAGATAAATCAATTCATCCAGTTTAGTTGGCACATCCCGGATAGTTAAATCATCCTTGATTCTCTCTGAAAGTCCATTCCAAAACGCGGTGATCAGGGCCTCCTCATTCCAGTTTAACTCTGAAGACAACGTGCGAAACTGAATAATATATTGACTGACAGGACGTAAACCTTGACGTAGACGGAGAATCTCCAAGGATGCTGAGGTGGTCCTGCCTGGTTCGTCAAAGATTCTCCGGAAGGAAGATACGAACTCTTTGTAATTAGAGAGGATAGGATCACCTCTCTCCCATAATGGTGATGCCCACTCCAGAGCCTGACCGGAGAGGAGGGCAATAATATATGCAACCTTAGAACGAGCTGATGGGAAACTGGCGGACATCAGTTCGAACTGGATCTCGCATTGATTCAGGAATCCTCTGCAAAGTTTTGGAGTTCCGTCAAACTTACTCGGAGAGGGTAACTGCAAGCGGGACGTAGGCAGCATCACAGGAGAAGCTGTAGTGGTAACTGGGACAACCGGAGTTGGAATCTGGACTTGAGACGTTTTAATAGCTGTATGAAGAGTCTCTAAACGGTCTGCCATAGTTTGCATAAACTGCACTATTTGTGTCTGTATAGACTCCTGGTTTTCCAGACGGGAAAGGATATCTGACGTAGCACCGCCTCCTGCGAATTGGTCACTTGACGGATCCATGTGGCCAGTGCTTACTGTCAGGTCCGGGTGTTTTTGTGAATCCGTTAACCCGGAACCAACCACAGGTGTAGGTGCTGGGGTATGAAGAAAGCAGGGAGGACGAAGGAAGTTCCGTTTCATATATTTATTAAGATAACAATTCAGTAAGGAGTTAAATGACTAGTTGTTAATCATCATTTTATACTGAAGTATTGCAGGAATGGCAGAAATAATATGCTAGAGAAAACTCAAAAATAAATAAAAGAAATGTTCATGGAAACATATGCAAAAACAAGCTGATGAATAAATGTTGAATTGTCCAAATATAAACAAGCTTTGATGCTGAACTGCAGAATGTGTTTAACTGGTTAATGCAGACATGAAGAAATAACTGTAAGGATTTACAATGGAGTTTTGAGAGTTAACTGAGAGACTGTGAAGAATTATCCTTGTTATGACAACATAGAAAATATAAAGTACTGAATTGGGTTACTTGCGGGTTCCGGAGATCACTGTGAAACTGTAGTAGATGACAAGGTGATGAATGGGTTAAATGCAGAGTTGAACAAACGAACAGCTGAGGGAAATGGAATCCTCCAAACTTTGAATGGTAGGCCGACAAGGTAACCTCATGCAAGACTCTGGGAATTCAACTGTTTCCAGTAGGTGAGCAATTAACTGACAGCACAGCGGAGAGCCGGTGGATCTTTCAGCAGTGAAGGCTGCAGACGGACCTCTGGGAACGGAGGCGATATCTGGACCACGGGAATCACACAGGAATGCACGGAAAGAGCTCAGAGCTAGAGCACAGCGTTGATACAACAAAGCACTGGCCCAGAGTAACATGATCCCAGCCTACTTAAAGGCAGCACACGCACGGGATTGGCTTACACCTGCCTACAGGTGTTTTCACAAGTGCTCTGTATTACCTATTTGGTCTCCAACATGGCCACCTCCAATACAGCAGACACACCGCAGTGCCTTAGGCCATTTGGTCCCCGCACTCCCAGTTCCCAGACTCTGCATTACCTGTGCCACTGATCACGCCGCGTCCCCACACGGGCGCACAGCACCGCGAGCAACCGCACTGGCAACGGATGAACCCCAGAACCCGCAGAGGTGAGAGACCGGTTCGTGACACTTCAGCATTAGTAGTAGCCTTCATCCCTATCAACACAAAGTGGGGTTGACCTTCACCGACAGCGTCACACAAATTAGTCAGAAATATATATATAATAAATAATTACACACTGCGGTTGACTTTACCGACAGCGTCACACAATACTTGTATGAGTAGGAAATAGTATACTGTGGTCTGACTGGCAGTGTCACAGTACTTATGAAAATAAAATAAAAATTGTATAGTACAGCACAAAAATAATAATAATAATAATAATAATAATAATAATAATAATAATAATAATAATTTTATAATTATAATTTTAGGCTTTTTGGTTTTAATACTTTAATTTTACACTTTTTGGGCAGAGAGAGAACACCCTTTTTACCACTTAACTGACAATTTTTTCCACCCAAAACCGCTTCTGATGCGACCATGCCAAGCAAGTAGTTAAATACAGCAGACAGAGCACCCCTTTTTCAGATACAGCACACAGGGTACCCCCACCCGCCTCACGCCACGCCACACCACACCACACCACGCAGTACTGAGATGGACACGTCCATCCAGTACACTCTCCAATGCCAGAGTGAAGATGGCACAGATGCATGGGGACTTATATAGAATCCAAAACCCGCTAGAATCCGACAGCGGGATGATGATGTTTTACCTCGATGATGTCATCGAGGCGGTTGAGAAAACCCAAGCCAGGCTCTGATCCCGGCTCGGATAGCAAAGTTTGGGTGGGGTTTGAACCGAAACCGCTCATCTCTAATTGTTAACTCCTTCCTGGGAGCCATTTACAAGACCATTTTACACATTTTCACAGTATCACAATACAAGATAAACACTGGAAATCTTCCACTGTCAGTGTCTATGTATTAACAAATCTGTTTTAAAATAGCATTGGCCATGTATCTGATATCACTACAATTACCTTATGACCTTGTGGGTGTTATTTGTTTATTTTCAGGTGCAGGACTGTTAGATAGTTAAGAGATCGGCATTCAATAGGTCAATACCATAGGGTCGACAGTCAAAAGGTCGACAGGGTCAAAAGGTTGACAGTCAAAAGTTTGACAGAGTCAAAGGTTACCATGAAAAAGTTTGTTAAAACATATTTCACCCAAATTTGTTGAAATTTGTACCCTCGTGTGCTCGCTTTACTCACCACGCTCCGGATGCCGTGGTTTGCTTCGCTCGCCAGTTTGTAAAATGGATAGTAAATGCAGCAAAAGTTGGAAATACATGAAAAGATCCTAAAAACACATGTCGACCATATGTGTGTCAACCTTTTTCATTGTTGACCTTTTGACTGACGACCTTTTCACCCTGTTGACCCCCTATGGTGTCGATCTACAGTATTGACATTTTACCTTTTAACTATCTATCTAACAACTACTTCTCTTTTTTTATGGATCAGACATTGGAGATGGACGCAGATCACTACATACACAGCCAGATCTGCGTCCATCTCCTCTCCCAGCATGTGTGAGGCCGCCTACCGATGCATCCACAATTAGGTTGACCCCTGGCAGCGCAGCCTGGCTGCATGGTCAGGCGGTCGGCCGCCATTTTTTAAATCAGAGCTGCTACATGTGACAGCAGCCGCCCTGAAAATGGTCCTGTCCTGCCCCCGTTTGGAATGCCCCACACCCCCCAATGCTGCGTCAACGTTCCCTGAAGGCCACCACTGTCAATCAAACTGCGGCCTCCGCAATGTGTAAGATTGCGAACACGCACTGCAGCCAGTGCACATGCACAGACCAGATGGACGCGGCCGGATCCATTTCAGAATCAGCCCCATTATCTGACTGTTTGCATACCTCCCAACTACTTTACCTCAGGTAAAGGGACTTTTGTGCATGGCGCAGCTGCTTGCCTGCAATTAGTGGGCACTACATTGTGATTAGGGGCGTGGCTTCACAGGGTATGCCGCACCGTGAGTCACGGCTGGTCACCTCATTTCTGTGCAATTCACACATATTAAGTTCATCTTTTATAGAGAAATCAATGAATTTGGGTGTGTACTGAAATTAATGAGATGTCGTGGTATACAGTATCACCTTAATCACTGTATGCATTGTGTACTGTATTCTATAACCTAGGTTTAAATGCAAATTACTTTAATGCAGTATTTCCTTCACTGGGTGTTAGAATGTGAAGCCAGGAATACTGGCCTGTGCTTGTTCAATGACACTGCATTGTACAAGCAATAGAACAGCTTCATTTGCCCCATGGCGTGAACTATATGGGTGTGGTATGGAAGGTAGATAGTAACTAGGTCGACAGTGTCTAGGTCGACCACTATTGGTTGACAGTAACTAGGTCGGCGGGGTCTCTAGGTCGACAGGGTCTTTAGGTCAACATGGTCTAGGTCGACAGGTCAAAAGGCCGACATGAGTTTTCTATATTTTTTTGTGTGTCATTTTCTTCGTACAGTGACTGGGAACCCCAATTAGTGCACCATGTCCCCTTGCATGGCTCGCTTCGCTCGGCACATATTAACGTTCCAATCGTTGTCCACATTGATTGTTAAGTATGAAAAGGTTCAAAAAGAGAAAAAAATCGTGAAAAACTCATGTCGACCTTTTGACCTAGACCCTGTTGACCTAGAGACCCTGTCGACCTAGAAACTCTGTCATCCTAGTTACTGTCGACCAGTAGAGGTCAACCTAGATAGTGTTGATCTAGTTACTGTCGACCTAGAGACTGGATCCCGAACGATATACCTGTCTTAGAGTGAATCTTGATACCTAAAGAGGCATAAGGGCACCATCCTAGGTATAAATGATGCATAGAGAAGTTACAGTAATCACATATCTTCCTAAATAGGTAATAATAATAATAATAATAATAATAATAATATTATAAGATATGTAAATGAGCATGAAGTTATGTTAGACTGATTAAAGTGGGTGTTATGCATCTGTGTAACATCCAAGAGAAGATATAAACCTCCCCCACCAAAAAAATAATAATAATAATAATAATAATAATAATAAAAAAAAAAAAATAATCTTCTCTTTTTGTACAAGATATAAAAGGTGTAAGATTTTGGATATTTGTAGTTCAATTATAATCCCAACCTAGGGGAAACTCGCTCTCCCCCATATTAGCATACTCTGCTTTCTCAGTGCCCACCATGGGTAATTGTTAAATACTTGGTATATTCAATACCAAATTGACAGACTTTTGGTAAATCTATCATATTAATGACCTGTCCATTCTTCCAAACAAGTTTTCCTTGGTGCAGATTTTACCACTCATTCAGTATGTACTGTATATTTGTATTCTGAAACTTTCTCCTTTTATTTTATATTTCTTTCATTGTATTATGTTATGGCACACCAAGGTAACTGCATGAGCTCCTAGATGGCTGGAGTAGCTAAAGGACAAATCATACTGTTTCAAACTCTGCCATCTGTTATGGTCTGCCAGAGGTGCTGCTATTGTGTCTCTGACCTGCAGTACCTCTGAGCTGTCTCTCTCCTGATTACCTTACCCAGCTGCAGCGCATTGCTGTTTGGGGCCTGTCGTGATTGGCCTTAATTTATGTTAAATGTTAGTGAGCCCTGAGAGTCAGGGCCAGTTATAGTTTTGTTTCAGCTCGTGTTAAATTCTGTTGTTCCTAGTCAGTTTTTCAGTCAGTTTTCATGTCACAGTTTTGAGTTCCTGTTTGCTTTGTCCACTTCCTGAATCCTTGTCATAGACAGTAACCTGTACCTCATCTACACCATTCTTCAGCAACTGTTATCCTTGCCCAGGTGAAGTAACTTGCTTGTGTATTTCTTTATTTTTGCTTTTTCCATTACCCTGTATGCCTTATCTGCAATTCTGCTTCAATACAGTATTATTTTGAATCATCTTCCTGGTTTTTGTTTTCGGTTCAATTCCAGCAGTTATCTCTGTAACACATACCCTCTGGCCTTGAACTTGCCAATCATATCATCCAAAAGGGCTGGAATCTTACATTTATCACTCGTGATGCGTTCCACACGCATCATTTGTGATCGTGGCAAACCCATTTTGAGGGGCTCTGGATGGTGACTGGAAGCCATCAGTACCGTGTACCTGTCTGTGGGCTTTGTGAAGATTTCTGTATGTATCTTACCATCAACCAGTAAGACTTTTACATACAGAGAGTTTTCTTATCACTGCATGTATAAGTTAATTTAATAGTAGAAGCATATATCTCTATCATCAAATCTTCAAAGGCCCCAAGGCCCCCGTCCAGAGCAGGAACACATCATCTATGTACCTGGTGTACATCAAAATGTGATCAGCAATAGTCTGATTTTCAAAAAACATCTTTCTTTCCTGTTCGAACATGAAGATATTTGCATAGATGGGTGCCACTGATGACCCCATCGTGCACACCCACATCTGCAAATAAAACTCCACATCGAACAGGAAATTATTTTTGTACAACGTAAGTTCCAACAAAGTAAGAAACAACTCAAGTTTTTTAATAAATTAAGTTGTATCCTTCAGGAAAGTGCCCTGTTGTATCAACAGTGTTTGCAGCACACAGTCAAGTCATTGGGAGGCCGGCTGGTACAGGGAGTCTCTGGCCAAAATAATCGATCTACCTGGTGGTCTAGTCTCATGTTTGTGTAATTTAGGGATTGTATATAGGATCAGAGCTGAATGGACCTTATTGGGGAGCAATTTCTTATCTTTGGCCCCCTTCAGGACATTAAATAACTCTTTTTGTTGGAGCCGCTCTGAGCTTCCTATGTACCCCCTCCTCTGCAAATTGTGACAGAATTTCGCTACAGTAATTTTCCAAATCCAATACCACAATGGCCGCACCTTTGTCGGAGGACCGTATAACAATTTCTTGGTAGGTTTCTAGCTGCTTGAAAGCTTCTCTTTTCTCTTTGGAGAGATTCAACTGAAGGTTAGCTGGATCTGCTGTAAATTTCGTCACAGATTCATCCAACAGCCTACTCAGTGTTCTTATAGAGACATTCGTAGAGATCGGATCAAAGTTACATCTAATGACACTAGATGTTTATGTAATTAATGTACATAGAAAATGTAAATAGTACTAAAATATTTTACAATTGCTGTCAGCATCAAGCATTACACATCGCACACAGTTAGAGGCCAAATGTGACATTGAACTATGAAGTGAGGGGAATAATGGGACTCCTCAGTTTATTTTTGAAACACATGGTCTTTCAATCAAACAAATTACTCTAATAAGACATGTCATGAGCTCTGCTGGGTGATTAAAATATTTACTAATCTATGCAATTATTTTCATAACATGGCTTGTAGCAACAATTGTCACAACTGGCAAAAGTTGTCATCTAGATACAATAATGAACAAAGTCACTGTCAGATATGTTTTGGCTATTAAACCCCCACTCATTCCTATATAAATCACCCTCCATGTGACACTTATATTTGATTATACTGTATATACATTAAAATAATGCAAGTACGATAGTATATTATAATAGACTGTATTCTGGCTCTGTTTAACTAGACATTTGAATACATTTTAGCTTTACTGTCCAGTCCGTGCAGTAAGTCTAGGGGGGGATCCGGTCAGGATCCCGGCATAAAATTAATTTTCTTTTTCATTTGTTTTTTTAAATGTTTTATCTTAATTTGTTAATTTTCCCAGTGATGCCGGTGAGTGGTGTTTCAAGCAGAGATCTACAGTTCCCAAATGAGTTCATATTTTGTAAAATATTGTAAAAATGTATTATTATGAGGGAAAAAAATAACACCAGCAAAAAACCCCCCAAACTTTTGGATTACTAAAAATATATGTTCATATATTTTTGCTATACTGATACCATCCTGAATTTTATGGTGTTGGATGATAAATAGTCACCCATTATAGCCATATGCATCAGGCAGTAGAGATTCTTGCAAGACACAGGAAGTATAAACAACAATATATATGTTCTATGAGGATATTACATTTTTTTAGGCATCAGATACACATTTTCCATACAGTACATGAGTAACAGAAATGTGCCATTTATACATATCATGGACATGTTTCCCCTTCCTTCTGGAGAGGGGTGCAGGAGCTGGTATATACTGTATATGCTGAGTATTGTATGGCATGTTTACATAATAAGTGTGAGTACATATCTCTGTGGGCTAGTTCAATTATACAATAGACAATGACGATGATGGTACGCTATCTTGCTACTGAACTTCTGATTGTCATGAGGTAACCAATTAGGTCCGAGGAAGGACCCCAATGGCAGGATCTAGGACTGTTTTGGCAGTGGGAAGGAAACAACCCAGATGACAGAGGTGTAAGAATATTTGAAATTAATACTAATACTGCACAGACCGGTAATGTAGACTGGAGAAGGCAAAAATTGTAGTCACACAGGTCAAAGTTCCACTACATGTAAAGGCAATTAGTGACAGTATCAAAGGGCCAGGCACTAACGCCCTCATTTATCATTCAGCCCCCAGCCTGGTGCTATTTTCCGTTTTCACTCACTGTGGTATTTTAATTTTATGTTCATCTTTTTAAGATGAGCTCATACCATGGTGAACGTTATTGGCATTTCCTCTGCCTGCGCTGCTGTTTACACTCCAGCAGTGCTGATGAATGAAGAATAGCGCTCCCATTCTTGCTTACTGCACATGCGCCATTCTCTGCAAATTCTGGCACATGTGCAATATTAACTTCCGGACGCCGTGGCCATGGGGAATGGGTTGATTCTATATCGGAGTGGGAGAAGGGACCTTGTGACGTACCTAGGGGAGGAGACCCGTCACCAGGAGGAGGAGCTATGGCCGAACAAGGTACCCGAAAAGTACCCTCGCGGGCTCGCTTCACTCGCCACGCTTCGGGCAAGGTGGCTCGCTCCGCTCCGCTTCGCTCGCCACCTGATTACTAAAGGTAATAGTTGGTGGCGTGGATACTAGAGCAACTGTCCCGCTGGTGTAGCTCCTCCCCCTTGTGTCATGGCTCCTCCCCCTGACGGAAAAGGTCCACTTGGATCTAGCCTCAACCATGGGGAATTGGGTACACGTCCAGCCACACAGGACGTTGCTATGAAAAGCGGAGAGCTGCAGGGATTATGGAACCGTGGCCGGAAGCATCTGGATGGGGTCCCAGGGCATAGCGCTGAGTAGACTACAGAGGGTTAGCTAGAAACAGCGCTGCGAGTGCCAAAACAGGTAGTGCAGACAATGATAAATAAGGAATAGCATGCACCTTCAGTGAGAGGGTGAAAAAAAATAACACAACGAAAAATTTGTTATTTTTAATGAATAAGGAAACCCCTAAATAACACTCTACACGTTATTTAAGGGCAAAAATAGATTGATAAATGAGGTCACAAGTGTGGAAAAGACAGTTCTGTTACCTCTCTTATTCCCTGTACGGTCCTGGAAACACTGTGTTGCACCTTAAAATAAAATAAGAATTTACTTACCGATAATTCTATTTCTCGTAGTCCGTAGTGGATGCTGGGAACTCCATAAGGACCATGGGGAATAGCGGCTCCGCAGGAGACTGGGCACAAAAGTAAAGCTTTAGGACTACCTGGTGTGCACTGGCTCCTCCCCCTATGACCCTCCTCCAAGCCTCAGTTAGGATACTGTGCCCGGACGAGCGTACACAATAAGGAAGGATTTTGAATCCCGGGTAAGACTCATACCAGCCACACCAATCACACCGTACAACCTGTGATCTGAACCCAGTTAACAGCATGATAACAGAGGAGCCTCTGAAAAGATGGCTCACAACAATAATAACCCGATTTTTGTAACAATAACTATGTACAAGTATTGCAGACAATACGCACTTGGGATGGGCGCCCAGCATCCACTACGGACTACGAGAAATAGAATTATCGGTAAGTAAATTCTTATTTTCTCTGACGTCCTAGTGGATGCTGGAACTCCGTAAGGACCATGGGGATTATACCAAAGCTCCCAAACGGGCGGGAGAGTGCGGATGACTCTGCAGCACCGAATGAGAGAACTCCAGGTCCTCCTCAGCCAGGGTATCAAATTTGTAGAATTTAGCAAACGTGTTTGCCCCTGACCAAGTAGCTGCTCGGCAAAGTTGTAAAGCCGAGACCCCTCGGGCAGCCGCCCAAGATGAGCCCACCTTCCTTGTGGAATGGGCTTTTACAGTTTTTGGCTGTGGCAGGCCTGCCACAGAATGTGCAAGCTGAATTGTACTACAAATCCAACGAGCAATAGTCTGCTTAGAAGCAGGAGCACCCAGCTTGTTGGGTGCATACAGGATAAACAGCGAGTCAGATTTTCTGACTCCAGCCGTCCTGGAAACATATATTTTCAGGGCCCTGACTACGTCCAGCAACTTGGAGTCCTCCAAGTCCCTGGTAGCCGCAGGTACCACAATAGGCTGGTTCAGGTGAAACGCTGAAACCACCTTAGGGAGAAATTGAGGACGAGTCCTCAACTCTGCCCTGTCCGTATGAAAAATCAGGTAAGGGCTTTTATAGGATAAAGCCGCCAATTCTGACACACGCCTGGCCGAAGCTAGGGCCAACAGCATTACCACTTTCCATGTGAGATATTTTAAGTCCACAGTGGTGAGTGGTTCAAACCAATTTGATTTTAGGAACCCCAAAACTACATTGAGATCCCAAGGTGCCACTGGAGGCACAAAAGGAGGCTGTATATGCAGTACCCCCTTGACAAACGTCTGAACTTCAGGAACTGAAGCCAGTTCTTTCTGGAAGAAAATCGACAGGGCCGAAATTTGAACCTTAATGGACCCTAATATTAGGCCCATAGACAGTCCTGTTTGCAGGAAATGCAGGAAACGACCCAGTTGAAATTCCTCTGTAGGGGCCTTCCTGGCCTCGCACCACGCAACATATTTACGCCAAATACGGTGATAATGCTGTACGGTTACATCCTTCCTGGCTTTGATCAGGGTAGGGATGACTTCATCCGGAATGCCTTTTTCCTTCAGGATCCGGCGTTCAACCGCCATGCCGTCAAACGCAGCCGCGGTAAGTCTTGGAACAGACAGGGTCCCTGCTGGAGCAGGTTCCTTCTTAGAGGTAGAGGCAACGGGTCCTCTGTGAGCATCTCTTGAAGTTCCGGGTACCAAGTCCTTCTTGGCCAATCCGGAGCCACGAGTATAGTCCTTACTCCTCTCCTTCTTATGATTCTCAGTACCTTGGGTATGAGAGGCAGAGGAGGGAACACATACACTGACTGGTACACCCACGGTGTTACCAGAGCGTCCACAGCTATTGCCTGAGGGTCCCTTGACCTGGCGCAATACCTGTCTAGTTTTTTGTTGAGGCGGGACGCCATCATGTCCACCTTTGGTTCTTCCCAACGGTTCACAATCATGTGGAAGACTTCTGGGTGAAGTCCCCACTCTCCCGGGTGGAGGTCGTGTCTGCTGAGGAAGTCTGCTTCCCAGTTGTCCACTCCCGGAATGAACACTGCTGACAGTGCTATCACATGATTTTCCGCCCAGCAAAGAATCCTTGCAACTTCTGCCATTGCCCTCCTGCTTCTTGTGCCGCCCTGTCTGTTTACGTGGGCGACTGCCGTGATGTTGTCTGACTGGATCAGCACCGGCTGACCTTGAAGCAGAGGTCTTGCTAGGCTTAGAGCATTGTAGATGGCCCTTAGCTCCAGGATATTTATGTGAAGTGATGTCTCCAGGCTTGACCACAAGCCCTGGAAATATTTTCCCTGTGTGACTGCTCCCCAGCCTCTCAGGCTGGCATCTGTGGTCACCAGGACCCAGTCCTGAATGCCGAATCTGCGGCCCTCTAGAAGATGAGCACTCTGCAACCACCACAGGAGAGACACCCTTGTCCTTGGAGACAAGAGTATCCGCTGATGCATCTGAAGATGCGACCCGGACCATTTGTCTAGCAGATCCCACTGGAAGGTTCTTGCGTGGAATCTGCCGAATGGGATTGCTTCGTAAGAAGCCACCATCTTTCCCAGGACCTTTGTGCATTGATGCACTGAGACTTGGCCTGGTTTTAGGAGATTTCTGACTAGTTCGGATAACTCCCTGGCTTTCTCCTCCGGGAGAAACACCTTTTTCTGGACTGTGTCCAGGATCATCCCTAGGAATAGAAGTCGTGTCGTCGGGATCAGCTGCGATTTTGGAATATTGAGAATCCATCCGTGCTGGCGCAGCACTATCTGAGATAGTGCTACCCCGACTTCCAACTGTTCCCTGGATCTTGCCCTTATCAGGAGATCGTCCAAGTAAGGGATAACTAAAACTCCCTTCCTTCGAAGGAGTATCATCATTTCGGCCATTACCTTGGTAAAGACCCGGGGTGCCGTGGACAATCCAAACGGCAGCGTATGAAACTGATAGTGACAGTTCTGTACCACAAACCTGAGGTACCCTTGGTGAGAAGGGTAAATTGGGACATGTAGGTAAGCATCCTTGATGTCCAGAGACACCATATAGTCCCCTTCTTCCAGGTTTGCAATCACTGCTCTGAGTGACTCCATCTTGAATTTGAACCTTTGTATGTAAGTGTTCAAGGATTTTAGGTTTAAAATTGGTCTCACCGAGCCGTCCGGCTTCGGTACCACAAATAGTGTGGAATAGTACCCCTTTCCCTGTTGTAGGAGGGGTACCTTGATTATCACCTGCTGGGAATACAGCTTGTGAATGGCTTCCAATACTGCCTCCCTGTCTGAGGGAGACGTCGGTAAAGCAGACTTTAGAAAACGGCGAGGGGGAGACGTCTCGAATTCCAATTTGTACCCCTGAGATACCACCTGAAGGATCCAGGGGTCCACTTGCGAGTGGGCCCACTGCGCACTGAACTTCTTGAGACGGGCCCCCACCGTGCCTGAGTACGCTTGTAAAGCCCCAGCGTCATGCTGAGGACTTTGCGGAGGCGGGAGAGGGCTTTTGTTCCTGGGAACTGACTGTTTGTTGCAGCCTTTTTCCTCTCCCTCTGCCACGGGGCAGAAATGAGGCGCCTTTTGCCCGCTTGCCCTTATGGGGCCAAAAGGACTGCGCCTGATAATACGGCGTCTTCTTAGGTTGAGAAGCTACCTGGGGTAAAAATGTGGATTTTCCAGCAGTTGCCGTGGCTACCAGGTCTGATAGACCTACCCCAAATAACTCCTCCCCCTTATAAGGCAATACTTCCATGTGCCTTTTAGAATCCGCATCACCTGACCACTGCCGCGTCCATAAACCTCTTCTTGCAGAAATGGACAGCGCGCTAACTCTTGATGCCAGTCGGCAAATATCCCTCTGTGCATCACGCATATATAGAAATGCATCCTTCAAATGCTCTATAGTCAGTAATATACTGTCCCTATCTAGGGTATCAATATTTTCAGTCAGGGAATCCGACCATGCCAGGCCCGCACTGTACATCCAGGCTGAGGCGATTGCTGGTCGCAGTATAACACCCGTGTGAGTGTATATACATTTTAGGATATTCTCCAGCTTTCTATCGGCAGGTTCCTTTAGGGCGGCCGTATCAGGAGAGGGTAGTGCTACCTGTTTAGACAAGCGTGTGAGCGCTTTATCCACCCTAGGGGGTGTTTCCCAACGTGCCCTATCCTCTGGCGGGAAAGGGTACGATGCCAATAACCTTTTAGGAATTATCAGTTTTTTATCGGGGGAAACCCACGCCTCATCACACACTTCATTTAATTTCTCGGATACAGGAAAAACTACAGGCAGTTTTTTCTCACCAAACATAATACCCTTTTTAGTGGTACTTGTATTATCAGAGATATGCAATACATTTTTCATTGCTTCAATCATGTAACGTGTGGCCCTAGTGGAAGTCACGTTTGTCTCCTCATCATCGACACTGGAGTCAGTATCCGTGTCTGTGTCTGCCATTTGAGGTAACGGGCGTTTTAAAGCCCCTGATGGCGTTTGAGACCCCTGGACAGGCACAAGCTGAGTAGCCGGCTGTCTCATGTCGTCAACTGTCTGTCGTAAAGAGCTGACACTGTCACGCAATTCCTTCCATAAGCTCATCCACTCAGGTGTCGACTCCCTAGGGGGTGACAACTCTATAATAGGCAATTGCTCCGCCTCCATCTCATTTTCCTCCTCAAACATGTCGACACAATCGTACCGACACACCGCACACACACAGGGAATGCTCTGATAGAGGACTGGACCCCACTAGCCCTTTGGGGAGACAGAGGGAGAGTATGCCAGCACACACCAGAGCGCTATATATAGACAGGAATACCACTATAAAATGTGCTTTTCCCTTTATAGCTGCTGTTAGTATTAAAACTGCGCCAAATTAGTGCCCCCTCTCTTTTTTACCCTTTTCTGTAGTGCAGGACTGCAGGGGAGAGTCAGGGAGACGTCCTTCCAGCGGAGCTGTGATGGAAAATGGCGCCCGTGTGCTGAGGAGATAGGCTCCGCCCCCTTCTCGGCGGCCTTTTCTCCCGCTTTTTGGTGAGTTCTGGCAGGGGTTAAAATACATCCATATAGCCCTGGGGGTTATATGTGGTGTATTTATGCCAGCCAAGGTGTTTACATTGCTGCTCAGGGCGCCCCTCCCTAGCGCCCTGCACCCTCAGTGACCGAAGTGTGAAGTGTGCCTGAGTAACAATGGCGCACAGCTGCAGTGCTGTGCGCTACCTTGTTGAAGACTGATGTCTTCTGCCGCCGATTTTTCCGGACCTCTTCTTGCTTCTGGCTCTGTAAGGGGGCCGGCGGCGCGGCTCTGGGACCGAGCTCCGAGGCTGGGCCTGTGTTCGGTCCCTCTGGAGCAAATGGTGTCCAGTAGCCTAAGAAGCCCAAGCTGGCTGCAAGCAGGCAGGTTCGCTTCTTCTCCCCTTAGTCCCTCGATGCAGTGAGCCTGTTGCCAGCAGGTCTCACTGAAAATAAAAAACCTAAAACTAAACTTTCACTAAGAAGCTCAGGAGAGCCCCTAGTGTGCACCCTTCTCGGCCGGGCACACAAATCTAACTGAGGCTTGGAGGAGGGTCATAGGGGGAGGAGCCAGTGCACACCAGGTAGTCCTAAAGCTTTACTTTTGTGCCCAGTCTCCTGCGGAGCCGCTATTCCCCATGGTCCTTACGGAGTTCCCAGCATCCACTAGGACGTCAGAGAAAAGATAATAACCCATAGAAATTGACAGTTATTTGGCTCGAACTATTGCCCCAATCTAATTTTTCTCCCCGACTGTCACATCTACATGGTAAGACCTTTATTTTGATACCTCTAGCGGTAGAGCAAATGTTTACATTGCTCGCACATGCTTCTCCAATAGACTTTACATGGGAACTTTGCTTGCTGCTCCACAACGCCCGAACCGTTGTACCAATCTTATTTATCTCTTTGATTGGCACATCAACATTTTACGACCTTTATTTTGATACCTAAACCATATTTTTACATTCAGCTGTTCACTCAAAATAGGTCTCACAGTAGTAAACCTTATAGAATTAATATATAGATGATGATGATGATAATAATAATTATAATATGTTATATGAAATAGTAAATACCACCTTCATGCCTTGCCTGCATCATCTCTCAGTATCGGCGGGATGTAATGGAGTCCGAGATTGCCGGCATCCTGTACCTCCGGGGATTTCAAACTCCATTACATCCCACTGAATATGTTTGTCAGTATACAGGGTTCTAGAGCCTAGGTTCACACATATATTCTCTGTTCCTTAGGATCAGAGATCACACAGGTAAGGACAACAGAAAGGGTACAGCAATACCTTTATTGCACAGCATGCAGTGTAATACAGTAACACATAGCAAGTTATGTTACCAGTTCTCCCAAGAGCACCCTCAAAGCACCTAACAGTTTATGCGTTCACCTTAGCAATGTCAGCATGAGACCGCTTACCCCATCCTATATTGGCATGCTTTGTGGGCTAATGTCTTGACTTTGTAGAGATACAGTATATTGCAGGGTTCTGTCGATCTCGGACACTTCGCAAAACTGAAAGTCACACAGGGGTCTCTGAACCCCCAATGGAGCTATTACTACAGTAATAAAGAAGATGACACCAATTCTTGGCAATCCAACAATGAAGAATTCAGGGATTACGTATTTTGCCAGAACCTGGCAGAAGCCGATACTCCAACAAATTCATCCCATTAGCGAACAGACCCAAAGTTCCAAACTCACTCTATTTAAGAGCTTTCAAATAACCATGTGCAGGGGTGTGTGTACAAATAGTGGGTGATGCTATTGTGTGACCTGAATCTAGGGCTTGGTTGGGTGCTGTTACATAATGTGTAGTTTTCTTCATGTTACCTGCTGAGAACCCCTGCAGGGATCCTAACAAAGTCTCTCCAGGAACAATGTTGACTTAACCATGTTAAACTGTACCCCCTTTTTAACCCCCTACATGCTTTTGCAATGTCACAATTAACACAGATTAACATGATAAGTAACATAGGGGGTCATTCCGAGTTGTTCGCTCGTTGCCAATTTTCGCTAACTGCGATTAGTCGCTTACTGCGCATGCGCAAGGTTTGCAGAGCGCATGCGCTTAGTTATTTTACACAAAAGTTAGGTATTTTATTCACGGCACAACGAAGCTTTTTCATCGCTGTGGTGATCGTAGTGTGATTGACAGGAAGTGGGTGTTTCTGGGCGGAAACTGGTCGTTTTCTGGGAGTGTGTGGAAAAACGCAGGCGTTCGAGTTCCAAAACGCAGGAGTGGCTGGAGAAACGGGGGAGTCGCTGGGCGAACGCTGGGTGTGTTTGTGACGTCACACCAGGAACAAAAAGGACTGAGCTGGTCGCAATGGCTGAGTAAGTCTGGAGCTACTCAGAAACGGCGGGGTAATCGTTACGAGAAAATTAGCGAAGCTTTCGTTCGCAATTCTGCTATGCTAAGATACACTCCCAGTAGGCGGCAGCTTAGCATGTGCAATGCTGCTAAAAGCAGCTAGCGAGCGAACTACTCGGAATCACCCCCATCATGCATTAACAATGACCAGACCATGCAACTTTATTGCAATGTCATATACTCTGCGAACACTAAAAGAAAGCTGTAGAGTTGGGGAATAGTATAAGAGGCCAAAAAATTATTATGCAGTTTGGGGGCGGGGAGGGGGTGAAGACTACCTTGGTTTCTACAAATGAAGGCGTGTCACCGCTGTTGCAGGGGAGGTAAGAGGCCAGGGTCTCCATCAGAGGCCTCTAAGTAGCAGCTGCAGTGACCGGTTTGCGTGCGCCCATGTATCACACAGCCAGCCAATGGTGTTGGAGATGATCTGAATCTGTGTCCTTGGATGCAGTTTGGATCAGCAATGCAGCAGAAAGAGTGACACCTCCTGCTCCATTACCATATTAGAGCTATCACTGCTGCAATAGCTACTCCAACCACATCTGAATGAGGACCAGTGTGTACCCAGCTTAATGCTGTCATAAAGGGGGGTACTCACGGAGCGATAATCTAAGCAATCTGCCTAGATTGCTTAGATTTTAAGCATGACCGCTCCGTGTGTACCCCCTACAGCGATAGCGATGCGCAGCCCTGTGCATCGCTATCGGTGGTGCTAGATTGGTCTGCCATGCAGGCCAATCTAGCAGTTCAAATCAATGCAAAAATAAGGTTCCGTACTTCAATATTAATGTTTACTGCACAAACAAAGTTATTTAATCAGTCCATTGACTCCTTCCAGGTTGTAAAGTCATATGCAGAGCAGAGTAAGAGCAGTAGTTAGTGCCACTAGTATTCGCTAATTGATTAGTTGCTAGCAACAATTAGAAGCAATGTTAGTCAATTAATACAGCATGCTGTTTTTCATAATATCAAAGCAGGATCTATACCGGTGGCTGTGATAAGATTTATTATGAAATGTGATAAATGTTTTTTCTTTTTTCTTTTTTAAATTTGCTAATTAAAAGCACACACTATTTTAATAAGCGCTGTTATTTGTGTGTTTAGTTTGTCTGTTTCTAAGGGTAGAGTACTCTCCCTATATAACGGCTGCTATTTTTAGTGTGTTCTTTTTTTAATTTAGAATTTTATCACACCTGTGCACCAACTCTATTTAGCTTTTAGCGCTAAGCCGTCTTTCTGTTGAGGTTGGTTCAATCTAGTAGTTCGCTCACTTCATCCACTGGGTGAAATGAGCGCCCCCCCCCCCCCGTCTCCCCCCGCACGCTCAGCACACATCGCGATGTGCTGAGCGGTGGGAGAGATGTGTGTTGAGCGGTTCGCTCAGCACACATCTCTCCCACATCGGCCCGTGAATGCGGGCCTTTAGTCGAGGAGACAAAATGACACTGATTGGAATTATCTATCTACAAAACATTAAAAGTGCCTTTTATTCAGGCTACGTGGCACAATTATACATTATGCACAAAAAAGTATATTCTTTAGTACCTATTGCAAATTAGAAGAAAGCATTTGGTTTACATGCTTTTGTCTGATTTACATTGACATTCTTAAATTAGCAGACAGTTTGCATCAAACTTCAAACTCTGTCTTTGAAGACTAGAGATACAATATTTCTAGTGATAAAGATCAACCCTGATAGCACGACACCTCCTATAAAGTCAGGAAAAAATAGATATCTCCGAAATTGCTGTGTTAAGGCCTTTGAATTTGTGCTGCTTTTAATAAAAGTGTTTATTCAGTATTCCAAGCTGCTGAAAAGGCAAACAGGTTTATCAGGCAATTACTGATTTAAAGGAAGTCTGGGGGCTTGTAGAAAAGGATCAGCTCCACATTACACATGAATTATTCCCTTTTGAGCACAAAATTGTCCTACCATAATCTGACAAAGAAATGGCAACCAGCTGCTAATGCTTGGATATGTATTCTGTTTCTTACAAAAGCTGATGGGGAGTTATACAGTAAAAGGAAAGAGAGATTTTAACAATGTATATCATATTTCTGACCTACAGTAATAATACAGTATCTATCTATCTATCTATCTATCTATCTATCTATCTATCTATCTATCTATCTATCTATCTATCTATCTATCTATCTTATACTTGCCTACTCTCCTGGAATGGCCCCTCCTGCATTGCCCAGCAACCCCCTCACCAGCCACCGCTGCTGTCTGAAGTGGGCGGTCTGGGAGGGTCAGATGACTCGATTTGCGATGAATTGCGTCATCATGGCCCCACCCCCTGCCGCTCAATGCTGGTAATCTCGACATTGAGTTGCATGGGGTGGGGCCATGGTGACGCGACCGCGTGGCCACGGCCTGGACCCGCATGAGGCAGCTAGAATATTGGGCGGATCCAGGACGTGGCCGGTGATGAGGTTGCTATGCAAGGAGCTTTGTCCTTGTTTAAAGCTACAAAGTTACAAATACAATTTATTCTATTAAGGGATAGTTTACACATAAGCAATGGGAAAATGGATAAAAGTTAGTAAAAATACTGCTTTTGTAAAAAAAATTATTTTGGGTTTTAATGTGATATCTGTGCAGTCTAAATGCTTTGTGCTTTTACTAATACTGTACTGGGCACAGTCACACATCAGAGATAACTCATGCTTATTTTTACCATTTTAAATATGGGGGAAATGGGGGGGGGGGATGTAATAAGGTGCGAGAATCAGGAAGTGTGACATTTTGCTATGTAAATGATTGCCACTAGACAGTAGAACTCTCCCTTTCTTATTCTCACACCCTGTTACATTTTCCGCTGGTGTTTACATTTTAGAATGTAATTTTGGTAATGACACATTGACCGGGATGTAATGAAGTCCGAATTCAGCGGCCGTGCGGGATGCTGGCCGAACTCAGATTTATTTTTAAAGGGGCAATCATGTACAAGGTTAAACCATGCCTTATATATGATTGCCCCTTTAAAAACATGTAGCTGTACGTAAACATACCTGGCCTCCAAGGACATACTTGGAATCCACCCAAAATGAATTATATCCACAATTTATTCAAGTTTATCATCAACATAGTTAAGAAAGGCTTTTTCCAAATATGATCTAGAGTCAGTAAACTTCTCCAGCTGGAAAACTCCAATTATAAGATGTAGGGAGGAGATAAGTATATACCAATGTGAACCAAATAGGACCGTGGTCAGATATAGCTATCATCTCTATGCCTGAACTGACCACTCTAGGCAACAAAAAAGAAGAACTTAGACAGAAATGACAATGGGAGGAGTTTTGATGGGGATGTGAATAGAATGTGTACTCTCTAGAAGTGGGATGCTGGGATCGCCATGAACCACAGAGATGTAATCTATTCCCCTTTTTAGGAGTTGCAGTGGGGTAAAGGTATTGACGGGGAGTAGTAGGGAGGATACATGGGTTTCAAGACTGAATATTATTTTTATGTTCCCACATTTTCCAAGGCTATGTATAATTTTATGATACATTGTTGTTTTATATATGTATAAGTGGGTGTGGTGATATATGTGGATTTTTTTTATTTATACCTGGGTGAGTTTATATATAGACAGGTGGTTTTGTAGTGCAGGTATATTTAATGGAATAATTCAATACACCTGGAGTCAGGTTGGACCAATGAAAAAAATGGATGTGGTTCTGGCAACAGGTATAAGAGGTCAACTAAACTCAGATACATCCCTCTTTCATAAAGCCCCCAACAAGGAACAAAACTGGTTAGAGGGAATCCTGTTATCAAATCATGCTGGAAAAAGCACTGGCCAAAAACTGCAGAGACACAGAAATTATACTTACAGACAGGCATTGCGGCTGCAGCCGCGAATTATACTAATTGCCCAACAGCGCTGTGGAGCGCTATCTTCCGTTGAGGAGTAAGAATTGAGGACTGCACCAATAATAGCAATACTGTTGACATGAAGTACTTACTGTACCTATTAAGAGGACACAAGTAAAGCTTGCTGAGTCTAGTAATGGAGCTCTTATCCAGGTGACAAATGTGGTGCTTATATGTGTGTGCAACCTTAAGGGGCATACACACGTTGAGATTTGTGCTAGTGATTTTTGCAAAGCGATTTAGGCTAGGCGATTTCCCTTGAACGTCCCGGTGTGTAGATCGCCCATACACATGTAGCGATGTGTGCTAAGCAATCTTGCGGGACCACGCATCACCATCACTATAGGGTGTACATACGGAGCGATTTGTGCTTAATTTCTATGCAATCTAGACAGATCACTTAGAAAAGAGGAGAAAATCGCCCCGTGTGTATGCCCCATTAATCAGCTTTTGGATCTTGAGCCAGCAACCAGCACGTTTTATTAATTTTATGCACAATATATTTATACAGTTTTTAAAGACTATTCCACCTCTATAGTGATTGTTATATATTATTAGATATTCTTATGATTAGTAGCTGTAACTCATTGGCAACTGATTGCATAACTGTTTTATAAATGTGTATTTAGAAATAATAGGTTAATTTCTTGTTATACTGATATATGTGTATCTTGTATTTTTTTGCCATGTCAGACCTGTAATATTTTTATGAGCCCAGGACCCTATTTTTATCTTTTATGTAATGTATTAGCAATCAGATTGAGTGTAAAGGCTGCTACTCAGCTCCTACCTGTTCTTGTTGACCTGTGCAGACTGGGGGCCTAAATCTACTAAGAATCGTGTTTGGTCCCGAGTTTAAACATGCTGGACATTGCTGAGATACATGAGAGTTTTCAAGATCAAACACTCATATTTATACCCCTTTCACATCGCACTAAAAACCCGGTATCGACACGGCATATTGCCGCGTCGAAACGGGTCAGTGTGCGATGTGAAAGGTCCTTTTCAGAATTAGCGGGTCGCCTGACCCGGTAATTCAATCCGGTAAAAAAGAAGGGTTATTACTGGGTTGATTACCGGGTCAGGCGCAGTGTGAATGGGAGCCGTTCCGATGCGACACGGCTCCCATTCACAGCATAGGCAGAGGCGGCGCAGGAGATGAGCTCATCTCCCGGCACCGCCTCTACCCCCGCCCCTGCTGCTGCTGCATCCTCCGCTGCTATGGCAACCGACCCGGTATATTGCCAGGTCGGAAAGCCAGCAACGGAGCGCAAATGCCGGATCCCACCCGGTAAGTACACGTTTCTCTTACCGGGTAGGATCCGGCATTTGCGATCTGAATGCAGCATTACTAAGAATCATGTTTGGCAGAACCATGTTTGCTGATGGTGTATGTAATCGTGTTTAGTCATGTTTAATAGTATACATGTTCCATCATCTTGTGTGTGAATTGTAACGTTCGGCTTAGTACATTTCTGTGTTGTATTCTTTTATATTCAAAGAGCTTGCAAGATGGTTCAATGGTGTATTGAATTTGCAGGTTCTTCTGACGTGTTTTGCAGTTCAAATCATGACTTTACTCCTGTGTTTGGCTTTAGTAAATCTCCAAGTTTGAAAAAAAGGTCTAAACTCACATCAGAACTCAAATTTGGACCAACATGATTGTTAGTAAAGTTTACCCTAGGAGTCTGAACCAGATTGAAATGATCGCCCAGGATAATGGTACCATTGTCTAATCCTGCATTTGCACATAGAAAGCTGGAAAGAAAGCAGCATTAGAGCCAGGAGGGGCATACAAGTGAGCTATAGTATATAGGTCACCGCGCAGTAATAATTTAATAAAAATATATCGGCCTGCTGTGTCTGCTAGAAGAAGAAGATAGATATACACACTCCAGCGCTAAGGAGAGTACCACATTCACAAAATATATTCAGAACACTTCATGCAAAAAACTTATCACCAGTGTGGATAATAGGTCAATCGGTAATACTTAACGTTAGGGAAGTAATCAGCACAAATGTAGAATGGTCTTAATCCGTAGATTTCCACAGTTTACCATTTAAAAAGAACAAAAAATATATAATAGTGCAGATTATTTAAAACAAGATTCAAATTTTATTACAGGAATCCACTTACAAACATGAGGTTTGGTTTGAGCCTGATATTATTCCTGTAGTGGCAATTTCAGCATCTAGTAGTTGCATCGATTCCAGGTATACTTTGGATCCTTCAAATTGACTCCATGATAAGGTGTATGATACAAGTGTTATTACGGACTCTGGACCTCTTGGAGAACAGAAGGACTAGAACTCAATATGCAAGAAATGTTGACAGCAAATAAATCTGTCATTTTATGTTTTTAGCATTTTATATGGGCTTGGGTAAATCTGTTATTTGTTCTGTGTGATGGCTTCACTGTAGATGTCCGCCGCCCGTACACATGCTGCGGCGGCCGGCGGTGATTGACAGGTGAACTGGGCAGGCGTGAGTGCCCGCCCGCCCAGTTCATGACGTCAGTCCCCCGACGGATCGGGCTGTGTGTATGCACAGCACACTGCCCGATCCGTACATAGATATATCTGCAGATCAATTGATCTGCAGATATATCTAATAGTGTGTACCCACCGTTAGACAATTACTAACATAAAGTGTATACTTGCAAGTACATAGGGGGTCATTCAGATCCGATCGTACGCTGCAGTTTTTTGCAGCGGTGCGATTGGGTCGAACTGCGCATGTGCCGAGACTGCATTGCGCAGGCGCGTCGCTCACTGGCGACGACAGTCGCCAGGGAGCGACAGAACTAACGAAGAAAGTGATAGCACCCGCGAGCGCAAGAAGATTGACAGGAAGAGGTCAGCCGGAGGCGTCAACTGACCGTTTTCAAGGAGTGTCCGTCCGAACGCAGGCGTGCCCAGCCGTTTCGAGGGAGGGATCCTGACGTCAGCTCCGTCCTGGATGATTGCAGCGGGTGAGTAAGTCCTGAGCTGTGCAGAAACTGCACAAACTTTTGTTTGTGCAGCTCTCTGCACATGCGAGCGTAGCCCTGCACAGCGATTCCCCCCTCCCCTGTAGGCGGCGACTACCTGATCACAGCAGTGCTAAAAGTAGCCTGCTAGTGATCAGGTTGGAATGAGGGCCATAGTTACCATCCCAAATATCATTTCTTGTGTGTGAACATCCCTCCTCGTGCACTTTTGCCCTCATTCCGAGTTGTTCGCTCGCTAGCTGCTTTTAGCAGCAGTGCAACGCTAAGCCGCCGCTCTCTGGGAGTGTATCTAAGCTTAGCAGAAGTGCGGACGAAAGGATCGCAGCGCTGCTACAAAAAAAGATTGTGCAGTTTCTGAGTAGCTCCAGACCTACTCCTAGCTAGCGATCACTTCAGACTGTTTAGTTCCTGTTTTGACGCCACGAACACGCCCTGCGTTCGGCCAGCCACGCCTACATTTTCCCAGCCACTCCTGCGTTTTTATCTGGCACGCCTGCGTTTTTTCACACACTCCCCGAAAACAGTCAGTTACCACCCAGAAACACCCACTTCCTGTCAATCACTCTGCGGCCAGCAGTGCGACTGAAAAGCGTCGCTAGAGCTTGTGTAAAACTGCATCAGCTTTTGTGAAAGTACGACGCGCGTGCGCACTGCGCCCCATACGCATGCGCAGAATTGCCGTTTTTTGGCCTAAACGCTGCGCTGCGAACGAAAGCAGCTAGCGATCAACTCGGAATGAGGGCCTTAGCTTCTTCATAACTCCGCATTTCTCTCCTTCTGACATAGGTCATCTTCTGATGCTCCTCCTGACTGAACTCTTGTATACATAGTTATAACTTAACCATCTGATAGTATATTCTAATAGTGTTCTCAATGTAATAGATAATTATAGGTTTCCCATTTACATTTCAATGAGTCCATTTTGCCTGGGGTGCTCCAGACCTCATTTTATCAATAGATCAGATTTCTTTTCATACAGTAGTAGCTAATTTATGATCCCTGGCTTGGCCTATAATGGACAATAGACAAACCAGTTTTATGATTGCCAAAGATGTTCTGAGCTCAATTTTGAGCTTTATGGCAAAGGCTGTGAATACTTATGTACATGTGATTTCTTAGTTTTTTATCTTTAATACATTTACAAAAATCTCAAAAAAACTTTTTTTACATTGTCATTATGGGGTATTGTGTGTAGAATTTTGAGGTAAAAAAATAATTTAATCAATTTTTGGAATAAGGCTGTAACATAACAAAATGTGGAAAAAGTGAACTGCTGTGAATACTTTCTGGATGCACTGTACCTATTCTCATTTATGGCCTAAAACCTGTTCAGATCACCTGTGTCAGACATACTGTAACATGCTTGCTCTTAATTGTATTTTATATAACACAAATCAGACATTGATCACGGAACTGAATAATAGCATGGAAGGGAAAAACGCCCTCTATTGCATTACGCAAGCCCAGGACTTATTGTGAAATGTGGGATTCATATCACATAGGGGGTGTTTGGGATAATTAAGCAGAACCGACTTATGAAGGGGATCAGTTACTGTGCTCAGGGCCGGCCCGCCCGTTACGCGTACGTGTAAGGCGCCACACTGTGGAGGGCGCCGGCAGCGTAAACCACGCTCCCAGCCCATGCTGCCTGCTGTATACCTCCAGCTCCTATGCGGTGTATGGGGAGTCACTCAGATGGAGCGCAGTGGAGGGAGCTGGATGTGTCAGCCCCGCCCTCCTGCTCCCATTGGACGCATCACGCATCTGATTGGTCTGTAGCCTGGAGGAGACCGTAGCGATTGGATGATGATGCCGGCTTCTCCTGCTACTCCCACCCCGCACACACGCTGGAGGAGGACGCGTCACAGAGGGATGAGACGGTCGGGAGTGATGGATGTTCTCCGGCTGGCTGCTCTGCTGCTCTGTACCTGGGCGCCGTGTGCCGGGCGTGCAGCGGGTGATGTCTTACCCTCCGGTAAGGCGCTGATAGACCTTAGTAGTGTGCTGTAGGGGATCAGTATTACTGTCAATGGGAGGGGGGATCACAGCATGCTGGGACTTGTGTTCCCACAGCAGACAGCGAGTCTGGGTCTCACAGGGCATGCTGAGACTTATGTTCCCACATCAGACAGCGAGTCTGGGGCTCACACGGCCTGCTGGGGCTTGTGGAGTAATATGATTTTTAGGTTCATGTTCAGCACATGGGCCCCCCTGGGTTAGCATAACTAAACTGCTGCAGAACATCTTTAAACTTATTCAGAACATTGGAAAGTGTACGCTTGCTGCAGGTTATTATTCCCAGTAGATGTCCATGTGTATAGTAAAACCGCTAGCCCGGGGTTCCCATGTTCTGAAGACAAGAGGTCTGTTTTGGGGGTTAAGTTAGCGCACTGGATATGGATAATATGTGAACCAGTATTATAGAGAAATGAGCGAATAAAAAGTACATCTCTCTAGAGGATGCTGGGGTCCATTTTAGTACCATGGGGTATAGACGGTTCCGCAGGAGCCTTCGGCACATTTAAGACTTTTCAACAGTGTGAACTGGCTCCTCCCTCTATGCTCCTCCCCCAGACCTCAGTTTATACTTGACGACACAGAGGTACGTAGAGCAGTGGCCTACTGTACCGTACTGCTATATATTATATACTGGTTGTGAGCAAAATTATGCACTGTCCTACTACTGCGTATATATACTGCGCAAAAAAACTTAAATGCACCACAGGTATGGATGGATAGTATACTTGATGACACAGAGGTAGGTAGAGCAGTGGCCTACTGTACCGTACTGCTATATATTAAATACTGGTGGTCAGCAAATTTATGCACTGTCCTACTACTATATATATACTGCGCACAAAAACTTAAATGCACCACAGGTATGGATGGATAGTATACTTGACGACACAGAGGTAGGTAGAGCAGTGGACTACTGTACCATACTGATATAATTCTGGTGGTCACTGGTCAGCAAAATTCTGCACTGTCCTCCTACTATAGACTACAATGCAGCACAGATATGGAGCGTTTTTCAGGCAGAGAACGTATAATACTGGTGGTCACTGGTCAGCAAAACTCTGCACTGTCCTCCTACTATATAATACTGGTGGTCCTCAGTCCCCACAATAAAGCACACTGAGCACAGATATTTGCAGCACACTGAGCACAGATATGGAGCGTTTTTCAGGCAGAGAACGTAGATATTTGCAGCACACTGAGCACAGATATTTGCAGCACACTGAACACAGAAACTGAAAATGGCGGCGACGCGCAGCTCCTTATATAGAATACGAATCTCGCGAGAATAAGACAGCGGGATGATGACGTTCGGGCACGCTCGGGTTAACCAAGCAAGTTGGAAGGATCCGAGTCTGCCTCGGAACCGTGTAAAATGGGTGAAGTTCGGGGGGGGTTCGGATTCCAAGGAACCGAACCCGCTCATCACTAATGTATATACAAATACATTGTATATATCGCCTATATATTTGGCCAAGTCTGTGATTCTGTGCCTGGCCGTAACGCTAGGTGGAGTCACAGCGCTGGGCGGAGGCAACGGCCTCTGCTCTGTGCCAGCACACCACTAGGGAGGTGGACACAATTCCCAGGGAACAGCCACCACTGGACGGATGCCTTACCGTGGCCGGCCACACAAGAGCGGGATAACGGCGGGTGGGTGGAGGGTCATTACCCCGGGGCCCCTCAGCTGGAGCAGACTCTAGCCTCCGCTGCTACCAGGAGAGATGCTGCTGGCGGCGGAGGCTGGAGATTGCTCGACCGTGCTGCCCGAGAGGAGGAAGCCGCATGCACAGCCCACACTCCGCCCCCGCCGGCGTGGATCCCTCCTGCCCCGGCAACTTGGTGTCCTCTCTCCCTGCTGCAGCGCTCCCGTTGCCTGTGTGACCGGCCCAGGTGAGCAGCGCGTGCAGCGGGGAGGGGGGGATGGTTATTGGCGGTGCCCCCAGTGCAGGTCTCTGTGGAACGTGGTGACATTCACCAAAAGCCTGTTGTCTAAATGCTGCAGCCTAAAAAGCCAGAATGATTCTCACAATGAATCCTACTCCCCCAGCCCCCCCACCCCTCTAACACCCGCATCACCCCTGCTCCCAAACCCCCACCCATGGCACCCCCCTCCCTCCCCTACGCACAGCACCCCTGCTCCTTGCACCCACCTCCCACCCAACCGCACCACCCCGGCATCTAGCCCCTTCCCCCCCCCCCTGGAGCACCCCTGGACCCGCCCCTCCCCCCCCAACACCCACGCACCTCCCCCTCCACCACCCGCAACATCACCACAGCCGGCCCTCCCCAACTGCTTTATCCCCACACCCACCCACAGCGCCCTAGAATCCCCTCCCCCATCCGCTCCATCCCCGCACCTGCCCCTTCCTGCCCGCGGCGCTTCCGCACCCCCACCGCAGCCCCGCAGCCACCACTCCCCCACCCACAGCACCTCCGTCCCGTCCCTCACCCCCATCATCTATAGACACCTTCCCCCATTCGCGGACCTACCACACCATCCCCTCCACCACCACCCCCAGCACCTCTGGACCACCACCCACAGCAGCTCAGGACCCCCTTCCCCATCCATGGCTCCCCTGCAGCCACCCGCAGCATCTACATACCCCATCCCGCACCCACACCTCCCCCACCCGCAGCACTTCTACAACCCATCACCCAACCTCCCCCCCTGCAAGCCCAATTCCCCCTACACCCCCCCACTACATCGCCCCTCCCCCACGCACAGCACCTCCAGACCCCCTCCTTCATCCACAGCCTCCCACACCTGCCCCTCCACCACCAGCAGCATCTACAGACCCCATCCACCCCCCTCACACCCCTGCAACCCCACCCGCAGCATCCCCACTCCCGCCCCTCCCCCACCGCTGCACCCCCGGCTCTACCCTGACCGCGGTATCCCCGCACCAGCACCCTCCCCCACCCACCGCAGCAGCACAGCCTGCCCGCCACAACCGCCGTAACCCCGTACCCACCCCTCACTCATCCATAGCGCCCACGGACCCCCTCCCCCATCCATGCCATCCCCGCACCCGTCCCTCCCCTGGCTACTGCACATCCACATCACCTACCCCATCCAGATCACCTCCACACCTGCCACTCCCCCGACCACAGCACCTACCCATCCGCATTATCTACACACACCCTCCCCATCTGCGGACCTCCCCCACCTGCCCCTCCCACAACCCCAACACCTCTGGACCACCACCCAAAGCACCTCCGGACTCCCTCCCCCATCCACAGCTCCCCCGCATCCCCCATCCGTCCCATCCCACACACACCTCCCCCACCCACAGCACTTCTGAAACCCATCACCTATGCTCACCCCCCTGAACCTCCAAACGCACACCCCTACATCGCCCCTCCCACACACACATCACCTCCCTACCTCCTCCTTCATCCACAGTCCCCCGCACCCACCCTCCCCCCACCAACAGCATCTACACTCCCAATCCGCACCCGTCCCATCCCCACCCGCAGCACCTCTAGACCCCCTCTCCCATCTGCGCACCCTCCACACCTCCCCCTCCCCCACCCACAGTACCTCTGCACCCTTTCCGCCACCCGTGCACCTGCACCCACCCCTCCGCCACCCGCAACACCTCTGGGCCCCCTCCCACACCCACCCCTCCACCACACGTAGCACCTCGGACACCATCCGCAGCCGCTACAAGTGATTCCCTGATTCGGGGTGATCAGCCGCACGGATAGGCACCTCCACCTCACTGCACCCACCCCCTTTCCAAACTCCCCCCACAGACACTGAACTTCTGTCACTATAGTTGCTACCAATGGACATTGGATTAATAAGAAACACTAATATTGTGTCCATTATGTGTCTAAGCGACACTGCTACCTGTGGCCATTGTGTATAAGTGGCGCTGCTACCTGTGGGCACTTTGTGTATAAACACAGCTACTACCTGTGGCCATTGTATCTAGAACCAACTCTGCTACCTGTGGGCACTGTGTGTATAAGCGACACTGCTACCTGTGGCCATTGTGTATAAGTGGCGCTGCTACCTGAGGGCACTGTGTGTATAAGCAGCTCTGCTACCTGTGGGCCCTGTGTGTATATGCGGCTCTGCTACCTGTGGGTATTGTGTGTATACGCGCCTCTGCTACCTGTGGCCACTGTGTGTATAAGTACCTCTGCTACCTGTGGGTATTGTGTGTATAAACAGCTCTGGTACCTGCGGCCACTGTGTGTATAAGCGTCTCTGCTACCATTGGGCACTGTGTGCATAAGCTCCTCTGCTACCTGTAGGTATTGTGTGTGTATAAGCGGCTCTGCTACCTGTGGGTATTGTGTGTATAATCGGTTCTGCTACCTGTGGGTATTGTGTGTATAAGTGGCTCTGCTACCTGTGGGCACTGTGTGTATAAGTGCCTCTGCTACCTGTGGGTATTGTGTGTATAAGCGGCTCTGCTACCTGTGGGTATTGTGTGTATAAGCAGCTCTGCTACCTGTGGCCATTGTGTGTATAAGCGCCTCTGCTACCTGTGGGTATTGTGTGTATAAGCGGCTCTGCTACCTTTTGGGTATTGTGTGTATAAGCGGCTCTGCTACCTGTGGCCATTGTGTGTATAAGCACCGCTGCTACCTGTGGCCACAGCACTTTGGTGTCCTATCTACAGTGCATTGCTGTTAGTCATCTGGTACTTCATGATGCAGACACTAGCAGTTTATACTACACCATAGGTTCTCAAACTCGGTCCTCAGGACCCCACACAGTGCATGTTTTGCAGGTAACCCAGCAGGTGCACAGGTGTATTAATTACTAACTGACACATTTTAAAAGGTCTGCAGGTGGAGCTAATTATTTCACTTGTGATTCTGTGAGGAGACCTGCAAAACATGCACTGTGTGGGGTCCTGAGGACCGAGTTTGAGAACCTGTGTACTACACTATGTTATTCATTGTGCCCTGCGGCCACTCTGCACGCCCTCACAAAGGGCTACGCCCCCTTGACAATCGCACGCCCTTCCCCCTTGCAATATTTACCCACTGCCATAAAACCATTTTCAGGTAATACTCAAGATAATAACAATTATAGCACAGCTGAAGCCCGTGCAGGGGTTAACGGGTCGTAGCCTCTTGCAACGGTATTTTCTCTCTAACACCTTGCTTCTCTTTATCCTCTCCCTACCACCCTTCCACTGCCTATCCTTTACCGATCGCACAGCGTTTCTGTACATTCCCTTTCTCCCCCCCTACGCCTCTCTATCTTTTCTCAACCGGACCCCATTTCTGTATGCCCTCTATACTACCCTGCATTTCTGGATCTGTTATCTACCGGCCTGCGTATGTTCAAAGGCCTGCAGGAGTTAACGGGGCGTAGCCCATTCCGAAGATGTGAAGAGCGCCCGTAGGGCGCTATGAATCACCTAGTATATATATAATAAGCCACCCCTGCAGCATCAAATTGCCTCTGCCCGGGTGGTCTTACACTATAAAATAATAGCCACACTTTGGGTCATATACTTGTGTATTTCTAAACGTACCAACATTACAGCATACTGTGTTATTGCACACTATCACCAAATTAATAAACCCACTAATGGACTACAAATTAGCAGAATATAATAGAATGCTCAGTGATAGCCTGCTATAAAGTCTTATCAGGGTATGCATGTGTAACATGAGAACAAGGGGAAATCTACAGTGTATATATATATATGAAAGGCAAAAAAGGAGATTGACTCACTGACTCATCACGAAATCTCTTAAGGGGGGTACTCACGGAGCGATATTCTAAGCAATCTGACTAGATTGCTTAGAATATCGGCATGATCGCTCCGTGTGTAGCCCCCTCGGCGATAGCGAAGCGCGTCCCCGCACATCGCTATCGCTGCTGCTAGATTGGCCTGCATGCAGGCCAATCTAGCGGGTCGCTCACTTCACCCACTGGGTGAAATGAGCGGCCCCCCCGTCTCCCCCCGCACGCTCAGCACAGATCGCGCTGTTCTGAGCGGCAGGAGAGATGTGTGCTGAGCGGTTCGCTCAGCACACATCTCTCCAGCATCGGCCCGTGGGTACTGGGGTTTAATCTATACATTTAGAAGACAGGACCAATGTGAAAGATGAACAATGTGGAAGATGAGCAGTTTCCCTTTAACTTCCCAGAGCCCTGACAAACGAAATTGAGTGTACACAGTCACACTAAGCAATTTTTCAAACAATTTGAAAGACAAAAATATCTTTGGAATTGACACCCTTTTCACATATTTTAATATTAAGGAGGCATTTTTGGGTGTGTGGGCAGGGCTGTAGAAGGGGAAACCAATGAAATTTTTTTCACCCACTGCCCCACCAATTTCCACTGTGCCACCAACTAAAATTATATATATATATATATATATATATATATACACATATCTATCTATCTATCTATCTATCTATCTATCTATCTATCTATCTATCTATCTATCTATCTATCTATCTGTGGGCAGTGAGAGAAATTATGACATTGACGGATGGAGACTCTGGGCAGTGACTGAGCGCATGCGGCTCCCATTAGTGGCTCAGCTAGAATGGAACTGCTGCCGGGGAGGAGGAGCAACGTCGCATCGTGGCTCCGTACACACATGCCGTGATGAGCAATGTCAAGTGACATTGCTCACATTGAGCATGCTGCATGGCCCACCGCCGACCTCCAATCAATGAGCGCGGGTGCACGCATTGTTGATTGGTAGAGCCATACACACTAGACGATGTGAACGATACATCGTTCACAATCATTGTTATCCGCCATATCAGCCAGAATAGTCGTCAAGTGTGTATGGCCCTTTAAACCACAAGGCCTACAATCTTGAAACTTGGCAGGTAGCTTCTCCTTAGGTCCCAGGTGCTTGCTAAGAACCGGTTTTACAAATGTCACTGTCCAGCTACGGAAATTGCCAAAAATGTATGTATGTATGTATGTATGTATGTATGTATGTATGTATGTATGTATGTATGTATGTGTATATGTATATTCTAGCATAACTCTGGAATGCCTGCAACATTTTACACCAAACTTGGTACCCATATAACTTACAATCTGGGAACAAACACTGTGGGGGTAACACACCCCTAGGGGTGGGCTAGCAGCAGAGACTATATCAGGACATGCCTGATATGTCAGTGACGACAGGGTCGCATGTGACAGTGGTAGGGACATGATGTGAGGAGGGGAATGGAGGTAGCAGGAAGCCTCACACTGAGAGTTATATAGTGGGAGGAGCAGGGTCCCCAGCAGCACAGAGTATATTAGGAGGTGAATAATATGTCAGGCAGGACAGGGCTGCATGTGACAGGGGCAGTGACATGACGTGAGGAGGGGAATGGAGGTAGCGCGAACCCAGGGCTGTTTCTAGTCAATCTGGCTCCCAGTGCAAGATTTCAAAATGCCCCCCCCCCCCCCGACACAAAAAAATGCTGCCCCATAGATATAAAAAGAACAAGCATGGCGCGCGCTCCCTGCAAGGGTGTGTGGCCTCATTAAAATGGGCGTGGTCTCATCTGATCTAATCATCACGGCCACCACAGGAAAAAAAAAGAGTCCCCATTTTACACAGTACGACAGGCAAGAGTCCCCATTTTACACATTACAGCAGGCACGTGTCCCCATCTTACACATTACGGCAGGCAAGAGTGCCCATATTACACATTACGCAGGCAAGTGTCCCCATTTTACACAGTACGGCAGGCAAGTGTCCCCATTTTACACAGTATGGCAGGCAACAGTCCCCATTTTATACAGTACGGCAGGCAACAGTCCCCATTTTATACAGTACGGCAGGCAAGTGTCAAGTGGGGGGGAAGGAAGGGAGAGGGAGGGGAGGAGAGAGAGAGAGACAACTTACATATGAAGAGGATCTTCCCGCTCTTCGGGTCGGGCCGCCTCTCCTTCCTCGCGCCGGCCGCCTCCTCCTTCCAGCTTGGCTCTCCCTCCTCTTGTCATCGGTACTCTTGCTCAGAGGGCGGAGTTTCATGGAATGATGCGATTGCGTCGTGACGTCACGACGCAACCGTGTCATTCCACGAAACTCCGCTCCCCGAGCAGGAGTACTCGGGAAGAGGGAGGAGGGGGAAACAGGGACCCGCAAAGTGCCGCGGCGGGTGCCCCGTGCGGTTGCACGGCTCGCCCGCCGCAAGAAATGGCACTGCGTGAACCCACACACTGAGAGTTATATAGCGGAAGTAGCAGGGTCTACCAGCAGCACAGAGTATATCAGGAGATGCATAATGTGCTGCGCTATATAAGAAACTGTAAATAAATCGATAATTTCACAGGGGCACTGACATGATGTGAGGAGGAGAATGTAGGCAGCAGAAAGCCACAGACTGAGGGTTGTATAGTGGAAAGAGCAGGGTCCATTGGGGGACCAAAAAGGCTTTCAGCCACTATACAAAGTGGGTCAGGGAAGCAAGATATGCCTATATACTAGATCTCCTACCAACGTAAATTAATGAACAACTATAATTCTAATTTACTATCCTCATCCCGTAGCAAAGCACGGGTATTCAGCTAGTAGATTTATATAGTTACAATTGTTGCAGCTCAGTACATCAGACCATAATGTACAGGGGGCTACACACAGAGATATCCGTGTTTAAATTCTAGAAATCAAGTACGGATCTCTCCATGTGTAGGGTACCGGCGACAGTGATGCGCTGTCCTGTGCGATGCTGTCGCTGGTTCTAGATTTGGCACGCATGCATGCCAAATCTAGTGAGATCGCTCATTTCACCGCTGGGTGAAATGAGCATCCCCCCCCGTCCCTGTCCCCCCCTTCGCTCAGCACACACTGCGCTGAGTGGGGTGTAGCAAACTTTTTTTCCCTAACGTCCTACAGGAAGCTGCGACTCCGTAAGGACCATGGGGAATAGACGGGCTCCGCAGGAGGCATGGGCACTTTAAGAAAGACT
The DNA here is from genome assembly GCF_028390025.1 of Pseudophryne corroboree. NCBI lineage: Eukaryota > Metazoa > Chordata > Amphibia > Anura > Myobatrachidae > Pseudophryne > Pseudophryne corroboree. The sequence continues at coordinate 465,281,729 of NC_086445.1, forward strand.
TTGGACTCTGGGTGTGCACTGGCTCCTCCCTCTATGCCCCTCCTCCAGACCCCAGTTTTAGACTGTGCCCAGAGGAGAATGGGTGCACTGCAGGGAGCTCTCCTGAGTTTCCTGCTTAGAAAGCATTTTTGTTAGGATTTTTTCTCTTTTTCAGGGAGCACTGCTGGCAACAGGCTCCCTGCATCGATGGACTGAGGAGAGAGGAGCAGACCTACTTAAATGATAGGCTCTGCTTCCTCGGCTACTGGACATCATTAGCTCCAGAGGGAGTGAACACAGGTTCGTCCTGGGTGTTCATCCCAGAGCCGCGCCGCCGTTCACCTCACAGAGCCAGAAGAAACGAAGACAGAAGACGTCTCAGGCGGCAGAAGCCTTCGGTGCTTCACTGAGGTAACGCACAGCACCACAGCTGTGCGTCATTGCTCCCATACACCTCACACACTCCGGTCACTGTAAGGGTGCAGGGCGCATGGGGGGCGCCGTGGGCAGCAATAAAACACCTCTCCTATGGCAAAAGTCTATATACATGTACAGGTGGGCACTGTACATGTATATAAAAGAGCCCCCGACATTTTTTAGTAAGTTTGAGCGGGACAGAAGCCCGCCGCCGAGTGGGTGGGGCTTCTCCCTCAGCACTCACCAGCGCCATTTTCTCTCCACAGCACCGCTGAGAGGAAGCTCCCCGGACTCTCCCCTGCTTGACACACGGTGAAAGGGGGTTTTAAAGTAGAGGGGGGGCACATTATTGGCGTTTATACATTAAGCAGCGCTACTGGGTAAACAATCTGTGTTTTTCTCCAGGGTTATATAGCGCTGGGGTGTGTGCTGGCATACTCTCTCTCTGTCTCTCCAAGGGGCCTCAGGGGGAACCTGTCTTCAGAGAAGAGATTCCCTGTGTGTGTGAAGTGTGTCGGTACGTGTGTGTCGACATGTTTGACGAGGAAGGCTCACCTAAGGAGGAGGGGGAGTGCATGATGGTCAGATCGCCGTCGGCAACGCCGACACCGGACTGGGTGGATATGTGGAATTTCTTGAATGCAAATGTAAATTTACTGCATAAACGATTAGACAAGGCTGAAGCTAGGGATCAGTCAGGTATTCAGACCATGCCTGTCCCTGTGGCACCAGGACCTTCGGGGTCTCAAAAAAGCACCATATCCCAGATCACTGACACAGATACCGACACAGATACTGACTCTAGTGTCGACTATGAGGATGCAAAATTACAGCCAAAGGTGGCGAAAGGTATTCGTTACATGATTATTGCCATTAAAGAGGTTTTGCATATCACCGAGGAACCCCCTGTCCCTGACACGAGGGTACACATGTATAAAGGGAAAAAGCCTGAGGTCACTTTTCCGTCCTCATTTGAACTAAGCGACTTGTGCGAAAAGGCTTGGGAATCTCCAGATAGGAGACTACAAGTTCCCAAAAAGGATTCTTATGGCGTATCCCTTTCCACAAAAGGACAGGATACGATGGGAATCTTCGCCGAAGGTAGACAAGGCGCTGACACGCTTATCCAAGAAGGTGGCACTGCCTTCTCAGGATACAGCTTCCCTCAAGGATCCTGCTGATCGTAAGCAGGAGGTTACCATGAAGCACTTTTACACACATTCCGGTACTATCGTTAGACCGGCTATGGCATCGGCCTGGGTGTGTAGTGCTGTCGCAGTATGGACAGATTCCTTATCTACGGAACTTGACACCCTTGATAAGGATACCATTCTAATGACGCTAGAGCATATCAAAGATGCTGCTTTACATATGAGGGATGCTCAAAGAGACATTTGTTTACTAAGCTCCAGAATAAATGCTATGTCTATTTCTGCTAGGCGACTCCTGTGGACCCGACAGTGGACGGAGGATGCCGACTCAAAGCGGCATATGGAGTCGTTGCCTTACAAGGGGGAGGAGTTGTTTGGAGAAGGCCTCTCGGACCTTGTCTCTACTGCTACGGCCGGTAAATCGAATTTCTTACCTTATGTCCCCCCGCAGCATACTAAAAAGGCACCTCATTATCAAATGCAGTACTTTCGTTCCAATAAAAGCAAGAAGGTACGGGGATCGTCCTTCCTTGCCAGAGGAAAAGGCAAGGGAAAAAAGCTGCATGCAGCTAGTTCCCAGGAGCAGAAGTCCTCCACTACATCTGCAAAGTCCACCGCATGACGCTGGGGCTTCCCGGGGGGAGTCAGCTCAAGTGGGGGCACATCTTCGATTTTTCAGCCAGGTCTGGGTTCACTCACAGGTGGATCCCTGGGCTATAGAGATTGTTTCTCCGGGATGCAGGCTGGAATTTGAAGACGTGCCTCCTCGACGGTTTTTCAAATCGGCTCTGCCAGCTTCCCCGTCAGAGAGGGAGTTAGTGTTGACTGCAATTCAAAAATTGTATCTTCAACAGGTGATAGTCAAAGTTCCTCTTCTCCAGCAAGGAAAGGGATATTACTCATCCCTGCTTGTGGTCCCGAAACCGGACGGTGCGGTCAGGCCCATTTTTAATCTAAAATCCCTGAACTTGTACTTGAAAAAGTTCAAGTTCAAGATGGAAACGCTCAGAGCGGTCATCGCCAGCCTGGAGGGGGGGGGGGGGGATTGGATGGTGTCCCTGGACATAAAGGATGCATACCTTCATGTTCCGATTTTCCCTCCTCACCAGGCGTTCCTGAGATTTGCAGTACAGGACTGTCATTACCAATTTCAGACGTTGCCGTTTGGGCTTTCCACAGCCCCGAGAATTTTCACCAAGGTAATGGCGGAAATGATGGTGCTCCTGCGCAAGCAGGGTGTCACAATTATCCCATACTTGGACGATCTCCTCATAAAGGCGAGATCTCGGGAGAAGTTGCTGGACAGCGTGTCGCTGTCGGTGAGGATGTTGCAGGGGCACGGCTGGATTCTCAATATACTGAAGTCCCAGCTAGTCCCTACAACGCGCCTGACCTTTCTGGGTCTGATTCTAGACACAGACCAGAAAAAGGTTTTTCTTCCGATGGAAAAGGCTCAGGAGCTCATAGCCCTGGTCAGGAACCTATTAAAGCTAAAAAAGGTTTCAGTGCATCACTGCACGCGTGTCCTGGGGAAGATGGTGGCATCGTACGAGGCCATCCCCTTCGGAAGGTTCCATGCGAGGACCTTTCAATGGGATCTACTGGGCAAATGGTCCGGGTCCCATTTACAAATGCATCAGAGGATCACCCTGTCTCCCAGAGCCAGGGTATCTCTCCTGTGGTGGCTGCACAGTGCTCACCTCCTAGAAGGCCGCAGGTTCGGAATTCAGGACTGGATCCTGGTGACCACGGACACAAGCCTCCGAGGTTGGGGAGCAGTCACACTGGGAAGAAATTTCCAAGGTCTCCGGTCGAATCTAGATACTTGTCTCCACATCAACGTCCTGGAGTTGAGGGCCATATACAACGCCCTACGCCAGGTGGAGGCATTGCTTCGGGACAAACCGGTTCTGATTCAGTCAGACAATGTCACAGCAGTGGCTCATGTAAACCGCCAAGGCGGCACAAGGAGCAGTGCGGCCATGGCAGAAGCGACCAGATTCTTCGCTGGGCGGATGGCCATGTAAGCGCCCTATCAGCTGTATTCATCCCGGGGGTGGACAACTGGGAAGCGGACTTACTCAGCAGGCATGACCTGCATCCGGGAGAGTGGGGACTTCATCAAGAAGTCTTCGCACAGATCGTGGGTCGGTGGTGACTGAGATAGACATGATGGCGTCCCGTCTCAACAAAAAGCTAAAGCGGTATTGCGCCAGGTCAAGGGACCCTCAGGCGGTAGCGGTGGACGCTCTAGTGACACCTTGGGTGTTCAGATCGGTCTATGTGTTCCCTCCTCTACCTCTCATACCCAAGGTGTTGAGAATAATAAGACTAAGAAGAGTAAGAACAATCCTCATTGTTCCAGATTGGCCACGAAGGACTTGGTATCCGGATCTGCAAGAGTTGCTCACAGAAGATCCGTGGCCTCTTCCTCTAAGACAGGACCTGCTGCAGCAGCAGGGGCCCTGTCTGTTCCAAGACTTACCGCTGCTGTGTTTGACGGCATGGTGGTTGAACGCCGTATCCTAGCGAAAAAAGGTATTCCGGAGGAGGTCATTCCTACCCTGATCAAGGCTAGGAAGGACGTGACATTGAAACATTATCACCGTATATGGCGAAAATATGTTTCTTGGTGTGAGGCCAGGACTGCTCCTACGGAGGAGTTCCATTTGGGTCGTCTGCTTCACTTCCTGCAAACAGGAGTGACTTTGGGCCTAAAATTAGGGTCCATAAAGGTCCAAATTTCGGCCTTATCCATTTTCTTTCAAAAGGAATTGGCTTCTCTTCCTGAAGTATAGACATTCGTGAAGGGGGTGCTGCATATGCAGCCTCCTTTTGTACCTCCGGTGGCGCCGTGGGATCTTAATGTGGTATTAAGTTTCCTCAAGCCACCTTGGTTTGAACCACTCACAACAGTGGAGTTGAAATATCTCACTTGGAAAATGGTCATGTTGTTGGCCTTGGCTTCTGCGAGGCGTGTTTCGGAATTAGCGGCTTTGTCACATAAAAGCCCCTATCTGGTTTTCCACATGGATAGGGCAGAATTGAGGACTCGTCCTCAATTTCTGCCTAAAGTGGTCTCTTCTTTTCATATGAATCAACCTATTGTCGTGCCTGTGGCTACACGGGACTTGGAGGATTCCGAGTCCCTTGATGTGGTCAGGGCTTTGAAGATTTATGTGGCCAGAACAGCGAGGGTTAGGAAAACTGAAGCGCTGTTTGTTCTGTATGCAGCCAACAAAGTTGGCGCGCCTGCTTCAAAGCAGACTATTGCTCGCTGGATCTGTAACACGATTCAGCAGGCGCATTCTATGGCGGGATTGCCATTGCCTAAATCGGTTAAGGCCCATTCCACTAGGAAGGTGGGCTCGTCTTGGGCGGCTGCCCGAGGGGTCTCGGCATTACAGTTGTGCCGAGCAGCTACTTGGTCGGGGTCAAACACCTTTGCAAAGTTCTATAAATTTGATACCCTGGCTGAGGAGGACCTTCTGTTTGCTCAATCGGTGCTGCAGAGTCATCCGCACTCTCCCGCCCGTTTGGGAGCTTTGGTATAATCCCCATGGTCCTTACGGAGTCCCAGCATCCTCTAGGACATTAGAGAAAATAAGATTTTACACTTACCAGTAAATCTATTTCTCGTAGTCCGTAGAGGATGCTGGGCGCCCGTCCCAAGTGCGGACTTCTTCTGCAAGACTTGTATATAGTTTTTGCTTACATAAGGGTTATGTTATAGTTTCATCGGTTTAGACCGAGACTATGTTGTTTGTTCATACTATTAACTGGGTAGTTATCACAAGTTATACGGTGTGATTGGTGTGGCTGGTATGAATCTTGCCCTGGGATTCCCAAAAATCCTTTCCTCGTACTGTCCATCTCCTCTGGGCACAGTTTCTCTAACTGGGGTCTGGAGGAGGGGCATAGAGGGAGGAGCCAGTGCACACCCAGAGTCCAAAGTCTTTCTTAAAGGGCCCGTCTATTCCCCATGGTCCTTACGGAGTCCCAGCATCCCCTACGGACTACGAGAAATAGATTTACCGGTAAGTGTAAAATCTTATTTTTCATCAGAGCAGCCAATTTCTCTCCAACTTGTGATGTCACAGAGGTAGGCGAACAGTGTCTGTCTAATTCTGCATGTTTTGTACTAATAATTTTGTTTTATTTCAATAAACCTGAGGTATTTATAATAATTAGGCTTTCACTCATCCTATGCTGTAATTGTTAGATTTTAGGTGTGGAAGGTACACTTCAAATCTGCCACCTGGGAAATGCGGAAGAATTATGGTGGTCATTCCGAGTTGTTCGCTCGTTGCCGATTTTCGCTATATTGCGATTAGTCGCTTACTGCGCATGCGCAAGGTTCGCAGAGCGCATGCGCTTAGTTATTTTACACAAAAGTTAGGTATTTTACTCATGGCATAACAAGGATTTTTCATCGTTCTGGTGATCGTAGTGTGATTGACAGGAAGTGGGTGTTTCTGGGCGGAAACTGGACGTTTTATGGGCCTGTGCGAAAAAACGCTGGCGTTTCTTTTCTGGGAAAAACGCGGGAGTGTCTGAAGAAACGGGGGAGTGTCTGGGCGAACGCTGGGTGTGTTTGTGACGTCAAACCAGGAACGAAACTGACTGAACTGATCGCAATGGCTGAGTAAGTCAGGAGCTACTCAGAAACTGCTAAGAATTTTCTATTCGCAATTCTGCTAATCTTTCGTTCGCAATTCTGCTAAGCTAAGATACACTCCCAGAGGGCAGCGGCTTAGCGTGTGCAATGCTGCTAAAAGCAGCTAGTGAGCGAACAACTCGGAATGAGGGCCTATATTTCAACAGTTTTAGTTGTAATTTTGTGCAATTTAGTGTGAATTGTTTCACAGTAGAACACTTAAGGTGTGTATATGTTTGGATTGTTTGAAAACTGGTGATTTTACTTGCATAAAAAAGGGCTATAATTGTATAGCCTGATAATGACCATCAGGATATAGAAAGGAGACAGATCTCCAGTGGTATGCCAGTCCCACTCTCCCGGCGCTTATATATATATAAAAAAAACAACTATTCTATATATAAATACAACCAGTGTAGGCAAACAGCAGCGTATGTTTTGAGACTTGGTTAGAGTCTCTAGCATAAACTAAACAGAAAAGATCTATAAAACATCGCGCTTTAAAAGGTATAATGTAAATTATCAATGTGACCAAATCATCCACCATGTGGAGAATAAAATAAACATAAATATAGTTTTAAGAAAGCATCAATTTAGTTAATGTATTCCAAAATGCATGGTTGGTTGTTATACCAACTCTATTTTAAAAGCTGTGTTATAATTAGATCAATACTAAAATGTCCTTTTAGGAAACAATATATATCAGTAATTGCACTCCTTTGCACGTTCCACACAAATAGACTGATGGCTTTCAGTGCCGGCGTCCCGGCTAGGTTTATAATTCAGAGTGAACTGAAGACCGCTGCCTGTAATTCTCACAAATGTGTATAGGTCGTCCCTCCTTTCCCGGTGGTGAGGCTATCACCGCCCCGGGCGTGATGTAACGTGTGTCCGTATAACGGATGGGATCAAGGGACTCACCCGTCTCTCCGCTATGATGCTCACTGCCGTCTCCCCTCTCCCGGTGGTGAGGCCGTCACCGCCCCGGGTGATGTAATCGGAGGGTTCGTAGTTGTTACTCGCTGGAATTCCGCCGTTTGCACTTGCGTGATGGTGTTAGCTGACAGGCTGACAGGCGGGTTGTTACCAACGGTAATGCTGGAAGTAGCCCTTTGATGGTAATAGGCAGCGGGGCCTCTGCAAGCTATTTTCCAGAGCCAAATGAGTTCTAACGTGGTGGACGGTGCACTGCTGATTAGTCAATGGTGTCAACGCGTTTCGTCCCACAATGCCTTGGGGCTTCCTCAGGCAGTGAGCATCACAGCGGAGAGACGGGTGAGTCCCTTGATCCCATCCGTTATACGGACACACGTTACATCACGCCCGGGGCGGTGATAGCCTCACCACCGGGAAAGGAGGGACGACCTATACACATTTGTGAGAATTACAGGCAGCGGTCTTCAGTTCACTCTGAATTTTAAACCTAGCCGGGACGCCGGCACTGAAAGCCATCAGTCTATTTGTGTGGAACGTACAAAGGAGTGCAATTACTGATATATATTGTTTCCTAAAAGGACATTTTAGTATTGATCTAATTATAACACAGCTTTTAAAATAGAGTTGGTATAACAGCCAACCATGCATTTTGGAATACATTAACTAAATTGATGCTTTCTTAAAACTACATTTATGTTTATTTTATTCTCCACATGGTGGATGATTTGGTATAAATAAAATGTACTTTTCTTATTATTCATAAACAGTCTCCCAACCTCATTTCTGACTACTTCACAGCCATTTTCTCAAAACTAATTTTTATTGTCACATTGATAATTTACATTATACCTTTTAAAGCGCGATGTTTTATAGATCTTTTCTGATAATGACCATCAGCCAAAAAAACAAGAAAAAAGCCTGTTTTTTGGGGGGGCGAGAGAATGTTTTGCTGCTTATAGAATCATAGAAACATACAAACATAGAATTTGATGGCAGATAACAAACACTTGGCCTATCCAGTCTGCCCCTTTTTTATCCTTTAGGTACTCTGGGTTTGGTATGCGTTTCTGCCGCTTGGGATCCCGGTGGTCAGCATACCGGCGGTCAGCAGAATGCCGGCGGAGGGGTGTGTGTGCGAGTGCAACAAGCCCCTTGCAGGCTTGCTGCACTCGCCAAGCTGCAGGCTCAGTGACAATCTGTGATCACCACAGGTTCCATTCCCACTGTATGGGTGTCGTGGGAATAGTCCCTGCTAGTCGGTATGCCAACTGTCAGGATTTAGAGAGGACGGGATGTAGCCGTCGGTAATGTGACCGGTGGATTCCTGACCGCCGGTGACATTACTACTTCAAGGTACTCTCAATTCTTTTTTAACCTTAGTTCTTTGTAAGGATATTGATATGCCTATCCCAAGCATGTTTAAATTGCTCTACTGCCTAGCCTCTACCACCTGTGATGGGAGGCCATTCCACTTATGTTCTACCCTTTCTGTGAAGTAATTTTCATTAAATTTCCCCTGAACCTACCTCCCTCCAGTTTCTTTTCATGTCCTCGAGTTCTAATACTTCTCGTCCTTTGAAGAATGCTTCCCTCCTGTACTTTGTTAAAACCCTTGGTATATTTGAAAGTTTCTACCATGTCCCCCCTTTCCCTTCTCTGCTCCGCTCCATACAATACATGTTAAGATTTTTTAGTCTTTCTGGGTATGTTTTGTGATGTAGGACATGCACCATTTTAGTAGTCCTTCTTTGCACACTCTCTAATGTATTTATATCTTTCTGGAGATATGGTCTCCAGACCTGTACACAGTATTCTAGATTAGGCCATACCAATGACTTATACAGTGGCATTATTACTTCTTTTTTTCCTGCCACTGATTCCTCTCCGTATCCAACCAAGCATCTGACTAGCCTTCCTCGTTGCTTTGTTGCATTGCTTTCTTGCCTTTAAGTTACTTGAAATAGAATACCCCACTAAGTGTTGAAACAAAACTATATCAAATTCTATATCAAATGGGATAGGTCAGGGTGGCAAGATATCGCTACAGTTTCAGGCATAAACTTGATACATCAAACATCTATACTATGTCAGTGTCTGTATTAGCAATTAATTTTTAACCTAGATCTTATCTCTCTATGCTGTGTGTCCCTTCTTTTCACATTATCAAATTATAATTCTAAATCCAAGGAAACAATAACCCCAGCACACTTTATCTGTCAGTAGAGGAGAGCCCCTTCCAGAGCTTGGCTTGTAGCTGGGAAGAAGTGGGAGAACACCTTTCATAAACTCCCCTCACATCTAGTCTGCACTCCTCTATTCTGCAATACATAGTAACATATTTTTTGAGGTCGAAAAAAGACAATTTGTCCATTGAGTGCAACCTATTTGTGGTCTCCTACGCTGTATTATATTAGTCTGTTGCTAATGTCGGCCGTTGTGTTTATTCCTCTTTGTTTTAATAACTATAGTGCTATAACCCTGTATATCCTTATCCATTAGGTATTTATCTAGCCCATTCTTAAAAGTGTTGACGAGTCTGCCATTACTACTCTCTCAGGCAGGGAATTCCAAACACGTAATGTCCTTACTGTGAAGAAACCTTTACGTCTCTGTGTGCGAAATCTCCTCTCCTCTAACCTAAGCGGGTGTCCACGTGTCCTCTGTGTTGATATACCAAAAACAGATCCCCCACAAGCTCTGTGTATTGTCCCCTAATATATTTGTAAATGTTGATCATGTCCCCTCTTAGTCTCCTCTTTTCCAGTGTAAACATGCCAAGCCTTGCAATCCTTTCCTCGTATTACAGCGTCTCCATCCCGTTAATTAGTTTGGTCGCCTGCTACTGAACCTTTTCTAGTTCCATGATATCCTTTTTGTAGTATGGTACCCAAAATTGTGCACTGTATTCGAGATGTGGCCTCACTAGGGATTTATATAATGGGAGTATAACATTCTCATCCCTTGCGTCAATTCCCCACTTTATACATGCTAATACCTTGTTAGCCTTCTTTGCTGCAATCCTACTTTGGGTACTGCTGCTTAGTTTGCTATCTATGTGAACACCTAAGTCTTTTTCCAGTACAGAATCACGTAATTTTACCCAGTTTAGTATGTAGGTGTTATTTTTGTTCTTGCTAACAAAGTGCATTACCTTACACTTGTCTGTATTGAAGCTCATTATCCATTTTGCTACCCAAGCTTCCAGTTTGACTAAGTCGTTCTGAAGAGACTAAGCATCTCCCTCCATATTTATAACCTTACACAATTTGATATCGCTGCAAAAATTGACACTATGCTCTCCAGATCTACTGCTAGATCATTAATAAAAATGTTGACCAATAGTGGTCCAAGTACAGACCCTGTGGCACACTACTTAGTACTTCAGTCCAATTTGAAAAAGTTCCATTTACCACAACGCACTGCTCCCTATTATCTAGCCAATTTCTGACCCAAGTGCATATTGTGCTCCCTAGACCTAGTTCTTGTAACTTATAGATAAGTCTTATGTGTGATACTGTGTCGAAAGCTTTAGCAATGTCTGAAAAGATTACATCGACCACCTTACCCTGATCAAGGTTCACACTAACCATTTCATAAAAGCCTAGTAAGTTTGTTTGACATGATGTATTCTTCACAAATCCATTTTGGTTCCTATTAATAACCTTATTGTCTTTAATGAACTTCTGTATACTGTCCCTTAGAATACCTTCCAGTACTTTCCCCACTATAGATGTAAGACTAACTGGTCTATAATTACCTGGTTCAGCTTTACTTCCCTTTTTGAATATTGGCACTACTTCCACTATACGCAAATCTTGCTACAATAGCATGCACCAGTGTGTTCACCCTGCTGGACACCGTCCATTATTATACAGATGGCTCTGCTTGTGTAATGGCTATGCATTTGCATCTCTTAATGTCACTTTTTATATAGTGTAAATGCTGTAGTTCTACATGCAGGTTCCTGTGGGAACAGTAATAGGGACAGAGGACTTACATTGATAGGGACATCATTCAGCAGCCCCAGAGCATAACACTATACACCAGGCCCATCCCCTGTACACATAACGTTTTATACCTGTCCCCTTCCTTACAAATAACACTGTATGCCTGTCCCTTTCCCTGGTTTCCTGGAGCGGGATAGTGCGTGGTGAGGAAGTCCCTCTCACTGGTGGCCTGGAGAGTGGTGAGGAGGTCTCTGCAACTGGAGCTAACAGCAGGTCCCTTGAGGCTGGAGGATAGTCCAGTATACGCATCTCTCATTCCTTCAATTTCTCTCATCATCTCTTATCCCATATCTCTCTCACCCCATCTCTCATCGATTTTCTCTATCCCCTTCCTTATCCTGCTTCTTTTGCTATCTGTTATACCATCTCTCTCTCTCTTTCTTAGCCATCTTTTATACATCTCTCTCTTCCTCTCTTATCCTGCCTCTCTCTCACCATTTCTTGTCCTGTCTCTTCCTCTCTCTCTCTCTCTCTCTCTCTCTCTCTCTCTCTCTCTCTCTCCCTCTCTTATTTTGTCTCTCTACTCCTCTCTTGACCAGTCTCTTTTCATTATTTCTCCCATCTAGCTCTCTTCCTCACACCCCCATGTTTCTATCCTTCCATGTCATGGCCCTTTCTCTCCCTCTGACCTCTTTTTAACTCCCCCAAGTCTCTTTACCCCTCTTTTAGCCTTTGTCTGTCTACCAAGCCTGTCTCCCGCTATGTGTCCGTGTGTCTCCGTGTACCAGCTGCCAGGGGCGGATTGGTCCATCAAGACACCATGACAGATTCCGATGGGCTGGTCCCATATTCCCCTCAGCTAGGCTGATTCACACTCAGGCTGGGCTGGCTCACACTGCTTCCCATACTTGCGGTTAATTGGAACGCAATCTGGAAGTTAGGCTAGCAGGCACTTCCAGGTACCACTAGCCATGAAAAGTGGTGAAGCTGTTCTACCAATGGGGGACCTGGAGAAAGTTAACCAGCCCAGCAGCATCCTTTCCTTGGCCCAGGCCAAAGGTCTCTTCAACGAGCCTGTCCTGGGAGCAGCAGCATAGCGATGGTCAGAGCCGGGTTCACTAAACCCACCACCACGCTAGCTCCTGCACTCTCACTGAACTGGCCAGAGTGGCGAATGAGCAATGAAGGGGACCCGGCAGAGAGGTTATTTTTAATTACATTATTTGCATTATCATGTTGGTTTAAGGGTTAGGGTGTCCCCGGTCACAGTGTATGGTTTGGGTACTGGATAGAGATGAGCGGGTTCGGTTCCTCGGAATCCGAACCCGCCCGAACTTCAGCTTTTTTTACACGGATCCGAGCGACTCGGATCTTCCCGCCTTGCTCGGTTAACCCGAGCGCGCCCGAACGTCATCATGACGCTGTCGGATTCTCGCGAGGCTCGGATTCTATAGCGAGACTCGGATTCTATATAAGGAGCCGCGCGTCGCCGCCATTTTCACACGTGCATTGAGATTGATATGGAGAGGACGTGGCTGGCGTCCTCTCCATTTAGATTAGAAGAGAGAGAGTGAGATTGAGACAGAGACACTTGATTTACTGGAGCTTAGGAGTACTAGAGAGTGCAGAGTTTACTAGTGACTGACCACTGACCAGTGACCACCAGTGCAGTTTTATTTAATATAATCCGTTCTCTGCCTGAAAAAAACGATACACAGTGACTCAGTCACATACCATATCTGTGCTCAGCCCAGTGTGCTGCATCATCTATGTATAATATCTGACTGTGCTCACACAGCTTAATTGTGGGGGAGACTGGGGAGCAGTTATAGGTTATAGCAGGAGCCAGGAGAACATATTATTAAAATTAAACAGTGCACACTTTTGCTGCAGGAGTGCCACTGCCAGTGTGACTGACCAGTGACCTGACCACACTGACCACCAGTATAGTATACTATATTGTGATTGCCTGAAAAAGTTAAACACTCGTCGTGTGACTTGTGTGGTGTTTTTTTATTCTATAAAAAACTCATTCTGCTGACAGACAGTGTCCAGCAGGTCCGTCATTATATAATATATACCTGTCCGGCTGCAGTAGTGATATATATATATTTTTTATATCATTATTTATCATCCAGTCGCAGCAGACACAGTACGGTAGTTCACGGCTGTAGCTACCTCTGTGTCGGCACTCGGCAGTCCATCCATAATTGTATACCACCTACCCGTGGTTTTTTTTTTCTTTCTTCTTTATACATACTACATCTCATTATCATCCAGTCTATATTAGCAGCAGACACAGTACAGTACGGTAGTCCACGGCTGTAGCTACCTCTGTGTCGGCACTCGGCAGTCCATCCATAATTGTATACCACCTACCCGTGGTTTTTTTTTTCTTCTTTATACATACTACATCTCATTATCATCCAGTCTATATTAGCAGCAGACACAGTACAGTACGGTAGTCCACGGCTGTAGCTACCTCTGTGTCGGCACTCGGCAGTCCATCCATAATTGTATACCACCTACCCGTGGTTTTTTTTTCTTTCTTCTTTATACATACTACATCTCATTATCAACCAGTCTATATTAGCAGCAGACACAGTACAGTACGGTAGTCCACGGCTGTAGCTACCTCTGTGTCGGCACTCGGCAGTCCGTCCATAATTGTATACCACCTACCCGTGGTTTTTTTTTCTTTCTTCTTTATACATACTACATCTCATTATCATCCAGTCTATATTAGCAGCAGACACAGTACAGTACGGTAGTCCACGGCTGTAGCTACCTCTGTGTCGGCACTCGGCAGTCCATCCATAATTGTATACCACCTACCCGTGGTTTTTTTTTCTTTCTTCTTTATACATACTACATCTCATTATCATCCAGTCTATATTAGCAGCAGACACAGTACAGTACGGTAGTCCATGGCTGTAGCTACCTCTGTGTCGGCACTCGGCAGTCCATCCATAATTGTATACCACCTACCCGTGGTTTTTTTTTCTTTCTTCTTTATACATACTACATCTCATTATCAACCAGTCTATATTAGCAGCAGACACAGTACAGTACGGTAGTCCACGGCTGTAGCTACCTCTGTGTCGGCACTCGGCAGTCCGTCCATAATTGTATACCACCTACCCGTGGTTTTTTTTTCTTTCTCCTTTATACATACTACATCTCATTATCATCCAGTCTATATTCGCAGCAGACACAGTACAGTACGGTAGTCCACGGCTGTAGCTACCTCTGTGTCGGCACTCGGCAGTCCATCCATAATTGTATACCACCTACCCGTGGTTTTTTTTTTCTTCTTTATACATACTACATCTCATTATCATCCAGTCTATATTAGCAGCAGACACAGTACAGTACGGTAGTCCACGGCTGTAGCTACCTCTGTGTCGGCACTCGGCAGTCCATCCATAATTGTATACCACCTACCCGTGGTTTTTTTTTCTTTCTTCTTTATACATACTACATCTCATTATCAACCAGTCTATATTAGCAGCAGACACAGTACAGTACGGTAGTCCACGGCTGTAGCTACCTCTGTGTCGGCACTCGGCAGTCCGTCCATAATTGTATACCACCTACCCGTGGTTTTTTTTCTTTCTTCTTTATACATACTACATCTCATTATCAACCAGTCTATATTAGCAGCAGACACAGTACAGTACGGTAGTCCACGGCTGTAGCTACCTCTGTGTCGGCACTCAGCAGTCCGTCCATAATTGTATACCACCTACCCGTGGTTTTTTTTTCTTTCTTCTTTATACATACTACATCTCATTATCATCCAGTCTATATTAGCAGCAGACACAGTACAGTACGGTAGTCCACGGCTGTAGCTACCTCTGTGTCGGCACTCGGTAGTCCATCCATAATTGTATACCACCTACCCGTGGTTTTTTTTTCTTCTTTATACATACTACATCTCATTATCATCCAGTCTATATTAGCAGCAGACACAGTACAGTACGGTAGTCCACGGCTGTAGCTACCTCTGTGTCGGCACTCGGCAGTCCATCCATAATTGTATACCACCTACCCGTGGTTTTTTTTTCTTTCTTCTTTATACATACTACATCTCATTATCATCCAGTCTATATTAGCAGCAGACACAGTACAGTACGGTAGTCCACGGCTGTAGCTACCTCTGTGTCGGCACTCGGCAGTCCATCCATAATTGTATACTAGTATCCATCCATCTCCATTGTTTACCTGAGGTGCCTTTTAGTTGTGCCTATTAAAATATGGAGAACAAAAATGTTGAGGTTCCAAAATTAGGGAAAGATCAAGATCCACTTCCACCTCGTGCTGAAGCTGCTGCCACTAGTCATGGCCGAGACGATGAAATGCCAGCAACGTCGTCTGCCAAGGCCGATGCCCAATGTCATAGTACAGAGCATGTCAAATCCAAAACACCAAATATCAGTAAAAAAAGGACTCCAAAACCTAAAATAAAATTGTCGGAGGAGAAGCGTAAACTTGCCAATATGCCATTTACCACACGGAGTGGCAAGGAACGGCTGAGGCCCTGGCCTATGTTCATGGCTAGTGGTTCAGCTTCACATGAGGATGGAAGCACTCAGCCTCTCGCTAGAAAACTGAAAAGACTCAAGCTGGCAAAAGCACCGCAAAGAACTGTGCGTTCTTCGAAATCCCAAATCCACAAGGAGAGTCCAATTGTGTCGGTTGCGATGCCTGACCTTCCCAACACTGGACGTGAAGAGCTTGCGCCTTCCACCATTTGCACGCCCCCTGCAAGTGCTGGAAGGAGCACCCGCAGTCCAGTTCCTGATAGTCAGATTGAAGATGTCAGTGTTGAAGTACACCAGGATGAGGAGGATATGGGTGTTGCTGGCGCTGGGGAGGAAATTGACAAGGAGGATTCTGATGGTGAGGTGATTTGTTTAAGTCAGGCACCCGGGGAGACACCTGTTGTCCGTGGGAGGAATATGGCCGTTGACATGCCTGGTGAAAATACCAAAAAAATCAGCTCTTCGGTGTGGAAGTATTTCACCAGAAATGCGGACAACATTTGTCAAGCCGTGTGTTCCCTTTGTCAAGCTGTAATAAGTAGGGGTAAGGACGTTAACCACCTCGGAACATCCTCCCTTATACGTCACCTGCAGCGCATTCATAATAAGTCAGTGACAAGTTCAAAAACTTTGGCCGACAGCGGAAGCAGTCCACTGACCAGTAAATCCCTTCCTCTTGTAACCAAGCTCACGCAAACCACCCCACCAACTCCCTCAGTGTCAATTTCCTCCTTCCCCAGGAATGCCAATAGTCCTGCAGGCCATGTCACTGGCAATTCTGACGAGTCCTCTCCTGCCTGGGATTCCTCCGATGCATCCTTGCGTGTAACGCCTACTGCTGCTGGCGCTGCTGTTGTTGCTGCTGGGAGTCGATGGTCATCCCAGAGGGGAAGTCGTAAGCCCACTTGTACTACTTCCAGTAAGCAATTGACTGTCCAACAGTCCTTTGCGAGGAAGATGAAATATCACAGCAGTCATCCTGCTGCAAAGCGGATAACTGAGGCCTTGACAACTATGTTGGTGTTAGACGTGCGTCCGGTATCCGCCGTTAGTTCACAGGGAACTAGACAATTTATTGAGGCAGTGTGCCCCCGTTACCAAATACCATCTAGGTTCCACTTCTCTAGGCAGGCGATACCGAGAATGTACACGGACGTCAGAAAAAGACTCACCAGTGTCCTAAAAAATGCAGTTGTACCCAATGTCCACTTAACCACGGACATGTGGACAAGTGGAGCAGGGCAGGGTCAGGACTATATGACTGTGACAGCCCACTGGGTAGATGTATGGACTCCCGCCGCAAGAACAGCAGCGGCGGCACCAGTAGCAGCATCTCGCAAACGCCAACTCTTTCCTAGGCAGGCTACGCTTTGTATCACCGCTTTCCAGAATACGCACACAGCTGAAAACCTCTTACGGCAACTGAGGAAGATCATCGCGGAATGGCTTACCCCAATTGGACTCTCCTGTGGATTTGTGGCATCGGACAACGCCAGCAATATTGTGTGTGCATTAAATATGGGCAAATTCCAGCACGTCCCATGTTTTGCACATACCTTGAATTTGGTGGTGCAGAATTTTTTAAAAAACGACAGGGGCGTGCAAGAGATGCTGTCGGTGGCCAGAAGAATTGCGGGACACTTTCGGCGTACAGGCACCACGTACAGAAGACTGGAGCACCACCAAAAACTACTGAACCTGCCCTGCCATCATCTGAAGCAAGAAGTGGTAACGAGGTGGAATTCAACCCTCTATATGCTTCAGAGGTTGGAGGAGCAGCAAAAGGCCATTCAAGCCTATACAATTGAGCACGATATAGGAGGTGGAATGCACCTGTCTCAAGTGCAGTGGAGAATGATTTCAACGTTGTGCAAGGTTCTGATGCCCTTTGAACTTGCCACACGTGAAGTCAGTTCAGACACTGCCAGCCTGAGTCAGGTCATTCCCCTCATCAGGCCTTTGCAGAAGAAGCTGGAGACATTGAAGGAGGAGCTAACACGGAGCGATTCCGCTAGGCATGTGGGACTTGTGGATGGAGCCCTTAATTCGCTTAACAAGGATTCACGGGTGGTCAATCTGTTGAAATCAGAGCACTACATTTTGGCCACCGTGCTCGATCCTAGATTTAAAACCTACCTTGGATCTCTCTTTCCGGCAGACACAAGTCTGCTGGGGTTGAAAGACCTGCTGGTGAGAAAATTGTCAAGTCAAGCGGAACGCGACCTGTCAACATCTCCTCCTTCACATTCTCCCGCAACTGGGGGTGCGAGGAAAAGGCTCAGAATTCCGAGCCCACCCGCTGGCGGTGATGCAGGGCAGTCTGGAGCGACTGCTGGTGCTGACATCTGGTCCGGACTGAAGGACCTGACAACGATTACGGACATGTCGTCTACTGTCACTGCATATGATTCTCTCAACATTGAAAGAATGGTGGAGGATTATATGAGTGACCGCATCCAAGTAGGCACATCACACAGTCCGTACTTATACTGGCAGGAAAAAGAGGCAATTTGGAGGCCCTTGCACAAACTGGCTTTATTCTACCTAAGTTGCCCTCCCACAAGTGTGTACTCCGAAAGAGTGTTTAGTGCCGCCGCTCACCTTGTCAGCAATCGGCGTACGAGGTTACATCCAGAAAATGTGGAGAAGATGATGTTCATTAAAATGAATTATAATCAATTCCTCCGCGGAGACATTGACCAGCAGCAATTGCCTCCACAAAGTACACAGGGAGCTGAGATGGTGGATTCCAGTGGGGACGAATTGATAATCTGTGAGGAGGGGGATGTACACGGTGATATATCGGAGGACGATGATGAGGTGGACATCTTGCCTCTGTAGAGCCAGTTTGTGCAAGGAGAGATTAATTGCTTCTTTTTTGGTGGGGGTCCAAACCAACCCGTCATATCAGTCACAGTCGTGTGGCAGACCCTGTCACTGAAATGATGGGTTGGTTAAAGTGTGCATGTCCTGTTTTGTTTATACAACATAAGGGTGGGTGGGAGGGCCCAAGGACAATTCCATCTTGCACCTCTTTTTTCTTTTATTTTTCTTTGCGTCATGTGCTGTTTGGGGAGGGTTTTTTGGAAGGGACATCCTGCGTGACACTGCAGTGCCACTCCTAGATGGGCCCGGTGTTTGTGTCGGCCACTAGGGTCGCTTATCTTACTCACACAGTCAGCTACCTCATTGCGCCTCTTTTTTTCTTTGCGTCATGTGCTGTTTGGGGAGGGTTTTTTGGAAGGGACATCCTGCGTGACACTGCAGTGCCACTCCTAGATGGGCCCGGTGTTTGTGTCGGCCACTAGGGTCGCTTATCTTACTCACACAGCTACCTCATTGCGCCTCTTTTTTTCTTTGCGTCATGTGCTGTTTGGGGAGGGTTTTTTGGAAGGGACATCCTGCGTGACACTGCAGTGCCACTCCTAGATGGGCCCGGTGTTTGTGTCGGCCACTAGGGTCGCTTATCTTACTCACACAGCGACCTTGGTGCAAATTTTAGGACTAAAAATAATATTGTGAGGTGTGAGGTATTCAGAATAGACTGAAAATGAGTGGAAATTATGGTTTTTGAGGTTAATAATACTTTGGGATCAAAATGACCCCCAAATTCTATGATTTAAGCTGTTTTTTAGGGTTTTTTGAAAAAAACACCCGAATCCAAAACACACCCGAATCCGACAAAAAAAATTCGGTGAGGTTTTGCCAAAACGCGGTCGAACCCAAAACACGGCCGCGGAACCGAACCCAAAACCAAAACACAAAACCCGAAAAATTTCCGGCGCTCATCTCTAGTACTGGACAGGAGCACCACGTACCCTGTTTTCAGGATGCCAGCTGATCAGGCAGCACTCACAGCCAGCCCTGGGACAATCTCTTCAGCAAAGTCCTTCAGCCCTCTAGCTGCCCAATGTCTGTCCATGATGATAGACCTATTTAAGTAATGCGGTGCTATACGTATGTAATGTGGTGCTATACGTATGTAATGCAGTGCTATACGTATGTAATGCAGTGCTATACGTATGTAGGCCCTCATTCCGAGTTGATCGGTCGCAAGGCGAATTTAGCAGAGTTACACACGCTAAGCCGCCGCCTACTGGGAGTGAATCTTAGCTTCTTAAAATTGCGACCGATGTATTCGCAATATTGCGATTACTAACTACTTAGCAGTTTCAGAGTAGCTCCAGACTTACTCTGCCTGTGCGATCAGTTCAGTGCTTGTCGTTCCTGGTTGACGTCACAAACACACCCAGCGTTCGCCCAGGCACTCCCACCGTTTCTCCGGCCACTCCTGCGTTTTTTCCGGAAACGGTAGCGTTTTCAGCCACACGCCCCTGAAACGCCGTGTTTCCGCCCAGTAACACCCATTTCCTGTCAATCACATTACGATCGCCGGAGCGAAGAAAAAGCCGTGAGTAAAAATACTTTCTTCATAGTAAAGTTACTTGGCGCAGTCGCAGTGCGAACTTTGCGCATGCGTACTAAGCGGATTTTCACTGCGATGCGATGAAAAAGAACGAGCGAACAACTCGGAATGAGGGCCGTAATGCGGTGCTATTCGTGTAATGTGGTGCTATTCGTGTAATAATATGGTGGCTATGTATGTAATCAGGGGCAGAATGGCCACTGGGACAGATTCCGCTGTGCTGGTCCCCTGTGTCTGTGTTTCACTACTTGTGTGTGCTCCCTTCCTGTACTGTTCGGTAAGTAGTGTGTACTCCCCCTCCCTGTACTTTGAAACATATAAGGTTAAAAAAAAAATGGGGTTTGTAGAATGAAAAATCAATAAAATCAGAAGTAGATTAAAGGCATGACAGCAGTGTCAGTAGACACAGAAAGTGGGCATATCAGTCCTTGTATATTCTGACGCATGGATGTACATCAGGGAAGGGCATTGTAGCAGCATATGCATAAAGTCGCAGGTAAACATCTGCATAACGTAAAGCAAAGGAGGCCCCAACTGTGGGGTATATGCAATTCCGGGCGAATTGCGGCACTTTTTCGCCCCTTTTTAAATTCGACACAATTCGACCGTCGAATTCCGGCAGGTGGGTACCGGAATTCGACATATTCAATAAAAAATGGATTCGACAGTCCCGCTGTCGAAAAACGGCCGAATTGACGGATTTTGATTCGATTTTTAAAAATGTTAAAAAAACTGTAAAAAACCCGAAAAAAAATTGCGTGGGGTCCCCCCTCTTAAGCATAACCAGCCTCGGGCTCTTTGAGCCGGTCCTGGTTGCCAAAATACGGGAAAAAAAATGACAGGGGATACCCCATATTTTAACAACCAGCACCGGGCTCTGCGCCTGGTCCTGGTGCAAAAAATACGGGGGACAAAAAGAGTAGGGGTCCCCCGTATTTTTTGTACCAGCACCGGGCTCCACTAGCTAGATAGATAATGCCACAGCCGGGGGACACTTTTATACCGCTCCCTGCGGCCGTGGCATTAAATACCCAACTAGTCACCCCTGGCCGGGGTACCCTGGAGGAGTGGGGACCCCTTCAATCAAGGGGTCCTCCCCCAGCCACCCAAGGGCCAGGGGTGAAGCCGAGGCTGTCCCCCCATCCAAGAGCTGCGGATGGGGGGCTGATAGCCATGTGTAAAAATGAAAGAATATTGTTTTTTTTTGCAGAAGAACTACAAGTCCCAGAAAGCCTCCCCCGCAAGCTGGTACTTGGAGAACCACAAGTACCAGCATGCAGGGGGGAAACGGGCCCGCTGGTACCTGTAGTTCTTCTGCAAAAAAAAATACCCAAATAAAAACAGGACACACACACCTTGAAAGTAAAACTTTATTACATACATGCCGACGCATACATACTTACCTATGTTGACACGCCGACTCTGGCCATGTCTCCGTCTGTCGACGTCCGGGGTACCTGAAAATAAAATTATATACTCACCTGATCCAGTGTCCGGTTCTTTTATTGTAATCCTCGTACTTGGCAAAAAAAAAAAAAAAAAACGCATACCCGCTCCACACGGACTGAAAGGGCTCCCGTGTTTACACATGGGACCCCTTTCCCCGAATGCTGAGACCCCCTGTGATTCCTGTCACAGAAGGTCCCTTCAGTCAATCAGGGAGCGCCACGTCGTGGCACTCTCCTGATTGGCTGTATGCGCGTCTGAGCTGTCAGACAGCGCATCGCACAGCCCCCTCCATTAGTTTCAATGGTGGGAACTTTGCGGTCAGCGGTGAGGTCACCCGCGGTCAGCGGCTGACCGCGGGTAACCCCACCGCTGACTGCAAAGTTCCCACCATTGAAACTAATGAAGGTGCTGTGCGATGCGCTGTCTGCCAGCTCAGACGCGCATAGGGAATCAGGAGAGTGCCAGGACGTGGCAAAAAAACATGTTTTTAATTTTTTTTATTACATTCCGCCAGCAAAGTGAGGCGGATTGAAAATGACAAATTTACTGATGAAAAGCACTGTTGTCGAATTTACATTCTTCAATTGAATATACTTTTGTCGAAAAGCCGCATTTGTACCATTGCAGAAATGTCGAATTTGTCAAATGTCGAATTTCAAAAAGTCGAATTTTAAAAGCCCGTTTTTTTGACGAAAAGTACTGTATTGCATTGTCGAAATTTTTTTGGGGGCGAAAAAGTCCAGTTTTTCGACATTTTCGGGAATTCGACCACAATTGCATATACCCCAGTGTCTATCTCAGAATCAGGACCTCTGAGGAGTGACCCCACCCTCTTGACAGACCCCTCCCTCTCAACAGACTCTGCGCCATTAGGGCTACTTCCATAAATTTCCCGGGCTGGTGTTCAATCCCAATCTGCTCCTGCCAGCTGTTGTTAGCTGGCCAGACGGTGTGTGCAAGATAACCCTGTGTGTACAATGGCTGTACCTGAGCAGAGCTCAGACTGGCGGTGTCCCTGCTGCTATTGTTGCTCCAGGTAAGAGAGCAGCAGACTCTGCCATTACTGTTTCTGGCAGCTGCCTCCGCTTCACATCTGTCCCACCTTGCTAGAGCTGCTCTTCAGAGTCTCCTGGTCACCATCACCAGAGCTGTACTGTGGGGAGAGGAAGAGGAGGCGGCGGTGACGACCTGCTCCTGTGTACTGGGTACCTACCTCTGCGCCTGTGTCACCCAAGAGAGAGAGACTTCCTGATTGCTGTGTCCGGGCAGCTCCAGCGATAAGTACCATTATGTTGGCTGGGTGAGACTGTGAGAGCAAGCTGGAGTGTGCCCCCCCATCCTCCCCACCAGCAGCAGGTTTGATATTACCAACTACAGGAGTTGGACCTACTGTTTTTTTGTCTGGTTGGAACGATATCGTCCTGATGTATGGACTGTTTAAGAAGCACAGATTAATCTGGTATCAATCAAGAAATCCACTATCCAGTACAGTGTTTCTTAAATCAAAGATTTGAAACACAAACACAACTAACAGTGAAATAGGAGAAAAACAGCAATTTGAATCACTATTTCTTCCTTTTTTCTGAGCACATTCTATAATTCTTGATCTATTATGCTAAATCTATACATATAATAAAACTGTAAGGGTTGTGTCTGTACATAGCATTTTTATTTTGAGAAATACTTGTATACTGTACTTCTAGGGACTGTTCATGTACTATGGAGACAAAAAAAAAAATTCTGGAATTTTTGTCTGTTTCTCTGTTAGTTCCAGCATCACACAAAACCTACTGGATGAATTTGGATCGCATTTTTACTATGGGATAGCTTAGTGTCCTAGAAAGAAACCGAGGAATGTATTATCTTGATGTGACATAAGGGATAGGAGCAATAAAGGAAAAACAGGCGCTTGACACTCGGCATGCGCAGTGTGCCAGCTCCTCAAATACAAAATGTGTGTATATATATATATATATATATATATATATATTCCCCCATGGGCAGCTTTACGTGGCTTGCTCGCGAGTTAGTGGCTTCAAGCATTTGTTTGTGTTAATCCCTGAAGAGAAAGCTGTAAATATTGTTTACAAAGACATTTTGTGATCAATGTATAAAATATACATCATAATATCAGATGGCACTACTGTCTTTGTAAAATTAGTCGAGCAATAATAGACATCCACTTGAGTGGAGCCTTGTGTAAACACCAGTGTTCCATGATAATGGATTTATGGTAATTATTAGATACTAAATTGTATATGGTAATACCAATTACATGCTAAATATTGAACTAAAAGGGAAAATTGTGTAAAATACTTTTACTGGTAATTTAGTAAAGTTGTAATTATTAACAAACATCTTCTTGCCATAAATGTATCAAATAACTCACTGTTCTTTCTTTTATCATCAAGATTTCAAGTAAGAAACCAATCAGTCAGGTTTTGTACAATATGGCCACCAGCGTGTTGTTCGGCACATTTTCAGAATCTTTCACATTAAGTCATTTTGCTTCAAAAGTCTATGCCTGAAAAAAGGAGATTTATGGAAGACTTACCTTTGTTAACTATCATTCTTCGAGGTCCATAGGGTCCACAGGGATAACACTGGGGTTATATGTGGTAGGATCAACTCTGGGCACCATACAGTTTAGCCTTTTGAGATATCCCAGGATGCTCCGGTCCCTTTCCCTATAACCCCACCCCCTTGCTCAGGCAGGTCAGTTTTGGTAACAAGCCCAAAGCAGGAAGCGGAAGCAGAGAGAAGGGCACACACAAGAACACTCTTTCTCAGACAGGAGAAGGAAACCAGTGACCAAAGCCTCAAACCCATATAGACCAGGTGCGTCAGAGTGGGCGCCCTGTGGGATCTACAGCGACGTGTGGTGGGGTGAGGCAGGCGAGGCAGAGCCTTTCCTGTCATACTAACGTTTGTGCCAGAGTTTTGACTGTATAAAGTTTATGAAAAAATATGTTTGAAATATCTTTTTTTGCATTATTCTAATAATTTTTATAGCCAAAACTCTGGAGTACAAAGTCTATGGCAGTGCCTCACCTGGCTAACTTTTCTGCACATCTCTGATCAAAGCTCACCAATATTCCAGGAGTTTATACTGCTACACCTGTGTATAATGCCCAGATGTAACCTTTGGCTCATATATTGCATGTAAATCTGGCACTGGTGCTAGCAAGTGCCTCCTGAGCTATTTAGCTCACCGCATATCTCTGGGGCCCTATGGACATTAAAGAAAGAGAGTTAACAAAGGTAAGTCTACCATAACTGTCCTTTTCTTCTTCGTGTTCCATAGGGCTCCAAAGGGATAACCTCAGGGATGTCCTAAATCAGTACTTCAAGGGTAGGGATGCTCCTGAGTTGATAGTAGTATCCGGCGTCCAAATGAAGCATCCTGGGAGGCGAATGTATCAAAGGAATAGAACCTGGATATAAGACCACGTAGCTGCCTTGCACAATTGTTCAGCAGACACGCCACTGTGTGCCGCCCATGACGGTCCTACAGACTGAGTAGAATGAGCAGAGATAGAAGTTGGGACTGGAAGAACAGCTTGAGAGTATGCTTGTTCAATTGCCATTCTAATCACGTTTGTGAAAACCATAGAGGATGAAGAGGGAATCCGATCTCCTTATGGAACTGGAATATGGTTTTTTTTGGAGTATTACTTGGCGCTTCAATTGACACAGTGGCAGCCTCTTTACTTCACAGTCGGACCTATCCCAATTTGGTCCAATGGGTTCTAGTGAAAAATGTGAAGGTTGTGAAGAAGATGGCGCTACTGTGTCTGTGAGGAGAAAGATTACGAAAAGAGAGACCCAGAGGTATACTTAGCTCTATTGCTGAGGGTCTTTTTTCCAGATGTAATCTCTTCTCTGGATATTTGGATGTGCTCAGAGATCCATGGTAGGACTAAAGAAAGAAAATATGTGTAGGAATGTCTCAAATGATGATGTGTATTATAATTCTTATAGTGACATTTTTTACACTATTCGAATACATGAACGGATTCTGGAGACTATATCTGATGATATCTTATAATTGTAATAACTGTATAATGATGCTGCCCAATCACGTGCGTACCTCACTTACATAGTGAGGAGCAAGTTGAAACACATCAAGGTATCTTTACATAGCAACTTCGTTTTTTCATACGAAAAAATGTGAATATGATATCTAGCCGCTGCGTACCTCACTTACTCGGTGAGACGAGTAAGTGAGGCATAGCTATGCCTTGAAAAAGAGTTTTTACTCGAAACGCGTTGGCTCAGGAGGCCTTGGTGCAGGTGGACTTCATGTGCTCCTCTGAGAAGGTAAGACCCTATTCTGTATTCACTTAAAAATTCAATCCAGAGCATAGAACCGGTATTTTGCTCTTCTAACCAAGGGTCCCCCTATCAGATCTGCACATCTCCCCTGCTCAATGCTGACATTTTATGTTCATTTTAACTTTTTTATACTGTGTTTTGTATAATAAAATTTTTTGGCTGGCTATATATCGAGATACCGGCGTGGTTGATGTAAAGATACCATGATATGAGAATCCCCATCTTTTTCATCATGAGTAACGGTACGCCTTATCACATGTGTTAAAGAAACCATTACATGCACTTATTCCTTGCTCATTAAGTAAGTGAGGTACGCTGTGGTCAGACACCATATCCATATTGTACATATGAAAAACTGAATGCACTTCAATCTGCTTCCATTAATGTGATAAAGAAACTGCTACGTGCACTAATTCTCGGCTCACCGAGTAAGTGAGGTACGCAGAGGCTAGATATCATATTCACATTTTTTCGTATGAAAAAACAAAGTTGCTATGTAAAGATACCTTGATGTGTTTCAACTTGCTCCTCACTATGTAAGTGAGGTACGCACGTGATTGGGCAGCATCATTAAACAGTTATTATAATTATAAGATATCATCAGATATAGTCTCCAGAATCCGTTCATGTATTCGAATAGTGTAAAAAATGTCACTATAAGAATTATAATACACATCATCATTTGAGACATTCCTACACATATTTTCTTTCTTTATTCCCTCCATGGATCTCTGAGCACATCCAAATATCCAGAGAAGAGATTACATCTGGAAAAAAGACCCTCAGCAATAGAGCTAAGTATACCTCTGGGTCTCTCTTTTCGTAATCTTTCTCCTCACAGACACAGTAGCGCCATCTTCTTCACAACCTTCACATTTTTCCTTATGGAACTCGTTTGGTCCACATAGATATGGAGTGCACAAACCACATCCAAAGAGCGCTCTGCAGGTGAGAGAGCTGAGGAGATGAAGGCCGGAACCACAATGTCCTAATTAAAATGAAAACGGGAGACCACCTTGGGTAGGTAACCTGGTCTGGTACGAAGTACAGCCCTGTCCTGATGAAAAATCAGGAAAGGAGGATGACAAGAGAGAGCGCCCAAGTCTGACACCCATCTGGCAGACACAATGACGACAAGAAATAAAGTTTTGTCTGTTAGCCATTTCAGGTCAACTGAGTCCAAGGGTTCAAAAGGAGTCTGTTGAAGAGCATCCAGTACTACTGATGATTCCACAGAGCCACAGGGGGGATGTAGGGAGGTTGTATCCGGATAACACCCTGGAGGAAGGTACGGACATCCGGCAGTGTGGCAATCCTGCGTTGAAACCAGACAGACAAAGCAGAAATGTGCACTTTGAGGGAAGACAGGCCAAGGCCAAGGCTCAGTTCCCATTGTAGAAAGGCCTGAAGTCTGGAAATCAGGAAAACAGTAGGGTCATAGCGTCTGGAAGTGCACCACAGGAAGTAATTATGCCATATTCGGTAGTAGATGTGTGCAGAGGCCGGCCTGCGGGCCTTAAGCATGGTTTGCACTACCGGGCGAGAAAAGCCTTTCGCCCTTAATATGGAATTTGCAATAGCCATGCAGTCAAAGACAAACGTGGCAGGTCTGGGTGTGGACACAGCCCCTGAGAGGTCTTGGCGTAGAGGAAGTGGAAGGGGCACTCCCACTGAAAGGCCTGAGGTCTGAGAACCAATGGCATCTGGGCCACGCTGGGGCTACTATAATGAGGTTGCCTCCTTCCTGTTTGAGTTTCCATAGAACCCTTGGCAGAAGGGGCACTGGAGGAAAGATGTACATGAGGCAGAAGGCTCACTTGATGGAGAGAGCATCCACGAATGCTGCTTGTGGATCCCAGAATCGAGGTCTGTACACCAGAACCTTGTGGTTGTGTCATGATGCCATGAGATTGACTTCTGTGAGATGCCACCTGTCTGCTAGAAGTTGGAAGACTTCTGGATGAAGGGACCATTTTCCCGCATGAACATCCTGGCGACTGAGGAAGTCTGGTGACAGGTTTCGTAGAAGGCTGACGTGCAGCCCAGGGTTGCTTGGCCTTTGGCTTAGCTTTAGTTGCGGAAGCTTGCCTGGTGAAAGCCTTGCCCTTTGCTTGACCTTGAGGGCGAAAGGTAAGAAAATTAGCACTCCAAGCACGTGGTGTTGGTGTGGGCGCAAGAAAGGCAGTTTTAGCCGCAGTTAATGCAGTGACAATTTTGTATAATTCAGCCCCAAATAACACGTCACCAGTAACTGGCAGAATTACTACGTTTTCTTGGAATCCAGGTCAGCCTTCCAGTAATGGAGCCAGAGAATGTGCCGTGTCAGTATGGAAGTGGTAGATTCTTTAGCTGCTAATACTCCAGCATCGGATGGGGTTTTCCGTATGTAAGCAGCTGCCTGCCGCATAAGAGTCAAGTATGACATGCAGTCCTCAGACATATCTGAGGGGGTGTAGTATGGTATGCCGGTGGTCGGGCTCCTGGCGACCAGCATACCGGCGCCGGGAGCCCGACCGCCGGCATACCGACAGTGTGGTGAGCGCAAATGAGCCCCTTGCGTACCGCTGCGGGCACGGTGGCACGCTACGCGCGCCACGCTATTTTATTCTTCCTCCAGGGGGGTCGTGGACCCCCACGAGGGAGAATAAGTGTCGGTATGCCGGCTGTCGGGATTCTGTGCGCCGGGATCCTGACAGCCGGCATACTGAAGACCACCCATCTGAGGGCAATTCCTACTCTAAGGCCTGTAACCATGATTCAGTGGCTTTATCAGCCCAGGAGGCAGCTACAGTTAGTCTGTTGACAGCACAAGTGAGGGAGAAAATAGACTTGAAACAATTTTCAATACATCTATCAGTGGGCTCTTTCAGTGAGAAAATAGCATTGACAGGTATAATTTACTTTTTAACATGGGGTGAATCTGCCGGAGGGGGAGCCTCCCACTTAGCACAATCCTCTGCTGGAATAGGGTAATGGGATGCCAAGCGTTTATATACAGGGAACTTTTTGCCCAGAGTTTTCCATGGTTCCTGTCTAATTTCCATGAGATGATCTGAATGAGGAAATTCAGACTTAATTATCTTTTGTCGCTGAAAAACATCCGTTTTCTTAGCAACAGTCTCAGGTTTATCTTCAGTGAGTTGATGGATGTGTTTAATAGCCTCAATTAAAGGCGTCACCTCCACTATGCCAGGAGAATCCTCTGCAATGCAGGAATCAGTGACAGATTGTGTGTCTTCCCCTTCCTCAGCCGACGACTAATTGGAGTCTAATATGGCAGTGGACTGAGAGTAAGGGGTCCGAGTAGTGGACCTAGAGGACGGTTTAGCCCTGGGTAACATCCGTTGTAATCCCAGAGATGTTTGTGCTAAGCTCTGAACTGTAGTGTTCATTGTATCCAACCATGGTGGGTCAGACACAGTGACAACAGTAGACGGTGCTAACAAAGGGTGGTCCCATAGGGAGAGTTAACCGAAACCACTAAGGGGGTCATTCCGAGTTGATCGCTCGCTAGCTACTTTTAGCAGCTGTGCAAACGCATAGTCGCCGCCCACTGGAGAGTGTATTTTAGCTTTGCAAGTGTGCGAACGTCTGTGCAGCCGAGCACTACAAAAATAGTTTTTGTGCAGTTTCTGAGTAGGTCTGAACTTACTCAGCCGCTGCGATCACTTCAGCCTGTCCGATCCCGGAATTGACGTCAGGCACCCGCCCTGCAAACGTTTGGGAACACCTGCGTTTTTCCAACCACTCCCTGAAAACGGTCAGTTGACACCCATAAACGCCTTCTTCCTGTCAATCTCGGCTGTGCGAATGGATTCTTTGTTAAATCCATCGCCCAGCAACGATCCGCTTTGTACCCGTACGACGTGCCTGCACATTGCAGTTCATACGCATG
Organism: Pseudophryne corroboree; assembly: GCF_028390025.1. Lineage (NCBI taxonomy): Eukaryota > Metazoa > Chordata > Amphibia > Anura > Myobatrachidae > Pseudophryne > Pseudophryne corroboree. The sequence continues at coordinate 465,311,465 of NC_086445.1, forward strand.
CGCAGTAGTGATATGATCGCTGCGCTGCGAAAAACGTCAGCGTGCGATCAGGTTGGAATGACCCCCTAAGTTTCCCAGTAACCGAGTGAAAGAAGCTCATGGGGATTCTTGAGTAGGTGCTGGGGATGTGGACTGGCCAGGAGGTGCATAGCATTTTACACAGAGCCCATCCTGAACCACATCCTGCACAGTTAATCCTGCAGACCACAATCTACATGATTGTAACACTGGGGTGTCAGGCTCTTTGTGACCCTTAGCTTTGGTAGACATATCTGTAATAATATGGAGTCACCCACACACACAATAGTATACAAACAAGGGTGTGGTAGCCTGATACAGTAGTATGTGAAAAAGTTCAGCAGTAACACTGATACTGTATAGAGAATACCCTTGAGATCACCTTGTTTGGTCACAGGACAGAGACAAAGATCAGGGACAGATATAACATTTATGTAAAATTGGAGAGAAACAATCAGAGAGCAGAAACTAGCACAAGTCACATACAATGCAGGAAATACAATCATATAACTGCAATGAGCACTTTATCAACTACTCAGCTTTGTTTAGTAGCAGGTAGGATGCTGGCGTTTTAACCACTGGTACTGGGCAGCCCTTAATAAAGTAGTACCTGTAGTAGTACCTATGCCCCCATATGCCCTGGTGGTCTAGTGGAGTCCCTGATCAGCACCGGTGACCACCGGGATGAGCGGTGGACCACAATTTAAGTGCGGGTCACAGAGACTGGGACTCTCCTACTGGCTCCACGTTTACATTAGTCTTAGTGGGGGTTCAGCATCCCCAAAGATGCTGGGCTCGTCCTGGCGCCTCTGTCTGCACTGCCGGCTCCTTCTCACTTACAGCCACCGGGCGCTGCAGGATAATATGCCACACTCCAGCACCAGTTACTGCAGAGGAGCCGACATTATGGTGTCACCCCTGGAAAGGTGAATTCTAGATGTGGTCTGCCCCCCCCCACCCCTCATGTGAGTCACGTTACCCAATATGAACATAATATAATACTGTAGTGAAGTGTCATATGCATAAAATAGATCGGCCCCCCAATAGCAGGCAAAGACAGATGGTGTCTGGTGCCTTGGATTCATTTGGGCTGCTGAGGCTGTTGCCGCTTCTTATCATGAGTGACACATACTTAGTGTGGCCGTGACAAGCATTGCGCTGACCTTGATTTTACTACCTGCGGCCCCATCATACATGTACACTGAAGAGCTCCAACAGTGGACATCACAGAAATTTGCTATTTATCTATTTCAATTTACCAATGGCTCGATGCTGGTAGAACTTACCTGATGGCATTAAGCCTAGAGACGCCAATTGAGCATAATGGAATGTGCTTTTTTAATGACTATTTGATATCCTTACTATACATGCTATACATGCTTATATTGCTGCAGTTCAATTCACTTTTCTGACTTTTAGATACAGTATGTTATTATTTGTGTGAAATTTATTGCTTATTATGATCTAATAATTTTTAATAAAAGAAGTACAGTTGAAGCATAAAACAAAACATACAGCATGTCCATATTTTTTTTTACATAGAAATGTTCAGGTGAAAAGTCTCCTGTAATATCCTCTTCAAAGACTGTTTTTTGCTGTAGACTTAATGTTACTAAGCTCTTTATAATCCTTTCTGAGCCTTACACATTCTCATTCTCTCTGGATAAGCGTAACACTCATTCTGTGTAACACCATGGTATTACTTGCAACTGTAACCCTCTTCTTACAGTGACTGTATTCTGTATTATCACCAAGATTGTCCAAAGTGATGGTATTGTCACTGATAACATTTCCTTTTGAAACATACATTGTACTATAGTAATTTCAAATGATAGCTCTTCAACATTACAACCAATAGAGAATTAGGACTATTTTTTATTATTTTTTATAGAGCTTCTACTTTTATTAGATTTATCTAGCTGCTTCTAGAAGATAATAGAATCTGGTTGCTATGGGCAACATCTCTAGTTCTAAGAAAACTCCCACCGTAGTAAATTAACCACTACTTATCTCATTTGGGTTCCAATGAGCTGGTGCTGAGTTGGCACTACACACGTTTTACATATCTATATATGTATATATATATATATATATATATATATATATATATATATATATATATATAAATCTATCTATCTATCTATCTATCTATCTATCTATCTATCTATCTATCTATCTATCTATCTATCTGTCATGTTTAAACGCAGCAAGGAGAATCACAAATTATATGTGATCTAAGGTGTGGTGATTACCTGCAGAAATAATCACCAATAATGATTTCAAGTGACTGTGTGTGTATATATATATATATATATATATATATATATATATATATATATATATATAATCTTGTACACTTTCAGCTTAGATGTGACCTGAGTTTCTGTGACAAAATGGCTGACAGGCTATGCCCTGCGTTTGACCTACATGTATCCAAGCTGGGAGAGAGGGAGAGCAGATTCTGTCTTCCTGAAATCAACTCTTATCTACAGTCCCTAAAGTTAGGGATGAAAGCAATGCTCCATGTGCTGATGACCAGACCAGAGGCTATAAATCCTGATAAGGGGGAGATGTCCGGATCAATCACACTTGATGGAAAATAAAGGAATTCTACATGTTTATGTTACTAAGCCACTAAACTTCATGGCTAGTTATAAAACCGTTCAGGGGTGACAAGGTACATATTCTCACAAATCCCACTCTCTTTGAAAGAGATTCCTGTGCTCTCTGGGCTAACCCTCCCCCCCCCCCCCCCCCCCACCCGCCGGCTGTTGCCAGGCTCCTACAGTATGTAAAAATTGTGTACTTTTATTGTCCAGCAGGGAGGTGGTTTAAAAAAAAACAAGAGTGGGTGCTGCTGCAGCTGAGGGCTATATCTGTCCCTTTCACTGGGACTGAGGTTGCATTTCTTGGGGAACTCAACTACACATTGGAAATCACCATTGTCTATTCTGTGAAATTCCCCCACAACAGAACCACCTAAGTTCATTTGAGTAAGTGAGTTAGGTTTTCTGTATTTTTATTTCTTTCATTTGTTTGAGATCATACCATATTATGTGTGTATTTTTGAAAATAGTCTTAATAAACTTTGTAACACTTTTTTGTAACTAAAGCTCTGAAGTATTCATGGAATTAAACTTACAAAATTCTAGTTCTGATTCTGTGATTCCTATGAACTAAAGCCCTGTGTGGCATGTTACCGATTTTTCAAAATATAAAAAATTGTGTATGAGGTAAGGACCGAAGTTTGCCTTCAAATATAGTACCGTTCCTTCAGCTGGTGGCAGGGTACCATGTTTGATTAATCCTGTGTGTCAAAAGTGACCCACATGTCATAGGTGACAATTCTCAAATTGGAGTATTTGTAGAATTGGCCGGCAGCATCGTGAGACTATCTTTATATACATATAGTGAATATGAGATGTCTGGCACTCCCTGTAATGACTAACAGTACCCAGGTGCACCCCGCAGGTTACATGCATACAATCCAAAGAATTCAGCAGCATTCCAGAATTTGGTAAAGTGCAAAAAGCTGATATAAAAATCATCACAAACATTCCAATGTTTCAGGGCCCATAGCCCCTTTGTGCCACTGAATTCTTTGGATTATATATATAGAGTAACAGGGTTGGGGAAATGTGTAACAATGTCTTTTACTAGAAGCAGACACTGTATTTCAGCAACTGCAGACAGTAGCCTGGAAAACAGTCACAGTAATTAAACAGGTGTACTCACACAACCCAGCATCAAAGTCTCTAACACCAAAGTCTCTAGTGCTCATTCTGCTACCCTGACATGCATCCATTCCCTGCCATGCTTCCTAGCATGGCTATACAGTCAGTCCCTAGCACTAGTCACACTCTGGCCTGCTTGCTGGCCGCTATCCAGCATCAGTGCCCAGAGCACCGGGCAAATGAGAGCTGACTCTGGTCAACCTGGAAAGAAGTGCACAGGCTTTCCTTTCCTCTCCCTTATAGGGAGCTAATCCCATAGGAATGTGGGCAATTCAGGTGGGAGACAACCCCTCTCACCACTATATACAGTATATATACATACTGAAAGTGAAAATATGTATGTATGTATGTATGTATGTATGTATGTTTGTATGTATGTATGTTTGGTCTTCATAGGCTCTTACATGGCTTGATGGATCTGGACCAAACTACGTACACATACCCTTCATTATACAACTAAAATACTGGCAGGGTTTAAATGAAAAAAAAAAATCACCCTTTTGGGGCTAGGGCAACTAATATATATTGATAAGGGGTAATATTTATTCTCTTCTATTCCCCTCATTTTCTCTGTATGTCCCTATTGTTTGTATTATAATATCATATTTGATATCTTTGAAGCAAATGTATAATTTTAATCTTTTAGTGATTTATAATAATCCTTAATCACTAATTGTGTACCTTTTAATAATAAACCCGCAGAGGTTGCATCTAGAAATATATATCTTTAAATCATTAGGAATATTCTATTCATGGAAGAATGCACGCCAGTCATATAGAATGTAAATCGTAGGGATGTATTTCAACAAACAATTGCTACTCATAGAATTCACTTTTATCATTAAACAGTATTGGTCAAATACAATGCAAGTCACCATAGAATAGTTTCACAAGTTCAAACTATATAAGAAAGAAGTGTGAGAGATGTATGTGTGTGTATGTGTGTGTGTGTATATATATATATTTATTTATTACTGGGGAGATATCTCTCCACGTACTCGGCAAATCACAGATTCCATAAAATGAAACCCTAGATTTATTGATCGATATTGGAAAAATATCTATCTGAAGAAACATCTAAGGATTGGTTTTGGTTTATGTATGTGTGTGTGAGTGTCTGCGGGGGGTGGGGCAGCATGTGACAGCATGGTCCACAGACCGCATGGGACAGAAGCTAGACTCCATTTTGGGAAAACTCCCATGATTCCAAAGTCTGTAACACATGGTTCAAAAAGGGATGCCAGTGGCCATTTTAGGTTTCAGGTTCAAACACATGGTATTCTTTGTTAGGCCATAAAGTCACATAGCAGAAGCCATTTTATAAACTACATATCTCTGAAAGACTCCACTACATTCCAGAATGTAAGCTACAACATAATGCATATGTGCTGATTTTACAATTCCAAGCCAACACAGTATCTCAATAACCAGAGCATATTGTATGCTGGCTATGCTATATAATGTAGCCAGTAATTATATACCAACTCCGGTCAGTACCTTTGAGACAAACACATCCTTCTTTATGCTACCTTATTCCAGCCTTCCAAAACCAACATTGCATGCTGTCCATGTTATATGAGCCATCACAAGACCAGATCACCAAGTAACCACAAATGCCAGCATGCCATTGCTACAAGCACATGACCACAGTAACAAAAGGAAGTATGTGTCAACTTCTATATTTCAGCAAGATACACTATATAAAACCACTACAATCTGTTATAAATCACCATTCACAAATGTATACCAGATATGCTATACTACAGATTGTCTAATGTTCCAACTACCATTACAGATTTCACAGAGTATTATCACAAACACATAACAATATCACATAATTGCACAAGCACCATTAACCTTAAAGTCAAATGTATTTCCAAATGAACTATTCTATGCCATTAAGCCATGTGTGCACCGTGCCGCCACTGCTTTAGCGCAGATTGACATGCGGACGAGCGTCCTCATGTCAATCTGTTCTCACTAACCCTCCGCTGCTCTGATGGAAGGACACGGAGGGCACAGCGCGCGCCTCTCCTGTGTCCCTCCTGCGTCTCCGGCGGGTCTAATAAAGGAAGTGCCGTTCGTGAGCTCTGATTGGCTCACGAACCGGCACTTCCTTTAACAGACCCGCCGGAGACCCAGGAGGGACACAGGAGAGGCGCGCGCTGCGCCCTCTGTGTCCCTCCATCACAAAACAGCGGGGGAGCGGAGGAGCCGGGGGGGGGAGGAGCACAGAGGGAGCCGGGGGGGGGGAGCATATGCAGCACAGAGGGAGGTGGCTTATGTGGCACTGAGGGGGCATATGTGGCACTGGGAGGGGGTATATGTGTACCTGGCACATGGGGGGCTATATTTGGCACTGGGGCATGTGAGTACCTGGCACTGTGGGGGAATATCTGGCACTGGGGGCATATGTGGCACTGGGGGGGGGTATATGTGTACCTGGCACATGGTGGGGGCTATATTTGGCACTGGGGGCATGTGAGTACCTGGCACTGTGGGGGAATATCTGGCACTGGGGGCATATGTGGCACTGGGAGCACAGCCCTAGCAACAAGCACTACCCCCTAGCAACGAGCATGACACCCAGTGCATGAAACCCCTGGCAACGAGCATGACACCCAGTGCATGAAACCCCTGGCAACGAGCATGACACCCTGAGTATGAAAACCACTGGCACCGTGCATGGAACCAAGAGCATGAAACCCCTGGCAACGAGCAGGTAATTTAAAAGTAATTAGAAGCCTTACTGTAGGACTTAATGTGTAAGTCGAAGAATTTTTTGGCTTGGGAGAAAAATTTCTAGTTATGCCACTGCATGTGTGTACAATACTTAGCCTTAGTAAGGAGATCGGTCCTGGTGCCGAGCAATCCATGCTTCTGGGAGGCTAGGTTGATTCTGAGTGAGTGAGCTCTGTTTTCTCACCTGTTCATGTAATACATTCAACCTGTGGGTGTGTCTTCTACAGGAAGTGTGTGAAAGCTGTATCAGTGAGCTGAGCTTGGTTATTGAAATGCTAACTAGGCCAAGGCCACGTGTATAGATATGTTAATTAGGCCTGGCTACAGAAATCAATTTCTGCTGAGGGGTATACTGGGCTCCACAAGTAATGGACAATGGGGTGTAGAGTAGGATCTTGATCCGAGGCACAAACAGGCTCAAACCCCTGGACTGTTCCCAGAATGCACAGCACCGCCTCCTATATCACCCTGCCTCCCAGCACAGGAGCTCAGTTTTGTAAGTTGGTGCTGCAGTAAGCAGGCACTGAACAGAAAAGCTTTTTATGAAGTAAAAAGTGAAGACTTCAAGGGCAGCAGCGGTGGTAAATGTCTTGTGACATTCACTGCTGCAGCTCCAGCTCTCCCCAGCGGCGCTGTACACTCCCGAGCCCTGGTTGCCGGGTACCTACAGCGGAGGCTCTGGTTTTCTTCACATTAGACACACAGGGCTGGGGCTCTCCAGGATCGCGTGGCCACGCTTCGGGAGGTGGTAAGTGGGTCCCGCTTGCGGGACCCGCTCTTTATCGCAATCCGTCGCGGTCAGTGGGAGGCGGGCCACGCGCGCTGGCGGTGGACACTGTGGCAGTACAGGCGATCCCACTAGATCACCAGGGCATGGGTGCAGGTCAGGTTTTTCTCTAAACCAATTCTTATATCGCCCACAGTACCCCGTGGTTTTGCCAGCAGAGGGGATAAGGCTTAGACCTGAAGCCCCTCCCCCATCCCCAGGGCGCCATTTCTAGCAAGTGTTCCCGCCCTGGAGCTGCATATCTGTTTTTTCCTCACTCCCTGTCAGTGTCTGCGGCGCCATTATCCCTCAGCTCACTGTTCCTGGGACTGCTTGGGCAAATCCTCCTATGTAAAGCCGCCTGGTTGTCAGCGCTGTGCCTTTACATGACACTTAAGTATTCTACCTGCTTTTTTAGACAGTGATAGTTAAGAAAGAGTGCATTTAGTCAGGGTTTTATAGTACAATTACCCTGTGATATACATCCAGTTCTTACTGTGTACTGTTATATCTATTGTTATATAGCTGTGTAAGCTAGTCCAGTGCAGTATTATTGTCAGTAATAACCTCTGCATTGTACAAACTGTGACTTTCTGTGTGTGCATTTGATAGCTGAGTGGTGTCCATTTCGTGTCTTTCACTCAACCTGCTATCCCTATATTCCATAACCTGAGGGGGCTTGGTGCGTCAGGTGTTATCTAATATAGGATTTTCACAAAGATATACTGTATTACGTATTTTTCTCTGTGATTTAGTCACCATATCTCTCCTTTATCTCTGCTAGTGCTGACAACACTGCGCAGGGGTTTGGGTTTATAGGTATAGTGCTGCTGATAATTGTACTGTTACCTCATACTGCAAGTTATATCATGTCTGCTTCTGAGGGTAACGGTTCTGGGGCTGAACACACTGCCGGTGTTGCTGAAGCCGCAGATAACTATGACGAGAATATAGCAGCTTTTGGCTCTGGTTCTGGGCGTTCCTTGCCCCCCAGTGGGACGGTGGCAACGGGGGCAAATAATGACCCGCCGTGGGCCGCTTTTTCCACGCTTCTGCATACGCTAGTTCATAAACTAACACCCCCTATGGGACCCCCAATGCCGGTACAACCGTATGTGGTCCCTGCAGCTAACCCGCCGTGGGCGGACGATTTATCTGCTCAATTAAAGAAGTTGAACCAGTCCTTGACTACTAAAAAGTCTGACCAACGCTCGCCTAAGTCCAAGAGGTCCTCTAAGCGAGTGCTTATCTACTCATAGTCAACTGCTGTCACCGACACCTCGTCTGATGAAGACGGCACATATACTGACCCCTCAGGTTCTGACTCGGATACGGCTGATTGGGAGGGTAGTTCACATGTTGATGTTCCTGATCTTGTGGAGGCTATTAAGTTAATTCTGCAGATTACGGATGATCCCGAGATATCCGTCCCTCCTAAGAAACCAGATAGGTTCAAGCGTCAGAAGGTGGTTAAACAAGTTTTACCTCACTCTGACCACCTAGTGTATATACGTCAGGAAACCAGGAGAAACCCGGGTACGAAGTTTGTGCCTCAAAAGAAGATGCTGGCTCGCTATCCCCTCGCGCCAGAGCTGTCTAAAAATTGGGAAACGCCTCCTCCAGTGGACTCACATGTGGCTAGGATGGTGGTTTCCTCAGCTCTACCTTTCACTACCGTCACGTCTCTAAAAGAGCATACGGATAAGCGTGTGGAGGGTTGTCTGAAAGCAATATACACCCTCACGAGTGCTGCACAAAGGCCCACTATTGCAGCTACAGGGGCTGCAGAGGCTATTGAAGCATGGGCCTTGGAGTACGAAGCTGAAATCTCCTCTGACCATGCTAGACAATGCTTGTCATATATTGTCACAGCTTCTCGCTATATTAAAGAGGCGGCTTCTGATGCCGGTATCCTAGCAGCCAAGGCCTCTACTACGTCAGTCTTGGCTCGCCGGATATCGTGGCTGAGATCCTGGTCTGTGGATCTGGACTCTAGAAAAACCCTGGAGGTACTCCATTTCAAGGGAGATATTCTGTTTGGGGAGGACTTAAATAAGATAGTGGCTGACTTGGCTACTGCCAAAACTTTCTGTCTACCTAATACCGCTCCTTCTGTGTCAAAGGCTAAAGGTACGTCCTTTTGCCCCTGTCGTCCTTCAGGTAAAGCAAAAGGTCAGGCGTACCATAAGCAGGCCCGCACTTCCAAACCTGGTAAGCCGAAGCCCAAAAGAGCCTGGGCTACCCGTCAGCCAGCTGTCAAGATCGATAAGCCTGCCGCATGACAGGGCGGGCCTCCCCCTGGGGGATCCCAGGGTGGGAGGCCGGCTTCTAGGGTATACCCAGGAATGGTTGAAGACCAATTCAGATGCCTGGGTACGGGAAGTTGTCACATGAGGTTACGCCATAGCCTTCAAAAACCGCCCCCCTCATCGATTTTGCCAGACAGACGTCCCTTTGGACCAGACAAAGGCAAAAACTCTACACTCGGTGGTACAGAACCTCCTGGATACAGGAGTCGTAGTACAAGTGCCTCTTGCTCAGAGGGGCCAGGGGTACTATTCTCCGCTGTTTCTAGTCCCGAAACCGAATGGGTCCTCCCGGCCCATTCTCAACCTCAAGGCATTGAACAGGTTTGTGAAGATTTCCAAGTTCCGTATGGAAACCCTTCGCTCTATAGTTCTGGCCTTGGAACCTGGGGACTACATGGTCTCCTTGGACATACAGGATGCTTACCTGCATATCCCTTTAGCAGTGTCACATCAACAATACCTAAGGTTTGCTATTGGCATCATTCATAACCAGTTTCGGGTGTTACCTTTTGGTTTAACAACGGCTCCGCGAGTCTTCACCAAAGTTATGGCGGTGATGACGGTGGTACTCCGCCGTCAAGGGGTCAGGATACTGCCGTATCTGGACGACTTGTTAATACTGGCAAATTCCCCAGATATTCTCCTGCGTCATCTGGATATGACGGTCCGGATTCTACAAGCCCACGGGTGGCTCATCAACTGGAAGAAGTCATCCCTGATCCCTGCTCAGAGCATGGTGCATCTGGGAGCACTGTTGGACACTCACAACCAGCGGTTGTTCCTGACTCAGGAGAAAGTCAATTTCACTCTCGCCCTCACCAGAGGTTGATTCTAGCCAAATGGGATGGCCTGCCTCACCGGATCAGGTCTCAAATGATCTCATTGACTCCAGAGGTCCATCTGTCGCTGCTTTGGTGGCTCCAGGACCAACAACTGTGCAGGGGTCGTCCGTTCTGGATATCCGACTGGGTCCTGTTGATGACGGATGCCAGTCTAAGAGGTTGGGGCGCGGTGCTGGAGTAACACTCCCTTCAGGAGCGGTGGACCAAGGAGGAGTCCCTCCTCTCGATCAATATTCTGGAGTTGCGGGCGGTCTTCAATGCCTTGAACCTAGCCCAGCATTTAATTCAGAACCGTCCTGTTCAAGTACAGTCGGACAACGCCACCACAGTGGCTTACATAAATCATCAAGGCGGCACTCGAAGCCGCTTAGCAATGAAGGAAGTCTCACGGATTCTACAGTGGGCAGAACGCCATCTACCGGCCATATCGGCAATCTTCATTCCGGGAGTCTTGAATTGGGAAGCGGACTTTATCAGTCACCAGGACGTGCATGCCGGCAAGTGGGGCCTCCATCCAGAAGTGCTTCAACTCCTAGTGGAAAGGTGGGGCCTTCCAGACGTAGATCTGATGGCGTCTCGACACAATCACAAGGTTCCGGTCTTCGGAGCAAGGACAAGGGATCCTCAAGCAGCATTCGTGGATGCACTGGCGGTATCGTGGAGGTTTCGGCTGCCGTACGTGTTCCCTCCGGTGTCACTACTGCCCAGGGTAATTCGGAAGTTCAAGCAAGAAAAAGGAATTCTGCTTCTCATAGCTCCAGCGTTGCCCAGACGGCACTGGTTCTCAGACCTGCAAGGCCTATCGTCAGAGCGTCCAATTCTACTTCCACAATGCCCAGACCTCCTCGTTCAGGGCCCCTGTGTCTACCAGGACCTAGCCCGGCTGTCTTTGACGGCGTGGCTCTTGAAGCTTCCGTCTTGAGGGCTAAGGGTTTTTCTGAAGAGGTCATTAAAACTATGTTGCAGGCCCGGAAACCGGCTTCTGCTCGGATTTACCATCGGGTCTGGCATTCCTACTTTGTTTGGTGCGCATCTAACAATTATGACGCTTCCAAGTTTAGTACAGCCAAACTGTTGGCTTTTCTGCAGCAAGGCCTAGATTTAGGCCTGCGTCTGGCCTCCCTCAAGGTTCATATTTCTGCCTTGTCGGTGTGGTTTCAGAGAAAAATTGCGACTTTACCTGATGTTCATACTTTCACTCAGGGTGTGTTGCGTATCCAACCTCCCTATGTCCCGCCTGTGGCTCCTTGGGACTTGTCGGTGCTTTTGGAGGCGTTGCAGGAGCCTCCATTTGAACCTCTTGGTTCAGCTGACCTTAAGTGGCTTTCCCTTAAGGTGGTGTTCTTGCTGGCTATTGCCTCTGCTAGAAGAGTGTCGGATCTGGGTGCCTTGTCTTGTAGTTCCCAATATCTGATTTTTCACCGTGACTGGGCGGTTCTTAGGACTCAACCCGGATATTTACCTAAGGTGGTTTCTTCATTGCACCTTAATCAGGAGATTGTGGTTCCGGCCTTTGTCTCTCCTGATTTGTCTCCCAATGAGCGGTCTTTGGATGTGGTATGGGCTCTCCGTATCTATGTGAAGAGAACTGCTGCTATTCGAAAATCTGATTCTCTCTTTGTTTTGTTTGAATTTCACAAACGGGGCTGGCCTGCTCACAAGCAAACTCTGGCCAGTTGGATTAGAATGGTGATTGCACATGCTTATGTGAAGACTAGTCTCTCTGCTCCTGATCACATTAAGGCCCATTCTACTCGGTCTGTTGAACCTTCTTGGGCGGCCCAACGTGGTGCGACCCTTGATCAATTGTGCAAGGCGGCTATGTGGTCCTCGAGGAACACGTTCATAAGGATCTATGCCTTCGGTACTGCCGCTTCCCAGGATGCTTCCTTTGGACGCCGGGTTCTTGTGCCCGCTACAGTGCGTTCCCTCCCATAAGGAACTGCTTTAGGACATCTCCATTGTCCATTCCTTGTGGAGCCCAGTGTACCCCGCAGCAGAAAACGGGTTTTATGGTAAGAACTTACCTTTGTTAAAACTCTTTCTGTGAGTTACACTGGGCTCCACAAGGCGCCCACCCTGACGCACTTAGCTTCATTTGGGTTGATATGGCATTAGCCGCTGAAACTTCTCCTGTCGTGAGAGTGTGGTGTATGTGGCTACTAACCGTTGTCGTCTCTTTTCCTGCTACTGCATTGGGCTGGTTAACTAAAAACTGAGCTCCTGTGCTGGGAGGCGAGGTGATATAGGAGGCGGCGCTGTGCATTCTGGGAACAGTCAAGGCTTTGAGCCTGTTGGTGCCTCGGATCAAGATCCTACTCTACACCCCATTGTCCATTCCTTGTGGAGCCCAGTGTACCTCGCAGAAAGAGTTTTAACAAAGGTAAGTTCTTACCATAAAACTCATTTTTATGAGTTTCCCCACTGATTACTTTGAAAGATTACGCTATGTGTAATAAAATATAATACCATAAATATATTTGACATATCTAAAATGGTTATTAGGAAATTACTCTAACATATATTATATATAAAATTAATTGGTCTATTTGTCTGTTCGGTTATGCATTCAGATATCCCTGCACTTGACCTGGGGACCTTGTTCTGGGCCTTCCACTGGATGGATTTGTTAGAAAACTTCACAAAGTGGTAACATTGGTTCCCAGAATACATACTAGGGGTTTGGGGTCCCAGTCAGAACTGACAAAAAATTTACAGAAATAACCATAATTCAATGACCTGACCGAAATGGAGGTGGGAAGAAAAAAAAATATTGTGTACCCAAAAGTCTTGAAAGAGCAACATTGATAACTGAAGGAAAACTTTAAATCCATCTCACAATCAAAAAAGAATTATAAAACTAAGCAGAAAGAAAAGCTGAGGATCAAGGCTACTGGCAACACCCCAAATGCAAAAACAACACTGGGAAGCCACCTCATGGGTGTGTTGGAAGAGCTACTAAGCTACTAACTATTTCTAATATATCAACAGCTACATCCAGCTCATTGATAACTTAATAACTGGTAAATGTAATCCTGGCAACGCTGGGTACTTCAGCTAGTGTATATATAAAATGTATGTGTGTGTGTGTGTGTGTGTGTATATATATATATATATATATATATATATATATATATATATATATACACAGATGGAGCCACGTTAGTTATGGCTCCGTCTGTGTCTGGGCACGCCCACCCAGGCATGCCTAGCGACTACAGCATCTCAGTCCGGGCACACATGCCCGTGACGGAGACGCACCCCATTCACTAGGCATGACTAGGTGGATGGATCGCCTAGTCACGCCAGGAGTGCACGCCTGCGATGAAGCCGCCTCAGATGAGCGCGGCTTCATCTGTCTGTATGTATATATTCTGTTATTGAATAAATTGTGATATTCTGTTGTATTTTTTGTATTACAGTATTGTAAACAATCTTCCTTGAGAAAGAGTCCCAAATGTAATCAAAGCGTTGGTTGACATTTACAACCCAGCATGCAATTATAATAAAATGAAACATTTTGCAAGTAACCATCTGGAATTTGCCTTTTTCCTACACACTATACATGCTACACACTATACATACTGCTTGAAAACTACATCAAGCCTTATGCTTCTCATCTGTCTGAAAGTGTGAAATCATTTCTATTACACTACAAGTCTCAGATTAACCCACATGCTGCTTGCAAACTACATCAAGCCTTATGCTTCTCATCTGTTTGAAATTTGAATGTATGTGATAATGTGTTTCTTGTCATTACCTATGTACAGTATATGATGGAATTTATTGTGGATTAGTTTAGAGTAGGCTTTTGCCTGTTTACCCACCCAGTGCAATCTATGTTCTTTGATCAATTAGCATTTAAATCAGGTGCCCAAATGTTCAGTGGTAGACCTGTATCTTAATCAGACACAATATTTCTTTAGATTCAGTCAAGCGGTCAATTTGTGTGGAATTAACAGAGTATGGATTAACAAAGTGTGCTATCTGAACAGTTAAAAAAACAGTTGAAAAGACATTGAGCAACATCGAGGAAAGGTAACTTTAATTTAAACAACTTATTCCTACACCACTTAACCCAAAATTAACTCACAAACTACCACATCATGTTCACCATACTACTGTTTCTTATTTCAAGTCATGGAATTCTCTCCAAATTTAACAAATTCTACACTCACCCTAAAATTCACCCCTCTGTGCTCATTACAGTTTCTATTCTCCACTCCCCTCTTCTAAACACTCATGAGCTTTATACTTACTTCTCTGCAAGTACTTTGACAACCACAATTGGCCACCATAATAAACACTCACAAACACCCTCCAATATTTAACTCACTCTTCTGCTTTTATTAGCTGGTGACATATCACCAAATCCAGGCCCCAACCACCTGTCCCACTGAAACTCAGATGTCTCAAAACAACATAAAAATCCATCTAACTTCATAAATATCACGTCTCCCATCCCCCTTCAAGTCACTAAAATGTGCCTTATTGAATGCACGCTCTGTTTGTACCAAATTAACATCCATCCATGACCTCTTTATATCTCACAACTTTAATCTGCTGGCTCTAACAGAAACATGGCTCACACAATCAGACACTGCCTTCCCTGCAGCACTGTCACATTGTGGTCTCCACTTCACGCACACCTTCAGGCCTGGTAATAGTAAAGGTGGTGAGGCTGGAATATTACTGTCCCAATTTTTCACATACACAGTTATACCTCAGGTTCCATCACTCGCATTCACATCATTTTACGTTCACTCTATCTCTGCATGTTGCAGCTATCTATGGCTCCAGCTACCCATCACACTCCACGTAGGCTTAGATGCCAACCGTGGCACTCTAAATCAACAAGACACCTACAAAAACTGTCACGTAAAGTAGACTGTCAGTGGCATAAATCTCAGAATCCAAGTGACTTTTTCACATTTAAGACCATCTACCACTCCTATCGTCAGGCCCTGGACACTGCCACACAAACTTAATTCCAATTTCTAATTTCTTCTCATGCCACCAAACCCCAAGTGACTTTTTAATACATTTAAATCACTTCTTTACCCTCCCTCACCTCCCCCACTAGCTACTATCCGTGCACAAGAACTTGCTTACTACTTCAAGGATAAGATTGATAAAAGACGAGATGAGATGGTATGCTCTAACTTAGCCAGTGACCTGCTCAATTTTCTACCTGAACACTCTGGCACTTTCTCTTCATTTCATCCTACAAGTGAAGATGAAATATCAACACCCTTTTCATCATCTACTCCACTACCTCTCCTCTGGATCCTTTACCCTCACAAGTCAGTAAAACTTTGTCTCCTGTGCTTATCCCAACCTTAACTAAAATCTGTAATCTCTCTCTCTCTACTGGTATCTTTCCTTCTCTGTTTAAGTATGCAGTGATTACTCCCATTCTGAAAAAACACAATTCTGACCCAAACACTCTCTCTAACTACCGTCCTATTTCTCAGCTCCCATGTCTCTCCAAGCTACTTGAGAGACTTACCTACACTCGCCTTACACACTTTATCAACTCCCACAATTTATTGGACTCTCTTCAGTCAAGCTTTCATGCCCAACACTCCACAGAGACGGCACTGACCAAAGTAGTGAATGATCGGGTCACTGCTAGATCAAAAAGCCATTGCACACTTCTTATTTTTCTAGATCTCTCTGCTGGTTTTGACACTGTTGACCACTCTCTTGTCATACAAACACTACAATCACTAGGTCTTCAGGACACAGCCCTTACTTGGTTCTCATCCTACCTATCTAATCGCTCTTTCAGTGGTCACTTCTCTGATTCTACCTCTTCTTCTCTACCTCTATCAGTTGGAGTTCCGCAAGGCTCAGTCTTAGGTCCTCTGCTTTTCTCAATCTATACCACATCTCTTGGAAAACGAATCAGCTCCTTCGGATTTCAGTATCATTTGTATGCTGATGATACTCAGATATACCTATCCTCCCCAGATTTATCACCATCTGTATTGGTCCATGTCACTTAATGCCTGTCTGCCATTTCATCTTGGATGTCATCTCGCCACCTCAAACTCAACATTTCCAAAACAGAATTCCTTATTTTCCCACCAGCCAAGAGTAGTTACCAACCTGATATCTCCATAACTGTTGACAATGCGACTATCCACCTTACCCCACAAGCTCACTGCCTAGGTGTCATCCTTGACTCTGAACTGTCCTTTGTTCCACACATTTAATCTGTCTTTAAATCATGTTACATGCACCTAAAAAACATATCCAAAATACATCCTTATCTTACATAAGACACTGCAAAAACTCTAATCCATGCACTCATCATCTCCCGCATTGATTATTGTAATAGTCTCCTTACTGGTCTTCCCAAACATAGGCTCTCACCACTACAATCCATTTTGAATGCAGCTGTGAGGCTAATCTTCCTCGCTAGATGTTCTTCGTCTGCTGATCCGCTCTGTCAGTCCCTCCATTGGTTACCGGGTTTCTACCGTGTTAAATATAAAATACTTTTACTTACATACAAGGCTATTAACCAAACTGCACCATCATACATCTCTTCACTCATCTCAAAATATCTCCCTACCAGACCTCTCCGCTCTGCACAAGATCTGCGTCTCTCATCCACATGTATTACTTGTTCACACTTAAAATGACAGGACTTTATCCGGGCTTCCCCCACTCTGTGGAATGCCCTCCCATGCACAATAAGACTCACCTCTAGTCTCCAAACCTTTAAACATTCCCTGAAAACTCACCTCTTCAGACAAGCCTATCAAATTCCATACCCACCCATATAACCTTCAATGCTTCTCTATCTAATTAATCCTCTCTGTACAGTCCACATAACCTCACATGTTTTGTCTTTCAACATTTCTGGGTGATAATATCATACAAGCCATTAAGAACCTAGCAATCTGGTGGACCATTATGCAATAGGTAGCATCTATCTTTGTGTATCAATGTCTATTTCCCTATCGATTCTAAACTTGCGAGCAGGGCCTTCCTACATCTATGTCTGTCTGGTTTTGCCAAGTTTTGTTCTATAACTGTTGTCCTAATTGTAAAGTGCAACAGAATATGCTGCGCTATATTAGAAATTGCTAATAAATAAATACACCTCTCTCTCTATCTATCTATCTATCTATCTATCTATCTATCTATCTATCTATCTATCTATCTATCTATCTATCTTTATATATATATATATATATATATATACACAAACACACATACCTACAAATATATACATAAACACGCCTGCTTCATATACAGATTACATATATGGTGGTACCACCAGTGGCTGGCAGGCGGGAGCAGACTGGCGGTACTGTGAGAAGGGAGCTGCTTTGACGGAGCATGCGCAGCTAGAAGCTCCTTCCTCCTCTCCCCATGGACTTTCTCTATACAGAGAGCTACGTACGTAGCTTTCTGCTACATGTCCGCTGTCGCGATTGCAATTGTGACTTTTGTTGAGACAGAGACACTGCCGTCTCCGTTTCAAAACGAAAACATTTAGCTCATCAGGGGGGGGTTTCCAAGTACCCAGACCCCCCCCCCCCCTTCCCCGCGTGCTGTTGGTAATATTGCTCAATTATATGATGAACCTTTAAGATAGTTTTAACAGAGTTATAATTTATTTAGCATAGTTTGCTGCAAATATATTAACCAAACATTTCAGCCATCTTGTTCTTGTACTGTTTTAGGAATGTGCTTCAGTTTAATATTTTGACTAGCTGCATCTAAGAATGTGTGCCATCATCTGCTTCTAGCAAGGAGCCTTGAGCAAATAATATTTTACAGCATCAAGGATCTGTTTAAATGTCAATGCCAGTTATTATAACACTTTGCCAACATCCATATTTGAGGCAATGCTATCTGCTATTAATAATAAATAGAACATGTGCAGGAAGATATTTTCCTATAATCATTGTATAGCCAAAGATTTTACTTATTTCATGCTTATTAACATATAAGGCAGGGAAGCGGTTTAGATACCGCCGCACGGGATCCCAGTGATCACAATGCCGACACCGGAATCCTGCACAGCGGTACAATGCCAGTGCCGGAATACCGGCGAGACAAGCTATTCTTGCTCTGTGGGTGTCCACGACACCCCTATAGGGAGAATAAAACCTGCGGCGAGTGCAGCGAGCCACCGTGTCGGCAGCATGGCTTTCTAGCGCTAGCCCACTGTAGGCATACTGGTTACTTATTTTATTTGATGTGATGACCATGCTATTTTTTATCTATGCATTTCTTCATTTTTTTTTTAATGCATACATACAGCAAGCATCATCATCATCATCATCATCAAGTTAATGATGTTGACTAGCATACCTTCAATCATCATCAAGGAAATGATGTTGACTGATATATCTTAAAAGGGGTATTGGCTAGTAACTTAATAGTCAATCAGCACCTGCGGCACAGGAAATAAGTCTTTCCCAATAAAAACAAGCAATGTACATATAAAGAAGTACAGTAGGTTCTAGATATGAATAGGACCCTTGGTGCAATCTGGATTCAAATGCGTACAGTCATAACATTTGAATATAAAACACAATATTAAGTATAGTAAAAAAGTTTATTCACTAAATGAGTCATGAAATTATAGAATTCCCATCACATGTGTTAGTGAAATGAATAGTTTTTTTTATCTATGAAATCCAAAATATCAATGGGAGTCACCTGAATACAAGATCTGAAACAGATAATTGAGTGTATTTATCCTGACGAAAGAATCTCTATATAGGGCAATATATGATTAGCAATATTCAGTTCATAGTATCAGATAAAAAAAACTAAAGGTATAAAAATGTACACAAAGTTTTGAAAAACTAAAATAAACAGTAATTTTTACTTAGAAATTGCTGCAACACATTTTGCAGACTTCTTCTTTGCAGACTCAGCTTCTTCAGGCAGTAGTGATGTCTGTAGTAATGATCCTATTATGGAGTGATCCATAGGCGCATCTCCTTATAGTTTGGTCCTCCTCCACTTTGGAAAGTTACTAAGTATGTCAATATTGATATCACACTTCAGGGACTGTGGGTGTGTGTGTGGGGGGGGGGGGATCCAATTAGCTATGGTAATGTTATCCACGATCGAGTTATCCTACCTATCTCCAGAAAAAAAAAACTGATTGCCAACTGCATGCTGCCATTTTTCTCACCTATCTTATTCCAAAATGCCGAAAATGGGATTTGCGCGATAATTCTAGCTGGCAAAACCAGACATAAGTGTAGGAGAAAATGGGGAAATTTGCCTGTACCCTCCAAAAAGCTAAACTAATGGGATCGGTATGAAATTCCTCCAATCAAAATCCCGACAGTCGAAATCCCGACAGCAATTGACCGACGGTCAAAATCCCGACAAGGTCAAAATCCCGACATGGACAAAATACCAACATTTAAAATACCGACAAGGTCAAAATACCAACATGTAAAATGCTGACAGGTCAAAATACCGACGCGTTTTTCATTTGTTTTTGTGTGTATGTCGACATAGGTGACATAGACACCATATAAGTGTACCGCGTCCCCTCACATGGCTCGCTGCGCTCGCCATGCTACCGGCACGGTGCCTCGCTGCGCTCGGCACACTATTATATTCCCCCTCCAGGTCCACTGGGTTGGTAAAGTATGAACAAGTCGGTTTCAATGAAAAACTCATATCGGCATTTTGATCTATCTGCATTTTACATGTCGGTATTTTGACCTTGTCGGTATTTTAAATGTCGGTATTTTGTCCATGTCAGGATTTTGACCGTCGGGCAGTTGCTGTCGGGATTTCGACCGTCTGGATTTTGACTGGAGGTAAATAGACTGCATCCCAAACTAATATAGGAGAACATTGTAGAAGTCTGTTAGTGGCCATAATAAAACTATGTGGTATAGTCAAGTTGGGTCAAATGGCTGTTACATGTATTTTGTTTAAAAATTTTGAAAAAAATAGAAAGCATTTTTTTTCCAGAAAAATATGTGCTCTCATTAAATTTGGGGTAAGTAAAAGTGGGCATAAGTATATATTTGGGTCATTTTAGGGGACTTTTTTTTAAAAAAAGACCGATTACTCCCACCTGCAAGTCTAAAACCACTTGTCCCACTCATAAAGCACCCCAATATACCTGTGCCATACCATGTACCACAATTTACATCACTTTTTTTACCCCCAAAATGACATCATTATTGGTCAATTAAAAATAATTAAAAACATCTTAGTGCCTAATTAGTCATTCTGGGGTGTGTGCCAGAGTTCTGAACAATGGGGATAATTCTGAGTTGATCGCAGCAGCAAGTTTGTTAGCAATTGGGCAAAACCATGTGCACTGCAAGGGGGGCAGATATAACATGTGCAGAGAGAGTTAGATTTGGGTGGGGTGTATTCAAACTGAAATCTAAATTGCAGTGTAAAAATAAAGCAGCCAGTATTTACTAGTGATGTGCACCGGACATTTTTCGGGTTTTGTGTTTTGGTTTTGGATTCGGTTCCGCGGCCGTGTTTTGGATTCGGACGCGTTTTGGGAAAACCTCCCTGAAAATATTTTGTCGGATTCGGGTGTGTTTTGGATTCGAGTGTTTTTTTGCAAAAAACCCTCAAAAACAGCTTAAATCATAGAATTTGGGGGTCATTTTGATCCCATAGTATTATTAACCTCAATAACCATAATTTCCATTCATTTCCAGTCTATTCTGAACACCTCACAATATTATTTTTAGTCCTAAAATTTGCACCGAGGTCGCTGAATGACTAAGCTAAGCGAGCCAAGTGGCCGACACAAACACCTGGCCCATCTAGGAGTGGCACTGCAGTGTCAGACAGGATGGCACTTCAAAAAATAGTCCCCAAACAGCACATGATGCAAAGAAAAAAAGAGGTGCACCAAGGTTGCTGTGTGACTAAGCTAAGCGACCTAAGTGGCCGACACAAACACCTGGCCCATCTAGAAGTGGCACTGCTGTGTCAGACAGGATGGCACTTCAAAAAATAGTCCCCAAACAGCACATGATGCAAAGAAAAAAAGAGGTGCACCAAGGTCGCTGTGTGACTAAGCTAAGCGACCCAAGTGGCCGACACAAACACCTGGCCCATCTAGGAGTGACACTGCAGTGTCAGACAGGATGGCACTTCAAAAAATAGTCCCCAAACAGCACATGATGCAAAGAAAAAAAGAGGTGCACCAAGGTCGCTGTGTGACTAAGCTAAGCGACCCAAGTGGCCGACACAAACACCTGGCCCATCTAGGAGTGGCACTGCAGTGTCAGACAGGATGGAACTTCAAAAAATAGTCCCCAAACAGCACATGATGCAAAGAAAAAAAGAGGTGCACCAAGGTCGCTGTGTGACAAAGCTAAGCGACCAAAGTGGCCGACACAAACACCTGGCCCATCTAGGAGTAGCACTGCAGTGTCAGACAGGATGGCACTTCAAAAAATAGTCCCCAAACAGCACATGATGCAAAGAAAAAAAGAGGTGCACCAAGGTCGCTGTGTGACTAAGCTAAGCGACCCAAGTGGCCGACACAAACACCTGGCCCATCTAGGAGTGGCACTGCAGTGTCAGATAGGATGGCAGATTTAAAAAATAGTCCTCAAACAGCACATGATGCAAAGAAAAAAAGAGGTGCACCTAGGTCGCTGTGTGACTAAGCTAAGCGACCCAAGTGGCCGACACAAACACCTGGCCCATCTAGTAGTGGCACTGCAGTGTCAGATAGGATGGCAGATTTAAAAAATAGTCCCCAAACAACACATGATGCAAAGAAAAAAAGAGGTGCAATGAGTTAGCTGTGTGGCTAAGCTAAGCGACCCAGGTGGCCGACACAAACACCTGGCCCATCTAGGAGTGGCAATGCAGTGTCAGACAGGATGGCACTTCAAAAAATAGTCCCCAAACAACACATGATGCAAAGAAAAAAAGAGGTGCACCAAGGTCGCTGGATGGCTAAGCTAAGCGACCCAAGTGGCCGACACAAACACCTGGCCCATCTAGTAGTGGCACTGCAGTTTTCTAACAAGAGGATGAGTGCTTCCACTAGCCATGAACATAGGCCAGGGCCTCAGCCGTTCCTTGCCACTCCGTGTCGTAAATGGCATATTGGCAAGTTTACGCTTCTCATCAGACGCTTTTAATTTTGATTTTTGGGTCATTTTACTGAACTTTTGTTTTTTGGATTTTACATGCTCTCTACTATGACATTGGGCATCGGCCTTGGCAGACGACGTTGATGGCATTTCAACGTCTCGGCCATGACTAGTGGCAGCAGCTTCAGCACGAGGTGTAAGTGTATCTTGATCTTTCCCTATTTTACCCTCCACATTTTTGTTCTCCATTTTTTAATGTGTGGAATTATATGCCAGTAATATATCAGTAGCAATGGCCTACTGTACCGTACTGCTATATATTATATACTGGTGGTCAGCAAAATTATGCACTGTCCTCCTACTATATATACTGCGCACAACAACTAAAATGCACCACAGGTATGGATGGATAGTATACTTGACGACACAGAGGTAGGTAGAGCAGTGGACTACTGTACCATACTGCTATATATTATATACTGGTGGTCATCAAAATTATGCACTGCCCTCCTACTATATATACTGCGCAAAACTTAAATGCACCACAGGCATGGATGGATAGAATACTTGACGACACAGAGGTAGGTAGAGCAGTGGACTACTGTACCGTACTGCTTTATATTATATACTGGTGGTCAGCAAAATTCTGTACTGTCCTCCTACTATATATACTGTGCAAAACTTAAATGCACCACAGGTATGGATGGATAGTATACTTGACGACACAGAGGTAGGTAGAGCAGTGGACTACTGTACCGTATTGCTATATATTATATACTGGTGGTCAGCAAAATTCTGCACTGTCGTCCTACTACTACTGCGCAAAGCTTAAATGCACCACATGTATGGATGGATAGTTTACTTGATGACACAGAGGTAGGTAGAGCAGTGGACTACTGTACCATACTGCTATATATTATATACTGGTGGTCAGCAAAATTCTGCACTGTCCTCCTACTATATATACTGCGCAAAACTTTAATGCAGCACAGGTATGGATGGATAGTATACTTGACGACACATAGGTAGGTAGAGCAGTGGACTACTGTACCGTACTGCTATATATTATATACTGGTGGTCAGCAAAATTCTGTACTGTCCTCCTACTATATATACTGCGCAAAACTTTAATGCAGCACAGGTATGGATGGATAGTATACTTGACGACACAGAGGTAGGTAGAGCAGTGGACTACTGTACCATACTGCTATATATTATATACTGGTGGTCAGCAAAATTATGCACTGTTCTCCTACTACTGCGCAAAACATAAATGCACCACAGGTATGGATGGATAGTATACTTGACGACACAGAGGTAGGTAGAGCAGTGGACTACTGTACTGTACTGCTATATATTATATACTGGTGGTCAGCAAAATGATGCACTGTCCTCCTACTACTGCGCAAATCTTAAATGCACCACAGGTATGGATGGATAGTATACTTGATGACACAGAAATAGGTAGAGCAGTGGACTACTGTACTGTACTGATATAATACTGGTGGTCCCTGGTCAGCAAAATTCTGCACTGTACTCCTACTATACACTACAATGCAGCACAGATATGGAGCGTTTTTCAGGCAGAGAACGTAGATATTTTCAGTACACTGAGCACAGATATTTGCAGCACACTAAACACAACTGAGAGAACGCTGCACACGTCCTCTCCCTATCATCTCCAATGCACAAGTGAAAATGGAGGCGACGAGTGGCTCCTTATATAGAATACGAATCTCGCGAGAATCCGACAGCGGAATGATGACGTTCTGGCGCGCTCGGGTTAACCGAGCAAGGCGGTAAGATTCGAGTCCGCCTCGGAACCGTGTAAAATGGGTGAAGTTCGGGGGGGTTCGGATTCCGAGGAACCGAACCCGCTCATCACTAGTATTTACCCTGCACAGAAACAAAATAACCCACCCAAATCTAGCTCTCTCTGCAAATGTTATATCTGCCTCCCCTGCAGTGCACATGGTTTTGCCCAATTGCTAACAAACTTGCTGCTGCGATCAACTCAGAATTACCCCCAAAATCCCCATATTTTTAACTTAAAATAGGGATTTGCACTGCTTATCACCTGCTCAGAGATGAGAAAGAGAAATTTGTGATAAACCCTATCGAGACTTTTTTACAATAACTTTTTGCAGGTAATTGGATACAGAGTTATCGCAAATGCAATAAAAAGCCCTGTTTTTATTGAGAAACCACATTATCCTGGCTAATTGGATACCTTCCTGTGTGATTCATTTGATATACGTAGGCATGAATCATGAAGTTGTTATTTATTTTCTTAAACAAACCTGTTGCTCCTCTTCCTTTAATGTATACTGTAAATAAACTTGTGAATGTATCGATGTCAAAAGCCAAGATTTATGACGACAAATTTATATGAAGAAATATAATAAATGGCTTGGAGACCCAGTAAACTGAATAGAAGTACTTTATCGAGACAGGTGCTGCAACAGCATATACAATCAGGCTTCACAGTAAAACAAGTAGTATATGTACATTTATGGAACATAAATCTAACATTACCACCTTATAATTCAGCAGCTAGATTTTGCTTATAATATGGACAGTTTTTATGGAAATCACTATAAGTGAAACACATTAGAAATTAAAAGAGTTAAAATAAAGGTAGTATATTTAATAAAGGGAAGGGGCGGGGGGTAACAGTAACATCAATTGTATTAGTACATTTAGTTGTAATTCAGAGTTTTCCAATAAAGTATATTTTCTTTTATTATTCTGAGAAAGGATGTGACACAGTTTACAGAGCAAAGAAGATTGGTACATAAAATTAAATTTATATAGGGAAAAAGGAATGGGAAAACTACTGCACTACTGTTAGTATACTATTTCACAAAAAAACCCATATGACAGTAACTTAATTTAAATCAACTTCTGGGGGTGCTGCCACAACTACTATTGTTGCCAATATACTCGAATATGTACAGGAAAAAAAATATCTTATAGTGGCGCACTATTAGTCATATTAATTCAATACTCATAAAATTTAACTTTTATTTAGATCATTTAAAGTGTCTGTATCTGTGAAATATTAAAACATAGTAACATATATCAAGACAAACCGTTTACATGTAAGTTTAAAACCACACACTGCACTTTCATGTGTTCGCAATGGAAATATAAATTTTTTAGGGTACTGTGACCTCAAATAATTTGTTATGTGCTCTCTCCAAATACGTACTTTTAATTAATAAAGAGAATTAATCATATCTCTGTATATTTCCTTTTGGTTGTATTTGGTTTGTCCTATCTTGCAGATGTCACTGTGCTGTAAGTTGATAACCCATTCATTAATAATATTTTCGAATACACAATAGGCTCGTGGAATTTAGCATACTGATGTCAACATAAATGAGCATCCCTATACAATTATAACTACAGTATTTGCTGGCGTATAAGACTACTTTTTTGCCCTGAAAAACATGCCTCCAAGTGGGGGGGTCGTCTTATACGCCGGGTGCACTTCAGCTGGGATAGACATAGCTGCCATAGTGGCCTTCCGATACTCGCCCGGTGCCCATAGTGGCCTCCCGATGCCCGCCCACCTCATTCTACTCACCATCCAGTATCGCGCGATATCCAGTGCGGCCGCGGCGGGTCACTAGTGCCAATTACAGGGAGATGCAGGGACTGGCCGGAGGCGCTGCAGTCGCGTTGTGGCCGTACAATGGTGACAATGACAGGTACTGTAATGGCACTAATACTAATACTAATGGCACTCATGTGAAACCGGTAACACTAAATGCACACAGGGGTATACTTTTATACATTTTACAACTTTCTCCTCACCCCCTCCCCCCTTCTTATGCATACCTTGATAAATACTCCCTATCCAAATCTCTTATCAGGTCATAATATACAGTATGTCACAAATCTGATGTTCTTTTACGTTTTATTTGGTGTGTGGAAGGGGGTAGTCTTATACGGCGAGTATATAAAAAACTCTATATTTTGAGTGGAAATGTTGGGGGTCGTCTTATATGCCCAGTCGTCTTATACGCCGGCAAATACGGTACCTAATTTGTACTTAGAGTATACCACAATGTTGCACGGATGCTGGCTGGTGTACCCCTATCTGATATTGTGTTGTAAATTTATAACACATAGAGGTGTGATATTTCTTATTATTACTGCTGTTTGTCACCTTGACCGTATTCCCAAATTGGTTATTCAATTGGTTGTACCCCGCAGTTCCTGACTGTAGACAGCGCTGGGGCAGCTTGTCTGTCCCCAGCAGTGGTGGAGCAGCAGCGACGGGTGTCTGGTGCAGGGACCGCGTGTTGGTTCCCTGCGCCGGACCTGATGCTTCAAACTTGGTGCCGTTTTGGCAGCCAATTGGAAGTGCCGGTGGCGGGATTTTGAATCCGGCGCTGTCCGTGAGCCAATCATGGCTCAAGGGACGCCGGCCAATGGGAAGCGGGCGCGGCGAGCCAATTGGTGCTTGCTGCGTCATAGGCCCCGCCCCCATCGAGTGACGTCAGATGCCGGATGGGAGCCGAAGAGAAAGGAGATCACGCGGAAAAGCGCAAGAGAGCCGGGCGGCGACAGAAGACACCACGGAAGTTGTTCCTGAGGCCGCGGAAGAGGCCTGAAGACATGGGCATCGGCTGAGAAGATGTTCAGCAGCGGCTGGATGCAGAGGAGCGGTGGTGGCGCTGCTGGCCAGAACGGGCCAGCGGCAGAAGAGTGAAGAGGAGTGCTGGAGAGGCCACCAGAGTTGGGAAGCAAAAGAGCTAACGAAGCTCTTACCTGGTGCCTCTCCCACCGGGACAGGTAGGCCCTCGGTGAGTGCGCCTGTCACTCAACCCCCCCCCCTTCTCCTCCCTAGACCATCAGTGATCGGGCATTAGGCCCGTGGGCCTAGTCAGACCACCGGCCTGTGGCGCAGTAGGCGGGCAATATGGCCCATGGCTAATCCCAGGCATTAGGCCTGTCCCCACAGTAGAGGGCTTTAGGCCCTAGTTGAAGTGTGCCCCAGTAGGAGGTATAAGGTGACTCTGGGCATTAGGCCCAGGTCACCAAGAATAAGCCCACAGTAGGCAGACTCGTAAGCCTGAGCCCCATTGCGTAAGAGTGATCTGGACATTAGGCCAAGGTCACTTCACCTGGCCCCCACGATAGGCGGGCGCTAGGCCCGTGGGTAAAGTCAGGCCTCCGGTCTGTGTGCACTTAGGGGGGGCAGTAGGCCCAAGTAAGTGTGTGGGGAGGTGGCAGGCTTTACGGTGCCCACACCCCAGTGATTCTAAAGTAGTTTTTTTTCCCTGTGTGGAGGAGCTGTCTAGCTCTACACACGTAGTCATAACATTTAGCAGATAGGCATTTAAAGGGACAGCATCGTTATATAATCTTGTACTGTGATATTGTGATGAATGTTGGTTATGTGCAGGGCGGAGCTCATTATAGTTGTGTTTAGAGTTTGTTGCACCACACACACACAGAGTTAGTTGGAGGGATCTGTTGTTGTAGTTAGTGTAGTGGTGTACACTAGGCTAGGCCCTGCACGGTAATGTGGTTCTAGGCACGCATTATAGTTAATATAACTAGTCCTAACATAAAAATAATAATAATAAAACTGCATAGGAGACCTCAAATAGGTTGAACTCGATGGACAATTGTCTTTTTTTCAACCTTAGTTACTATGTTATATCCTTACAGGGACCTGTAAGCGAAGAAGGAGAAGTTTAGCGTGCAAGATTTGTGATGGTGAGAAACATCTCTGTCTGTGTGCCTCTATCGGTGTCAGTCTGTTCCCTATCTGACTCCCTTCCTTCAGGACGAACGGTGAACCTTGCACGCAGGTGCAAGGTTGAATTTACACCTGGTGCGAGAGTACCAATAGGTGAAATTCGGGCTCTGAGTTCTATTCCCCTTAGTTTCAGAGGGCGTTTCGGTCTGCAGTTAGGAGGAACGGCACTCAACAATCTCCTTCCTCCTAGGTCATTGTGTCTGGGTCCATTTGGAATTCCAGGTCTGTCGGAGTTTCCATAACCTGAAGGTGAGAGGGTGCGGCGCCTGGTAAGTAGTGAGTCTACACCTGCACAGCAGCAGGCACTACACCGCACCGCCACTCACACTCTTACCACCAGTTTCCGCCTTATAACCAATTTTAAGTCTTCAGATTCCAACCCTGATTATGCAACTAACTACAGTTTTCTGAGACTGAAGGGTAGCTTTAAAAAAAAAACATTTGTCAAATTTGCTGATCATTGTTGCTCTAATCGATAGTTTTAAAATGGCAATAGGAATAAATGCTAATCAAGCTTGATTTGCCATTTATTCATATTGCCATTTTAAAACTGTCCCTCAAAGTCATCAGTGATTGGTTGGCTTGACAACATGCTACTATAAAACTACTTTTGATATTATGACACTTGTGCAAAATCTCTCTTACAATGACTAAGTGTTTATTTTTAATTTTAGAATTGCGCGATAGTCTTCTCATGCATCACTGCCACAATGTGCACCTGTGACGATTGAATCATGGTTACGGTCACAGTGAGGATTCATTTGCAAGAGATTGACAGGGAGCAGCCATTTAGTGAGGTAACAGGGAATGGCGGCCAATACGTGGATGTGTCAGTACTGCTTTTGGAGCATGTATCTGCTGACGACTGTGTCCCTGTACATAGGAAACACATCTTTGGCATCTCAGTTGCAGTGACCATTCTGAGTGAGCATAGACTCACTCAGAGAATCGATGTTTTCCCGAATCTGCATTGATGCTGCAAAACTATACACAGTTGCACGAAGCTGTGAAGGCCCCAGTGGGCATCTCTATACAACCCCCCGGCAGCTTTTACATTACCAGATTTTTGCACATCCCCTGATTGAAAAATTGCATTATTGTACTATTATGAATCGGGCCCAAAGTGCAAAGTAGAAAAAATATATTTAAGGCCTAAATGTCTCAATGTCATAATGATAGCTGGTACAAGAGGTTGTCGAAGTCGAAAATATTATAGCCACACGCATCACGTACAAACACCACACAGATGGCCTCCGTGCGGGAGCTCATTCTGCCGTGCGTGCTCATACCCGCAAGTTACCTATAATCGCTCACGCATTCTTGCGTGTTATCGCGTGGTATGAGTAAATACAGTAGCATACGAATTCGCATGGAAAAGCCATAAAGACATATTCCATATTTAATCCACATAGTACATAATTTACACATAGCCTACATGCACCACACCAGCGAGTTACATTTACTTTGGAAAGGGAACAATAGAGATATCCAACTTTACAGGATATGAGGGGACAGAATTAAGTTAGGAGGTGGTGTTTGGTATCCAGCTGTACAGTATTTTAAGAGCAATATTCCGGTAGCAGTTTGAAGAAGATAGCACGCTCCTACGCATAAATATGTGCATGAACAGAATATTAATATTACACTGTATTTACTGTACTCTTGATATTCGGCGGGAACCCAATGAAGAACATCTGCAAGTGCACCTGGACCAGGCATCGCCCACCTATTCAAACCGAACCTATGACCCATCCTGTACTGTAAATGACCAGCCCTTTGACCTATAGGTGAAGAGATTACAGTTTCCATTTTTTCATGATTTGAACTAATGTATAAAAGCCAAACTACCTGGCCGGTCAGACACATTCTCTGATGGTCATCTATCCAGATTAATTGAGGACCGGGACCGGGTGGCTCAGGCGAACAAACGTATGTATCCATTGATTGTAGCCTATTCTCTTATGTGATTGTATTTCTTGTTGTACACCCTTTTGAGTAAATAGTTGTTGGTGGGTTGGACCTCAACATTATATATACAATTGGTGTCGCATTCCTTTTCTGTTAGGGGTTATAAAGTGTATTCCGCCGCACGTGTAGCTACTTTGTGCTTACAGCATGACGACGTGCACACGCAACGTGTACGCATTTGTTAGGGGTTACACACACACACGCGCTTAACGGTCGCAGTGGCCTGAACAGTTGTACATTTAAAGTATTGCTTTTATTCCTGGAAGTTAATCATACTTAACAATTGGGGGCTCTGTCCGGTTCATCACACACTCACAGACTTGCAGGCCATAACAGACTTTAATCTATCAACAAAGGGTGGAGACGCATGTTAAGTAACTTGCATTGTGTTGAAATCAGTTTGTTTTGTTAGATCACGTCTGTTTCTGTCTGGTCTTAGAGGTGCTGCTATAACCCAGGGACACACAGGAAAAAAGCTGTTTAAAATCTGTTTGTACATTTTTTTGGGTGCGAAAAGCATACACAAGGCGTACCGATACTTTGCATGCTTTCTCAACATATTGTTGCCATAGGTTAACAATCATTATAGATCTGTGTTAAATTGGATACATTTGTTTTCTATATATATATATTTGATAGCGTGTTAAGGGTGTAAATGTAAAACACGAAAAGCAGTTCCAGCCTAAAACATTTAGGTTTACACTCAAATGGAGATTGCCCGTGTGGGTGACCTCCGGCGAGCGTACGGAACAAGTGGGTGTTGTGTTAGTGAGTAATAGTAGTTTTATTGCTCACATTTGTCGAGATTGTGTGGTTTATTGAATTGCAAATGCACGTTTGTACACGTGGTACGGAATGTGAGGTCAACATACAGAAGCGTGCACGTGGCACAGGGTTGCACACGTGGCGTAGAGGCACGCACGGTCACGTGTTTTTGCAAAGGTTGCATAGAGTTGCGGGCGCAAGGTATAACCACACGATAGCTGTTCAATTTAAAGCGGGATAGTATACATTTAATACTGTAGCACATAACTATCCGATTTCAAAAGCAGATTACCAGAATTTTTTGCTTAAACTGTACTACCTCTGGGGTAAAGTAACCAATCAAAGGGAGTGATATTTTTCTGTACAGAAAAACACTGTGTATTTGTGTGAGCTGAAAGTAGGAGTGAACGGTTGTTGAACCCAGAAATCGGGATCTCGTGGAGACACTGAGTAAGCAGAGGCTTGGTGACGTAAGGTCGGCTAACTTACGTTAATACATTAATAGAGAAATACGCAAGTTGTGAGGAGACTTGCACAGGAGCGTGAAATAGAATTGTGAATTGTGAGTATAGAATTGTGAATTGAAGTTAAGGTTTTGTGTTACGCTCCGGCTGAGGAGCGCAGCTTGTGGATTCGACTCCTGTGATCGTAGGGTGGATAGATAACAAGTATCTATATGCTGTGCGATTGGAGCGCGCATTCGTGTGTGCGATACGTGGTGCAATGTGATACCATTTTGCGTGCATTTTGCGTAAACTGCGTCATTATTAGCATTGTGTAAAGCATACGCAAACGTGATTTGTGTATGGTTAAAGGGAAGTTTTCGCTGTTTCTCTCTCAGGAAAATTTTCAACGATAGATATTCACTGGAAAAGGTGATTGGTCCTACAAAGCGATGAAGGTCTCGGAATTGACTTCAGACATCCGTCCTCCAAACGCATGGACACGCCTGTGTTTGGATCTCCACGCCCGGAAAACTGTGAGTTGACGCCCCCGGTACACCTTCCTCCTGTCAATCTTCTTGCGGTCGCTGCTGCGACCACTTTCTTTGTACGTGGCGTCGCTGGCTGTCGCCGACCGTCACTGGGCAATGACGCGCCTGCGCAATGTGGCCGACCCGTTCGCACTGCTGCGATGAACCACAGCATGCGAATGGGTCGGAATGACTCCCATTGTGTGTAGAATTTTGAGTGAAAAAATTAATTTATTCAATTTTGGA
Source organism: Pseudophryne corroboree (assembly GCF_028390025.1). Taxonomy (NCBI): domain Eukaryota; kingdom Metazoa; phylum Chordata; class Amphibia; order Anura; family Myobatrachidae; genus Pseudophryne; species Pseudophryne corroboree. The sequence continues at coordinate 465,343,684 of NC_086445.1, forward strand.
ATAAGGCTGTAACAACAAAATGTGGAAAAACTGAGGCGCTGTGAATACTTTCCGGATGCACTGTAAATCTGTTGCCAAATTGACTTTTTGCCCATTTTCAGGTTGAATTTGCATTCGACCTATTTAATGCCCATGCCGTGGATTGGCGAATTTGCCACGATACACGCGTTTTGTTGAATTTGTGGGTGTTTCGCCCATTCTTATGTCCGTTTTCGCCCATGTCGATTTGACAAAAAAAAAACAGAAAAGGCATGGGCGATAATGGATTAAAAAAAACAGGCCCGCTATTGAATACACATAGTATTGAAGAATCTATTTACTGTAGCAAAATCTCTCTCTCATTCTATGGGAAGAGAATTCTTTCCTCTAACTTCAAATCCCAACACAGTAAAAAGAATTTACTGCAAATTCGCAAAAAGCCCTATTCGATTGTCTGCAGAAATGGATTTACGGTAATTTTGAACCACCACAGTGAAGTACACTTTATTTATAATGCACCACCATCGGACTTTACTGGGAATGCCTCCATGGGGCTCCCATAGCACTAATCTGCATATAGGGGGTAATTCCAAGTTGATCGCAGCAGGAAATTTTTTAGCAGTTGGGCAAAACCATGTGCACTGCAGGGGGGGGGGGCAGATATAACATTTGCAGAGAGAGTTAGATTTGGGTGGGTTATTTTGTTTCTATGCAGGGTAAATACTGGCTGCTTTATTTTTACACTGCAATTTAGATTGCAGATTGAACACACCACACCCAAATCTAACTCTCTCTGCACATGTTACATCTGCCTCCCCTGCAGTGCACATGGTTTTGCCCAATTGCTAACAAACTTGAAGCTGCGATCAACTCAGAATTACCCCCATAGGGCCTAATTCTGAGTTGATCGCAGCAGCAAATTTGTTAGCAGTTGGGCAAAACCATGTGCACTGCATGGGGGGGGGGGGGGGGCAGATATAACATGTGCAGAGAGAGTTAGATTTGGGTGGGGAGTATTCAAGCTGGAATCTAAATTGCAGTGTAAAAATAAAGCAGCCAGTATTTACCCTGCACAGAAACAAAATAACCCACCCAAATCTAGCTCTCTCTGCAAATGTTGTATCTGCCCCCCCTGCAGTGCACATGGTTTTGCCCAAATGCTAACAAACTTGCTGCTGCGATCAACTCAGAATTACCCCCATAGACACTAAGTGCCTGATTCTGAGTCACACTTAATGTCGTCTCAATCCATATACTTCTAGCAATCGCAAGTCTTACATATGTATTCTCATGAGGAGACCCCAGTGGCCCCAGCCTGGGATCAGTACGAAATACCGCCGGACGGGAACCCGGCGGTCGGAATACAGACACCGAGATCCTGACCGGCACAATCCCGACAGAGGCGAGCGCAACGCAGTCCCTTGCGGGCTCGCTGCACTTGCCACGCTGCAGGCACAGTGCCTCGCTACGCTTGGCATACTAATTTATTCTCCCTCTATGGGTGTCGTGGACACCCACAGAGGTAGAATATGTTGGGATTGTGCCGGTCGGGATCCCGGTGTCGGTATTCCGAGCACCGGGATCCCGTCCGGCGGGATCTTGACCGCATCCCCCCAGCCAATGCACTTACACATTTCCCCCATGCTTGGTGTAGATGTTCTGACTGAAAATGGTATGAACTCTGCATATGCCCAATCCAGATAAGGTTGCAACTCTGTATACATGCACACATCACAATGACTTTTTCCTACATGAATGCCTATTCAGCCATAAGAAGCTACTAGGATGTGTACGACTCAGGCAGAGCCGTAACTAGACATTTTGGTGCCCTGTACCAGAAAAATATTTGGTGACCCCCCTTCCCACCCTTACCTTAAATGGTGACAGTGTGCACTGCAGCCGAGTGGCAAAAATATAGGGGCGTGGTTTCTTGGGGAAGGGGTGTGTCCACATAATTTACATTACATTATCCAGCACAGTAGTGTACAGTAGTCACTTTAGACTACACAGTAATACCTCTTATACATGTTACGCCACAGTAGTGCCCCGTATATACATTAGCCAAATAGCCACTTATACACAGTACGCAAGGAACCCCTTATACAGATTACGCCAGGTAGCCCCTTATACACATTCCACCAGGTAGAGTCCCTCATACACATTCCGCCAGGTAGAACCCCTTATACACATTACGCCAGGTAGCCACTTATACACATCATTGCAGGTAGACCCTTATTTACGTTATGCCAAGTAGATCCTTATAACCATTATGCAAAGTAGCCTATACACATAACATCAGTTATCCCCCTGAACACATAATGCCAGGTAGCTTCTTATGCACATAATACCAGGTAGAGCCTCTTATACACATAATGCCCGGTAGCCCCTTATGCACATAATACCAGGTAGAGCCTCTACACCTGAGAGAGAGAGAGAGAGAGTGTAAGTGTGTGTGTGTTTCTGTGTATGTGTGTCACTTACACCACACTTCAGCACAAGCTGCAGATCCACACCTCACCCTCCTCTGAGAGCAGCTTCGGGACTCACAACTCCACGTCTCCAGCTGGGGGGGGGGGGTGGATGGAAAAGGAAGAAGGAGAGAGGGTAGGAGAGTAGGGAGCTGGAGTATCACTCAATATGAGAAGTCTAGATAGTATATTGGTACATCTAAAATATGGTAAAAGCAGTAAGGCAATACCACTGTCGAACTGGAGACAGGCCTGGAGACAGGATCAAAAAGCCTTTGCAGCTGCTCTCGTGTATGTAGAGACATATTACTTAAAGCTAAACCCCATTTCTTATAGAAAAGGCCAATACTACTAATAGCATGCAAAGTTGCCATACGGCGTTCATGATAGATAACTTCCTGAATCGTCAGAGCCGTCAGGCATATCCAATGGGAAAGTATCACCTGCTTTGCCACAGTCACCATGACCGTCAAGGCCGGAACTATAGTAGAAATGTCTGAGATCCCCAACTATTCTAAAAAATTTGCAAATAACAGTGCTCGAATATTTAACGATAAAGTCAAAGCAAACATTTTGTTGAAATAGGTACAAAGTTTGTGCCAAAATTTCTTAACCTTACAGCAGGACCAAAAATTATGAGTTAGATTAGTATTCAGCATGGAACACTTAACACACAGCGCTAATTCGGAGGTGTTGAAATGTTTTCTCTGAGCTGGAGAGACATACATTCTATTATTGGTCTTAATATGAATTTCTTGTAGTCTAGCCGGTTTCAGATGTTTTGTGTTAGGGGCCTCACATTCACACCCCCCCCGACCTGGGGGTCGCCATGGGGGTGGTGTTGGGGTCCTTTTACCTTCTAGTTACTCCTACCAACTCATACCACCAGAACCATCCCTTATATTCTCTACATTTGAGGTCCACGCCATACGCCTCTTCCAACCAGTCCATCTTAGAGTAGCTGTCATTTACCGCCCCCCTGGCACTGCTTCCAAATTCATCGACAACTTTGCTTCCTGGCTTCCTCACTTCCTCTCTTCTGACATTCCCACCATTATCCTAGGCGATTTCAACATTCCTATTGACATCCCCACACAATCCCCTGCCTCTAAACTCCTTAACCTCACCTCTTCACTTGGTCTCTCCCAGTGGACCTCCTCACCCTCCCATGTGAATGGGAGCTCACTGGATCTGGTCTTCAGTCACCGCTGTGATATTTCTGATTTTTCCAACTCCCCATTTCCCCTATCTGACCACCACCTGCTCTCCTTTAACCTATCTCTCTCGACTTCCCCATCTCTACCTCCTAAGGCTACCATCACTAAGCGTAATATTGAAGCTATTGACACCACATTCCTTTCCTCCCTGTTTGACTCACTTCTCTCTCCTATTCTCTCTCTCTCATGCCCTGAACAAGCCACTTCCACATACAATGCTTCCCTTACTTCTGCTCTTTACTCTGTTGCTCCACCAACCACTATTCACCCTCGCAAATGAACACCTCAACCCTGGCACACCAAATGCACCAGATATCTGTAAAAATGCTCACGTACTGCTGAGCGACACTGGAGGAAATCACGCTCTAAGGCAGACTTCCTCCATTTCAAACTTATGCTCTCATCCTTCAGTGCTGCCCTTTTTCTTGCTAAACAGTCATACTTCAAGAACCTCATCTCCTCCCAGTCTTCCAACCCCCGGCGCCTCTTTGCCACTCTCAACTCACTCCTCTGCCCACCTTCACCTCGTCTCCCTTCCTCACTCTCTGCTCTTGACTTTGCCACTTACTTCACATCTAAAATTGACTTCATACGTCAGGACATCACATCACACCAGACCATCAGTAACCAGCCTTCTCCCATCCCTTACCAACCCTCCCCATCCCTCGCACCAACTCTGTCATCTTTCTCCCATGCATCTGGAGAGGAAGTCATGGCCCTCATTCGTTCCTGTCCCCTCACCACCTCCCCACTTGACCCTATCCCCTCCCGCCTCCTCTGCTACCTCTCTTCTTCTGCTTGTTCCCATCTTTCCCACCTTCTCAATCTCTCCCTCTCATCAGGCACTGTCCCCTCTGCCTTCAAGCACGCACTCATCTCTCCTATTCTTAAAAAACCTACCCTTGATCCAAACACTCTCTCCAACTACCGACCCATCTCTCTCCTCCCTTTTGCGTCCAAACTCCTTGAGCGTATTGTCTACAACCACCTTACTTCCTTTCTTTCCTCACACTCACTGCTTGACCGATTCCAGTCTGGCTTCCGTCCTCTCCACTCCACTGAAACTGCCCTTACAAAAGTATGCAATGACCTCCATGCTGCTAAATTTAAGGGACACTACTCTCTACTTATTCTACTTGATCTCTCTGCTGCTTTTGACACTGTGGACCATCCTCTCCTACTGCAAATCCTTCACTCCATTGGTCTGCGTGACACTGCCCTCTCTTGGTTGTCATCCTACCTTTCTGACCGTTCATTCTCTGTCTCCTCTCATGACTCCACCTCCCCCTCACTTCCACTAACTGTAGGGGTACCCCAAGGTTCTGTCCTTGGTCCTCTTCTCTTCTCTCTCTATACGTCCTCACTAGGTAAGCTCATTAGTTCTTTTGGTTTCCAATATCATCTCTATGCTGATGACACTCAAATCTATCTTTCCTCTCCAGATCTCTCCCCTACTCTCCTCACTCGTATCTCCAACTGTCTCTCTGCTATCTCTTCCTGGATGTCCCAGCGCTTTCTTAAACTTAACATGTCTAAGAACGAGCTGATCATCTTCCCTCCCTCCCGCATAACCTCACCTCCTACAATCTCATTATCTATTGATGGCACTACTATCTCTTCTACCCCCCAAGTGCGCTGTCTTGGAGTAGTCCTTGACTTCTCCGTCTCCTTCAAACCACACATTCAGTACCTCCCGCAAACCTGCCGTTTTCATCTAAAAAATATTTCCAGGATCAGACCCTTTCTGACCCAGGATGCTACTAAGACTCTTATCCACTCACTGGTCATCTCCAGACTGGACTACTGTAATCTCCTCCTGACTGGCATTCCTGACAAATACCTCTCTCCACTCCAATCTATCCTCAATGCTGCTGCCCGGCTCATTTTCCTCACCAAACGCACTACGTCCACCTCTCCTCTCTTACTAGACCTTCACTGGCTCCCCTTCCCTTTCAGAATCCATTTCAAGCTTCTCACACTTGCTTACAAAGCCCTCACCCACTCCTCTCCCATCTACATCTCTGATCTTATCTCGCTTTACACTCCCACCCGTCCTCTTCGCTCTGCTAATGCTCGCCGACTCTCCTGCCTACGGATTACTTCCTCCCACTCCTACCTCCAAGATTTTTCACGTGCTGCACCACTTCTCTGGAATTCCCTACCTCTCCCCCTCAGACTCTCCACCTCTCTACAAAACTTCAAACGGGCTCTCAAGACCCACTTCGTCACCAAACCCAGCCAAATCTCATCCTAAACCTCTGTTCCACGCTCACTATGTACCCCTTCTGTCTCACCCCTGTCTGTCTACCCCTCCCCTTTAGAATGTAAGCTCTCACGAGCAGGGCCCTCTTCCCTCATGTGCTTACCCTTTTCTTACTTTAATAATCTTCAGCTGCACCAAATCCAGCAGTCTTCTGCCACCTGATACTTATTCCAGTGTCATCTGCTGATGTAGCTATGTTTATTTACCCTGTACTTGTCCTATATTATCGTCAACTGTATGTTGCTGTTTTACTGTTTGATTATTTGTTTATGTACTCTGTAATTGGGCGCTGCGGAACCCTTGTGGCGCCATATAAATAAACGATGATAATAATAATAATAATATGTGTGATGTCTGGGAAATCAGGTATCTCCTTCCTCCAAGCTAAAGAGAGCGGGTTCCATGAAGGAGTATCAGCTTCTATTAAATCAGCGTAAAGGTATTTAATTTAAAATGGGCGAGAGCGGCAAAGAGCTAGGACATTCAGTATTATGTGGGGTGAAGGAGACGGACTCACAGGGTCCTTAGGAGCAGTAATATAATGCCTAAATTGAAGGTACATGAAGAACTGCCTCTGTGACAGGGAGTATTTATCCTGTAATTGGGAAAAAGAGAGAATTTGGCCACCCGGATCAAAAACATCTTTAATTGCATTAATGCCCTGTAATTTCCATGCGTAGAACAATTTGTTTTGGAGTGATGGTAGGAAATTAGGGTTTCCCCAAATAGGGATGTAAGGAGTGATATAGGGATCAGTCTTAAGATTCTTATGGATCGATGCCCAGGCCTTGTATGTGTCATGGAATAAAATATTGGTTCTGATTTCTTTCGGGACATCTCTCAGGCGGGTGTGTAGAAGCACAGCCGGAGAGTACGGGGTGAAAATGCCTCCTCTAGAGAGAGATTAACATAAAATGCTTGGTTTAGAAGCCAATCCGAAGCATAACGGAAGAGGGCTGCCCTAGCAAACAATTGAACATTAGGGACACTGAGTCCACCTTGTTGTTTAGGAAGGTACGTACGAGACTTGGGCATGCGCGGTTTTCCATTTTTTCAAATGAACTTAGAAAATATTCTGGAACAAACCAGAGCATCCGATCTAGATATTACTACGGGTAGCATCTGGAGCAAGTACGACAACTTTGGAAAGGTCACTGATTTCAACACTATGGTTCTGCCTAGGATGGAGAGGGGGAGATCAATCCAGTTTTCCAACTGAAGTCTCATCTTCTGGATTATTGCCGTATAGTTGCATGAATAGATTTGAGAGGTGTGTGAGGGGATATTTATTCCTAGATATTTTAGAGTAGTCGTGCTAAGTTTAAGCCGAGGTGTGAGGTTTTTAAGATCCACAGAAGCTAATTGAGGGCCTATTGGGAGCAAATAAGACTTATCGACATTTACTCTATACCCTGCAAATGATCCAAATTTAATAATGATATTAAATATGGCCGGGATGAAAGTTAGGGGGTCACGCACAAACAGGAGCATGTCGTCTGCGAACAGACTCAACTTAATTTGTACATCGCCTACCTCAACACCAGTAAAAGTGTGAAGGTGTCTAAGGGCAATAGCCAGGGGTTCCAGGGCTAATGCAAACAGGAGGGGCGAAAGTGGGCAGCCCTGTCTAGTACCTCTTTGAGTGAAGAATGGGGCAGAAAGGAATTTGTTAGTGAAGATTTGGGTGAGGGGTTCGTGATAGAGAGCCTGCAACGTGGAAACAAACTCAGGAGGGAAACCAAACCTTTGGAGCATCTCGAACAGGTGGTCCCACGTAACCAGATCAAAGGCCTTCTCGGCGTCCAAGGACAGCAGGAAGCAGGACCACCAGCCCGAGAGGACTCCAAAGCCTGCATAACAGTGAGAATCTTTCTGATATTAGTCACTGAGTGCCTTCCCAATATAAAGCCAGTTTAGTCATCATGAATTAGACCCGGAAGCATTTTTTTCATCCTTTCCGACAGAAGTTTAGTGAGGATTTTATAGTCGACGTTAAGTAATGCTATGGGTCTATACGAGGAAGGCAACAGTGGGTCCCGTCCTGGCTCGAGGAGTACTCTAATCGATGCTGAGTTAAAGTATTGTGGGGCTGTGTGAAGGGAACAAATGGAGTTGTATAAGGACGCCAAGGGGCCACTAATTTTTGTGTCAAGAATCTTATAGAACTCCACAGACAACCCACCAGGGCCTGGAGTTTTAAGGTGTTTGAGAGAATGAATGGTATCGTGTGGTGACAAGGGCTGTGAGTGATACCGAATGTTCGGGACTAAGTCGTGGCAACGATATCCCATCCCAAAATTCATGCTTAGCAACAGTGTCAATAGGGTCTTGAGAGTATAGATCTTTATAAAATTTATGAAGGATGTCAGAGATCTTGTTTCCCTGAAAATGACACTTCCCCTCACCATCCCTCAAGGCTGCTATGTGATGTGGACCAGAATCAGCCCTAAGGAGACTGGACAGTAATTTCCCGGATTTATTGCCAAAGCAAAATATGTTATGTTTGCCCGCGCCTAAACATTTATTAGATAGTTGTGTCAATACTTGTTCAAAGTGTTGCTTAGCATTGGTGTATTTAATTTTCCTATCTAGTGTGGGAGAGGCTTTGAATTCTTGGAAGGAAGAGGTGAGGGCAGATTGAGCATCACGGTAAGTGGAGTTCAATTCTTTTTTTAACTTAGCTACAAACGCAATAATATCTCTCCTCAACACCGCCTTGGCTGTCTGCCAAAACAAGGCTGGGTTCGATTCATGTACGGAGTTATTGAGATGATAAGAGTCCCAAGCAGCATGTAACATGTCTTGAAAGTGTTGGGATCCCGCCAAGCGGGTAGGGAACCTCCACTGGGAGGGGGAACCCAGTACATATCTGGTTTGGAGAGTGACGGAGATGGGTGCATGGCCTGAAATCAGTATTGGTTCTATACTAGTATCCGTAATCTTGTCTGACAAAACATCAGAGACAAAAATGTAATCTAAACAAGAGAATCAGTTGAAAGTGGCAGAGTAATATGTGTACTCAAGTTCTACAGGATTATGGAGTCTCCAAATATCAATAAGACCAAGCTGGGTGGATAAATATTTCAGGTTGGTCTTCGGAAGTCTGTATTTGCGGGAAGAAGCAGCCTTCCTATCTAACACCACGGATGAGACTAGGTTCAAGTCACCACCTAAAATGATGGGGGTATCGTTGTAGGTCCGAAGTAAATTAGTAATTTTTATGTAAAAAGATTTGTCATATATAGTAGGGGCATAGACATTGCATAGAATATACCTAGAGCCCTCTAAAGTGATATCCAATATAATAAATCTACCCTCTGTGTCAATGTTTTGGCTATGTTTCTCAAAGGAGATCCCCTTACGGATGAGAATAGTCACCCCTCTCGCTTTTGAGGAGTAAGAGGATGAAGCAACCAGTTTCTGATGAAGCATGAAAAGCTTTAAGTGTTCATCAGGTGTCAAATGTGTCTCCTGTAACAGGATAACATCAGCTTTTACCTTGTTCATGTAAGTAAGTATCCATCTACGTTTGACAGGAGAATGTATGCCCTGCACGTTCCAAGAATACATTTTAAGTGAAGCAGCCATAGTCAATAAAAGGGGGTGGTAAGAGCGGCATACAAACTTCAGGTCCGAAATTCCAAATCAAGGCAGTAATATAAGACATCTGCAAAATCATACTCACATGCACCAATGGCGTTAAGCCAATGAGGACACCTCTCCATCTCCCTAGGGGAAAGGGGGAAAAGAGAACAGAGGAAAAAAGGAAGAAATGACAGGCAAAGCAAGAAACATGAAAGAACATAAAATAAACAAAACGGCCGTGAAACAATAGGTCCACAGCCATAATACACTAAACAGCAGCAACCGCGAACACTCCCCTGCAAAATAAACAATAAGCAAAGAAAAAAACAGTACCAACGCTGCCAGCCTCAAAACGTATTGAAGCACTAAACAGTCAAAAATTGTATCAAAAAGAGGCAAATATCTAAGAAGACTAGACCGTTACAAAACATGAAAACATAACATCAAGGCTCCATCTCGAACTAACAGGTATTAAGGAAACAGTAAACATTAGCGACTGGAGCATATTAAGCATAAATCAACATGGACCGTAAGAGGGTATAATCTTAACTATCAAGATAAGGAATGAAAACAACTAGACCGTCTGCGGTCTCACTCATTCTGGTCCATTGCGGTAGATTCTGGGGGTTCTGCCACATGTAGCAAGAACGCTTTGTCATCATCCACATTTGTAAAGTCTTTAGGACATTGAGGCAAGAATATACGCAATCTGGCAGGGTACATCAACGCAAACTTAGTTCCCAACTGCACCAGTTGGGAGCAAACAGCCGACATGTCCCTCCGAGCTCTGGACACCTCCGCTGAATAGTGTTGAAAAAGAAATATTCTCTGATCATCCCATTTCAGTGCGCCTTTAGATCAAGCTGCGGACCAGATCAGCTCCTTGTGTCTGAAATTTAAGCAACGAAATATAACTGGGCGAGGACGAGCCTGATTAGAGTCCCTCGTGGGCTCAAGCGGTGCGCCCGTTCAATTTCAAGGGATGATAATTCTTCAGGAATCCCAAGCAGGTCAGGTAAATCTGAAGGCAGAAATCTGAGCAAATTAGGGCCCTTAACGGATTCCTTGAGGCCGATTATTCTCAGAAGATTCCGCCTCAAACGGTTTTCCAAGTCGTCAAGTTTGGATAGCATGTGCTGCCGGGAGGATGACAGTTGTGACACCTGTTGCTTCAGAGCCTCAATCTCCTGAAAGTTAGCTCCTATGCGATTCTCGTTATGGAAATTCTGCGAGACATGGAGTTCAACTCTGATTTAATGTCGGAGACCGCCGGCATAAGCTTGTCGGCTTGTATTTGAAGTAGAGGTTCCACTGTTTCCTTTATAGCTTTTACAATTTCAGCATACGAAGGAGGCGTAGGGGGTGCCTTTGGTGGCATGATGTCAAGATCGTCGGGCAACAGCTCAAAGGTGATACAAAGCTCCGGAGGTGGCGATGAATCAAGAGAGGGCGCCGGTCTCTTTCCACCTCCTCGAAGACGTTGAGGTTTAGGAGCTGACACAGTAATGAATCTGTCCATAACACGTTCAAGGAGCCCTGTAAATATTGGCCGGTAGGTCAGAGTGTTGCCAGTACTGTAATCAACTGTGACAGATATTCACGGTTACTGCTGAGTATAGAGCTTTATTCCATATATGTTACATTGAAATGAGAGAGCAAATATACATTGAAGACACCACTGCATGCTTTGTGGCTTGAGAAAACATTTACTTCCACAGGAGTGAACAAGGTTGACTTGTACAGAGAAGCATGGAAATCCACTTCACCAGGGGGACACGGCCAGCAGCGTCCCTCCAGGAGTGAGGAATCAAGTGTATACTATCCGTGGAGAGAAACACAGCACATACAGGGTGAGGTGGGGGGTGATGAGATGGTGAGAAATCACTGTGAATGGCTGGCACCAGCTAGAGCTGCATTAAAAGGCTAGGGACAGTATAGGAGCAGGGGTGGCTATGAAGCAGCTTGTACAATGCAATGAGGATTAAGCAGAAAATACTATTGGTGAGATAAGATGTATTGTTGTGAGGTATAGCTCAAGGGGAGAGCTTACAGCAGGCAGGCAGGCACACTGTAATTAGTGGGGGGAGAGAGGAGGACACAGGTGAGAACCTCCTGGGACATACACCGAGTCCCCTGCTGCTGGACAGTCTGTCTGTGCTGCTGTGCGGGGAAGGAAAATGGCTGCTGCTGCAGGCTACTCACTGCCAGGGAGTTTGATGGTGTGGCTTCCTCCGATTCCAGCCGCCAGACAGGAGACCCAGCCGTGCGGAAGTGTGGGGCAGTGAGCTCCGGCGAGCGGTCCGGCGGGGAGATTGAGTCCAGGCACCCACGCGCAGCTCCGTCCTCCGTCACGGAGCTTCTCTAAAAACGAGGCCCCGGCTTCACACGAGGGGCCGGGCCGCAATCCGCAGAGACAGCTAGAGCTGCCTCCCGACTCCGCAGCACACTCCCACAGAAGCAGGAACACCAGGTGAGAGGATGGAGGACTAAAGCAGGGTAGATGAAGGCTCAGAGAGGGGTGTATAGGGCTTTCTGCAAACTTGCAAGCTGGAGCCCATATAAAGTGCAGCTTCCCCTGTTGCCAGCCAGGCCACGCCCCTCAATACTCTATGTTGCATATGTAAGCCACCTCGCATCCACTGTTTGCTAAAATCATGACATGTGACTGCATTCAGATTAACGATTAAATCAAGATACTGTTATCATGTTAGGGAGTTTGCTGAAATATGTGGAAATAATTTTGTGATTTACCATACTGTATGTTCAAAAAGATGTTTAAATAGTTATTACTGAAGCAAGGGACATTAGTCACAGTAACCTTTACCACTCATATTTATCACAATGTTCTAGTTTAGTGCACAAGAGCATGATTAAAATAGGCAAGTAAGTGTTTTACAACTATAATGAAGCCTCTTACACATGCTAATATCAGTCTCTTGTGATTTTTGGATTGACTTATCAAGTAATTCTAGTATCTATTTGAAAATTAAAATGATCTGCTTTTCCAATTATCACTTTGAAGAGCTGCACTTACTTCAAATACAATAGGAACATTGTAACACGTAACAATATTTGACATTAAGCTGCTTAAATACCCCTACTTTCATTTAACATATAGATAGATTATGCCTTATCTGGCAAAGGAGATTTGATTAGTAGTGACAACTGTCCTTAGAGGCTGATCTAAATATTTCACAGGGCAGATGTCATCTGGTATTTCCTATACATCTGACTTGCTGAGGGTCATGTTGATGTTTCAGTTAGTTCAGCATCAACTAAAGATCTATATATTATATGTATAAATATGAACTAACATTTAGAAGACTGAAATAAATATCTGTATAATAAAATCTATATTAGTATATTATGCTTTACGCATATTGCTATTCAAATTACTTGAAATGACATCCAGGTTAAATAGGATATACTTGTGTAAATGATATACCACAAGACATTAGACAAATTATAGGCCAAATAACATATACAGTATGTGTATATATATATATATATATATATCTCTATCAGGGACGTGCAGTGGGCTAAATAGTTCAGGAGGCACTGGCTAGCACCAGAGCCAGATTTACATGCAATATACGAGCCAAAACATACGTCTGGGCATTATACACAGGTGCAGCAGTATAAACGCCTAAAAATGTGTTGAGTTTTGATCAGAGATGTGTGGAAAAGATACAGAGGGGAGGCACTGCCTCACCTGCCATAGACTTTTTACTCCAGAGTTTTGGCCATAAAAATTATTAGAATAATGCAAAGAAGATATTTCAAACATATTCTTTGTATTTTTCATATACTTTACGCAGTCAAAACTCTGGCACAAATGTTAGTGTGACAGGAAAGGCTTTGCCTCACCCCACCGCATGTCACTGATATATATATATATATATATATATATATGGAAAAAAAGGGGGGGTAGGGGTATCAGCGACTTGCAGTGTCTAATATATTGATATAAATATGAAGAATATAGCGGGATACGGTTTAGAAAAAAAGGTAACAATATAACTGCACTAAAAACAATGCTACAAAAAGAGAGTACATATGGGAAGCACAGATTAATATTTTGTAACATCTATTAGATCTTATCTTAATGAGAAATTTCTTCCTGTTCGATAACAAATATTTACAAGAACGGCGTTGTGCCATGGGTTCGGCGGTGGCACTGACCTATGCCAACCTGTATATGCTTCAAGTAGAGGAAGATATCTTCTTTAAAGACCCAGAGATTGTAAAGCACATTGCATTTTACTCCAGATTCATTGACGATCTACTCCTGCTTTGGAAAGAGCCTAAAATACTGCTGGAATCTGTCATTGAAGAACATAACAGATCCAACAGACCAGTAAAATTGACCTTTAAAGTGGACTTACATACCATAGACTTCCTGGATGTCAGGATATCGGTTCTAGATCTTTAATTACCACTACCGTTTACACTAAAGAGACAGATCGTAATTCCTATCTACATTGGAACAGCTGTTACACGAGAAACCTCAAGGCAGGACTTCCGTATTCACAGATGCTCAGAATATTTAGGATTAACAGTGACAGTTTGATGGCATCATCCCAAATAGATGATCTAATCAAATGTTTTGTACAGAGAGGCTATAGCCTCAAAAATATGTTAGCCACTAAACAGAAAGTTCTCCAAATGGATAGGGAATCTCTCCTTCATCCTAAAGAGAAAATAGCCACAAATGTTAAATTACCATGGTTAAAAACGTACAACTCATCAGACAGGATCACGCAAGTGGCAAAAAAACATTGGCACATAATTAAATCTGATCAACATCTGGCCTACAAATAAACTGAACTTATGCCCTTCTATAAAAGATCCAGGAATCTGCGTGACCTTTTGGTCAAATCAGATATTTCTGGCTTGACTAAATCTCCATGCAGCAGTTTTCAATTCCCCAAAAAACAGGTTGCTTTAAATGCACCTGTGTGACATGTAACTACATGATCACGGGCAATACATTCTGTCACCCGCACTCAGGTAGTAAATTTCACATTAAATACCATTTAACATGCTTAACAACACATAGAGTATATCAGATAATCTGCCCTTGTGGCCTCACCTATGTGGGTAAGACCACACGAAAATTCAAAGAATGCATGACAGCTCATAGGTCCTCCATTAGATTAGCCCTGCAAAAAGGCAGCAGCTACCAACCGGTGGCACAACATTTCGTGTCAGCCAAACATACCCTGGCAAGTATTAGATAATAATAATAATTTTATTTATATAGCGCTCTTTCTCCAATAGGACTCAATGCGCTTAACAGATACATAGCACAATGTAGTACAGAAAATAATGAAGTACATTTTCATAAAATACAGAAGCATGATGATACTGTACTAAAAGGGACATTATGGAAATGCTGAGTAAACAAGAAAATCTTGAGTCTACTTTTGAAGGATTCTATAGTTGGGGCCTCTCGCACTGTGCGGGGAAGTGAGTTCCATAGAGTCGGAGTCGCATGACTAAAAGCTCGACCCCCAGATGAATTACGGGAGATTCTAGGTACTGCTAAAAGTCCTTCATCTACAGATCGCAGTAATCGAGTGGGGCAATATGGAATCAGATGCTGCTTCAGGTACCTTGGTCCCTGGTCATGTAGTGCTTTGAAACTCAGTAAGCCAATCTTGAAGATGATTCGCCATCTTACAGTCAGCCAGTGAAGGGAGTAGAGGATGGGTGTTATGTGGCTAGAACGGGGCTGGTTGGTTAACAGCCTGGCAGCTGTGTTTTGCAAAGCTGTAAGCGGTGCAATTCTTTTGCTGGGAGACCAAGGTAGAGGGCATTACAGTAGTCTAATCGAGATGATACAAATGCATTATGACTTTTGTCAGATCATCTGAGGGAATTAAGTGCTTGATTCTGACTATGTTCCTCAGGTAAAAGAATGAGGATTTGATTGTGGCTGATATCTGATGTTTAAGTGTCAAGCCACCATCCAGGACAACGCCAAGATTCCGCACACAATCAGTGGTCTGTAATTCTGAATCCCAGAGTGTAAGTCCAGTTGGTTGGCTATGCTGCAGTCTTGTCCTTTGATGTTGCGGTCGTATCATAAGGACCACTGTTTTATCCGGGTTCAGTCGCAGCCAACTGGTGCACATCCACTCCTGGAGCTCAGCTAAACAGCCATTTAGCGTTGCTATTGGGTTATCAGTGCCTGGAGCAAAGGACAAATACAGTTGTGTGTCATCTGCATAGCAGTGGTAGACCAGGCCATGGCGTCTGATTATTTCACCCAACGGGAGCATGTATACTGCAAAAAGCATGGGGGATACAGATACAGAATGATAGACCATATACCTCTCTCATTACGTGGAGGAGACCGAGGGGGAGCTTTGCTCAGATGTGAATCCAAATGGATTCACAAATTAGATGTCATAACACCCAGGGGCCTTAATGACATGGTCCCTCTCTCCTGTTTTTCCTAACAGTTTATTTTTAAATATCATTAGCAATATAACAGGGAGGTTAGGTCACTATAGTGTCAGTTACCATCTGCTCATAGCATCCAGAAACTACTTGATTTATTTCTATACGGAACCTGCCTTTAACTTTTACATGATTAGGATCCTATAACATTGTAACACCATCCGTATCATAACCATCAGATCAGGTTCTTATATGGCCAGTATTTGCTACATTCAGCTTCAGCATATATAACTTGTATAACCTCTTTATGTTTGACATCTGTTACAATGTATGAATTTTGATACATCTGTTACAAGTTTTACTGTTTATATTACATGCAGGCTATGTTACCATGGAGACGCGTCACTGAACATGCATCGATCTATATGCGATGACGTTACAACACAGCGCCACAGCAGGCAGGAGGTGTCCGCCAACGGCCCCGACCGGGAGGCAGTCCCCCACCTGGCCCACGCACAGAGCACATCGGTGTGGGATATAAGGTGAGCTTTTTAAATTTGACGTTTGTTTGTCCTGTGGAAAATTTATTAAAATTGAAACTTTGACTACAGCAAGAGGGGGCTGACCGTACACTTCATTTAAAGAGTCCAGAGTGCCATACATTCCTATGGTACATTCACCTTCAGTTTGGGGAGAGTACAGGCACCGGACCAAAATCAACACTTACCAGTGAGTACCGGACTTCAATTTAAATATATATATATATATATATATATATATATATATATATAAATAATAGAGATGAGCGGTGGGCACTTTTCGTGTTTTGGTTTTGGATCTGGATCCTCGCTCGTGTTTTGGATATGGATTGGTTTTGCCACAGCCACCCTTTCGGGTTTTGGTTTTGGATCTGGATGATTTTTGAAAAAACACACAAAAACAGCTAAAATCACAGAATTTGGGGGTAATTTTGATCCTACAGTATTATTTACCTCAATATCATTTATTTCCAGTTTTTCCTGAACACCTCACAATATTGTTTTTAGGCCAAAAGGTTGCACCGAGGTAGCTGGATGACTTTGCTAAGCGACACAAGTGTGTGGCACAAACACCTGGCACATCTAGGAGTGGCACTGCAGTGGCAGATGGATGGCACTTTTAAAAACTAGGCCCCAAACAGCTCATCATGCAAAGAAGAAAAAGAGGTGCAATGAGGCAGCTGGATGACTAAGCTAAAGTGACACAAGTGTGCTACACAAACACCTGGCCCATCTAGGAGTGCCACGCAGTGGCTGAATCTCGAAAGTGGCCTGCAATTTTTCGGGCCACCGACAGCATCTCCTTCATGCCCCTGTCATTTAAAAAAAAAATTCTGCACCACCAAATTAATTGTATGTGCAAAACATGGGACGTGCTGTAATTTGCCCAGATGTAATGTATGCACAATATTGATGGACTTATACGGCAGGACTCCTGGTCTTATACGGCAGTACCCCTGGACTTATACGGCTGCACCACTAGTCTGGACTTATATGGCAGCACCCCTGGACTTATATAGCAGTACCCCTGGACTTATACGGCTACACCACTGGTCTGGACTTATATAGCAGCACCACTGGACTTATACGGCAGTACCCCTGAACTTATATGGCTGCACCACTGGACATGACTTAAACGGCAGTACCCCTGGACTTATACGGCAGAACCACTGGACTGGACTTATACGGCAGTACCCCTGGACTCATACGGCAGTACCCCTGGACTTATACGGCAGTACCACTGGACTTATACGGCAGTACCACTGGATTTATATGGCAGTACCACTGGACTGGACGTATACGGCAGTACCACTGGACTTATATGGCAGTACCCCTATACGTATATGGCAGTACCACTGGACTGGATTTATACGGCAGTACCACTGGACTTATACGGCAGTACCACTGGACTTATATGGCAGTACCACTGGACTTATACGGCAGCACGACTGGACTTATACTGCAGCAGCACTGGACTTATGGCAGCTCAGGACACCACCACTGGACTTATGGTAGCACAGGTCACCACCACTGGACTGATGCAGCACAACACAGCACCACTGGACTCAACTTATACAGCAGCAGCACTGGATATATGGCAGCACAGGACACCACCACTGGACTTAAGACAGCAGAGGACACCATCACTGGATTCATGCAGCACAACACAGCACCACTGCACTGGACTGGACTTACACAGCAGCACTGGACTTATGGCAGCACAGGACACCACCACTGTGACTGGACTGATGCAGCACAAGACACCACCACTGGACTGATGCAGCACAACACAGCACTGGAATGACACATAAAAGCAGGTCATCACCCCATGCGCCACACCACTTTCCCGCACAGACACTGAGGAGACACGTCCTCTCGCTACACTCTTCAATTCTGGAGTGAAAATGGCGTCGACGCGCGACTCCCCATGAGAATCCCCCGCAAGAATCCGACAGCGGGATGATGACATTATGCCTCGTCTGGTTTCCGAGTCTGTCAGGAAGTCCCGAGCCGGACTCGTATCCGGGCTCGGGACGTGATGTTCTGTAGGGTTCGGTTCTCACGGAACTGAACCCGCTCATCCCTAATATATATAAATATTCTTATATATACAAAAAAATTTTCTTAGTGGTACTGATAGTAAAAATAGGTGTGGTCACGTGTCAGGAGGAGGTGTAGCCACACAAAACTATGGTAGTGGCTAGATATCTATAGGGGCATGGCCACATTATGCCACACACCGTAACGCCCCTTACACATTATGCCACACACTGTAATGCTTATTACACATTATGCCACACACCGTAATGCTTAGTACACGTTATGCCAGACAGCGTAACACCCATTACACATTATGCCACACACCATAATGCCCATTGCACATTATGCCACACACAGTTATGCCACTGGCACCATTTTATGTCTCACACACAAAAATGCCCCTTATATATTATGCCCCACTGGTGGGCTGGTGGTACTGTGTACCCATACTGTATTTCTTAACATAAATGGTCCTAGCACTTCTCGTGCTCACAAGTCATTCTGCTGCCATGCTCTCCTGGCACGGCCAATGTCCACAGTCCCTAGCACCATAAACTCAGCCCTGCTCACTGGCCTGTAACAGGCACCAGTGCAATGCATTGTGGGCAAGCAGGATTTTTAAACTCCTCTCTTGCAACTGACTTCCTGCTGTCTCTGGGTGAGCTGAAAAATCAGGACTTTCTCCAGCTGGAGCTGTACAATTTAGAAAGTCTGGAATTATAAACCTCCACTACAGGTGCAGAATGTGTAGGTCTTGTTTTCTTCTCCCTTGGAGGGAGCTGATTCCATCAGAATGTGGGCAATTGTGGTGAGACACAAGCCCTATCACCACAATATATACACAATAAAAGATGTAGCTAGTGCACTATACTCAGTAAGCTGATCTCTGCATGTAAAATATGTAATATCTCAGCCTCCTCACACACCAGTCAAGTGGAAATATATTGGAATTAATGTCCTTCAATATGTTGACCACTGTTCCCCTGTGTAAATATTCCCGGGATCCCATGGATATGGCTCAATCTATTAAAAACAAGCATATAGGGGGCACTCCATAGTGCATAAATGTTTTATTTAGAATGTAGAAATCTGTAAAAAGAAGCCTATATAATAAGATATGTTCATACCATAAAATAAACAGTGTGGGCTTTTTTACCACTGGCCTGTGGATTGACATAGTTCTGGCACATTGCTACTGCAGCCGGCAGCGTGGTTTGTGGTCACGGAATGAAGAAATCTTCCAGTGTAGTATATTAACTCATGTGGTATTGAGCCCACATTGTTTTTTTTATGGGATGAGCACATCATAATACTGCTGTTCATAAAGAAGATCCCTTCTAATTTTATACACTATATATATATATATATATATATATATATACACACACACACACACACACACACACACACACACACACACACACACACACGGAAACCACCCATACAAATCCTGCATTTGCCTCTGCTCCAATCCCCTGCATTCAGCAGCTCCGGGCTCCCGTGTAATAGCAGCTCAAAGGTGTTTTCATTTAGCCTCCGACAATCCCCGCCAGCAGCAGTAACTTAGAGGCTAGAGGCTGCTGTATGGAAATCTTTAGGCAGACATGCACAGTTTAATTGTGACTGATATAATAACATTTGACCTGTGCACCTTCAGATTGCCTAGGTCTCCTTTTCAAGGTTATATAATAGCGATAGTATATCTAGTTGAATGTTTTTTCCTGTAGTTTTATATGACTACATAGATGTCTTATTGTTTTATTTATGAAGATATACTTATTTTAATGTCATTTTTATTACTGTGCTGCGTATGTGACACTACTGTATGGTGTAATGTGAATAACGGACAACTTAAAACTAGGCCCACGATTCATTTTGCAAAGGCTCTATCATCCTGCAAAGGCCTTTTAGTGGGATCAGATCCTTTTTTTAGTCATGATAAAAAGGGTGGCATTGAAGGGATAAACTAGGAAAATCATCAACTCCTCTGATTAGTTATCCAGTGTTTGATAAGTTGAAGTTTCCTGTTTTGGAAAATGATTTTTGCAGAAATAAAATAGTCTAAAATTCCCTTTTTTTTTTTACAAGTTTATTAAAAAGTTTAATTTTTCCGTTTTGTAACATACCTTTTAATTGATTTCTAGATAGCAAGATTAATGAGTGTATTATCCAAACATATCAACAGACACTTCCCCAAAAATTATCTATGCATATTGTTGACCAATTCCTGCAAAACTTTAGCAGAATTATTTAACACAAAGTGATCATCATACTGGTGAATACAAATTAAATTGTGAGCACCTTTTATTAGTTTAATGAAAAGAGACATTCATTTTAATTGATCAAATAATTTTGGAATTAAGGTGAGAGGGTATTCATTCTTAATGGATATATCATTCTGTATATAATTAATAGATGAGTGATAGCAAAAAAAAATTATAAAACAGGATTTAAATGGTCTTATATACCACTTTTCCAAATTCTCAATAATGCATTCATCTACTGATCTGAGTTCCGGAGCAAACAAAAGGAACAATCTGCCCTTAATTAAATTAGAGCCAGGTTTAATGCCATTTGCACATTCATAGGGACAGTGACTAAATTGACATTCCTTTTACATTACACAATCTTGGTAACCTTAAGGACACCTTTCTCAGACTCCTTCAAAACTGTGCCGTATTCTTTCTGTCACTGACAATTTGCCTTCTGACTAATTAGAGGTTTTGTTGACCTAAAGATAACCCAAAATTACTGGATTCCATGTAGAACATATGATATCCAATGACATAAGTTGCAAGTAAGTGCGCAATAAAAAACGGTATCATTTTGAATTTGATGGAACCTGTAACCCCACCATAGAAATGCTAGTCTCTAATTGTACAATTACTAAATGACGTTCTCAAAATCAATAACATTACCAGCAGCCCCACTATCAACTCAGTCTATTCAAACTGAAATGGCCATGAATGGAAGACAATATATTCATGGAGTTTAAAACTGTAATAACTACTTGAGGGAACCTCCCTGGTTCTATTGTTAAATGACTTATTTGGACTTATTTGAGTTAAAGAACCATTAGCAGAGTACTGAAAAATAGCATTTTTAATATGTTCAGCTAACCCTACATGAAATGGACTTGTTCCCTTTACAGCTGGATAATGGAGAGCTGTCTATTATAAGGGTCATATTACAAAAAAACCTAAGGCATTGATTCAATACAATTGTTTGAGGATCACCTGTAAGAGTGTATAATATAGGTCATCATCAGATGATATACCAAAACTATAGTTTACGACTATCTATACAATTGTGGAATAGTTTACAATCACCTGAAAATCAATGTGGCACGTGAAACTTAGGCTCAGTAGTGTACTACCAGAATAATAGTTAAATTACTTATTTGAGTTAAAGAACCATTAGCAGAGTGCTGAATAATAGCATTTTTAATATGTTCAGCTAACCCTACATGAAATGGACTCATTCCCTTTACAGCTGGATAATGGAGAGTTGTCTATTATAAGGGTCATATTACAAAAAAACCTAAGGCATTGATTCAATACAATTGTTTGAGGATCACCTGTAAGAGTGTATAATATAGGTCATCATCAGATGATATACCAGAACTATAGTTTACGACTATCTATACAATTGTGGAATAGTTTACAATCACCTGAAAATCAATGTGGCACGTGAAACTTAGGCTCAGTAGTGTACTACCAGAATAATACCACACATTATCTTTCAAGATTTTGCAACATTCTAGTTACACCCCTGTCCGCACGTGTGAAATAAGGAACATATTAACAGTTAGTGAAATGTTCAATATTTCTAATATCAAGGACTGATACAGGAGAATAGTCAAGAACTCCCCAAAGCTCAGGGCATGGCATGACAGAATAAAAGTTAGACTTCCAAATCATATTTTCAAATTATAAACTTAAAGGTTACAGAATATGGAAAAAAATCCAGTAAAATGTGTACTATTTTTTAAGCAGTTCAGTACAAGATGCTTTCTGTGAATTGCTTGCTGAGGAAGCTTATTAGTTGAGAAATTCCCCTGCAGCTTACCATATTTCTTAATAAGTACATACTGTTTACAGATCTCTAGCATTAGATTTCACCACATGAACATCATTGACCTCTGGCTCTGACAAAATCTCATATTCAGGTGACTAGATGGACTTTATCCTTAATCCTTACACTCATTAAATTATATTTTGGATTTTAATGAAAAAATGTTTTCTAAGTAGTCATCTTGGCTAAGGGCCTGATTCCGATTTGTACAGTATTGTACAGCTAAAATGCAAATGCAGCAGGAGGCATCTGTAGGAAATAGATGTAGCATCGAATCAAGAGGCGTTATGGTCGTGAACAACACTCGTTATTAGGTGCAAGTTTCCTTCATATATAAATACTGAACACTTGAAAATAAAATAATTGTAATTGCAGCTCCCAACAGGTGATTTGGATTATAACCTAATTAAAGACAATATTATTTAGGATAAATGAGAGCGCAAAAGGCAATTAATAAAATTGTATATACTTTAATAAATACACATAAATCTATATTTTGCTTTATAAATTATCTAAAAAGTGATAATGCTTGACACAACCCCAGGGGGTTCCACAGGATATAAATGATCCGGTAATTGACAGTAAATCAATCGCTGTCTCATAAATTGATTGCCTTTTCCACTGTATTTGAATAAAGTTCCACAGAATGTTATAAAGTTTTTTTAAAGATGATGGTCTAATGCTCACCGCTGCTGGAGTTCAATAGCAGTAAACTTCCCAATGTCTGATGCAGCGGGGGAGGAGAGCATACACCTCTCTGGATCCAAATGCCGTGTAAATAGAGGGAGAGCGGCTATAAATAAATACTGTTGTTAGGATTACTAGGTTTCTCTGTGTGTGCATACCTGAAATGAGGTCAGCTGAAGCCAGGTGAAAATTAAAACAAGGTTTATTGTAGAAAAGAACCAGTGAAATATCAGCAACAGAAAATGGATCCTTGATTAACATGGAACAGAACACAATATTCCCAGATAATTGTAATGGCTTGTTATGGAAACAGGGAGGATGATTATGCTCGAGTATAGGTATAGTCCAGGTTAATTACAGAGGTGAAATGAACATCAAGAAATCCGGGTTTAAACCAAACAGAGGGAGAATAACATACCAAAATGTAGTAATCAGGCAGGGGTGGAAACAGACTGCAAATAATAATTCAGGAATGCAGATGTTGATCCAGCAGGGTTAGAAGTCTTGTAGCAATGCATATGTAACAGCAAACTGCAGGAAATGTCTCCAAGATGTAGGTATGGCAGAAGCAGGACAGGATAACTGGAGAGAGCCTAGTCACACTCCACACGGAACCACAATGATCTGCACATGGATGCAAGTGAGCTGGAGCTAAATAGCAGCACAAGGTGTTGGCCACAGCTGCTCACAATCAGGTAATCAACCTGCAGGGACAGAGTGTGCAACTGCCATTAAGACCTAAGGCAGCAAGTGAGACCCCTAGAGGCAGGAATGAGACAATGCAAGGCAACACAAACACAGATATTCCTGACATTATCCCCCCCTTAAACAGGCGGATTCCAGACGCCTAAAAGTTCATCTTCTATTCTTTTTTCTTCTCCTCTTTTTGGGTTGCCTAGATCTATCTGAAGGTGTCACAAAGACACTACTCGGCAGTACAGGTCCATCAATTATGAGTCTAGGATCCTCCAGAAGCTCGCTCTCAGAATCGGAGCCACAACCCAACGGCAGGACTGACCTCTTATTTTCTTGGATCGTATCAAGAGCGGATGGTAAATTTGTAGAAGCCAAACTTGGCGAGCAATCTGCGTGAACACCTAAAGATACGTGCCCACATCTCAAAAACTGAGGGTGCTGCCCAAACTGCAAAGGCAGGTTCTCAGACGGGCACACTTTAACAGATTCATCCAGGAGAGCGAGGACAGTTGGTGGACTGAATCTTTCGGACACTGCCTTGAGGAAAGCAGGCAAATCTTGTAAAACTGGATCTTCCGCATCTACAAGACCGCTTACCCACTTCAAGGCCCCCCCTCTGAACCTCATACATATGTTAGCAATGATATCAATAGGGGAAAAGTCATCAAAACTCAGATAGTACTTGAAGAGAGCTATACACTGAGAGATATCTCCATCAAAGTAAGGCAGTTCCTCAACGACTTGGCTTTCCAATTTAGATGTTACATCAGGGAGGATAGACAACCGTGGCCTCTCAGACAAGATGGACTCTTCTTGGACCTTAGACAGGGAAGTCTCAGATGGCCCCGGCTGGGCAGACACCTCGGGCAAATCTTGGATCTTGGGCATGGCAGGCACCTCTATCTGGGGCTGGACAGGCGGAGCCCCCTCCTGGGGCTGGACAGGCAGAGCCCCCTCCTGGGGCTGGACAGGCAGAGCCCCCTCCTGGGGCTGGACAGGCCTTGGCATGACCTCTGGCAAGGCAGACACCTCTCGGACCTCTGGCAAGGCAGACACCTCTCGGAAGGCAGACACCTCTCGGACCTCGCAGACACCTCTCGGACCTCTGGCAAGGCAGACACCTCTCGGACCTCTGGCAAGGCAGACACCTCTCGGACCTCTGGCAAGGCAGACACCTCTCGGACCTCTGGCAAGGCAGACACCTCTCGGACCTCTGGCAAGGCAGACACCTCTCGGACCTCTGGCAAGGCAGACACCTCACGGACCTCTGGCATGGCAGACACCTCACGGACCTCTGGCATGGCAGACTTGGATGACTGAGTGACCCTGAAAGACAAAATAACATTTGGACTGACCATTGACACGGCAGTCCTTATTTACCCAATAGACGGAAAAACAGCGTCCTCATGCCGTGAGGCAAGGGCAACAGAGACCTCATGCCGTGAGGCAAGGGCAACAGAGACCTCATGCCGTGAGGCAAGGGCAACAGAGACCTCATGCCGTGAGGCAAGGGCAACAGAGACCTCATGCCGTGAGGCAAGGGCAACAGGGACCTCATGCTGAGAGGCAAGGGCAGCAGGGACCTCATGCCATGAGGCAAGGGCAGCAGGGACCTCATGCCATGAGGCAAGGGCAGCAGGGACCTCATGCCCAAAGGCAAGGGCAGCAGGGACCTCATGCCCAAAGGCAAGGGCAGCAGGGACCTCATGCCCAAAGGCAAGGGCAGCAGGGACCTCATGCCCAAAGGCAAGGGCAGCAGGGACCTCATGCCCAAAGGCAAGGGCAGCAGGTACCTCATGCCCAAAGGTAAGGGCAGCAGAGTCCTCATGCCCAAAGGCAAGGGCAGCAGGGACGGACTCGCCCCCTGGGGTCGCTGGGCCGGACACCCCCCCTGGGGTCGCTGGGCCGGACACCCCCTCTGGGGTCGCTGGGCCGGACACCCCTCCTGGAGTCGCTTGGCCGGACACCCCTCCTGGAGTCGCTTGGCCGGACACCCCTCCTTTTGAAATTTGAGCACCACAGTGGCATAACTGAGCAGAATTAGGCACTTTGGCAGAATGAAGAAAGCTCTTTTTAGGTTTGCGAGCAGGACATAATTGAATAAAATGTCCAGACCTGCCGCAATAAAAACAAAGTTATTTATCCCTTCTGTGTCTTTTCTTCCTCAGAGAGGCTTGGTCGTGGAAAGCTCCAGAACTTGCCTTTGCTTGGGATTGGAAAACAGCGACCAAAATTGAGAGCACCAGACTCGTATTTTTCCCTTTTCCCCTGCGTCTCCTTAAAGGGATCTGGTAATCTTATTGAATATTCAGGCAGAGCAGACAGTATCTCAGAAGACAGGGTTTGAATATTCTCCAGTTTCTCTCTGAAATCCACCAGCAATGTAGAACCCACGAACGGCATAATCTCGAGAGGCAGGGAATTTTTTTGAAATGAAGCCATTTTATGAAATTCAGCTATTACCTCAAACTCCTGCACACGTTTTTTTGGCAGATCATTCTGTTAGGATTACTAGGTTTCTCTGTGTGTGCATACCTGAAATGAGGTCAGCTGAAGCCAGGTGAAAATTAAAACAAGGTTTATTGTAGAAAAGAACCAGTGAAATATCAGCATACAGAAAATGGATCCTTGATTAACATGGAACAGAACACAATATTCCCAGATAATTGTAATGGCTTGTTATGGAAACAGGGAGGATGATTATGCTCGAGTATAGGTATAGTCCAGGTTAATTACAGAGGTGAAATGAACATGAAGAAATCCGGGTTTAAACCAAACAGAGGGAGAATAACATACCAAAACGTAGTAATCAGGCAGGGGTGGAAACAGACTGCAAATAATAATTCAGGAATGCAGATGTTGATCCAGCAGGGTTAGAAGTCTTGTAGCAAGGCATATGTAACAGCAAACTGCAGGAAATGTCTCCAAGATGTAGGTATGGCAGAAGCAGGACAGGATAACTGGAGAGAGCCTAGTCACACTCCACACGAAACCACAATGATCTGCACATGGATGCAAGTGAGCTGGAGCTAAATAGCAGCACAAGGTGTTGGCCACAGCTGCTCACAATCAGGTAATCAACCTGCAGGGACAGAGTGTGCAACTGCCATTCAGACCTAAGGCAGCAAGTGAGACCCCTAGAGGCAGGAATGAGACAATGCAAGGCAACACAAACACAGATATTCCTGACAACTGTTGATGCTTCATAATAATGCTTTTTTAAAGAAATGTAGATAAAGATAATCTCATTATACTGAACACTTGTTTTAGATTATTTTTTACACCTGTTGCTGCTAAATGGTCTTTGCGGATTGGTCAATTGCACATTTAAATATTAGACCAGCTTGACACCTAATTATACCTTCTGAGGAAACCGCTACACTGGGACAGCAGAGAAACGCGTAAAGGCTACCCCTGTGAGGTCCACATCACTGTTCCGGTCTCTGTCTCCATTGTTCCACCGCTAGTCTGCAGCCGCACTCTCTTTTGCGTGTGTCCTGGGAAACATCTCATCAGCCCGCTTCCGTTTGTGGAGCCCGGAGCACGGGCTGACAGGGACACTGCGAGCGGTGCTGCTGACAGCCGCTCTCCCTCTCTTTACATGGCATTTGGATCCAGAGAGGTGTATGCTCTCCTCCCCCGCTGCATCAGACATTGGGAAGTTTACTGCTATTGAACTCCAGCAGCGGTGAGCATTAGACAATCATCTTTAAAAAACTTTATAACATTCTGTGGAACTTTATTCAAATACAGTGGAAAAGGCAATCAATTTATGAGACAGCGATTGATTTACAGTCAATTACCGGATCATTTATATCATGTGGAACCCCCTGGGGTTGTGTCAAGCATTATCACTTTTTAGATAAATCTATATTTTGTTTTATAAATTATGTGTATTTATTAAAGTATATACAATTTTATTAATTGCATTTGCGCTCTCATTTATCCTAAAAAATGTTATGGTCATGACCCTTGACTAGTCTGCATAAACCGAAGATTACTCAGACTGGCTGACAGACTTGGTCAGCTGGATCATGGAAGGGGATATTGCGAGCGATCACACAGGACTCATTCTGCACATGCGCAGAATAGGTCCTGTGCATGCACAGATCCCAAACCATCTGATCTCCAAAATGAAGTTTACTTGCAGTTCAATCAAAAGTAACAAGAAGTGTCAATAGTCTGTAAAGCAATAGAACAATAGTCAGTGTGTACTGATAACATATTTACGCTAAAGATCAATGACCAGTTTAGGCTATACATTCCATAGAGTTGTTAATATTTATTTATCAATATATTACTATTACTGTATAAGTATATATATATATATATATATATATATATATTCCCTGGTAGACGTTTGTCTGTCTGTTCGGACTAATCTCGAGAAATGCTGGATGGATTTCAATACGGTTTTCACAGTTTTAAAGGGCATTTTTGGAAGGAAGGTTTAGGTGTATGGAACATTCATCTATGGCAAAAGGGAGCTGAGTAGTGATGATTTAAGTAAGAGGGACAATTTCAGTAAGAGAGGAATGGTAGTGCTCTACACTGCACACAATGGCCAAGAGTGGTACTGCATGTTCCTTCAGGTTCAGCATCAGCTTGTCTGTCCATCCTCCCTCTCTATTTACTGTACATGCAGCTTCTGCCTGGAAGTGGGCATTAATAATTCTTCTTTCCCCTGGGTATGATGCACTGTCCATCTTCTTGCTGTACAGAGCACATACTGAAACACTAGCCGTTGCAATCGATACAAGTGTTGAGTAAGTGGAGCTGATAATATAAGCTGTGTCTGCCTGGTGGGAGCGTTGTTCTGAGGGAGGCACACTAGCTCTAATCACTCCGCTTATGTGATAAATCATTTATCTTATTAGATACAAGGAATGAGTAAGTGGAGCTGAAAATATAAGATGTGTCCGCCTGGTATGAGCTCTGTGCTGAGGGAGGCTGACTGGCTCTAATGACTCCGCTGATAAATCACGTATCTTACTGTATATGCCTATATATGTGTGCCTGCCTCTGTATCTGACCATATAAACAGCAGTGCTACACAGTAGTGTAAGTATGGTGCTGTGCGGTCCCTGGCATGGCAGGGCAGAGGAAGGGTGACCCTGCAGCCCAGCTGTCTGCTCTCTGGTCATGGAATTGAACTGGCAGTCAGTTCTTTCAGGGACAGAGCAATGTAACGTGGCTGCTCTTAGGTTCCACATGGGAATCTGTCACTTAGATGTAAAAAAATCCTCAAGAGACAGGAGGGGCATAAAGATCTTGAGGGGGAGGCAGTGGTGCAAGTAGACATTT
Source organism: Pseudophryne corroboree (assembly GCF_028390025.1). Taxonomy (NCBI): domain Eukaryota; kingdom Metazoa; phylum Chordata; class Amphibia; order Anura; family Myobatrachidae; genus Pseudophryne; species Pseudophryne corroboree. The sequence continues at coordinate 465,372,941 of NC_086445.1, forward strand.
TTTCTTAGTGGTACTGACAGTAAAAATGGGTGTAGTCACCTGTCAAGAGGGGGCATGGTCACATGAAACTAGCGGAGTGGCTACATGACAATAGGGGCATGGCCACATTATGCCACACACAGTAATGCCCCTTACACATTATGCCAAACACCGTAATGCCCATTACACATTATGCCACACACCATAATGCTTATGATACTGTACATTATTCCACACACCGTAATGCTTATTACACATTATACCACACACCATAATGCCCATTACACATTATGCCAGACACTGTAACACCCATTACACATTATGCCACACACCGTAATGCCCATTACACATTATGCCACAAACTGTAATGCCTTACATATTATACCACACACCGTAATGCCTATTACATATTATGCCTAACACAGTTATGCCACTGAGAGCCATTTTATGTCCCACACACAAAAATGTCCCTAATAAATAATGCCCCAGCAGTGGGCTACCATATTTCTTAATGGTACTCCGTACCACCCCATATCACCCTACTTTCAGCACTGGGGGGGAAGTGTAACGCCTTGACCTAGCTGCACACATCTGGGACATGTATACATCTACCCAGCCTGGCCTAATACAGTATCTGTCTCCATCCTCTGTCACCAGCCCTCTTTGCCAGGCAATGTGCAAATATACAGCCTGCATGGTGTTTATACTCCTCTTTTCTAGGAACATATTCTTTACACCAAAGTATGCATATTATTTACTAAGAAATGATGTAATGATGTCCCCAAGATGCAAAAGAAGGTCCAGGCTATTTTCAACACTGGAGAATCCCTTCACCAGCAGTGATGATTTTTAGTGAAGCAAGTAAAAGAAAAAATGTGCTTCCATCCTTGGGGACGATCGAAGACACATGCGTGGCCAGCTGGTATGAAAGTAAACGCAGGGCTCGCCCATAGTGAATGCGTCTGTTGTGACCTGAACGTGTTTCTTTTTGAGGAGCTCTTTAATTAAAATGTAAATATTGTATTACTATTATGGCGAGACGGAAAGCGAATATAGGTTGTAGTACATGTAAATTAAAAATTGCTGGGGCGGGTCGCTAGTATATATATTGACCAGGAAGACTTAGGGCCTAATTCAGACCTGATCATAGCAGCAAATTTGTTAGCAGATGGGCAAAACCATGTGCACTGAAGGGAGGTCATCAATTACACTGAGTGCTGCAACGAAAAAAAAGTAAATATATATATATATATATATATACCAGCAGCACCAGGGCACATAAAAAAATAAAAAGGCTTTCTGTAAAATCAAACAGATATAACAAATCCAGAGGCCTTATAACCGGGATGGATGCAGTTAATTTACTGGCTGTCGGGATCCCAGCGGTCAGGAGACCGATGCATGAATCAGGGACTTGCGATGAGCTAAATGAGTTAAAGGAACTGGCTAACCCCAGAGCCAGATTTACATGCAATATATGAGACTAAGGGTACATCTGGACATTATACACGGGTGCAGCATTATAAACTCCTGGAAATCTGGTGATTAGAGATGTGTGGAAAGGATACACAGGTGAGGCACTGCATCACCTGCCATAGACTTTTTACTCAAGAGTTTTGGCTATAAAAATTATTAGAATAGGGGGCGTGGCTAGAGGCCTAACTGAGCAGAGGTGTCCCGAGGGAGCTCCTACCGACTTAAACCCCGTTAACCCCTCAATCCAACTTTTACCCCACCTATCTCTCCCTCATATCACCCCACAGTTGCCCCTGTAAGACAGGGCACCAATGGAGTGAGCTGCGGAGCCGGAGCGCAGGCTAGCCCTGTGCTTGCGGGTTGCGGCCTTCCCTGTAAAGTGAAGCCGGGGGCTAAATTTATTGCTGCCCCCGCCTGTGATCGTCCGCTGCCCGGCCGCTAAAATACTGCCCCCAGACTTACCCCGCCATCGAAGCCTGTGCCCCTTGCCTGGGGAGACCTGACAGGGCAGCAGTGAAGAGCCTGAAAGCTCCGGAGGGTGCAGGGCTGGAGCCGAACTGAATTACGGAGCTCCGGTGGCGGCGGCCATATTGAGTGTGGCGTCTGAAGGAAAACAGGCGCTACACCGTTGTGAGAAGACCGCCGGACGCAGTGACTGGCGGGGGGGGGGGGGGGGGGGGGCGGACGAAGAGTGCTGAGGGACCTGGGGGCACTCAGAAGTAATATAAACCCCTGGGGGCACAGCTGTGAAAGCCCAGCAGAAGTCCCTCCACACATTTTTGACGGCGGCCATCTTGGAGGTGGCAGGACAGACACATTTCATCCTACCTGCACTCTGCTGCCCCTGCTGGAGCAGTGAAAATTCAGTCACCCTATTAACACAAGGAATCAAGCTAAAATCTCTACCCTGCAGCTGCTATTTTTTTTTAATTTTTTTTATCTCCTACACTACATCTTATACAACCGCGGAAAGGTGTGTTGTATATTAGGTCGCTCTCCCGTGGACCCCTCTCACCGTCTTCATAGATTAATGGGACCTTGGTCCTATAAATAATGTAATTTCACGGATGCCTGACTTCCCCCTCACCCGGACCAACTGTTAAGCACGTAACGTACAGGTGGCCCAATCTTGTTACCACTCCTTAAACGGACGTTCTACTTTCACCAGATATTATGAGCAGAGCGAATACCAGATCAAAAAAATCAGGAGCTTCACAAGATATCTCACAACACTTCTCACGCCGAGAAAAACCATCAGAAGCTTCGTCTCCGTCCTCACCGATGCCCACCCCCATCATGGACCAGACGGATGCACCCTCAACCAAGGCGGACATCCAGTCCCTCCAAAACATGATACTAGACCTCAAGAGCTCATTTACAACAGCTCTCCAGACAGCGATCGGGGAATTAAAATCCGACATGGCGGCACTGGACTCCCGCACAACCGCACTAGAATCACGGGTGGACCACCAACAAAATCTCCACAAACAGGTGGGGGAGGACATGAGTTACCTATCCAGCGAACTGGAACTCCTTAAGGATAAAGTTGAGGACAGCGAAAATCGCGAAAGGCGGAACAATTTACGCATCCGCAATGTTCCTGAATCTATCACAGCCTCTGAATTGGAACCATACCTCCAACGCCTGTTTCTACACCTGGTCCCGTCACTTTCAAATTCTGCCATCTTGATAGAGAGAGCCCATCGCGCCCTGAGACCTAAACCAAAGGACTCGGAACCTCCCCGTGATGTTATCCTCCGATTTCTGTCCTTCAAGATTAAAAATAACATAACTCTGGCGTGCAGAAACTCAACCTCAATTTTATTTGAAGACTCCCGGCTTCAGATTTATCAAGATCTGTCACCAGTGACCATTGCTAAACGACGCGATTTACGCTCTGTCACCTCCACACTGCGCGACAATGGTTATAAATATCGCTGGGGATTCCCTTTCTGCCTCATTGTGGAGATTGATGGCAAAATTTACACCATTCGCTCTCCTGATGATGGGGACAAATTGCTTCGAAAATTGCAGCTGACACCGGCTGCTACCTCATAGACGTGAAGCTCCTTTCGTTTAATTTTAATGTTTTTATAACGTTTAACCTAACTAATCTTGTTCTCAATCTTGCTCAACTGATATGTAAACCCTGTTTTAGGTACCGCTCCATACACAAATGCTCATTAATTTCCTTCTTAGAAAGTTCTTGTTGGCGGACCCTTAAGCCTCACGTAGCACTAAGTTGTTGTCTCGCTGTGCTGGTTGGCGGCTTGGAACCATTGCCGTATAGATAAATTAACGGATTGGATTTTTTTTTTTTTCTGAAGCCATGAGAGCTGTCTCTGGCCGCCAACCTGTCCAGCGATCATACTATTGGTTTTATTGTTGTTACTAAAATGTTATTATTTGTTATATGATCACTGATATTATCAAGTTTTACATTTAGGAATATTTCGCCCCTAAAACAGGTTTTAGTGGGCTACACAATGGTCCACCCGTTCTGTTTGTTAGTGGTTTCGGGTGGGGGGCGTCAGTGCTTTATCTTGATACCTCCTCCCCCGACTCTTAGGGATTAAAGTTATTATCAAGCATAGAGAGGTGATAACCTCGTCTGTTATATTGCATTTGTGTCCCGCCAGTGAGCTCTCTCATTTTTCTTTTCTTTGAGAGCTCAACCTTGGCAGCCGAGTATCCTGCCTACTGGATACTACGTCTGCTTTATTCGCTTTTGTTCCTCTTTCTTCTATTCCCCTCCTCTCTTAGACCCCGGTTACAGTACAACTGTGTATCAACATCCTTGTAATCACAGAAAGATTGATTTATTTAACTAATATTGTTCGTATACAAAATCATACACTCCTATTTTATTCTTTTTATTCTTTAGTTATTCTTTTTTTTTTTTTTTTCTCTTCTCTCTATCCCTCTTGTTCGTATTAGCAGAGTCCGGGACCCTAGTGATCTCCAGCGATTTACCCCCTCCTCAGCTTCAATCATGCCGCTAAAATGCCTGTCCATTAATGTCAAAGGGCTGAACACTCCTCAGAAACGCTCTCATCTCCACAGATCTCTCAGGACATTGAAAGGTGACGTGATTTTCTTACAGGAGACACACTTGAAATCAGATTCCCATCCCTCCCTGACATCTAAACAATTTCCTATGGCCTGGTATTCCAATCATACATCAAAAAAACACGGGGTGGCTATCTTAATAAGGGGGTCCGTCCCTTTCCAACTCCTAGACAGTAAACACGACAATGCAGGCCGTTATGTGATGGTGAGAGGAAAAATTGGACACGAGGAGGTTACCTTGGCTAACCTGTACTCTCCAAACACTGCCCAATCCAAATTCTTTCGTAAGTTTTTCCACGACCTTTACTCCTATAGACGAGGTAAAATACTCGTGGGTGGCGACTTCAATATGGCTCTCACGGGCATGGACAGGTCCGGCCCCTTGCGTAGTAGTCAAACCCCGAATTCCTCCGTATTACACAGGGGGATGGCCGAGGCTGGTTTGTTCGATGTCTGGCGATTCCTTAACCCGACCACCAGGGACTATACCTTCTATTCCAATCCGCACGATGTGTACTCTCGTATCGATATGTTCCTCAGTTGTGCACCTCTCTCCCGCACCGCTCGCTCTTCCTCTATAGTCCCACTCACCTGGACTGACTATTGAAGTGTGGAATCTTATATAATATATATTTATTATATCATATATTGATTTATGCTTTATGTATCTTACATCTGCAAATATATTATAATAGGCTTACAAATTAGGTTGGCTCATAGCTAAAGGGGCAGAGATTAGCACTAGTCCAATCACACAGCAATGTACATTATATGAACATTCCTATACATATGCATGTGATTGGCTCATTTGGGTTTAGGAATTATATATCTACTTGTCCAAGAGATATGTCAAGGTAAAGTGTAATTATACTTTACAGAGATATATAATCCTGGCTCATTGACTATGTGGGTATGAATATAGCTACTGAAAACAATTACTGTCCAAGCAATACATCTGTGCACATGGTAAATATACTTTATGCAGGGATGTATCCTTCTGGCTCATTTGATATATCAATGCTCTATACCTTAGGGGTATAAATATATTGTCCAACTTTGCAGAGCCTTATATAATATATGCAGATTTGTATGATTTAGAGATTCCAAAAAATGAGTTTGAACCATGGAATAATAGCTCTATTTCAATAACACTTTATTCTAGGTATACAAAATACAAGATATGAAAAACACAATGATAATAAATCCTATAATTATTATTAACTGCAGTACATATTAAACAAACACAAACAATATTACAAACTTAAACAATTAACACACATACTGTACACTTGCAAGAATTATTGAGGGTTAAATGCATAGCTACCTTCTTCTGATGTCTTAGGATCCTTCCTTGTCTCTTTCCCTCTGCACTAACTAAAGACTGCTCCAAACCCTGTCTTATATCCCAACTTTAACAATCCCAATTTACATATTCAAAGGTGTTGTAAAACATATCAGATAATTTGTTCAACAGTGACGAGCAGGGGGTGAATTCTGGAGTCATAGCGTCTGATATTTGTTTGTCTATCAAGGTTTTCCTTTGGTTATTTTGGAGTGTAAATACTGCTAGTGTTCATCAACATTTGAGACTTCGTTAATTCAATTGATCCTAGGAGTCATTGTCTCAAAGCAGAAGGCCGAATAACATACATTGCTCAGGATATGCAGATTCCTGATTGTAGTCTTAGGCACTTCCTTGCGCATGCCATTACCTGTGTGCCTTTGAAGTGACCTAAACCAAGTGGCTTGCTGATTTTATCTATCAGAATCAAATTATTCATTTGCTACAGACATATATCTGTATGCAGACATTGCATTACATTATTCCCTACTATGCATATACACACAAAAGCATACACATTACCTCATACATTCAAACTTATTTCATATCTATTCCTTACTATATATATATCCAGTATACTGTTCATTATGGTTACATCGCCTATTTATAATGAATTATATTTTGATTCAGACAACATCCATTGCCCTAATATTATATTGAGTGCGGACAATTACCTATATGTCAACAGTCGCCCCCTTGTGGCCATGAGAAATTATTTTGATTGGCCACACATTAAACTAGCGTAATTGCTTCCAAATACATTTCAAAATTTCTTCAAAACATAACTTTTGTTGTAACCATAATATATACCATAAGTGTAATAATAATAACCATTATGATTTTTAAAAATCTCTAAAAATTCTTAGCTTACCTAACCTTATTCTACTTTTTAACTAAAGCAGACAAGACTGAGGTTTTTATTCAGTATTCATGAGGAAAACTAATTTCTACAGACATTTGGAATACCATAGCCCAATTGTAGACCTTTTTTCTGTATCTGGATCAGTACGTTTGGACATTTTTGCTGTTCTTGGCTGTAGCAATTTACTGGGAGAGTAATGTCATCTGCGTGGTTTGCTTGCCATTGGAGACGTATTACGTTTGCATCATGAAGGCAGTTGAAGTAGAATTCTTCATAGCAGCTGCTCCTTTGCTTGCCATTTCGCTGTTTGAGGCAGAGGGCTGTGTACGTCGAGTGCTGTGTCTTGAACATTCAGTACTTGTGACGACCCTCAGTAATGGTCTTTAGCCTTGTGCGTCCTTTAAATGTTTTTCCAATGCCGCAGTTGTGACAAGTGTCCATATTGCTTTTGCACAAACAGGTTGTGATTTTGAATAGAACAGGCATATATGAAACAGTCTTTTTTTTTTTTTTCTCTTTCTTTCTTTCTTTCTTTCTTTCTTTCTTTCTTTCTTTCTTTCTTTCTTTCTTTCTTTCTTTCTTTCTTTCTTTCTTTCTTTCTTTCTTTCTTTCTTTGCTTGTTAATAGTAGGTCTTAATTGTCTTCGGGCAATAGTACCACAAATGGCTGTGAGTAGTACACCTACTCTGTTCTGTATTTCCTCACTGAATAAATTACCATGCAGTCTTAAGTCTCCTTATTCTACCTTGAACCTATTTATACATCTCAATCTTAAATAACCCTATACCAGTTTAACCCATATAAAGGCGTTTTCTATCCTACCTATATTTGAACTAATAATTATTTAAAATGCTTTTGATGTGTATATAGTAACATCCTATCAATACAATAAATGAATACAATTTTGCTTCAAACAGATATTAAAGATCATTTAGGAATGGCTTTGACTAAATCTAATTCCATCCAGTATTAGATATTTAATTACTTTTGAAGCTTTTACGAAGGAAGCATAGGTAGTATCTACTGTGTAATATAAAAAAAAACATAAAATATTTACAAGGTATATAATACAATGATATAAAATATATATATATATATATATATATATATATATCAGACAAATGTTTACATATATATTTGATTAAGGTATATGAAGGGATGAGACAGTTCTGTATAATCACAGTGATGAGATGTGCTGTACACTGTTGTGGGAGTGTACATGTAGTAAGTAATGATTACTTGTGATGAAAGGGTTAATGAAAACCTTCCCCTTTCTTGTGAAACTGGAAAACTCCTTGAGGATTTGTCCATATATCAGTCTTTAGGGATGCTATGTAGATTTTGCTGGATAGCAGCGATGAAAGGGTTAATGAAGACCTTTTCCCTTGTAAATTGGAGTCTTTTTGGAGTCTTGCACCATTCTGTATACAGGTTGCCAGGATTACTATGAATCAAACAAAAATACATACAATGAATATCACAGATATTTATACAGTGATTTAACATAGCTTGCTATGCATTCTGTCCTATCTGCTGCATGTTATCAGGTACAGAATTTACAAATGTGTCTTTAAAGATTGAAGAACAAACAAACAAACAATTGTTTCTGGCCTGTGCCAATCTTTCCTGTCACATTGTGTGTCAATGACAGCACAATTGTCGCTGCAGATATGATGCTGGTTTAATTTGGAAACTGTGGCTGTTTGAACATCAAAGCAAACAATGGCTACATTGGATCTAACAAGTAAAGGAATGATACTACCGTATTCACTTGTGACCATACTCCCTTGTGACGTAGCCTGGGCCCAGACTGTCTTCAACCATAGCGTTTGCTGCTTGGCATGGCTCCTTAGTCTGGAAGAATCTTGGAGCTTCTGAAAAAACCTACTTTTGTGGGGAGAGAAACTTGTTAGACTTTGCCAAATATGTATTGCAGGTCCCAGGGCTTTCTGTCTTTCCACACCTGTAATAAAATGGTTATGGCACCAGGGCATAAAAACATTTTCATCCTGGTGATCCTTTTTGTCATTGTTAATTGGTGTGTGGTTTGCAGAATGACACTCTGCATGTGGTCTCTCTGAGAGCATGCAAACATTTGCACCATCACTAGATGTCTCTGAGTGTTGTGTGGGGGTTACAAAAGTTTGGGAACCTTGTTTGTAAACATGCATTCCTGAATTAATTTCATGGATTTCCCCTTTAAACATGTTTCCAGGTAAATACATTTCAAGGTTTGCAACTCTGGTTGCCATGGGAGTTTTCACCATGGGGAACTTCTCCACCCCTGTGTGCACTGTACTGCTGCTATCAGTGTTTAAATCTGCTGACAATTCACCTTTGCCTAAGGGCATAACAAATTCTTCATTTACATTGGGAACTCTGAGAGTGTATTCAGCAGAATACTCATAATCTGAGTTACAATAATCTTCCCCTTTAGTAGAAACAGTATAGGGGACATCTCCTATTGCTGCTACCTCCTTTACATTAATGTGCTGTCTGATGATAGACACATCCTGCACATTGCTACTTTCTTCCTTTACCAAAGAGGCTGTTCTGCTGGTGGTCTGTGTGACCATAGCAGACTCTGTGTGCTGCACATGGACAATGCTGTCCTGAGTCTCACCTACATCTACAATGTTCTCCCTTGTACTTTCTTTTATCTCCTCCTGAGAGGTCATGACAGTTTGCTTACAATCTGCCAGGCTTTTTGCTTCTGCCCCAAACTTTTTCTGTTTATTTTTCTGTTTAAGGGACTTAAATAATGAATGCATTTTTGCATTAATGGTCAGGCACGCCTTACGAAGACGTGAACCTGATTCTTCTTTACATTTCTGTTTGGCTTCTAAAGCCGCAGTTCTGCGCATTTTTCTTAATGCTACAGAAAACTTTTGCATTTTTAACATTGCAATCATTCACAATGCTAAATTTTTATATTCTTTGTTTTTAGTACCCACGGTATCCTCTCCTTAAGATTGACCGGTGTCTTAAGGTTAAACTCTAATACCTGGTACATTTATTTGGAAATACTCATTTCCACTGTGCACATTTTCTATTCTAGGCCTTTAAATTCTTTATTCTCATTTGTAACCTATTCCACTGTGATCTTGTACTTTGCCAGCAGGCTTATAGCCATTGGTGCTGCTTCCTAATAGATATTATGTTAGTTTAAAATAGATACCAAATTATTCCATGGTCCCATCTGGGGTGCCAATTATTGAAGTGTGGAATCTTATATAATATATATTTATTATATCATATATTGATTTATGCTTTATGTATCTTACATCTGCAAATATATTATAATACTGTAGGCTTACAAATTAGGTTGGCTCATAGCTAAAGGGGCAGAGATTAGCACTAGTCCAATCACACAGCAATGTACATTATATGAACATTCCTATACATATGCATGTGATTGGCTCATTTGGGTTTAGGAATTATATATCTACTTGTCCAAGAGATATGTCAAGGTAAAGTGTAATTATACTTTACAGAGATATATAATCCTGGCTCATTGACTATGTGGGTATGAATATAGCTACTGAAAACAATTACTGTCCAAGCAATACATCTGTGCACATGGTAAATATACTTTATGCAGGGATGTATCCTTCTGGCTCATTTGATATATCAATGCTCTATACCTTAGGGGTATACATATATTGTCCAACTTTGCAGAGCCTTATATAATATATGCAGATTTGTATGATTTAGAGATTCCAAAAAATGAGTTTGAACCATGGAATAATAGCTCTATTTCAATAACACTTTATTCTAGGTATACAAAATACAAGATATGAAAAACACAATGATAATAAATCCTATAATTATTATTAACTGCAGTACATATTAAACAAACACAAACAATATTACAAACTTAAACAATTAACACACATACTGTACACTTGCAAGAATTATTGAGGGTTAAATGCATAGCTACCTTCTTCTGATGTCTTAGGATCCTTCCTTGTCTCTTTCCCTCTGCACTAACTAAAGACTGCTCCAAACCCTGTCTTATATCCCAACTTTAACAATCCCAATTTACATATTCAAAGGTGTTGTAAAACATATCAGATAATTTGTTCAACAGTGACGAGCAGGGGGTGAATTCTGGAGTCATAGCGTCTGATATTTGTTTGTCTATCAAGGTTTTCCTTTGGTTATTTTGGAGTGTAAATACTGCTAGTGTTCATCAACATTTGAGACTTCGTTAATTCAATTGATCCTAGGAGTCATTGTCTCAAAGCAGAAGGCCGAATAACATACATTGCTCAGGATATGCAGATTCCTGATTGTAGTCTTAGGCACTTCCTTGCGCATGCCATTACCTGTGTGCCTTTGAAGTGACCTAAACCAAGTGGCTTGCTGATTTTATCTATCAGAATCAAATTATTCATTTGCTACAGACATATATCTGTATGCAGACATTGCATTACATTATTCCCTACTATGCATATACACACAAAAGCATACACATTACCTCATACATTCAAACTTATTTCATATCTATTCCTTACTATATATATATCCAGTATACTGTTCATTATGGTTACATCGCCTATTTATAATGAATTATATTTTGATTCAGACAACATCCATTGCCCTAATATTATATTGAGTGCGGACAATTACCTATATGTCAACATGACCACGCAGCTTTAATTGCGACATTTGACATTTTTGATATCCCTGACGGTAGACCGACATGGAGACTAAACGAGACACTATTGAAGATCCCTAAGTTCCAAGACTTAATTAAAACAGAGCTTCGGGATTATTTTGCGGTTAACGTAGAAGGCGACTGCAGTATAGCCACTATATGGGAAGCCCATAAGGCGGTTATCAGGGGATCCATTATCCAATTTGCATCCCGCCGTAAGAGAACCCGAGAAAACCAAATTGCCCTTTTAATGGATAATATTGCAACATTGGATCAGGAACATAAACGCACACACTCTAAAAAAACTCTAGCCGAACTTTCTAAAGCACGTGATGACCTACAATCTCTCTTGGCAGAGAATATTGAGCGCTCGCTTCGATGGGCCAATCAATCATTTTACGATAAAAGTAACAAGGCACATACCTTATTAGCTAACCAATTACGAGCCAAAAAAGCTAACCAATGTATCCATACTATTAGACAACCCTCAGGTAACATCACCTACGACCCCAAAAAAATTAATAATATCTTCTTTGACTACTATAGGACATTCTACAACCTTGATCCCCCGTCCGACCCCTTAGCACAAGCCGACCAGGCACAACAATACCTAGATTCATGCGCTCTTCCTCATATAGACGAGGAAACTAACTCTACTCTCAATGCTGATATTTCTGCTGAGGAAATTGAGGCGGCTCTGAAAACCCAGAAACCTTCAAAAGCACCTGGTCCGGATGGCTATCCGATGGTGTATTACAAAACCTTCGCCCCTCAACTCATCCCTCATATGATCTCCCTGTTTAATAAAATATTACGGGGCACGCCCTTCCACACTGACTCCACGACGTCCCGCATTATTGTAATCCCGAAGCCCGGAAAAGACCCCTCGCATTGCACAAATTACAGACCCATATCTTTGATAAATACTGATCTTAAACTTTTTGCCAAAATACTAGCAACTCGTCTGAATGCGGTGTTGCCATCATTAATAGATCCTGATCAAGTGGGATTTATCCCTGGCCGTCAGGCCTCGGACAACACCAGACGCACTATTGATTTGATTCACCAAATAAACTCGTCGAAAACACCAGCGATTGCCTTGGCACTGGACGCCGAAAAGGCATTTGACCGCATTTCCTGGCCCTTTTTGTTTTCCACTTTATCTTCATTTGGCCTCCATGGTCATTTCATCACTGCAATAGAAGCCCTCTATTCCAACCCCTCATCTATGGTCCTGACCAATGGATTGAGCTCACCTCGATTTAGTTTGAAGAATGGCACTCGCCAGGGCTGCCCTCTTTCGCCCCTACTTTTTGCTCTATGCATCGAACCTCTTAATACGGACATTGGGGGGATTACAGTAGGGCAGAGCTCATACAAAATATCTTTATTTGCGGACGACGTGCTCTTGACTTTATCTAACCCTTTGATCTCTCTTCCTAATCTACAAAAAGAGTTACTACTATACGGTTCCCTCTCGGGTTATAAAATAAACCACACCAAATCAGAGGCCCTTGCATTTAATATCCCACCCCAGACCCACTTGATTCTAACCTCCTCCTTCCCTTTTCTTTGGAGACCCTCGGCTATCAAATACCTCGGCATATTCATTACTAAATCCTACACCAGCCTCTACCAGACTAATTTTGTTCCTATGATTAAAACTCTCACCCAAGACTTGGATAAATGGGACAGATTATTCATTTCATGGATTGGACGGATTAACGCCCTAAAAATGAATTTCCTTCCCCGTATTCTTTACCTATTTCAGACCATTCCGATAATGGTGCCCCGAGTGACTTTGACCTCATTGCAATCATTGTGCAACAAATTTATTTGGGCTCATCGTAAGTCTCGATTAAGACGAACACTGTTGACTAAGAGTGCTACCTTGGGCGGACTGGGATATCCTAACCTTCAAGCTTATTTTAATGCCTGTCACCTTAATCACATGGTGTCCTGGCATTCCCCTCAATGGAACAGAAAATGGGTCGATATTGAGAATTCAATATATCAGGGCGTCCCCCTCGACTCTCTTCTATGGCTCCCCAGGTCCTGCAGGCCAGCCTCGGCCTATTCAATCCCCACGATTAAATTTACCCTTGGATTGTGGGACAAACTCCGTAGCACCTATAATTTATCCTCACACCCCTCACCTTTGACACCTATCTGGGGACACCCTGCCTTTCCCCCAGGCTGCGAGCGAAAAATAGCAGCCCCATGGCAATCTCAGGGTATCACGAGATTTATTCATGTTAAAGGCCACTCAGCACCGACCTCCTTTGGGGATTTTCAGGAACGCCTTGGTTTGCCATCCTCGTGTCATTACCATTACATCCAAATTCTTAGCTGTCTCAAATCTCAGCTTAAAACTACCCCTTTGAAACCACCCACCTCCTTTGAACATATGTGTATACTTTCAATTGGCAAAAAGGGTAATATCTCAACAATATACAACTCGATTCTGACCCCAGATCCCCCTGCCCGTGAACCCCATGAACTAGCCTGGGAATCAGATCTCTCCCATTCGTTGGAAGATGATCAATGGGAAGAAATCAGAATGCGCATCGCTAAAGCCTCCATTAGTGTGGCACTCAGAGAAACATGCTATAAGATCTACACCAGGTGGTACTTAGTTCCCTCCAGACTTCATTCCATTTACCCCATGACATCAAATCTGTGTTGGAGACTCTGTGGAGAGGAGGGCACCTTTTTCCACATATGGTGGACGTGCCCGTCTATTCGCCCTTTTTGGAAAATGGTAGGAGCACTTATTGCTCAAACATGCGGACATAATCTAGACCTTTCTCCTGAAACTGCCCTACTGCATGCTCCCATACCGTCACTACCTAAAACCCAAGACAAGCTTACCATGCTACTTTGCATGGCGGCTAAATCTCTGATCGCTAAATGCTGGAAAGACCACAAACCTCCCCCCAAGGCAATGCTGATATCCAAAATTAACTATATAGCCAACATGGAATATATTACAAGCCTGAGGAATAACACTGTGGCACAGTTCCACAACATTTGGTCTCCTTGGTACCTCGCTCGGTCTTTATTGATGCCCGGACTAGGTTGATACTGCTAATACTGCTGACTCTACTGATACCTCCATCACCTCTGTTGTCTCCCCCTCTGTTACTAATACAGAGAACTGTTCCTATTTTCTTACCTCCTTATTTGTAACACCCCCAATATTTCCCTTTTATTATGATACATTCTCTAGCTTCTTCTCCTCCTTCCTTTTTTTTTTTCTTTCCTACTTTTACTCCCCACAAGATTACACCAAGATTTGGTATAAATTTTATACTATATCATTAAAATAAAACGAGAATGGTCAGATACGCGGCTAGAGTTTTGCAGGGTGCATGTTACTAATGCCTGTTGGCCTATAATTCATGGAAATGTCTCTATTGTTCTGATCTGATATGTAAAATGTTTGTTTTCTTTTTCAATATCCTTACCCTGCACAAGTTTGTTCTTGTTAATGTTATGACTTCTGACCAATCTCAATAAAAATTCTAACTTTAAAAAAAAAAAAAAAATTATTAGAATAATGCAAAGAAGATATTTCAAACAAATTATCAGTTTTTTTCATATATTTTATTCAGTCAAAACTCTGGTTTAAACGTAAGTATGACAGGAAAGGCTCTGCATCACCTGCCTCACTCCACCGCACGTCACTGGCATGAATCCCGAAAGACAGCGAAAATACCACTGGTCGGAATCCCGACCAGAGCCCCAAATTCCCACTTGGGTGGTGGTCCACGCCACAACCTGAGGGGAATATAATGGTGTGGCAAGCTTTGGCATACGCAACAAGCCTGCGAGGGGACTCGCTGGGCCCACCAGCGGCAGTCGGTGTTCCGGCGTCAGTCTCCTGACCGTTGGTATTACATACCGGACCCTCAAAAAACACTGACCCTCAAGAAGATTCTTGGTGCAGGCTATGGCAATGGCTATGGAACAAAAGCAAGCGACCTGGCGAATGATGGGTCCAAAATACTAGTATTGACATAATAACATACTTTTTGTTTTGCTCTTTTTTTTTTTTTTTAACTTGAAAGCGTCTTATAAATATTTTATGCTTCTGTGAAGTCACTAGAACCTGTAATGTCTGGCCGGATGAACTTGTGAGCACAATTCAGTGTACTTAGATAGATTGGAGAAAAAAAAGAAGATTTGGAGCCTCTGATGTATACAAAGCTCTTCTCAATCAGCTAAGTGCAGCTGCCTCCTTTTACAGCACTTTTCAGCATATCACATATCCTACACAGAAGTTTGTCAAAATCGCTGAGAAAAACAATGCTTTTATATAACTGAAGTCTAAGAAAGTCTGCTGCGTTAAAACACAAAAAAAATATCAATGTTCGTTTGTTTGGGTATGTGTGTACAGTTTGTTAGTTTGCCGAAAAGTGGCCAAATATGTTTCCTCTGTTTAGTCTCTTTATATTGCAAAGTACATAGCTATTGTTCACCTGTGTTATTTGTACCGACAACATACAGTAGATTATGACTACAATTGCTATTAGCCAAATTATTTTGCACTGCTATACATTAGAGCAATAAATGTACAACTATTATTATTACTATTACATTTTATTTATAACTAGCTGGAGTACCCCGCGTTGCCCAGGATTTTAAGAATGTCTGTTTACAAAAATAAATCTACTGTAAATATTAAACACACAGTATAAATAACATTGTAGATAGCTGAATACCCGTGCTTTGCTACGGGATGATTATGGTAAATTAGAATGATAGTTTGTTAATTTACGTTGGTTGGAGATCTAGTATATCTGCATATCTTGCTTCCCTGACTCACTTTGTGTTGTGGCTGGACCCCTTTTTGGTCCCCCAAGGGAACCTGCTCTTTCCACTATACAACTCTCAGTCTGTGGCTTATTGCTGCCTCCATTCCACTCCTCACATCATGTCAGTGCCCCTGTGAAATTATTGAATTATTTACAGTTTCTTTTATAGTGCAGCGCAATATGTATCTGCTGATATACTCTGTGCTGCTGGGGGACCATGCTGCTTCCACTATATAACTCTGTGTGTGGGTTTGTGCTACCTCCATTCCCCTAGGGGTGCTAGTGGTATGTTACCCCCACAGTGTTTGTTCCCAGAGTGTAAGTCATATGTGTAGCAAGTTTGGTGTAAATTGGTCCAGGCATTCCAAAGTTATGCTGTCTGCTGAAAAACTCTGTTCTGCTGCCTCACCCCTAGGGGTGCCAGGGGTGTCTTACCCCCACAGTGTTTGTTCCCAGATTGCAAGTCATATGTGTACCAAGTTTGTTGTAAATTGGTCCAGGCATTCGGGAGTTATGCTTTCTCCTGAAATACTCTGTGCTGCTGTCCCACTGCTAGGGGTGTCTAACCCTCCACAGAGTTTGTTCCCAGATTGTAAGTGATATGTGTAAGAAGTTTGGTGTAAATAGCTCCAGGCCTGCCATAGTTTTGCTGTCTCCTGAAATACTCTGTGCTGCTGTCCCACCCCTAGGGGTGCTAGGGATGTCTGAACCCCACAGAGTTTGTGCCAAGATTTTAAGTCAGATGTGTACCAAGTTTGGTGTAAATTGCTCCAGCCCTTCCACAGTTATGCTGTCTGCTGCCATCTGTGCTACTGTCCGAACCCTTGGGGTGCCAGGGGTGTCTGACCCACACAGTGTTTGTAAATTGCTGCAGGCAATCCAGAGTTATGCCGTCTGCTGAAATACTCAGTGCTGCTGCCTCACCTCTAGGGGTGCTAGGGGTGTCTTCCCCCCACAGTGTTTGTTCCCAGATTGTATGGCATATGTGTACCAATTTTTGAGTACATTGCGCCAGCAATTCTGGAGTTATGCTGTCTCCTGATATACTCTGCTGCTTTCTCTCCCCCCCCCCCCCCCCCCCCCCCCCTTCGGGATGCTAGGGATTTCTAATTTTTTTAGTTGCCTCCGCCGTGTTTTAATATGTTTGTATGTCAAATTTCACGATCTTTACTTGTAAACTGTGGATTTGCAACTCGGAAGCTGCTCTATCATACCTGGAGATAATTGTATATCAGGTGCTGGAAGGGGGAGGGGTCACAGACAAACAACAGACAAAGGGGGGGGGGGGGGGTGCAAATCCCCTCCCCTAAATTCCCTTCCGCACACTGAAAATTACCTGTAACCATCCCTGAACCTATCTGGTAATAAAATTCAGAGAATTAGTCACAAATGTTTGCAAACACATGTTTAGCTGCTGAACCATTTCACGGCTTCTCTGATACAGCAGTCCTAACCTACATAATAGCAGTGCCCACATAGGGACATGTAATTTGTCACAGTAGGCCTCATGATAAAGGCTAATACTAAAACACTTCCAGACAGAGAGCTAACTTACCCGGGAGCCACCCCCAGGATCTCCCATTGGCATTTGTATTGAAAGACAGACAGAAGGACACATTTTCACTTTTATATAGTAGATGAGCCACAAGTGGTCCACAGAGCTGTACATTTACGGCAACAGTAGGACAGTATTGGGTACAAAGAACTAGTGATGAGCGGGTTCGGATCCTCGGGATCCAAACCCCCCCCGAACTTCACCCATTTTACACGGGTCCGAGGCAGACTCGGATCCTCCCGCCATGCTCGGTTAACCCGAGCACGCCCGAACAGCATCATCCCGCGGTCGGATTCTTGCGAGATTCGTATTCTATATAAGGAGCCACGCGTCGCCGCCACTTTTCACTCGTGCATTGGAGATGATCGTGAGAGGACGTGGCTGGCGTCCTCTCAGTTTCTATGTTCAGTGGGCTGCAAATTGTGCTGCAAATATCTGTGCTCAGTGTGCAGCAAATATCTGTGCTCAGTGTGCTGCAAGTGCAAATATCTACGTTCTCTGCCTGAAAAACGCTCCATATCTGACTGTGCTCAGTGTGCTGCAAATATCTGTGCTCAGTGTGCTAATTGCTTTATTGTGGGGACTGGGGACCAGCAGTATTATATAGTAGGAGAACAGTGCAGAGTTTTGCTGACCAGTGACCACCAGTATTATACGTTCTCTGCCTGAAAAACGCTCCATATCTGTGCTGCATTGTAGTATATAGTAGGAGGACAGTGCAGAATTTTGCTGACCACCAGTATAACTATATATATAGCAGTACGGTACAGTAGTCCACTGCTCTACCTACCTCTGTGTCGTCAAGTATACTATCCATCCATACCTGTGGTGCATTTCAGTTTTGCACAGTTTGCTGACCACCAGTATATACTATATAGCAGTACGGTACAGAAGGCCACTGCTCTACCTACCTCTGTGTCGTCAAGTATACTATCCATCCATACCTTTGGTGCATTTCAGTTTTGCACAGTTTGCTGACCACCAGTATAACTATATATATAGCAGTACGGTACAGTAGTCCACTGCTCTACCTACCTCTGTGTCGTCAAGTATACTATCCATCCATACCTGTGGTGCATTTCAGTTTTGCACAGTTTGCTGACCACCAGTATATAATATATAGCAGTACGGTACAGTAGGCCACTGCTCTACCTACCTCTGTGTCATCAAGTATACTATCCATCCATACCTGTGGTGCATTTCAGTTTTGCACAGTTTGCTGACCACCAGTATATACTATATAGCAGTATGGTACAGAAGGCCACTGCTCTACCTACCTCTGTGTCATCAAGTATACTATCCATCCATACCTGTGGTGCATTTCAGTTTTGCACAGTTTGCTGACCACCAGTATATACTATATAGCAGTACGGTACAGAAGGCCACTGCTCTACCTACCTCTGTGTCGTCAAGTATACTATCCATCCATACCTGTGGTGCATTTCAGTTTTGCACAGTTTGCTGACCACCAGTATAACTATATATATAGCAGTACGGTACAGTAGTCAACTGCTCTACCTACCTCTGTGTCGTCAAGTATACTATCCATCCATACCTGTGGTGCATTTCAGTTTTGCACAGTTTACTGACCACCAGTATAACTATATATATAGCAGTACGGTACAGTAGTCTACTGCTCTACCTACCTCTGTGCCGTCAAGTATACTATCCATCCATACCTGTGGTGCATTTCAGTTTTGCAGTTTGCTGACCACCAGTATATACTATATAGCAGTACGGTACAGAAGGCCACTGCTCTACCTACCTCTGTGTCGTCAAGTATACTATCCATCCATACCTGTGGTGCATTTCAGTTGTGTGCAGTATATATAGTAGTAGGCCATTGCTATTGATATATTACTGGCATATAATTCCACACATTAAAAAATGGAGAACAAAAATATGGAGAGTAAAATAGGGAAAGATCAAGATCCACTTCCACCTCGTGCTGAAGCTGCTGCCACTAGTCATGGCCGAGACGATGAAATGCCATCAACGTCGTCTGCCAAGGCCGATGCCCAATGTCATAGTAGAGAGCATGTAAAATCCAAAAAAATAAAGCTCAGTAAAATGACCCAAAAATCAAATCAAAATCGTCTGAGGAGAAGCGTAAACTTGCCAATGTGCCATTTACGACACAGAGTGGCAAGGAACGGCTGAGGCCCTGGCCTATGTTCAAGGCTAGTGGTTCAGCTTCACCTGAGGATGGAAGCACTCATCCTCCTGCTAGAAAACTTAAAAGAGTTAAGATGGCTAAAGCACAGCAAAGAACTGTGCGTTCTTCTAAATCACAAATCCCCAAGGAGAGTCCAATTGTGTCGGTTGCGATGCCTGACCTTCCCAACACTGGACGGGAAGAGGTTGCGCCTTCCACCATTTGCACGC
Organism: Pseudophryne corroboree; assembly: GCF_028390025.1. NCBI lineage: Eukaryota > Metazoa > Chordata > Amphibia > Anura > Myobatrachidae > Pseudophryne > Pseudophryne corroboree. The sequence goes on from NC_086445.1 coordinate 465,393,086, forward strand.
CCCCTGCAAGTGCTGGAAGGAGCACCCGCAGTCCAGTTCCTGATAATCAAATTGAAGATGTCACTGTTGAAGTACACCAGGATAAGGATATGGGTGTTGCTGGCGCTGGGGAGGAAATTGACAAGGAGGATTCTGATGGTGAGGTGGTTTGTTTAAGTCAGGCACCCGGGGAGACACCTGTTGTCCGTGGGACGAATATGGCCATTGACATGCTTGGTCAAAATACAAAAAAAATCACCTCTTCGATGTGGAATTATTTCAACAGAAATGCGGACAACTGGTGTCAAGCCGTGTGTTGCCTTTGTCAAGCTGTAATAAGTAGGGGTAAGGACGTTAACCACCTAGGAACATCCTCCCTTATATGTCACCTGGACCGCATTCATCATAAGTCAGTGACAAGTTCAAAAACTTTGTATGACAGCGGAAGCAGACCACTGACCACTAAATCCCTTCCTCTTGTAACCAAGCTCCTGCAAACCACACCACTAACTCCCTCAGTGTCAATTTCCTCCTTACACAGGAAAGCCAATAGTCCTGCAGGCCATGTCACTGTCAAGTCTGACGAGTCCTCTCCTGCCTGGGATTCCTCCGATGCATTCTTGAGTGTAACGCCTGCTGCTGCTGGCGCTGCTGTTGTTGCTGCTTGGAGTCGATCGTCATCCCAGAGGGGAAGTCGGAAGACCACTTGTACTACTTCCAGTAAGCAATTGACTGTCCAACAGTCCTTTGCGAGGAAGATGAAATATCACAGCAGTCATCCTGCTGCAAAGCGGATAACTCAGGACTTGGCAGCCTGGGTGGTGAGAAACGTATCCACCGTTAATTCACAGGGAACTAGAGACTTGATTGAGGTACTGTGTCCCTGGTACCAAATACCATCTAGGTTCCATTTCTCTAGGCAGGCGATACCGAAAATGTACACAGACCTCAGAAAAAGAGTCACCAGTGTCCTAAAAAATGCAGTTGTACCCAATGTCCACTTAACCACGGACATGTGGACAAGTGGAGCAGGGCAGACTCAGGACTATATGACTGTGACAGCCCACTGGGTAGATGTATTGCCTCCCGCAGCAAGAACAGCAACAGCGGCACCAGTAGCAGCATCTCGCAAACGCCAACTCGTTCCTAGGCAGGCTACGCTTTGTATCACCGCTTTCCATAAGAGGCACACAGCTGACCACCTCTTACGGAAACTGAGGAACATCATCGCAGAATGGCTTACCCCAATTGGACTCTCCTGGGGATTTGTGACATCGGACAACGCCACCAATATTGTGCGTGCATTACATCTGGGCAAATTCCAGCACGTCCCATGTTTTGCACATACATTGAATTTGGTGGTGCAGAATTATTTAAAAAACGACAGGGGCGTGCAAGAGATGCTGTCGGGGGCCCGAAGAATTGCGGGCCACTTTCGGCATTCAGCCACCGCGTGCCGAAGACTGGAGCACCAGCAAACACTCCTGAACCTGCCCCGCCATCATCTGAAGCAAGAGGTGGTAACGAGGTGGAATTCAACCCTCTATATGCTTCAGAGGATGGAGGAGCAGCAAAAGGCCATTCAAGCCTATACATCTACCTACGATATAGGCAAAGGAGGGGGAATGCACCTGACTCAAGCGCAGTGGAGAATGATTTCAACGTTGTGCAAGGTTCTGCAACCCTTTGAACTTGCCACACGTGAAGTCAGTTCAGACACTGCCAGCCTGAGTCAGGTCATTCCCCTCATCAGGCTTTTGCAGAAGAAGCTGGAGACATTGAAGGAGGAGCTAAAACAGAGCGATTCCGCTAGGCATGTGGGACTTGTGGATGGAGCCCTTAATTCGCTTAACCAGGATTCACGGGTGGTCAATCTGTTGAAATCAGAGCACTACATTTTGGCCACCGTGCTCGATCCTAGATTTAAAACCTACTTTGTATCTCTCTTTCCGGCAGACACAAGTCTGCAGAGGTTCAAAGACCTGCTGGTGAGAAAATTGTTAAGTCAAGCGGAACGTGACCCGTCAACATCTCCTCCTTCACATTCTCCTGCAACTGGGGGTGCGAGGAAAAGGCTAAGAATTCCGAGCCCACCCGCTGGCGGTGATGCAGGGCAGTCTGGAGCGAGTGCTGACATCTGGTCCAGACTGAAGGACCTGCCAACGATTACGGACATGTCGTCTACTGTCACTGCATATGATTCTGTCACCATTGAAAGAATGGTGGAGGATTATATGAGTGACCGCATCCAAGTAGGCACGTCAGACAGTCCGTACGTATACTGGCAGGAAAAAGAGGCAATTTGGAGGCCCTTGCACAAACTGGCTTTATTTTACCTAAGTTGCCCCCCTCCAGTGTGTACTCCGAAAGAGTGTTTAGTACAGCCGCTCACCTTGTCCGCAATCGGCGTACAAGGTTACTTCCAGAAAATGTGGAGAAGATGATGTTCATCAAAATGAATTATAATCAATTCCTCCGTGGAGACATTCACCAGCAATTGCCTCCAGAAAGTACACAGGGACCTTAGATGGTGGATTCCAGTGGGGACGAATTAATAATCTGTGAGGAGGGGGATATACACAGTGAAAGGGGTGAGGAATCGGACGATGAGGAGGAGGTGGACATCTTGCCTCTGTAGAGCCAGTTTGTGCAAGGAGAGATTGATTGCTTCTTTTTTGGTGGGGGTCCAAACCAACCGATCATTTCAGTCACAGTTGTGTGGCAGACCCTGTCGCTGAAATGATGGGTTTGTTAAAGTGTGCATGTCCTGTTTATACAACATAAGGGTGGGTGGGAGGGCCCAAGGACAATTCCATCTTGCACCTCTTTTTTCTTTCATTTTTCTTTGCATCATGTGCTGTTTGGGACTATTTTTTTGAAGTGCCATCCTGCCTGACACTGCAGTGCCACTCCTAGATGGGCCAGGTGTTTGTGTTGGCCACTTGGGTCGCTTAGCTTAGTCACACAGCGACCTCATTGCGCCTCTTTTTTTCTTTGCATCATGTGCTGTTTGGGGACTATTTTTTGGAAGTGCCATCCTGTCTGACACTGCAGTGCCACTCCTAGATGGGCCAGGTGTTTGTGTCGGCCACTTGGGTCGCTTAGCTTAGTCACACAGCTTCCTCATTGCGCCTCTTTTTTTCTTTGCATCATGTGCTGTTTGGGGACTATTTTTTTGAAGTGCCATCCTGTCTGACACTGCAGTGCCACTCCTAGATGGGCCAGGTGTTTGTGTCGGCCACTTGGGTCGCTTAGCTTAGTCATCCAGCAACCTCGGTGCAAATTTTAGGACTAAAAATAATATTGTGAGGTGTGAGGTGTTCAGAATAGACTGAAAATGAGTGGAAATTATGGTTATTGAGGTTAATAATACTATGGGATCAAAATGACCCCCAAATTCTATGATTTAAGCTGTTTTTGAGGGTTTTTTGTAAAAAAACACCCGAATCCAAAACACACCCGAATCCGACAAAAAATTTTCAGGGAGGTTTTGCCAAAACGCGTCCGAATCCAAAACACGGCTGCGGAACCGAAACCAAAACACAAAACCCGAAAAATTTCCGGTGCACATCCCTACAAAGAACATTGCATAACAACAAGCAAGGCGTAAACAGAGCACAGGTAACAATTAGCACCACAATTCTCAGTACACAAGACAGCTGGGAAAGTGATAAATAGCAGGAGTAGAGCCACTGAAAGAGACAAACGGCTGTGAGCTAAAGGAATTCTGGGCTAATTGGCCACTGAGTAGGTGAAGGCTGTCATTGAAACTATAAACAAGATTTAAAAGAAAAGAATGTCACAGGAATAGAATCAATTGTAAAAGTGGTTCCCAAACTTTTTTGAATCACAGCGCCCTAGAGCCAATGCATGTTTTAATTGCTCTACTGTCTTAGGAGATAAAGTACCAGCCAATCGGCTCCTAACTGCTATTCCACAGGCTGGGTTTGAAAAATGACAGTTAGGAGCTGATTGGCTGGTACTTTATCACTAGCGACTTTATCTCCATCCAAGGCTTAGTAAATAGACCCCTCAGTCTCTACCACCTGTGCTGGGAGGCTATTCCACTTGTCCACTACTCATTCTGTGTAGTCATTTTTCTTCAAGTTTCCCCTGACCCTAATTCCCTCCAATTTCAGGGCATGTATTTGTGTTCTGTAACTTCTCTTTCTTTGGAGAATGTTTCCCTCCTCTTCCTTGTTTAAACCATTAATATATTTGAAAGTTTCTATCATGACCTCACTTTCCTTTTCTCTGCTCCAAGCTATACATGTTAAGATCTTTTAGTCTTTCTGGGTATGTTTTGTGATGTAGGCCATGCACCAGTTTAGTTGCCCTTCTTTGTATAGTCTCTAATGTATTAATATCCTTCTGAAGATATGGCCTCCAGAATTAAACAGAGTATTCTAGATGTGGCCGTTCCAGTGACTTATATAGTGGCATTATTACTTCTCTCTTTCTACTGCTGATGCAACCAAGCATCTGACTAGCCTTCCTCCTTGCTTTGTTACATTGCTTACCTGCCTTTAAGTTACCTGAAATAGTGACTCCTAGATCCCTTTCCTCCTCAGTAGCTTCCAGTATAGTGCCATTAATACTATATTTAGCCTTGCATTTTTGAGTCCCAAGTGCATGATTTTGCATTTTTTGGCATTAAACTGTAATTGTCACTCTCTTGAAAATTCTTCGAGTATACCTAGATCCTCAATCATTTGAATACCCCTCCTGGTGTGTCTACCCTGTTGTATACCTTTTGTGTCATTTGCAAACAGGCATATTTTATCTTTAATAACATTTGCAATGTCACCAATAAATATGTTAAAAAGCTTTGGTCCAAGTACAGATCCCTTGAGTAATCCACTGGTAACATTTTCCTCCTGTGAATGCACTCCATTTACTATACCTGACTGTTTCCTATCTTGCAACCAAGATCTTATCCATTCAACCAACTTAGTATAACAACAACAAAAAATGTCAGTTATGAAGTCAAAGACTAATTACAATCTATCTTACACACAAACCACTATGCTAGCGACTCCTGAACATCAGAAACAAACACACCACCTCACACCCCACTCTTCCCACTCCAACTTTGCCCCACTCACCCATCTCTTGCTCCCTTTGAGTGACTCACCAGGGCGCTGCACTCAGTCAGCCACTGCCTCACATACTGCCACTGCTCGCAGCCTCCCACTGCTCATCAGCACTGCAGTAGGTGTAAGGTGCTCTTCAAAATGCTGACAGCCTGATACAGTTAACAGGAAGCGGTGTGAGATGATATACCGGGGGTCAGGATGCCGGCGGTCACATGACCGACCGCGGCATCCCAAATTTTAGAATGCTGACGGGACTGGGTAAGTAATTTACCTCTCCTCTGCCCTAACCCTAACCCGCCTGGGGTGATGGCTAGGGCTAAGATAGCAGGGAGTATTGGCTATGGCCAATCAGAGAGGATGGCGGCTAGGGCTGAGTAGTGCTTAACCCTAACTCCCCCCTCGGGGCCTAACCCTCACCCCAATACTTACTTTCGGGATGCCAATGGTCGTGTGCCAGGATTCTGAGTAGTGTTGGGATTCCGGTGTAGGTCACCTGACCGGCGGTATCCAGTGCGCTGGGATGACCGCATCCCACAAGGAGCCGGGAGCACAGCTAATAAACACATTACTGCAGGTTCCCAGCATATGTACATTATGGATGCGGCTGGTTCTGCCCCCAGGGCGACATCCACTATGTGCAACGCACTGATCGAACTACCCTAGTTACGGCCCTGAGTGCATGCATAGATACCCCTGGTATAACGAGCTCGGAAGTTACATTAGTTTAGTGCATACAGTATATATACTCCTGTGATTCTAGAGTTCTCTAGGTATATTAAAAATATTATTTAAAACAACAGATTAAATATCCAGCTGCTTTGGTCTCTGCATATGGCTTAACATCTAAATTTGCATAGGATTTTTTCTGTTGAGGTCAGCTGTCCTTGGAGATACACATTCCTTTGTAGCTCATGCTAGGAGTGAAAAACAAAGGGCTGCAGGGAAGAAGATGTGCATTGGCATTAAATAAGGCTACCAATGAATCCTTAATCCTGTATGAATAGTCTGCATTTTATTATTCCCTCTTTTTCTGATAAGACAGACAGGTTACTACCATTCAATTACAAGTTAATGGAATAACTTTAACAGCACTTTTTAACAGGTTTTGTAAGATATTCATAAGGTTTTGTAAGATATTCATAATGTCTACCTGGTCATAATGAAATGTCAATATGTTAAAATTTGGACATATCATCCCTGGTGGCCTACATCGCATATGGCTGACAATTCGCAAGCCCCAGCTGAGAGTACTGAGAATAGGCATTTTTAATTGGATTGTAGAGTTCTTGGGAGCATATATTTGTGTGAATGTGTGCAAATTTCATGAAACAACTGGCAATCCACACCTAATTGGATTGACCCCATAATTTGAAAGGAATGTCACATATACAGTATATATACAGTATATATATATATATATGTATATATACATACTCAGACGGGAAGGCGGAGTCATTCCAGTACTATAAGGTTTGCAACAAAATATGCAAAAACAAAATAAGAGCGGCTAAAGTAGAAACTGAAAAGCTAGTAGCAAAGGAAAGTAAATCAAACCCCCCTAAATTTTTTAAATATATCAACAGCAAAAGATTAAAGAAGGAGAGTATAGGCCCTTTAAAGGACAAACTTGGAGTCTTAATCAAAAACGATAACGACATAGCGGATAAATTAAACAAGTTTTTCTCATCTGTATTTACAATAGAGGACCAGATGCATGAGATGCATGAACTTACACCCAACCTCAATAAGGATAATGTCCCACTGATAACTGCTTATTTAAGTAACGAGGAAGTCTGTGACCGATTTAAAAAACTAAGATTAACAAGTCACCTGGTCCAGGCGGTATTCAACCAAGGGTTCTCATGGAGCTACACTCCGAAGTAGCAAGACCTCTATTTTTAATCTTCAATGATTCACTTTCATCAGGTATGGTTCCCAAAGACTGGCGTATAGCGGAAGTAGTGACGATCTTCAAAAAGGGAAGTAAAGCTGAACTAGGCAATTATAGACCAGTTAGTCTTACATCTATAGTGGGGAAAGTGCTAGAAAGCATTCTAAGGGATAGCGTACAGAAAATCCTTGTAGCCAAAAAGATTATTATTAGGAACAAACATGGATTTGTGAAGGATAGATCATGTCAAACAAACTTACTAGGCTTTTATGAAAAAGTTAGTGCAAACCTTTATCAGGGTAAGGTGGTGGATGTAATCTTTTTAGACTTTGCTAAGGCTTTCAACACAGTGCCTCACATGAGACTTATCTATAAGTTACAAAAATTGTGTGCTAGGGAGCACAATATGCACTTGGGTTAGAAATTGGTTAGATAATAGGGAGCAGTGCGTTGTGGTAAATGGATCTTTTTCAAATTGGACTGAAGTACTAAGTGGAGTGCCACAAGGGTCTGTAGTTGGACCACTATTGTTCAACATTTTCATTAACTATCTAGCAAAAAGTCTAGAGAGCAAGTGTAAATTATTACAGATGATACCAAACTATGTAAGGTTATAAATTCGGAGGGAGATGCTGAGTCTCTCCAGAACGATTTATTCAAACTGGAGTCATGAGCAGCAAAATGGAGAATGAGTTTCAATACAAACAAGTGGAAGGTAATGCACCTTGGTAGCAAGAACAAAAATAACACTTACATGTACATACTGAATGGGGTGGTGTTAGGGGATTCAGTACTGGAAAAAGACTTAGGTGTTCACATAGATAACAAACTTAGCAGCAGCACCCAATATAGGATCGCAGAAAAAAAGGCTAACAAGGTACTAGCATGCATAAAGAGGGGTATTGATGCAAGGGATGAGAGTGTTATACACCCATTATATAAAGCCCTAGTGAGGCCCCATCTGGAATACTGCACACAATTTTGGGCACCTTACTACAAAAAGGATATCCTGGAATTAGAAAAGATTCAGAGACGGGCTGAAGACACTGGAATACCAGAAAAGACTTGCAAGTATTGACATGCTTACATTGGAAAAGAGGAGATTAAGAGGAGACATGATCAACACTTATAAATATTTAAGGGGACAATACACAGAGCTTGTGGGGGATCTGTTTTTGGTAAGATCAACACAGAAGACACCCACTTAGGTTAGAGGAGAGGAGGTTCCGCACACTGATGCGAAAAGGTTTTTTCACAGTAAGGACAATATGAGTTTGGAATTTCCTGCCTGAGAGAGTAGTGATGGCAGACTCTGTCAATACTTTTAAGAATGGGCTAGATAAATTCTTAATGGATAAGGATATACAGGGTTATGGGGGATAGATCACGTACTATAGTTCTAATAAAATGAGGAAATACAACACAACAGCAAACTTTATCAAACAGGTAAAACTAGTCATGAAAATAATAGTAGGAGAATACTAATAGGTTGAACTCGATGGACTAATGGTCTTTTGTCAACCTCATAAACTATGTTACTATAAATATACATATATATAGTGTGTCCTGATACTCATTTAGATTTCTGTCTAAATAAAGGGACAAAATCTGTAGAATGCTAAATCATTGGATATTTAATCATCAATGATGAAGCATACAAGACAAATGAAGTAAACAGAAAATACAAAGTAAATGTGAACAAATGGCAATGGCAATTTACAGCTGTAATGGACCCAGAACAGTTCTTTATCAAGGTATGTTTGCATTATTTATTCAACACTTTCAATAACCTCTTAAATCAATTTTACTTAGCATGATCCAATCACTATTGGTAACTTCTACACAACAATTAGGAGCCAATGTATTATGTCTACCAAGCATCATGACCCATCACTTCAACCTAAGTAATTGAAAATATAAAATGTGTTGTGATAAGTTACCAAACCACACACAGCAGCTTTTAAGAATGGAGGAGAAAACCTAATTTACCATGGTTAGGCGTTATATATTTTCTTTGCACACATTAGATATCCATACCTCCCAAATTCTGAAGTCAGTGAAGCAGGACCTGGTGCACCATAGGCACTCCTTGCAACCAAAAAGGGGTGGGGCCTTGGGAGAAGGTGCGGAGCCTCGCTGCACGACCCCCATTTTGTAATTTGGAGGGCGTGCCCAGCGCTACCTGAGCAACTGGGCAGCCACCAGCTCACTTCTCTGCACTGTTAGATATTGTCTATTCAGTGATCACTGGCTGCTATGCAGAGCAGCAATGATCACATGCTCTCCCAACCTCCTCCACCCCCCCCCCCTCCCACACGCGCACACTGGACCCTGCGGCCCGCGGGGGGGACAGTGGGACAGTGTCCAAATAGCGTGATCGTCCTGCTGGAATCAAGACAGTTGGGAGGTATGAATATCTAAACCTTATGGACAAGTCAGTGCACATTGGGGGTCATTCCGAGTTGATCGCTCGGTGCCGTTTATCGCAGCGCAGCGAACAGGTTACTACTGCGCATGCGTATGCACCGCAATTCGTAGGCGCTTCATACGGGTACAAAGCGGATCGTTGCTGGGCGATGGATTTAACAAAGAATCCATTCGCACAGCCAATCGCAAGGAGATTGACAGGAAGAAGGCGTTTGTGGGTGGCAACTGACCGTTTTCAGGGAGTGTTTGGAAAACGCTGGCGTGTCCAAGTGTTTGCAGGGCGGGTGTCTGACGTCAATTCCGGGACCAAAAAAACTGAAGTGATCGCAGCAGCTGAGTAAGTCCAGAGCTACTCAGAAACTGCAAAAAACCTTTTTGTCCCGTTCGGCTGCACAGGCGACTATGCGTTTGCACGGCTGCTAAAAGTAGCTAGCGAGCGATCAACTCGGAATGACCCCCATTGTTCTAAAAAGAAATAAGACTAAAGGGTACATTTACTAAGCAGTGATAAGAGCGGAGAAGTGAGCCAGTGGAGAAGTTGCACGGTCAACCAATCAGCACTGAAGTAACAGCTATAATTTGCATACTACAAAATGACACAGAGCTGCTGATTGGTTAATGGGGAAATATCTCCACTGACTCACTTCTCCGCTCTTATCACTGCTTAGTAAATGTACCCCATAATCCCATATTTTTAAACCATTAAAATGGCCTAATCTGATACATTTTAAAAATGAACTAATTGTTGTAATAATTCCTACTTTTTTTCTTGCTTTTAATTCTTACTGAAAGGAAAAATAAACATAAGGAAGAGTTGTCAGGGGTGAAACTAGCATGATCATGTTTTAGGATTGGAACCAGCTATAATGGCACAGGTCTTATCACGGGAAATAAGGCGGTGGCAGTGTGCTAAAGGTAAAGAAGAGAAAGAACATGGGCCCTCATTCCGAGTTGTTCGCTAGCTGCATTCGTTCGCTGTGCAGAGATGAGGCTAAAAAACGGCACTTCTGTACATGCGTCACAATGCGCACGCACAACATACTTTTACAACGAACGATGCAGTTTCACACAGGGTCTAGCGATGCTTTTCAGTCACACTGGCTGCCGTAGAGTGATTGCCATGAAGTGGGCATTTCTGGGAGTCAACTGATCGTTTTCAGGGAGTGTTCGAAAAAACGCAGGCGTGCCTGGAAAAACGCAGGTGTGGCTGGGCAAAAGCAGGGCGTGTTTGTGACGTCAAATCCGGAACTGAATGATCTGAAGTGAATGCAAGCGCTGAGTAGGTCTAAAGCTACTCTGAAACTGCACCAAATTATTTTGTAGCCGCTCTGCGATCCTTTCGTTCGCACTTCTGCTAAGCTAAAATACACTCCCAGTGGGTGGCGGCATAGCGTTTGTACGGCTGCTAAAAACTGCTAGCGAGCGTTCAACTCGGAATGATCACCATGGGTCCTCATTCCGAGTTGATCGCGCGCTGCCACTTTTTTGCAGCCCATGCGATCAACTAGACGCCGCCTATGGGGGAGTGTATTTTTGCATAGCAAGGCTGCGATCGCTTGTGCAGCCCTGCTATGCCAAAAAAGTTTTGTGCTGAACTAGACTAGGGTAAGACTTACTTACCCTGTCAGCGTTGCAGGTCCCGGAATTGACGTCAGATATCCGCCCTCCAAACGCCTCGACATGCTTGCTTTCAGATCTCCACGCCCCGAAAATGGTGAGTTGACGCCTGGACCCGCCTTCCTCCTGTCAATCTTCTTGCGGTCGCTGCTGCGACCACTTTCTTTGTTGGAGGCGTCGCTGCCCGGCGCCAGACGTCGCCAGGCAACGACGTGACTTTGCAATGCGGCCGCCGTGCATGCGCAGTTCGGACCCGATCGCACAGCTACGAAGAAGCGAAGCGTGTGATCGGGTTGGAATGACCCCCCTGGGCATTATTGGGAGATAGAGCTTCTTTAAGCCACTTCTCAAAATTTAAAAGGAGTAAAGAAAATAGAGTTTGTATCAGTATGTATTATCCCTGGCTGACAGAAGCTTTATCTCAATTACAGAAAAAATGTCATGTTATTTCATTTGGTACATAGGGAACGTTTCATATTCCCTATATACCTGATCCTATGTGGATGGAGCATGATGAACAATGACTCTTTGCCTTGCAATTTATTTTTGTTTTCAGTGGCAGAAAGTATGTGCTCAGTCCAAATTGGAGTCTCTTTTGTACACTGATCAGCAGACTGGAACAATGGGGGTCATTCTGACCCGTTCGCACGCAGCAGTTGTTCACTGCGGTGCGAATGGGTCAGAACTGCGCATGTGCACCATTGCCTGGTGACAGACGTCGCCAGGCAATGGATCGCCTAGCGTGTAGAAAAGACACAGCGCTGGACGGAAAGAAGATTGACAGCGGAGAGGCGGTCCGGGGCGGATACTCACCGTTGGAGCCCGTTTTCGGAGAGTGGTAAGAAGAACGCAGGCGTGTCCAGGCGAACGGAGGGTGGATGTCTGACGTCAGGACCGGGACCTTCATCGCTGGATCCGTAGCTCTAGGGCTGGTCTTGTTTTGCATGAAAATTTGTAAGCATAGCAGGGCTGCACAAGCGATCGCAGCCCTGCTATGCTAAAATACACTCCCCCATAGGTGGGGATTAGTTGCTCGCAGCAGCAGCAAAAAGTTGCTGACTGCGATCAACTTGGAATGACCCCTTATGTTTGCTAATTAGCCCACATGTTAGGTGTCTGTGACTGGGTAAGACAGAGTGGGCGCAATGTGTGCTTTACATATGAGGAGAATGTGGCCCTGGTCAATGGAGTCATGTGCCATTATGACTCTCTACATGGTCGCTTCTCCTCTTTTGCATACTGCTCAAGATTGTACACTCGCTTCCAGATTGATTTACTGGTTTCCAGAATGAGTGCAGATCGGTGAGGCTCTAGTTATGCCACTGGCGGCCATCTCTACAGCCTAGTTCCCTGTGTGCTGCGAGTGGTGTGAGCGCATTATGTTATTACAGGTACTTTTATTCATTTTCTATTTAAAGGACAAGCTGTGAAAATTTTGGAGCTATAGACCAAATTGCTATTGTACCAATCCAGCTGTAAATGTGAAAATAAGCACATTCTATAAAATTCATCAAAGAATTTTTTTTATTAACTTTGACTATTCCTTAGATAAAGCAATTAGTAGCAGCAATTCTTTGATACTGTAAAATATGTTTGCAAAAGTTAAAAGGAAGAAGCTAGTTTTTTTAAATGGAATTGTCAAGGCAAAATAATGTAAGGTAATGGAAAATAGATTGAAGTATAATTATTTCCTATGTTACCAGTCTAGATTTCATGTATAAAATAATCTATTATAAAGTCACACCGTAAAAAATGAAAATGAGCTACAGCACATTTAAAAAACCCAAGCTCTGTTGCCATTCTTTTGACGGAGATGCAGTATGTGAAAAAGTTACAAACCGGATATATTGTCTATATTTCTAGAATGTATATTTGTATTTTTTACATCTTACATAGAAAACAAGGAATATATGTATGGGATGTGGTCAGGATACTGACAGTGGTAGCCTGACGGTCAGAATCTTGACAGAACGCAAAGGTATGTACTAGGGTTTGGGTTAGGGTTAGGCACAAGGGGGAGGGTTAGGGTTAGGCTGCAGTGGAGGTTAGGGTTAGGCTGTGGGGAGTGGCAGTTACGGTTAGGGGGAGGGGCAGTTAGGGTTAGGCTGCGGGAGGGGTGGGTTAAGGTTAGTCTGTGGGAGGGGTGGATTAGGGGTAGAGATAAGCAAGCTCGGTTCTCAGAGAACCGAGCCCACCCGAACTTCCGGGATCTGATGGGATCTGAGACAGGACTTGCATCCCAAAATGTTATCTCCTGCTATCGGATCTCGTGGGTTGTATCCGACACGCAGTGTAACCCGCACTATATCTGACCTGCACTGTGTCTGACTTGCACTGTGTACAACCCGCACTGTGGACCTGATTCAGAGATAGACGCAGATCGCTGCATACGCAGCCAGATCTGTATCCACCTCCTCACATGCTGAGACAGCCCAGCACAGGGTGTGGCAGCCCAGCATGTATAGCTCTGCCTCATAATGCGTCCGCAATTAAATTGCGGACGCATCGAACTAAGGGGGTGATTTAGCTCTGATCGCTGCTGTGCATTTTCTCACAGCAGGTGATCAGGTCCTAACTGCACATGCGTATGCACCGCTGTGCGCACACGCATCAGACAACAACAACGGGCATCGCCAGTCAGCGATGGGATGGCGAGAAAAATCCGATTGCACGGGCGTTCGTAAGGTGATTGACAGGTGGAGGCCATTTGTGGGTGGCAACTGAGTGTTTATAGGGAGTGTCCGGAAAAATGCAGGCGTTACCAAGCGTTTTCAGGGAGGGTGTCTGACGTCAACTCCGGCCCGATCAGCCTCTTCTCATCGCACTGGAGGAATGTGTCCTGGGTTGCACACAGACTGCACACACTGTATTTTCGCAGCTTGGCATACACATGCGATTGCACACTTGCACAGCAAATTTACACTCCCCCTGGAGGTGGCGACTGATTGTATGACTGCAAAGTTAGCATCCCAGAGATCAGATCTGAATTACCCCCTAAGGTCGACCCTTGGCAGCGCAGCCTGGTTGCACTGTCAGGAAGCCTGTGGCCATATTTTTAATCAGAGCGGCGGCGTGTGACATCACTCAGCTGCCCCGAAAATGCTTCCAGAACGCCCCCGTCCAGCCATCCACGCACCCCCCAACGCCACATCACCACCCCGGTAACGGCCGCAACTGTCAATCACACTGTGGCCGCATGCTTCCGGAATGCAGCCACAACATGTAAGAAAGTGCAGCGCACTGCGGCCAGTACTCGTGCGCAGACCACCTGAATGCAGCGGCTGCGTACAGACGCGTGGCTTCGTCCGGGTCTGAATGATCCCCTGTATCTCTATCCAACCTGCACTGTATCCAAATCTGTCCCACACTATGGGCCTAATTCTGAGTTGATCGCAGCATCAAATTTGTTAGCAGTTGGGCAAAACCATGTGCACTGCAGGGAGCAGATATAACATGTGCAGAGGGAGTTAGATTTGGGTGTGGTGTGTTCAAACTGAAATCTAAATTGCAGTGTAAAAATAAAGCATCCAGTATTTACCCTGCACAGAAACAAAATAACCCACCCAAATCTAACTCTCTCTGCAAATGTTACATCTGCCCCCCCTGCAGTGCACATGGTTTTGCCCAATTGCTAACAAACTTGCTGCTGCGATCAACTCAGAATTACCCCCTATATCCGACCTGCACTGTATAAGACCCACACTGTATCCAACCTGTACTGTAACCTGCACTGTATCTGCCCGCCACTGTACCCTGCACTATATCCGATCCGTACTGTATCTAATTTGCATTGTATCCAACCTGCACTGTATCTGTATCCAACCCTTACAGTATCCAACCCGCACTGTATCCAATCCCCACTGTAACCTGCACTGTATCCAACCTGCACTGTATCCGTCCTGGACTGTGACTCGCACTGTATCCAACCCGTATTGTATCCAACATGCACATCCAACCCGAAAGTGTAACCTGCACTGTGGCTCTGTCCCATACTGTATCCAACCTGCACTGTATTCAACCCACACTGTATTCAAACTGCACTGTATCCAACCCACAGTGTAACCTGTACTGTATATGAAGGGATGTAGGTGGAGGTATTGTGACCGCCGTATTGTGACATAACTAAATCCCATTCACATCTGCTGTCGGTATTTTACACATGGTTTAGGGGTTTTTCTTTGCTGTTTGTTAACTGCTACTACTTTTGAGCAATGATTCAATTGGTTATTGTTAATCAATTGCTAATTTGCAAAACATTTTTAAATAGAAATAACTGCCGTGTGTTTGTGCCGCTGCTCTGTTGCTTAGTTTAGCCAGCCAAGCTTTGGCCTATGTTGGTGAACAATATTGTGAGCTGTGAGGTTTTCAAAATTACTGGAAATTAATGTTGTTGAGGTTAATAATAGGCTCAAATTTCATGATTTTAGCTGTTTTTAAAATCATAAAATTTTTTGATGAAGGACCCAAGTGGTCTGAAACGCGTAAAGCGGGACTACCTATTGGCCCTCATTCCGAGTTGATCGGTCGCAAGGCGAATTTAGCAGAGTTACACACGCTAAGCCGCCGCCTACTGGGAGTGAATCTTAGCTTCTTAAAATTGCGACCGATGTATTCGCAATATTGCGATTACTAACTACTTAGCAGTTTTAGAGTAGCTTCAGACTTACTCTGCCTGTGCGATCATTTCAGTGCTTGTCGTTCCTGGTTGACGTC
This sequence comes from Pseudophryne corroboree, assembly GCF_028390025.1. NCBI lineage: Eukaryota > Metazoa > Chordata > Amphibia > Anura > Myobatrachidae > Pseudophryne > Pseudophryne corroboree. The sequence continues at coordinate 465,408,809 of NC_086445.1, forward strand.
ACAAACACACCCAGCGTTCGCCCAGGCACTCCCACCGTTTCCCCGGCCACTCCTGCGTTTTTTCCGGAAACGGTAGCGTTTTCAGCCACACGCCCCTGAAACGCCGTGTTTCCGCCCAGTAACACCCATTTCCTGTCAATCACATTACGATCGCCGGAGCGAAGAAAAAGCCGTGAGTAAAATTACTTTCTTCATAGTAAAGTTACTTGGCGCAGTCGCAGTGCGAACATTGCGCATGCGTACTAAGCGGATTTTCACTGCGATGCGATGAAAAATACCGAGCGAACAACTCGGAATGAGGGCCATTGTACGGACTACAGGTGACAAACAGGCTGCAGGGGATCCTGTCAGAGGGTTGAATTTCTGTACTTCACCCTCTCTCTCCCATCCTGTTCCAGTTGGGAATGTGACAGAAACCTTAATGTTGTTGCTGGTTGCCCCTGCTGCAGTATTTTACCATGCTGTTTTTTTCTGTTCTTCTTGTAAGTGCAAGCATGTATTAAAAATTGTTATGATTTTAAGAACTGCAGCACTGTATTCTTTCTCTATACCTCATTAATCCCTTTGCACTGAGGAGTGTCTTGGGACAAGAGGTCTATATTTCTATAGGCTTATCCTGTATGTATAGAGGAAATAGGAAGAACATACCAGTTGGAAGCTGCTTTGCCACAATGGAAAGATATGATCCACGCCTAATTTTTCTTGTAATTGCAACTTATATTGTAATTGTCAGATTCTAAAAGGACTACTACACTATGGCCCACATTCCGAGTTGTTCGCTTGCTAGCTGCTTTTAGCAGCATTGCACACGCTAGGCCGCCGCCTTCTGGGAGTGTATCTTAGCATAGCAGAATTGCGAACAAAAGATTAGCAGAATTGCTAATAAATAATTCTTTGCAGTTTCTGAGTAGCTCCAGACCTACCAACAGATTGCGACCAGCTCAGTCCGTTTAGTTCCTGGTTTGACGTCAGAAACATGCCCTGCGTTCGGCCAGCCACTCCCCGTTTCTCCAGCCACTCCTGCTTTTTTCCCTGACACGCCTGCGTTTTTTAGCACACTCCTGGAAAACGCTCACTTACCACCCAGAAACGCCCCTTTCCTGTCAATCATTCACCGATCAGCAGTGCGACTGAAAACCGTCGCTCGAACACCAGCAAATATACTAAGTTTTGTGTTAATTAACTTATCGCATGCGCTCTGCGTACCATGCGCATGCGCAGTTAGCAACAAATCGCAACATAGCGAAAATTGACAACGAGCGAACAACTCGGAATGACCCCCTATATTTTGTTTATTGTTGTGTCTCTCCAACCCATCAATACCATCTGAAATTTTGGGGCAAGAGAAACACTTGCTTTCTTTTCAGACATAACAAATTGGATGTTGGAGTATATCAAATTGAGATGTCTATCTAATCTAAAGTTAAATTGATTCAAGATTAAAAGGGGTGAAACCCCTATGTTTTTATTCTAATCATGTGGGCCTATGCATGTTAACTTTGAAGTGCGCTGTATCATTTTATGTCTTTTTCTATTGTCTATGTTGTCCTTGAGTGGTTGTGGATATCTTTTCTTGCAGAGTGTAGCTGCACACAAAGGTTTTATTGCACAGTTTCTCAAATCCCCTATATACATTTATATAGAGAGAAGAGCTGGAGAGAGAGGACACATCCTTGAGGGGCTCCTGTGCTGATCGTGCGCCCACTAGACGTGAATGACCCGGCTTTCACCACCTGTTTCCTTGCTGTCAGGAAGTCGACAATCCAGAAGCATGTTGATTCTGGGACCCCTAAGGAGAGGAGTTTGGCTTGCAGGATACTGGGGACGATTGTGTTGAATGCCGAACTGAAGTCAACAAATAGGACCCTCGCATAAGAGCCCGGTCGGTCTAGGTGCTGTAGGATGTAGCGCAGCCCCAAGTTAACTGCGTCCTCGTCACTCCTATTTGCTCGGTATGTGAACCGCAAGGGGTCTAAATGGGTGTTAGTCGCTAGGTGGTTTAGCACCAGCCTTTCAAACACTTTCATTGCCTCAGATGTTAGTGCGATCGGCCTGTAGTCGTTTAGGTCTTTTGCAGCTGCGCTCTTTGGAACCGGGATGATTGTTGAACATTTAAAGCAGGAGGGAACCTTGCACGTCTACAGGTGAGGTGTTGAAGATCTTGGAGAAGATGGGGGCGAGCTGAACAGCACAGTTCTTTAGGGCAGATGACGATACTCCGTCCGGGCCTGTGGCTTTCCTAGGTTTGACCCTTCTGAACATTCCTTCTACCTCTTTCTGATCCACCCACAGTGCCTGGGAGTGGAGACCAGAATAGGGAAGTGGGTGGTCAGTTTCGCCCGGGACAGAGGTAGGACTGGGACAGGGGGCCTCCTTCTCAAATCTGCAGTAAAAGTTGTTCAGCTCATCTGCCAGTTCCTAGTGCATGACAGTGAGTTTTGGGGTTTTCTTGTAGCTGGTTATGGCTTGCATACCTCTCCAAACAGACGCGGGGTCGTTGGTCGAAAGGTTGTTAGTCAGCTCGGTGGAGAATCGGTTATAAGACAGCCTGATTTTGCATGTCAGGGCTCTATCCCCGCTGCTGTGTGCCTCCTCCTTGGCCCGACGAAGCTTCCTTAGCTCGGAGTTGAACCAAGACTTGTTATTGAAGTCACTACATCAGCCAGGTCATCCAGGTCGGTAGCAGAAGTTTCAAAAACCCTCCAATTTGTGCAGTCAAAACAGGCTTTAGCTTTGCTTTGCTTGTCCAGCGTTTGACGGACCTGACCACAAGTTTTTCTGTCCTCAGCTTCTGGATGCATGTGGGGAGCAGATGGACTATGCAGTGGTCGGAGAGGCCTAGGGATGCACAGGGGATGGACTTGTAAGCTGTCTTGATGGAGGTATAGCAGTAGTCTAGGGTTTGCCCCTCCCTGGTATGGCACTTGACTTGCTGCTTGTATTTAGGTAGCTCCTGGCTCAGGTTGGTGTTGTTGAAGTTTCCCAGTACTATAAGCAGTGAGTCCGGATATTTCAGTTCTGTATCTGTTATCCTGGTGACCAGCTATTACAGGGCATCGTTTGCTTTTGCTTGGGGGTATATACACCCCCACTAGTACTGTTGAGGCAAAATCCTGGGGGGAGTAGAACGGGTTGCAGATAATGATGAGCATCTCCAATTGTGGGCTGCTTGATTTACTTAGAATCTACATTTATGTAGAAGCAGATGCCACCGTCTCTGGTTTTTCCAGTGAGGTCCTTATCGCGGTCGGCCCTGAAGAGGCTGTAGCCTGGCAGTGACAGTGTGGAGTCGGCAATTAGGTCGTCCAGCAACGTCTCAGTGAAGCACAGGATGGATGACACAGCAGTGCCCGACCTTGCGTCGCTCATGAGCACGGATAGCTCATCCATCTTGTTCGCGAGTGATCGAGTGTTTGAGAGTAGGATTGCTGAAAGAGCAGATCAGTGGCATCTGCATCTCCATCTGACTAGGGCCCCAGCATGGCAGCCCCTCTTGCGGGTCCTGCACGTCTTGTGTGCTCCATTCCGCCCTTCAGTCCGCTAAGGGTCCCACTCAGGCACCCTGTCTGCTGTTCTGGCTGCAGCTTTGGGGCCTTCCCCAGTCCATCCTGGGTGGGCCAACATTACAGCCTGGGTTGTCGCTGCTCCATTGGTGGGAGTTTGGTTGCAGGGCACCCGCCGGTCATTGTCCCATGCCACGGGGGCCTTTTCTACTCCGTTGTGTCTCCTGGTGCTGCCACAGGGGCCAGCTTCGCACAGCAGCTCCCAGGGGCTGCTGCTGCTGCACCGCAGTTACAGGACCTGGAGTTGTGGGATTGGCCATCGCTGGGCTGGGGGTCTCCACTAGTACTCACTGGGACAGGAGCTTCCACACTGCCTTCTCTGTTGGCTGTCCCAAGATAGCCGTCACAGGCCTTTCCAGGAGCCGGGTCTCAGATACATCCACAGTTGTACAGAGAATATAGGCATGCCACATATTATTTTCTGCTTGTGCATCCTAGCCACATAGTAATGCATATAAGATGCAGTTTAATCTAAAAAGGGTCCCGACATCAGCAGAGGCAAGATGTATGTGGACACATCTGTTTCCAAGCAGAGGCAGAGGTCACGTTGTTAGAGGCCATGTGAGTGCTGTGTGCGGGTGGGTTGGTTGTGCAGTAGTGTTTGGATAATGTATAAGGTGCACTATGTGTTTCATTATGTGTATAAGTGCACTAATAATGTGCGGCATATGTGAAAGGGACATTATGTGTGTCATTATGTGTATAAGGTAAGGGTGGGCAAAATACGGCCCGCGGGCCGGATGCGGCCCGCGAACCGATCCTGCCCGGCCCGCTGCCTCCCACCTGCGTGCAATGACAAGCGGCCCGACAGGGCCGCTTGTCATTGTCCCGGCCAGCTTCCAGCCTAGGGCAGCGGCTGAGAATTGATGCCTGCGGCAGCGCGGCTCTATTAGCCGCAGCCTGCACTATAGGCTGGATGTACTAAGTTCCTGCTGACCTTTCCCCCCCTCCCCAATGTAGACAGCGCTGGCATGGAACCGCTACTGTGTGCTGTGCTGGGGAGAGGCAGCTGCAACAGTGTCCTCCTCTCTCCCTGCTTGACGAGCGGGGGAGGGGGGGAGGTGAGCGATTTCATCTGCCAATTCCCCCAAGCAGCCATCCCCGCCGCCACCTGCTACTCAACCAGCACCACTACCCTCCCCCTTGTCCAGTGTGTCTGCCCGCTCCGCGGCTGCACAGAAACATAACTTTTTAAATATTTTCAAAGGAGGGGGCTGGCCACACATCACTGCATTGGCCACGCCCCCTTATATTACCTGGTCCCTTCACAGTTGTCAGTGCCCCTGGCACCATTAACACTGGTCTGTACCCGACAAGTCGCGGGATAATGTGCGTGTCGTACAGTACATTCCGCCCATATGTGATCTTTCCCCCCTGCTCCCTGTCAGCGCAGCTCCTCCTCCCCCTGCTACCAGCCAGGCAAAGCTCCGCCTCTGAGACAGGGGGAAGGACTGCTTTGCCGTGTGGAGAGTGGTGGGCTCTCAGTAGCAGGGGTCTCTCGGGGCATGTGTCCTGGGCCCCCCTCCTCGGAGCGAGCCACCGAGCCCGAAGCGTGGCGAGCGAAGCGAGCCCGCGAGGGTACTTTTCGGGTACCCTGTTCGGTCGTAGCTCCTCCCCCTGGTGACGGGTCTCCTCCCCTAGGTACGTCAGAAGGTCCCTTCTCCCACTCCGATATAGAATCAACCATCCCTGATTATCAGAAGGAAGGAATAAGGAAAAAGTAGTGTCCCTGCAGGGGGCGGGGCTATCCAGCACGGAGCACAGCCCTGATGCTCCTGCACTTTATCATGCATGGCAGCTACGTAGGATGATGGACTTCCAAAGCAGTCAAAGTTTTCATGCAGTGACAGTCTTTAATTTAAGGTATGAGGGACCATAAATGATATTATGTCTGTGTAACTGTATATGATAATGTGCCTGTAACTTTGTGTATGTGTCTGTATATGTCTCTGTGTAACTCTATATGTGTCTGTAGTTCTGTATGTGTGTCTGTAGCTCTGTATATGTGTCTGTAGCTCTGTATATGTGTCTGTGTAACTATGTATATGTAGCTCTGTGTATGTGTTGGATCAGTATGATTCACCGCCGCTTGGGATCCCGTCGGTCAAAATACTGACGCTGGGATCCCGATATTTCAAAACTGACAGGGGTGAGTAAGGGGTGTTCTCCCTTCTCCCCAACCCCCTAACCCTCCCTCCCCACAACCTAACCCTAACCTCCTCCCTAGGTGCCTAGCCCTAACCACCCCCCATGACTGCCTAAACCTAGGCCCCTTCCCCCCGTAGCCTAACCCTAACCCTCCGAGGGCGGTGCCAAACCCTAACCTCCCCTCCCCGCAGCCTAACCCAAACCCTCCCCCCCAACAGTGTGTAAAAGGGAGCTCTACCTGCCGTAATGTGTAAAAGAGAGCTCTACCTGCTGTAATGTGTAAAAGAGAGCTCTACCTGCCGTAATGTGTAAAAGGGGTCTCTACCTTCCGTAATGTGTAAAAGAGAGCTCTACCTGCTGTAATGTGTAAAAGAGAGCTCTACCTGCTGTAATGTGTAAAAGAGAGCTCTACCTGCCGTAATGTGTAAAAGGGGTCTCTACCTTCCGTAATGTGTAAAAGAGAGCTCTACCTGCTGTAATGTGTAAAAGAGAGCTCTACCTGCCGTAATGTGTAAAAGAGAGCTCTACCTGCTGTAATGTGTAAAAGAGAGCTCTACCTGCTGTAATGTGTAAAAGAGAGCTCTACCTGCCGTAATGTGTAAAAGGGGTCTCTACCTTCCGTAATGTGTAAAAGAGAGCTCTACCTGCTGTAATGTGTAAAAGAGAGCTCTACCTGCCGTAATGTGTAAAAGGGGTCTCTACCTTCCGTAATGTGTAAAAGGGAGCTCTACCTGCTGTAATGTAAAAGGGGGCTCTACCTGGTGTAATGTGTGTAAGTGGTGCTACTGTGTGGCGTAATTTAAATAATGGGGACTATTGTGCAGCCTAATATGAATCTGTATGATTTTTTGGTCACGCCCCTTCCACACGAAGCCACGTCCCTATATTTTTGGCGCATGGAGGGGGGGAGCTGCTATTTTGTGTGCGGCCCTCAAATACTGACAGGAAAGTGTCAAGTGGCCCCTCTGCTGAAATAATTGCCCACCCCTGGTATAAGGGCATTAATAATGTGCAGCATATGTGTAAGGGACATTATGTGTATAAGGGAATTAATAAAGTTTGGCATAATATGTAAGGCGCATTATGTTTATAAGGACATTAAAAATGTGTGTCATATGTGTAAGGGGCATTACTGTGTGGTACTATGTGTATAAATGCATTACTAATGTGTGGCATTATGTGTATAAGGTGCTCTACTGTGTGGCATAACATATAGAAAGAGCACTACTGTGTTGTCTAATGAATAAAAAGCAATATTATGTGGTGTAATGTGAATAAGGAGCAATGCAGTGTGGTGTAATGTGAATATGGGGCACTACTGTAAGGAATAAAGTATATAAGGTAAAGTGGTACTACTGTGTGATGTAATGTGAATTAGGGACACTATTGCATGATATAATGTGAATAACATTGCACTACTGTGTGGCATAATTTGAATTGGGGGGTACTATTGTGTGGCTATGCCCCTTCCCAGCAAGAGCACACCCCTTTTTGGGCTGTGCGCCGAATGTGTGCACTGTTCTTATTTAAAATATAGGGGGTAGGAACACCAAAATGGGTGAGGGGTGATGGTGCTGGGCAAGGGCGCAGGGTCAGAGGCAGAACTAGCGGTGGTGCTAGGCGCAGAGGCGTCGGAATGGGGGGGGGGGGGCAAGGGGGCAGCTCACCCCCCCAAAATTTTACAGGTGCCGCCGCTGATATACAGGAGGAGCGATGTGTGGTCAGCTGAAAGACCGCACATCACCTCCGTGCAGGCAGGAACTGGGCAGCAGCAGCAGCAGGAGGATGTGGCTGTGTGCACTGTGCAGCCACTCCTGCTCCCAGACCCAGTTTTCAACGGTGCTGCCCGTCCTTCCCCCCCTCTTACCAGGGCCGGCTCACGGCCCCAGAAAAGTGCCACGATTTGCGGGTGTGTAGGGGGCGTGGCCTAATGAAGAGAAGTGCCTGCCTTCCCTTCATTACAGACCTGTGGCTGGCTTGTGACAGGTAAGAGTCTCCCCCACTCCCTCCCACTCACTACCTCTCTCACCCTCTCCAATGGCAAATGCAGGGTTTGTAGGGGAGGGTGGGGGGGTTCCATATATGTACGTCATATAAAAATATATATATATATATATATATATATGTGTGTGTAAAATGCACTTATATGGAAACCCCCTGACCCCTGCAAATATTGTGTGTGTGAGTTTGAAAAGCCCCTGTGAGCCGGTATTCCGGCTGTCCGCATAGTTGGCTGTCGGGATTCCGGCGTCGGTATCCTGACCGCCGGGATAGCGACAGCCGGCAAACTGATTACCTCATATTATATATGAGGTACTCAGAATCCCCATGGGTGCGCGTATACTTGCTCTCCCTAACATTCTTTCTCCTCTTGCACCTCTCTCACTGACACTCTCTCTTGCTCCACTCTTTATCCCTAACACTTTCTCCTCTTGCTCCTCTCTCTTGCCGACGGGGGACTATGATATTCCGGCTGTCTGGATCCCAGCACCCGGCATACCGGCGCCGGGATCCTGACTGCCGGAAGTGGGGCGAGTGCAAAAGAGCCCCTTGTGGGCTCACTGCGCTCACCACGCTGCGGGCACAGTGGCACTCTATTTATTCTCCCTCCAGGGGTGTTGTAGACACCCCAAGAGGGAGAAAAGTTGTCAGTATCCTGGCGGTCGGGATTCCGGTGCCGGGATCCCCTCAGCCAGGATTTAAAATGCTTCCCTCGCCGACACCCACTTTGTTTCTCCCTCACTCCCCTGTCTTCTGCTCCCCTAAGGGGAATAGTAGTGGCAGTGGATGGGGATGTATGGGGTCGAGGTGGGGAAGGGGGCCCAGAGATATCTGCGTACTGGGCCCCAATATTTCTGTTGCCGTCCCTGCCTGCTGCCCGGAGGTCTCGGGGGCCAGCCTCACCTACACAATTATGCTTGCCAGCGCAATGCTGCAGTCCCAGGCTCCTCCTTCCCCCATCACAGCACCTCCGTCAGTGGGACTTCCGGCCTCCATCTACATAGTGTGGTCTCCTCCCCACCATGGTGCTGCCTCCTTTTCGTCCCCAGTGGCGGAACTACCGCCAGTGCAAGCAGTGCCTTGCACTGGGGCCTGCCACTGTCCACGGGCCCAAAGCAGCGCGGCATGTAATGAGTCAAACTGACTCATTACATGCCGCTGTGTGCTGCGGGCATCCGCCACCCGCAACAGAGCACACAGCCGCCGCAGAGGAGAGGAGCGCAGTGACCACGGGGGAGAAGGAGGAGGAGGGAGGTGGAGGAGGGAGCCGCAGCAGCGCTGTGTAATTGGTGGAGGCGCTGCTGCTGCTGTCCCTTTCCTTCGCATCCCAGCATTCACAGCGTTCACAGCGGTGGAGGACAGCCTATGGTGAAGGACAGGGACAGCAGCAGCAATGCCTCCACCAATAACACAGCGCTGCTGCGGCTCCCTCCTCCTCCTCGCTCCTCCTCCTCCTTCTTCCCTGCTAGAAGAAGCTGCCTGAGACGCCTGACTGCCAGCGGAGACAGTAACTATAATTCTCTCTTTCTTTTCTTTCTTTCTCTTTCTTTCTTTCTTTCTTTCTTTCTTTCTTTCTTTCTTTCTGCCTTAATGTGTAAAAACGGGTGCGCTGTCTGCCGTAATGTGTAAAAAGGGGGACGCTGTCTGCCATAATGTGTAAAAAGGGGGACGCTGTCTGCCGTAACGTGTAAAAAGGGACGCTGTCTGCCGTAATGTGTAAAAAGGGGACGCTGTCTGCCGTAATGTGTAAAAAGGGGACGCTGTCTGCCGTAATGTGTAAAAAGGGGGACGCTGTCTGCCGTAATGTGTAAAAAGGGGACGCTGTCTGCTGTAATGTGTAAAAAGGGGGATGCTGTCTGTCGTATTGTGGTAAAAAGGGGACGCTGTCTGCTGTAATGTGTAAAAAGGGTAATCTGTCCGACATAATGTGTAAAAAGGGGATGCTGTCTGCCGTAATGTGTAAAAAGGGGACACTGTCTGCCATAATGTGTAAAAAGGGGGACGCTGTCTGCCATAATGTGTAAAAAGTTGACCCTGTCTGCCTTAATATGTAAAAAGGGGACGCTGTCTGCCGTAATGTGTAAAAAGGGGGACGCTGTCTGCCGTAATGTGTAAAAAGGGGGACGCAGTCTGCAGTAATGTGTAAAAAGGGGACGCTGTCTGCCGTAATGTGTAAAAAGGGGAATCTGTCCGCCGTAAGGTGTAAAAGGGGCTCTACCTGGTGTAGTGGTGCTACTGTGTGGTGTAATTTGAATAATGGAGACTACTGTGCACCTTTATACAAATTGGTATTATTTTGTGGCCACACCCCTTCCCCACAAAGCCACACCCCTATATTTTTTTGCGCGTGCCTAAGGCGCGCACTGCCCCAGTTTTGCATGGAGGGGGTGGGGGGGGGGGGCTTTGGGCTCCAATGCCGTTTCTTGCAAACATGTGCTAAAATGTCTAGTTACGGCACTGTTGCTAGGTATCCATTATTCTGGCCCTGAGCAGGTCCCCCTCACCAGATCCTCTCCAGGGGTGAGGGGGTGGACTTGGATGGGATGGGGGGGAAAGCATTTTGTCGCACCTGGGCCCACCGCACGCTAGTTCCGCCACTGTTCGTCCCCATAGTATTGTCTCCTCCTCCCTGGTGGCTCCGCCCCCAGGGGCACCAAAATATGGATCTGTCTTGCCCCCCCAACCTATAAATGTTCTGACGCCCCTGGCTAGGGGGCACCAGCCAAAATCTTGCCTAGGGCATCATATTGGTTAGGGCCGGCTCTTCCTGTCATTAATAATTAAAATAATACAAAGAAGATACTTATGACACATATTCTGTGTCATAAGTATATGCTTTAGCCTTTACATTATTTTAATCATTTTTTCCTTATAAAAAAAAACTGTTTTAAATGTGCTTTGGAGGCACTGCTCTCTTTGTCTCCCGCTGTTAATGTGAAAGGGCCGGAGCAGGGGGGCGGGGCCAAGCATTGGACAGTGAAAGCCCATTAGAAAAAGAAGCAGAAGTGGCACCTACTAGAAGGGCCTCCTTCACAGGGGCGTGCTTTCAGCCCAAATGAAAGTACACCCCTGTCACTAAGACTGATGTGATTGGGCAGTGGTGGATTCACTATTATTTACATATGTGGCCACCCACTACCCCCCGCCCTGCCCACCCCACAGTAACCCAGTCCGACCAGAGGGAAAAGGAGGGGCCACAATCCCCTCTCCTCCCAATTACTATGGCCCCGCTACCATCGGCTCCCATTTATCAGGCTCCCAGCCACACCTGGATACAGTAGTCACCCCAGCAGCCTGCGGTTCGCTGACCGGCCAGCGCAGCCCTGTACATGGCAGGTGGAGCTAGGAAGTTCTGGAGAGGATGAACAACCCCGCCACAGGGAGCAGGTTTGTTAATTCCTCTGTTACCGGCTGCTGGCCGGGATTTACGGGTAAGAGTGGTGGGTACTTTAGTTTCTAATGGACTGAGCTCACCCATGCTGTATCAGGTACCCAAGGCTCAGGGCTGTACTGCTTATGTTGTATGCTATACTACCGGCAGAGTGGGACAGTAATGTGCTCCCCCTAGTATCACCCTCTCCCTGTCACCCTCTTTCTGACACCCTCTCCCTGGTGTCAACCTATTCCTGTCACCCACTCCATGACACCCACAGCTGGCACCGGCTGCTGTCACCTTCTCCCTGTCACCAGCTCCCTGTCACCCTCTTCCTGTCAACAGCTCCCTGGCATCACCCTCTCCTTAGCTTTACCCACTGCTGTCACCATCTCCTTGTTACCCATTGCAGTCATCCTCTCCATGGTATCACCCCTCCCTGTCACCCACTGCTGTCACCCTCACTCTGGTGTCACCCTTTCCCTGTCACCCACTGCTATCACTTTCTCACTAGCATCACCCTCTCCCTGTGAACCTCACCCTGTGAACCTCACCCTGTCACCCTTTCTCTGGCATCACCCACTGCCTTTCTCTGTCACCCACTGCCTCTCTCCGTCACCCTTTACCTGTCACCCCACTTCCTCTCTCCGTCACCCTCTCCCTAGTACCACCCTCTCCCTGATGTCACCCACTGCTGTCACCCTCTCCCTGGTGTTACCCTCTCCAGTCACCAATCGCTGTCATCCTCTTCCTGGTGTCACCCTCTCCCTGTCACCCACTGCCTCTCTCCGACACCCTCTCTCTTTCACCCACTGCATCTTCTTTGCATCACTGTCTCCCCATTACCATATCTCTCTTTTTAATTTCCCCCTGCATCCCCATGACTAAGCTAATGGAAGTACGTCTAAGATGGCCAATTCCATAAGTAAAAAAGAAATAAATCATAATGCAATTTTTCTGGAATGCCTTATATGTTTACTAACACCAAAAAGAGATGTTCAGTTATGTTAAACTAATTTAAGCCTAATTAACTGTGACAGTCAACAGCTAAGTTGCTAGAGGATAATTGGATCCAATGAAACTAGATAACAGAATAACAGTGACATTAATAGCAACACCAGCTAAATGACAATAAAAAGTGCAACTAATAATATCTAAAGTGATATTCCCAATGCCTGTGCTCTACATAATGCTATCTAACAACATAAATAAAATGGAAATAATGTACCTTATACTATAAAATATGATAATATTATTATACAGGTCTTGGAACTCTTAATTCAAATATCCTTTTTATTTTAAAGTAAGGCATTTATTATTCCTCACAATACTGAAGTTTCTCTTTTAAACAAAGAAATTTGCTTGTATGAGGTGCTCACCATATCCAGGTGGGATTTACCTTCACTGGTAGATTCTGCATTAAATAAGAAATATGCAAAAAGATATTGGTAAGCTGCTTATCTAGCGTGACGTGTAAAATCACTGTAGAATTTTAATAACATGGAGACATCAGTGAAACATCTAGCCTAGATGGTGCTTCAAGAAGCTGTAAAACAAACTTTATTTGAACTCATCCTCTGACATGGCAATGATCTGACATCAATCTATGATTCCAGAGGGACTTCCTTTGCATCATCCAGATATTTGATACGGTAACTATAATCCAATGCAATGAAATCAGTAAACTGGACACATTGAAAACATGAAATGAATACAGTCCTGACGTTCTCACTCTTGCACAAGTTAAGACATACTTTAAATAAGTCTCAAGTGATCAGTATTTTAGGAGGAATAAATGAATAGTTTTAAATAATTTTTAAGTTATGATTAAATAAAAAATAGCAAGAAATATTTTCTACGGACATATTTTGCTTTGCCCAAGTGTACAGGACTTATTACCATAACCTCCCTTCCCATTAATGGTTGGCTGATGGATCTGCATGTCGGAGTTTAATTGGAGTATTCACAAGTGCATGAGCACACCAGGAAAAAACGTTTCACAAAAAATGCATGTGCTAATCTACACATTGGCCCTCATTCCGAGTTGATCGCTCGCAAGGCGATTTTAGCAGAGTTACACACGCTAAGCCGCCGCCTACTGGGAGTGAATCTTAGCTTCTTAAAATTGCGAACGATGTATTCGCAATATTGCGATTACAAACTACTTAGCAGTTTCAGAGTAGCTTCAGACTTACTCGGCATCTGCGATCAGTTCAGTGCTTGTCGTTCCTGGTTTGACGTCACAAACACACCCAGCGTTCGCCCAGACACTCCCCCGTTTCTCCGGCCACTCCTGCGTTTTTTCCGGAAACGGTAGCGTTTTTATCCACACGCCCATAAAACGCAGTGTTTCCGCCCAGTAACACCCATTTCCTGTCAATCACACTACGATCGCCGGAGCGAAGAAAAAGCCGTGAGTAAAAATACTATCTTCATTGTTAAATTACTTGGCGCAGTCGCAGTGCGAATATTGCGCATGCGTACTAAGCGGAATTTCACTGCGATGCGATGAAAATTACCGAGCGAACGACTCGGAATGAGGGCCATTATTTTCCAGGTCCTAAAGAAATGATAAAAAAACAGCACAGGAACATAACCTTTGAAAACAGTAGAAAAAAAAAAAAGTTTGTCTGTGTAGGTCAGGCTTTGCCAACTACGGTCCTCAAGGCACACTTGCAGTCCAGGTTTTGAGGCAATCCATGCTTGAGGACAGATGATTAAATTAAAATAACTGAGTTATTAATTAAGTCACCTGTGCTCAAATATGACTATCCCTAAAACCTGGACAGTTAATCTGCCTTGATGGCTGACGTTGGGAAACACTGCTCCAGGTTCCTGGATAGGTGAGTGAGCCACGATGCTGCTACAATTTATTTTTACATTATTTTTTTTTAAAGGATTTCTAATTTTGTTCTGAAACCAATGTGCCAAGGGATAAGGGATACCAGCACTTGGAAGTACGGCACTGCCCACAGAATCTTCAGAACACTGCTGTACAGGCTAAATGGCACAAGTTGGGAGCCCTGTGCGATGATGCTGCTCCCACACCCCTAGTTACGGCCCTGGTTGTACAGTATCTTACACTTATGATGCTGTATGACACTGGTTTGGTTGTATCTTATGACACTGATTTGGTTGTATCTTATACTTATGGTGATGATTCAGTTGTATTTTGCAATTAAAACACCTTACGCTTGCAGAGGTTGAATGATATAAGGAGGTATGGTGCAGGCAAGCATATAGAACTAACATACTGTAATAAAGGTACAATCACATAAATCACAGGTTCTCAAACTCGGTCCTCAGGACCCCACACAGTGCATGTTTTGCAGGTCTCCTCACAGAATCACAAGTGAAATAATTAACTTCACCTGTGGACCTTTTAAAATGTGTCAGTGAGCAATTAATACACCTGTGCACTTGCCGGGTTACCTGCAAAACATGCACTGTGTGGGGTCCTGAGGACCGAGTTTGAGAAGCACTGACATAAATGAAAACCACTAAGGCAGTAGAACAAACAGGAATGTCACAAATCCTTGAAACGAGTCTAAGGGTTTTGATGAGCGCTATATGTGAGCCTGACCTTTCTGATACAGAGAAGCCACTTTACACCATTTCTGCTCCCTTTGCAAATGTGGGGTTGAGCAACAAGAAATTAAGGATGCAACCGTGAAAGTGGAAGACAATGAGGGTATATTTGTGTAGCTGACGACGGTGCTAATAAGGATGTTGAGGATGAGGATGTTGTTTGCAAGTCAGGCACCAGTGGAAGCAGTTCTTGCCTGTAATAAGTAGAAGACCATTATCATGCCTGGGCATAGGACCAAAAAATCCACCTCTTATATGTGGAATTATTTTTACCCATATCTTGACAACGAGTGCCGTAACTAGGCATTTTAGCGCTGTGTGCAAGAAACGGCATTGGCGCCCCCCATGCAAGATAGGGGCAGTGCGCGCCGTAGGCATGCAAAAAAGGGCGTGGCTTCATAGGGAAGTGATGTGGCCACAAAATAATACCAGTTCATACTACGGTGCACAGTAGTCTCCATTATTCAAATTACGCTGCACAGTAGCGCCACTACACCAGGTAGAGCCCCTTTTACACATTACGGCAGACAGTCCCCCTTTTTACACATTACACAGACAGCGTCCCCCTTTTACACATTACGGTAGACAGGGTCCCAGTTTTTACACATTATGGAAGACAGCGTTCCCTTTTTACACATTACGGCAGACAGCGTCCCCTTTTTAACACGTTATGGCAGACAGCGCCCCCCTTTTTACACATTACGGCAGACAGAGTCCCCTTTTTACACATTATGGCAGACATCGTCCCCCTTTTTACACTTTACGGCAGACAGCGTCACCTTTTTTACACATTACGGCAGATAGCTTCCCCCTTTTTACACATTACGGCAGACAGCGTCCCCTTTTTACACATTACAGCAGACAGCGCCCCCCTTTTTACACATTACGGCAGACAGCGTCCCCTTTTTACACATTACGGCAGACAGCGTCCCCTTTTTACACATTACGGCAGACAGCATCCCCTTTTTACACATTACGGCAGACAGCGCCCCCCTTTTTACACATTACGGCAGACAGCGTCCCCTTTTTACACATTACGGCAGACAGCACCCCGCTTTTTACATATTACGGCAGACAGCATCCCCTTTTTACACGTTACGGCAGACAGCGTCCCCTTTTTACACATTACGGCAGACAGCATTCCCTTTTTACACATTACGGCAGACAGCGTCCCTTTTTACACATTATGGCAGACAGCATCCCCTTTTTACACATTATGGCAGACAGCGTCCCTTTTTACACATTACGGCAGACAGCGTCCCCTTTTTACACATTACGGCAGACAGCGCCCCGCTTTTTACATATTACGGCAGACAGCGTCCCCTTTTTACACATTGCTGCAGACAGCGTCCCCTTTTTACACATTATGGCAGGCAGCATCCCCTTTTTACACATTATGGCAGACAGCGCCCCTTCGCCAGTCTCTATGGCTGGGAGCAGGGGTACTTCATAGCTCCTACTTGAAATCAATGGGGAATAATGAGTGGAAACCATGGCTACACGTCGCCAGTGCCCCAGAATGCCAGGGGCATCAGTCAGAGAGCCCCGGGGGCAGCAGCCCAGCACACATGGCACTGTCACACAGCGGAAGGGTCATTTGTACTGCATCAGCTGGCAGTAACCCTACATCGCAGCCACGTCCTGCACTGGGAGGCCAGGTAGCAGCACCGGCGGCATATCCGCCGCTCTATTACTAGCAGCATGCCGTACCTGGCTCTTCCGCAACTGCAGCTCCCCCGGCCCTGTCAGGCACCGAACGCTGTGTGGGCACGCATGATGATGTCACGCCCGGCGCAGCTGAGGGAAGAAAGGATTGGTGAAGAGGATGATCAGCCTCCTCCCCCAAGATAAGCTGCCGCCGGGTGACACAGTCATCATCCTTCGGAGTCCACTGGTGAGCGGAGCAGCCCTGACTGGGGTGGGGGAGGTGAAGGGGGATGTATAGCACGGCACCTGTTAGTTAGGCCATACTGTCATACTATTCTCCTTGGGCAGCACTGCAGCTAAATATCGGTGATGGCGAGCGGTACTGTGGCGTGGCCTGGCGGGTGCATGCAGAGATTTTTCCACCTCACAGCGCATTGCGCTGTGTGCAATGCCCCTCTTGCCCACACCTAGTTACGGCTCTGCAAGTGACAACAATTGTCAAGTCACCTGTAGTGTAAAACCACAGTAAGTAGAGGTAGGGATGTAAACCATCTAGGAACCTCCTTCTGCTAAAAAAAAAAAAACATACCACAAGCAGTCCAGCATCAGCTAGCTCCCTTCTCTCAACTAGATTCCGGTAGCTGCAATCTTCACCACAAACACATTCATCCTCAATATCCTCAGCAATAATCGGAGGAAGTCCTGGATCAAATTTGATATGGCTAGGTGACTCCCCTATACAGGATTCCTGAATAGAATCTTCAGCACAAGGAGTGCTGCTGCTGATGGGGATGGATATTTATCCCGGTAGGGGACCAAGAAGACTAGTGTTTTAAAAAATCAACAACTGACTGTTAAACAATCCTTTGTAAGTGGAAGCAAGTATGGCAGCTGTCATCCAGTCACACAGCGGATCACTGACCATGAAGGTTATGCTATTATTAGATCTGCAGCCACTATCCACCATTGATGCTGTGGGTTTTACACAGTTAATTGAGGCCCTGAGTCGATGGTTATCAAATTCCATCTCCATTCCATTTTACTAGGCAAGCAATACCTTAGCATGTACCAGGATGGTATAAAATGAATTATTGGCCTACAAAATGACATTGCACCCACTGTCCACTTAACCACAGATATGTGAACAAGCGGAACTGGACAAACAAAAGATTACATGACTGTGACAGCCCACCAGGTGGGTGAATCACTGTCAGCAGCAGAAGCAGTGTCTAATAAACAACACCATCTCATTCAGAGGCAGGCTACTCTGTATATCACCAGCTTCACTTAGAGACATACAGCTGACAAACTCTTAGAAAAATGAAGTGATGCTGTCTGTGGGCTGAAATATTTCTGGACATTTTTGTCATTCAGCAGCTGCATGCAAGAGATTGCAGCGACACCAAGAGCAGTTAAATTTGCCCTGCCACCAACTGAAGCAAAAACTGGTAACAAGGTGGAATTCCACCCTTTACATGCTTCAGTGGATGGAGGAACAGCAAAAGCCATCTAAAGCTATACAACAAGCCATGACATTGGGAGAGGAGGGGATTGTACCTTACTCCAACGCAGTAGAGAATAATTTCCATCTTGTGCAAGGTGCTGAAATTATTTGAAGTAGCCACCTGCGAAGTGAGTGCTGACATTGCTACTTGAGTCAGGTGATTCCCTAATTATTTTTCTGGAAAATAAGCTTTAGAAAATGAAGGAGGAGCTGAAATAAAGCGATTCCGCTAAGTAAGGCGAACTTGTAGGTCAAGTACTTTAATTGCTTCACCAGGATCCAAGGATTGTCAGTATCTTAGAACTGGATCACTACATTTTGTCGACCATACTTGATCCTAGGTTTAAGTTGTACATTGTGTCTTTATTTCCAAAGGACCCAGAAATTGTTTGGCCCAAGGTGGGGCTGCAGTGGTGGTGGGGCATCAATTGGTGTGTAAAACAGTTTTTTTTTAAAGTTTCAACATTTGGGCTGTGAGCGTGGGTGTTATTATAACATGTCAATCTATCATATAAATTATATGATACCCTAGACTTGCCTCAGCCACCTCAGTATGATACATAAATAACATCATGGCAACTCCACCACACACACACACACACACACACACACACACACACACACACACACACACACACACACACACACACACCTCTCATACATATACCCAGACTTGCCCCAGCCACATCCCTCACACAAATATACTCCAACCACCTACCTCTCACACATTTACCCAGCCCTGCCCCAGCCTCCTCCCTGTCATGCACATATACCCCAGCCACCTCCCTCTCACACATACATGTTCCTGTCCCAGCCACCTCACTCTCACACATATAAATACCCTAGACCTGCCCCAGCCACCTCAGTGACACATAAATACCCTTATGATGGCACCACCTCACTCAAACACACGCACATGCACATACCCCAACCACCTCCATGCCACACATATATATATATACCCAGTCCTACCCAAACCAATTCCAACATGCACCAACCACCTCACTCTCATAGACAGATACCCAGCCCTGCCTGCGCCACCACCCTCTCTCACAAATATACCACAGCCACCTCCCTCTCACACATATAGATACCGGGTGTGATATGATATTTCAAAAGGTAATAGGATATAGGTGGTAGCAGCCTGCGATGGAGGTTAATCCACATGGTAAATAACTTAACTAGGTCCTAGGTTTATTAAACAAGTACACTCGCTGGTTATAATGTAATGTATGATCCAGCCATGAGAGTATAAGGGAGCACAGCTGGTGTGCAACAGGTGGGAGCATGCGCATGTGTCTGTATATACAGAGGAGGCAGTGGAGTCTGTACATATAGGGGGTTATTCAGAGTTATTAGCAAACCATAAAAGTTAGCAATTGGGAAAAACCATGTTGCACTGCAGGTGGGGCAGATGTAACATTTGCAGAGAGATTTAGATTTGGCTGGGTTATATTGTTTCTGTGCAGGGTAAATACTGGCTGCATTATTATTACACTTCAATTTAGATTTCAGTTTGAACACACTGCACCCAAATTTAACTCTCCCTGCATATCTTACATCTGCCCCACCTGCTGTGCAGCATGGTCTTGCTCAATTGCTAACTTTTTTGGTTTGCTAACAACTCTGAATAACCCCAATATAGTGGTATAGCTGTGATGTTGCAGGGGAACTATCAGGGGTCACTGATCTCTGTTTAGAGTATACTGGAGACTCTCTGGAGCTCATCCTTCACGCATGAAAAACAAAGCTGAAATCATGGGGATATGCAATGCATGTGCTGTAGCGAACAAGGTCAAAGGTGAGATGCCTCCAGCATCTGGGCTTCTAGCACTGGATAGAGAGACAGCACAGGGCACTTTCTCCTAACAAGTACATAATTTATACCAGGGACATGCGGTGAGGTAAATAGCTGTGGAGGCACTGGCTAGTACCAGAGTAACCAATGGTGGGAACTGTTCGGTCAGCGGTTGACCGAAAGTAACCTCACTGCTGACCTCAAAGTTCCCACCATTGGTTACAATGGAGCGCATAGGCGCTACATTGTATCACTGCCGTGTGCTGCCTGACAGACACTACAGGAGCACACAGCCAATCAGGAGGGTGCCACGACGTGGCGCTCCCTGATTGGCTGAAGGAACCCTCTTAGACAGAAGTTAGGGGGGGTTCCTGGCAGTTGGGGAAAGGGGTCCCATGTGAAAACATGGGGCCCCTTTCAGTGCGTGGTCGGGTGTCCGTTTTTTTATTTTGCAAAGTACGTGGATTACAAATAGAACAGAAGAGGACCGATCTACACTGGATTATGTGAGTATAATTTTTCCAACAGGTACCCCATGGATTCTACATGGAGAAGAGGACCGACCCTCGTGTGAACATAGGTAAGTATGTATGTTTGGAGGTGTGGATGTATGTAATAAACTTTTACTTTCAAGGTGTGTGTGTCCTGTTTTTATTGGGGTATTTTTTTAGTAGTAGTACTACTACAGGTACCAGCGGGCCCAGTTTTCCTCCGCATGCTGGTACTTGTGGTTCTCCAAGTACCAGCTTGCGGGGGAGGCTTGCTGGGACTTGTAGTACTGCTACTAAAAACAATATCCACATTTTGACAAAAAGGCTATCAGCCCCCCATCCGCCGCCCTTGGATGGGGGGGACAGCCTCTGGCTTCACCCCTGGCCCTTGGGTGGCTGGAGGGGGGGGGACCTCTTGATTGAAGGGGTCCCCACTCCAGGGTACCCCGGCCAGGGGTGACTAGTTGGGTATGTAATGCCAGGGCCGCAGGGACCAATATAAAAGTGTCCCCCGGCTGTGGCCTTATGTATCTGGCTAGTGGAGCCCGGTGCTGGTTTCAGAAATACGGGGGACCCCTACGCTTTTTGTCCCCCGTATTTTTGGAACCAGGACCAGGCGCAGAGCCCGGTGCTGGTTGATTAAATATGGGGGAACCCCTGTCACTTTTTTCCCCATATTTTTTCAACCAGGACCGGCTCAAAGAGCCCGAGGCTGGTTTTGCTTAGGAGGGGGGACCCCACGTATTTTTTTTTTTAATTTTCAACAATGTTTTATTTTTTACGAAAGGTGCACAATGAAGCCCAGCACGGATCTCACAGATCCGGCCGAGATTCATTGTGTTAAAGTCGGCAGTGTTTTACAATTCACTCCCGTAAAACACTGCCAAAAAATACGAATGACATCGACATCGGTAAATACGAAAATGCAGAATACGACAGCTTAGTAAATTAGTCGTAATAAATTCAAAAAGTTGCAAATTTACACTTTCGATGTCATTCGTGTTTGAACTTTAACCTCATTCGGAAAAATACGAATTTTAGTAAATATACCCCAATGGGGGATATTGAATTGTTTGAAAAGTCAGATGGGTGTCTCAGGCAAGAACAGACACCCAACCAACTTTTCAAACATTTTAATTCCTCCCAATATATGAGCCCAAGGGTTCATGTCAGTATTATTCAAAAATTCAACAGTATATACTGATGGAAATTTGGTGCGTTATGATCACAGAAAAGAAGATATTTATAATATATTCTTTGAAGTTTTCATATACTTTATATAGTCAAAACTGTGGCATATACTGGAGTATGACAGGAAAGGCTCTGCTTCACCTGCCTTACCTCACCGCATGTCACTGATTATATACTGTACATCTCAGAACTGGTAAAGTGTTCCTGATTATGGACCCAAGTCTCTGATGGGAAGCAAAAAAATAAAATAATATAAAAAACAAGTACTGTGATCAGAATAAATTTGGAGCCAATTAGACACCCTTGATGGTATTGCATAATGGATAAAGGGCCTAATTCAGATCTGATCTCAACAGCAAATTTGTTCTTTAATGGGCAAAACCATGGCCCTCATTCCGAGTTGTTCGCTCGCAAGCTGCTTTTAGCAGCATTGCACACGCTAAGCCGCCGCCTACTGGGAGTGAATCTTAGCTTAGCAAAATTGCGAACGAAAGATTCGCAATATTGCGAAAATATGTCTCTGTGCAGTTTCTGAGTAGCTCGAGACTTACTCTTCCAGTGCGATCAGTTCAGTGCTTGTCGTTCCTGGTTTGACGTCACAAATACACCCAGCGTTCGCCCAGACACTCCCCCGTTTCTCCAGCCACTCCCGCGTTTTTCCCAGAAACGGTAGCGTTTTTCACACACTCCCATAAAACGGCCAGTTTCCGCCCAGAAACACCCACTTCCTGTCAATCACATTACGATCACCAGAACGAAGAAAAAACCTCGTAATGCCGTGAGTAAAATACCTAACTTCTTAGCAAATTTACTTGGCGCAGTCGCAGTGCGAACATTGCGCATGCGCAATTAGCGGAAAATCGCTGCGATGCGAAGAAAATAACGAGCGAACAACTCGGAATTAGGGCCCATGTGCACTGTGTGTGTGTGGGGGGGGGCAGGGGGGGGCAGATATAACATGTGCAGAGAGAGTTAGATTTGGGTGGGGTGTGTTCAAACTACAGATGTGCGCCGGCATCGAAGATTTGGATTTGGATTCATCAGCGGGATTTGGATTTGGCAAACAGCCGTGACGGGATTTGGATTTTTTTCCAAAATTGACAAAAAAACGCTAAAAATTACATAATTTTTCCTTTTTTGTTTTGGCCCTAGAGTATTATTTACCTCAATAACATTAATTTCCAGTCATTTGCAGACAATTTTGACCACCTTAATGCTCACAATGTTGTTTTCAGACACTTTAGGTCAAAGTCTGCAGCCAGCTGGCTAGTTACTTACTACTAGGCAACAGAGCAGTGGCACAAACAGACAGCAGTTTGTAGCATATCTATGAAACACTGCCACACAGCAGTGGGATAAATGAATGGTGGTGAACATGGAATTGTCCTTGGGCTCTCCCACCCACCCTTATGTTGGATATTAAACAGGACATGCACACTTTAACAAACCAATAATTTCAGGGACAAGGACTGCCACACTTGTGGCTGAAATGACTGGTTTGTTTGGGCCCAAAAAAAGCAAGCTACTAATTGCCTTAAAGCAACAGATCTACAGTGTCTACAAGATATCATCGCCACTGCTATCCTCATCAGTGTGTACATCCTCCTCTTCATCATACAATATTAATTCCTCCCCGCTGGAATCCCCCATTACAGATGTCTCTGTATTTCGATGTAATTGCTGGGACAAGTCTTCCGAGTGGAATTTCCAGTTCCTTTTGATGAACATCATCTTTTCCACATTTTGAGGAAGTCTCCTACGCCATTCACTCACAAGGTTCCCAACTGTGCTGAAAACTCTCTCCGAGTACACACTGGAGGGTGGGCAGCTTAAGTAATAAAAAGTCAGTTTGTATAAGGACCTCCATATTGACTTTTTTCCCTCCAGTACGCCAAGGGACTCTGTGACATGCCTACTTTTATGGTGTTGTGAAAGTAATCCTCAACCTCCTATCACATGGAGTTACAGTAGAGGTGTCACTACTGGGAAGTTCATCTAGACCCGACCAGATGTCAAAATGGTCTTTGGACTGCTCTGCATCCCCACTAGGTCTTTTGGGAAAATGTAGTTTTTTTCCTGGCTGTTTTAGAAGAAATTGAAGGAGAGACATCACTTCAGCTGCCAACTTGCTCACCAGGAGCTCTTTACATCTCTTAAGATCTGTGTCATTTGGAAAGACAACACATACGACTTGAACCTAGGATCAAGCACAGTTGCCAAAATGTAGTGATCCGATTTCAAGATATTGTCAACTCTTGTATCCTCGCTTAGCAAAAAAAGGGCTACAAGTCTGGCATATTTGCCTTGTTTTATCTACTCCTTCAATTTCTCCAGTTGTTTTTTCCAAAAGCCTAATTAGTGGAACCACCTGGCTTAAGCTAGCAGTGTCGGAACTAACTACACAGGTGGCTACTTCGAAGGGTTTGAGCACCTTGCACAAGACAGAAAGTAATTCCCAGTGTGCTGGGCTGAGGTACATACCACCCCCTCCTTTCCCAAAGTCATGGCTTGTTGTATAGCTATGAATGGCTTTCTGTTGGTCCTCCATCTGCTGAAGCATATGAAAGGTGGAGTTCCACCTTGTCACCACCTCTTGCTTCAGTTGATGGAAGGGCATATTCAACTCTTCTTGCAGCTTCTGCAATCTCTTGCATGCTGTTGCGGAATGCCGAAAATGCCCCCAAATCCTTCGGGGCACAGACCGCATCTCTGGCACGCTACTGTCATTTTTAATAAAACGCTGAACCACCAGTTTTATCGTGTGAGCAAAACAGGGGATATGTTGGAATTCACCCAGCTGTAATGCTTTCATGATATTATTGGCATTATCCGAAATTACAAATCATGAGAAGAGTCCAAGTGGGTTAAGCCATGTTGCTATTACATCCCTTAGTTTATCTAAGAGGTTGTCAGAGGTATGTCTCTTAGTAAAGCCGGTGATACACAGAGTAGCCTGCCTTTCAATAAGCTGGTGATTTTTGCCAGATAGTACTGCTGCTGCTGCTGCTAAAGGTGATTCAACCACCCAGTGGGCTGCCACACTCCCGCTTGTCCACATATCTGTGGTTAGGTGGACATTGGCTTAATGTCCTAGTACAGCCAAGGAATGGCCTTTCTGGTGAAATGGGACCGAGATGGAATTTGGTACCATGGACACGCGGCCTCCATTAACTGCGTACAGCCCACTGAATTGATGTCAGATATTGGATGCAGATCTGTTACTATCCAAGCAGTCATGGCGTCAGTGATACGGTGTGCGACTGGGTGAGAACTGACATACTTTTTTCTCCTTGCCAAGCATTGCTGAACAATCAGTTGTTTTTGGGAAATACTACTAGTACTAGCAGTTTTCTTGGTCCACTTCTGGGATGATGAACTACCCCCAGCAGCAGCAGCAGCAGAACCAGCATCAGCAGGCCTTGCACTTAAGGATTCTTCTGCGGAATCCTGGAAAGGGGAGGATTCACCTAGTATTAACAAATTGGTTTTTACGACCATCTCTGGTTAAAACTGAGGATATTGAGGTTGAGGGTGGAGGTGTTGGTGGTGGAGATCGCAGGTGCTGGGTTCTAGTAGAGAGAAGGGATACATTTTCTGCTGGACTGCTTGTTGTTATTTTCTTAACACCAGTTTCTGACACCCAACACCTGCCATGAGCTCGCTGCAGATGACGTAATAACGTGGAGGTTCCTAAATGCTTAATGTCCCTACTTCTACTTATTTTGTTTCCACAAAGGCTACAGGTGGCTTGGCAAATGTCAGGATTTGAGTGAAAATAATTCCACACATAGGAGGTGGATTTGTTGGCCCAATGTCCAGGCATAACAATGGCTGTCTTATCATGTCCAGCAGATGCTTCCACTTGTGCTTGACTTATACACGACATCCTCATTCTCATCCTCAAGATCCTCATTAGTGCCATTGTCTGCTACACATATACCCCCTCATCCTCTTGTATCTCCATGGTGGCATGTTCAACAGTTAGGTCACCAGCAATACTTATGCTGCTCATCTCCACACATACAGAGGGAGCAGTAATGGTGGAAGGCTGCTTCTCTGAGAGTTTAGGCTCACACATAGGATTTGGGGATGTAATTGGACTCTCCTCTGGGTTTTTTTTTAAATTTCTGTTTCTGAAATTCGCATAGTTTGTTTTGCTGCCTTAGTGGTTTTCAGTTTTTTTTACACCTCTAAGGTTTGAGTGACAAGGTCTTTTATTGTCACGAGAGGCAGAAGATGCCTCACTAACAGCTGCAGAATCATCAGTCATAAATACAGGCCAAGCCCTGAGTTTTTCCTTGCCACTGCATGATGTCAATGGCATGTTGCCAATTTGACGTTTTTCTGCATGAACCAACTTTCTTTTTATTATTACTTGAGGTCTTTTTTTCTTTGTCAGTTGTGTAAACTGTCTATGCCCTTGAGCATCCGCTTTAGTACTAGATGACATTAAATCGACATCATGACTGGTGGAAGCAGCTGGAGCGCTAGTATTTGGTTCTGTAAACTGATTGTTATCCATTTTTTAATTCACAGATCACAATTCACAAATCAGGGGTGCAGTGCACACAACAAACAATGTAAAGACGAGCAAACAAATTATATTTATTTGCTTTATTTTGGGGGGAGATGCAGATTGTGCCACACTAAGCTGAGTCAGACTGCTTTAACACACGGTACTAAATACAAGTAACTATGGTGTACTAGTGTGCATTTATTTTGCACACAACAAACCATGTAAAGAGCAAAGAATTGTTTTTTATTTTTGGGGAGACGCAGCTTGTCCCACACTACGTTGAGTCAGATCGCTTTAACACACGGTACTAAAGACCAGTAACCATGGTGTACTAGTGTGCATTTATTTTGCACACAACAATGTAA
Organism: Pseudophryne corroboree; assembly: GCF_028390025.1. NCBI lineage: Eukaryota > Metazoa > Chordata > Amphibia > Anura > Myobatrachidae > Pseudophryne > Pseudophryne corroboree. The sequence continues at coordinate 465,434,994 of NC_086445.1, forward strand.
AAAAGCAAAAAAAAATGTTTCTTTTGTTTTTGGGGTGACGCACTGACACAGCCCTGATTGACCCTGACAGACCCTGATGGCCACTGACTGACAACACCGTGATGGACGTTTGACACAGATTGACCCTGACAGACCCTGATGGCCACTGACTGACAACACCGTGATGGACGTCTGACACTGATTGACCCTGACAGACCCTGATGGCCACTGACAGACAGCACTGTGATGGACGTCTGACACAGCCCTGATTGACACTGTGATGGACGTCTGACACTGATTGACCCTGACAGACCCTGATGGCCTCTGACAGACAGCACTGTGATGGACGTCTGACACAGCCCTGATTGACCCTGACACACCCTGATAGCAATGTGATGGATGCACTGATTCAGCCTGATTGACCCTGACAGACCCTGATGGCCACTGACTGACAGCACTGTGACAGACGTTCCACTTCTGACACAGCCCTTATTGACCCTGACAGACTCTGATGGCCAGTGACAGCAGAGACTCTGACTGCCTGCCCTGAAAAGGACAGACTGACAGCACCCCACAGCAGAGCTCCTCGCAGCGTGGAATGCATCAGAAAAATGGCGCTGAGCTGCGTGACGTTGAGCCTTTATAGACCCGAAGTCTTGCGAGAAATACAATGCGGGATGATAACACTCAACCTCTTGTGCACTCCCCGAGCTTGTCGTGACGTTCGTGGGCCGGGCTCGCGAACTCTCGAGCCAGGCATGTTCGGAGCTGTTCTTATTCCACGGAATCAGAACTGCTCATCTGTAGTTTAAACTGAAATCTAAATTGCAGTGTAGAAATAAAGTAGCCAGTATTTACTCTGCACAGAAACAAGATAACCCACCCAAATCTAACTCTCTCTGCACATGTTATATTTGCCCACCCCTGCAGTGCACATGGTTTAGCCCATTAGAAATCAAATGTGCTGCTGCGAACAGGTCTGAATTAGGCTCAAAGTTCCTGCCTGTATTTCTCAGCGTTGAGGACACCATTAGTCCCAGCCAAATCCCCAACTCAATTTGCTGAAATGCAGCCCCAAACTTGTAAGCAACCTCCACCATGCTTCACTGTTGCTTGGCCTTGTTTTGACTCAACTATGCAAGAAAACATAGGAACTGGGGTGCAGAAAAAGGCAGCAGGTGCTCTGGACTGGTGAGTTAAAATTTAAAATATTTGGCTCTAACAGAAGGCAGTTTGTTCACAGAAGGGCTGGAGAGAGGTACAATGATGAGTGTCTGCAGGCAACAGTGAAGCATGCTGGAGGTTCCTTTAAAGTTTGGGCTGCATTTCAGCAAATGTAGTTGGGGATTTGGTGAGGATTAATGGTGTCCTCAATGCTGAGAATACAGACAGGTATTTATCCATCAGGAAATACTATCAGGGAGGCATCTGATTGACTCCAAATGTATTATGCAACAGGACGACACCAAACGTACAGCCAATGTTATTAAGAACTATCTTCAGTGTAAAGAAGAACAAGAAGTACTGGAAGTGATTATATGGCCCCCACAGAGCCCTAATCTCAACATTATTGAGTCTGTCTTGGATTACTTAAAGCTACAGAAGGATATGAGCAAGCCTACATCCACAGAAGATATGTGGTTAGTTCTACAAGATGTTTGGAATGACCTCCCTGCCGAGATCCTTCAAAAACTGCGTGCAAGTGTACCAAGGAGAATTGATGCTGTTATTCTGTTTTGAAGGCAAAGGGAGGTCACACCAAATATTGAATTAATTCAGATTTCTCTTCTGTTCATTCACTTTGCATTTTGTTAATTGAGCAATATAAACTACTAACACTTATATTTTTGAAAGCATTCTTACTTTGCAGCATTTTTTCCACACCTGCCTAAAACTTTTGCATAGTGCTGTATATGAATCCGTTAAGCTGCCCAAGAAACACTAATTACCTCCCCAGTGTGTAACTCTCAAATGAGCAGCCAATGGGGAAATCAAACTTGTGATGGTCACAATATTTTCTGATGTTCCGATGGTACAATGGTGGTGATCCGATGTTTGAAATTTATTATTTTTTTAACAAAATCATGTTGGATAAGTTTAAATTCATGTTCTTCACCTAATTCACTCATTAAAAAATTAACAATTTATAAGCATTTTTTAGAAGAATAAATAATGTGTCAATTGAGTGGTTAAACTATGGGTGAAGTGACAGATTACCAAATAGGCACAGTAGGCATCGGCCTATGGGCCCCAACAGAGCCGGTCCTAGGCATATGTAAACTAGGCAAATGCCTAGGGGCACTAGCAGCTTCTGCTGATTAAAATGATATGTGGCATGCCTATATTCTGTGTAGCATTTCATATGCAGATACAGCCACAGTCGTACACAGTATATAGGCATGCCGCATATCATTTTAATCCGCAGAAGCTGCTTGTGTATCCTAGGCACATAAAAAAGCCCTGCCGTTAGCAGAGCTGCCAGCTGACCCACGCCAGTCATCTCCTGCTGCATGATGCATTGAGGCAAGATTTATGAGGACACATCTGTATCCAAGCAGATGTCACAGTGTAAATGTCCATGTGAGCGCTGTGTGTGAGTGGGCTGGTTGTGTAAGCATATGTGTAAGGGGCATATGTGTAAGGGGCATTATGCGTGTCATGTGTATAAATGCATTAATAATGTGCGGCATATGTATAAGGGGTACGGTGTGTGTCATGTGTATAAGGGCATTAATAAAGTGTGGCATATGTGTAAGGGACATTATGTATATAAGGGCACTAATAATTGTGGCATATGTGTAAGGGACATTATTTTTGTCATTATGTGTATAAGGGCACTAATAATGTGCAGCATATGTGTATGGGACATTATGTGTATAAGGGGTGTGTTTTTGCTGGCAAGGGGCATGGCAAAGCAATAGTACCCCCAATAGAAATTACGCTACATAGTACTGCAACTTTATTATCACACTGAATTGCTCCTTATTTACATTACACCAACCATATTGCTCTTTTTTCACATTGGACCAGACAGTAGTGGCCTTTCTATATGTAACACCACATAGTAGAGCACCTTATACACATAATGCCACACATTAGTAATGAATTTATACACATAATACCACACAGTAATGCCCCTTACACATATAACACACATTATTAATGTCCTTATAAACATAATGCACCTTACACATTATGTCAATCTTTAGTAATGCCCTTTTTGGGTGCACTGTTCCTATTTAAAATATAGGTAGTAGGAACACCAAAATAAGGTTTTCTATGGGTGAGGGGTGATTGTGCTGGGACAGTGGTGCAGGGTCATAGGCTGAACTAGCGGTGGTGCTAGGGGGCACCAGCCAAAATCTTGCCTAGGGCATCATATTGGTTAGGGCCGGCTCTGGACCCCACAACAACAGAATCAACAGAATAAAAATAATAATATTGATTTGTGTTATGATTACACTCAGTTCCATAGGTTTATAGGTGGTGCCTTGTGATGCTCACGCAATTGCCCACTGCCCAGCAGTCTTTTAGTCTGCTGCAGCCAAAGACTTCACCTATAGAAGCCATCTTTCCAGGGTGAATTGTCCTCTCTGTACTCAGATGCCGCCAGGTTTTCTGTGTATACATGGCGACTATCGGAGGCTGGGCAGGGGTAAATGTAGTACGGTGAGACGTTCACCTGACAGAACCTTACTACTATGCTAAGGCACAGACTGAGGAGTGTGTTTTTGACATAAACAAAATGTAGAAATAACAATGCACTGGGTGTTGAAAGCAATGATAATGAATATACGAATGATTGTGAATGCAACAATGCATAAGATGTAATAAGCAACTAAATAAGTATTGTGAAGGTAACAAAGGTGTTATAAGCAACTAGACTGGAATTACATGCAACAATGCAGATCAGAAATCAATCAGGCAAGGTCTCAGAATCCCAGGTTAGATACATGCTGACAGGTTCTCACAGGATCTGACTGGTTCTCACAAAACAGGAACTAAGAACTATCACCAGCGTTTTGGGAGTGCACTGTGGGATAATATAAATGGACTACACCCAATCACAGCCCAGAACTCGTGCCACCCGGCGCTAACAATTTAATCTTGAAAGAAAATTACAACCAAGCTTTCTTAAATTGTTTCCAAAAGATAGAAAAAAAATAAAATCAACTCAAAGAAACAAAAACGTTACATTAAAGACTATACACAGCGCTAACAATTTAATCTTGAAAGAAAATTACAACTAAGCTTTCTTAAATTGTTTCCAAAAGATAGAAAAAAAATAAAATCAACTCAAAGAAACAAAAACGTTACATTAAAGACTATACACAGCGCTAACAATTTAATCTTGAAAGAAAATTACAACCAAGCTTTCTTAAATTGTTTCCAAAAGATAGAAAAAAAATAAAATCAACTCAAAGAAACAAAAACGTTACATTAAAGACTATACACAGAAAATGATGTATTACTGTACCCATTAACAACTTAAAGTACATAAACCATAGACATCAGATTTACATTACTGTACAGTTTCCAGATCGTAGACTATTAATTGGTAAAATTAAAAACATATTAGGAGATAATTTTCAAGTGGGTCCCCGTGATTTCAACTGCCTAGGGGCCTCCACAGGGTTTAATCCGGCACTGTATGGGAGAAGTGCACAGCAATAGGGTGCTGCGGGCCCCACTATAGAGACTCTGCCACTAGATTCTAAAATACTCCAGGGGCTTCATAATACCCTGTATTGTGATTAACTCTAGTGTAATTGGTGGTGAGTCTGCTACCTCCAGGACGTTCTGCTGTTCAGCTCCTGAATGACCGATAATGTGCCTATATAACCAATGTTTCATAAGAATGCACACACTAATCTCTGCCCTGAAATAGTGTAAAGGTGATTTACATATAAGGCAGTTTCATATTTGTGACACTCAAATGGAAATATTTGACAATAGATATGAACAAACACCTTATATTTATCTTCTATCGCTCAGCAATTTCTGTCTGCTATCAACAGACTGTCAAAGGCAGACGCACTGATTGAGGGAGTGTTATTGTATACATACAGTTTTCAACACTGTATTCAGTTGAATTACATCAACTAAACACTGTTATTAAACAGTAACAATCAGAGCTAAACAGTGTATTGTGAATGATCAAAAGATATGAGCACTGCACATGAAAATTCAATGCAACTCATACTTGCCTACTCTCCCAGAATGGCCGGGAGGCTCCCGAAAATCGGTTGGCGCTCCCGGCCCCCCGGAAGAAAAGGCAAGTCTCCCGGACGAGTGCCCACCACCCGCAACCCACCCGCATCACCTACATAACCCCGGCGGAGCAGCTCAAAGTGCGCGGTCCGGGAGTCAGATGACGCGATTCGCGTCATCGTGGCCCCACCCCCTGCCTTGCAATGTAAATATTAATGGCATTGCTAGACAGGGGGTGGGGCCACGATGACGTGATCGTGCAGCCACGCCCCCAACCACGCCCCTAAGCATCATCAAGACGCATCTCCACCCCCCCACTGCTCCGACCTGGCTGCCTCCTTCCGGAGGGGGCAGCCAGATTGTCGGTAAGTATGATGCAACTGTCTCACTAGAAAACACATTAACCCTACAGACACTGGTAAGAAGACTTTTTCTGGATAACAACAATGAAGTCCCAGCGCTTCCCAGCCACCAAGCTTAACCAATTTTTATATAATTATAATTGTAATGCCGCTCCCAATTTAGCAGTACTGTCCTACCAATAGTATACAAGAAAAAATATATAATAAATATGATCAATAGATCAATTTATCAAGAGAGCGCATTAGCAATTTATTATATCAATAATTTGAATTGTAATTGTAATTTTTATGGAAATTTATTGATATAATAAATTGCTAATGCGCTCTCTTGATAAAACTATTATATCAGATTAATATCACCTTTGTTAACACACAGTATTATTAAAAAATATATACTATAAAAAATATAGAGATTGGCAGTATCAATCCATAAACACTTTACAAATGTAGCAGCATTTATTAAATGGTATTATCTTTTTTCTCTCACATAAAAGTATTAGCTTGCTGTCCGTTTGGTAATTTCAGAGACACTGTATTTAATTTGTGACAGTTCATTTGATACAGTTTCTTGTATGAATAAGAATTGGCAACAATTGCTTTTCCTCTGTGAAAATGCAGACACCACAGACTTCTGAAGAAGCCGCCGATTCCAAAAGGAAGCGGGGAGACGCGTCACGTGTCATTTGCCTACTTGTTGAACTTTTGCACCATCAGACCGGTATCCATTCACCGAGCTGTGCACGGTTACGGAGACGGTGTAACCGGAGGATCCTTCAGAGATGACTGCAGTATAAGGCTAATGCGCCAGCGGCCGGGAGGATCATCTTCAGCAGAACCGAGCAGGCTACCATAGTGGTGAGATTACCCCCAACTTTTAAATATCTCGCCAGATTTAATCAAATATACACGCTGAAGTGAAACCGTATAATCACAGCTAAAATAGCTGCTGCAAACGGTGTTACACTGCAAAATTACTTTTGAGCAGCTGATGTGGTTTCTATAGTGACATTAACTGGACACATTGGATACATTGTTATAAGTGAACTACATAAATCTGTGGTGTCTGCATTCTCAGGAAAGGCAATTGTTGCCAATTCTTATTCATACAAGAAACTGTATCAAATGAACTGTCACAAATTAAATACAGTGTCTCTGAAATTACCAAACGGACAGCAAGCTAATACTTTATTGTGAGAGAAAAAAGATAATACCATTTAATAAATGCTGCTACATTTGTAAAGTGTTTATGGATTGATACTGCCAATCTCTATATTTTTTATAATATATATTTTTTAATAATACTGTGTGTTAGCAAAGGTGATATTAATCTGATATAATAGTTTTCAAGAGTTGGATGTGGGGTAATTGATTTGAATATACCTCTGTGTAGAGGGATTAGATGGATTTTTTTTACCTATATCCAACTAAATTGATCTATTTTGCTTTTAATCATTTAATTGTGATACCGGCTGGTACAGTAGTTATATATGGATTCATTGATGGAAACTCTATGCAGATTTGTATTGTTTATACATTTTAAATAAATATAAAAAACAACAATTCCTGTTCGCTGTAATATCCTCTTCTTTTTTCTATTTTAAACATAATTTCAGGGTTGAGTAACCCCTGTATTACTGGCTGAACAGGAATTGGTTAGGACAAGTGTTTAATTAACTTGTGTGTGTATTTTATCATATATAACTTATTAAGACCAGTACACAGTGGGTATTCTACTTCAACAATTCTGAGGAGGTCTCTGAATACATTATCCAGTTACAAGTAATGGGAGGACATTAAGGGAGAGATATTTGTGCATTGGGGATTGTTAAACTACTATATACCCCAGATTCCATAAGATAACATTTAAGAGCACCTGTCCCCTACACATAGTAACATAGTAACATAGTATTTAAGGTTGAAAAAAGACAATTGTCCATCGAGTTCAACCTATTTGTGGTCTCCTATGCAGGATTATTTGGTCTAAAATTTTGACTGATGCTGATGTCTGCTGTTGCATTTTATCCCTCTTTTTATAGTAACTATAGTGCGTGACTATGCACCATAACCCTGGATATCCTTATCCATTAGGAATTTATCTAACCCATTCTTAAAGGTGTTGAGTGAGTCCGCCTTTAGAACTCCCTCAGGCAGGGAATTCCAAACACGTATTGTCCTTACCGTGAAAAAGCCTTTACGCCGTATTGTGCGGAATCTCCTCTCCTCTAACCTGAGTGAGTGTCCACGAGTCCTCTGTGTTGATCTAACAAAAAACAGGTCCTGCGCAAGATCTGTGTATTGTCCCCTTATATATTTGTAGATGTTGATCATGTCCCATCCTAGTCTCCTCTTTTCCAGTGTAAACATGCCTAGTCTTGCAATCCTTTCCTCGTATTCCAGTATCTCCATGCCCTTAAGTAGTTTGGTCGCCCGCCTCTGAACCTTTTCTAGCTCCAGGATATCCTTTTTGTAGTATGGTGCCAGAATAGTACACAGTATTCAAGGCGTGGCCTCACTAGTGATTTATATAACGGGAGTATAACACTCTCGTCCCTTGCATCAATTTCCCGTTTTATGCATGCTAATATCTTACTAGCCTTCTTTGCTGCAATCCTACTTTGGGTACTGCTGCTTAGTTTGCTATCTATGAAGACACCTAAGTCCTTTTCCAGTACAGAATCCCCTAATTTTACCCCATTTAGTATGTAGGTGTTATTTTTGTTCTTGTTACCGCAGTGCATTACCTTACACTTGTCTGTATTGAAGCACATTCTCCATTTCACTGCCCATGCTTCTAATTTAACTAAGTCATTCTGAAGCGACTCAGCATCCCCCTCCGCATTTATAACTTTACACAATTTGGTATCATCTGCAAAAATTTACATCATGCTCTCTAGACCTTCAGTTAGGTCGTTAATGAAAATATTGAACAATAGCGGTCCTAATACTGAGCCTTGTGGCACACCACTTAGCACTTCAGTCCAATTTGAAAAAGATCCATTAACCACAACGCACTGCTCCCTATTATCTAACCAATTTTTGTCCCAAGTGCATATTGTGCTTCCTAGCCCTATTTCTTGTAGCTGGATAGATAAGTCTCATGTGTGGTAAAGTGTCGAAAGCTTTGGCAAAGTCTAAAAAGATTACATCCACCTCTTTACCCTGATCAAGGTTTGTACTTACTATTTCATAAAAGCCAAGTTAGTTGGTTTGACAGGATTTGTCCTTCACAAATCCATGTTGATTCCTTTTAATTACTTTATTGACTTCAAGGAACTTCTGAATACTGGCCCTCATTCCGAGTCGTTCGCTCGTTCTTTTTTTTCGCATCGCAGTGAAAATCAGCTTAGAGCGCATGTGCAATGTTCGCACTGCGACTGCGCTAAGTAATTCTGCTATGAAGAAAGGATTTTTACTCACGGCTTTTTGTTCGCACCGGCGAACGTAGTGTGATTGACAGGAAATGGGTGTTACTGGGCGGAAACACGGCGTTTTATGGGCGTGTGGCTGAAAACGCTACCGTTTCCGGAAAAAACGCAGGAGTGGCCGGAGAAACGGGGGAGTGTCTGGGCGAACGCTGGGAGTGTTTGTGACGTCAAACCAGGAACGACAAGCACTGAACTGATCGCACAGGCAGAGTAAGTCTGGAGCTTCTCTAAAACTGCTAAGTTTTTTTTGTTCGCAATATTGCGTAAACTTCGTTCGCACTTTTAAGATGCTAAGATACACTCCCAGTAGGCGTAGACTAAGCGTGTGTAACTCTGCTAAATTCGCCTTGCGACCGATCAACTCGGAATGAGGGCCACTATCCCTTAGAATACCTTCCAATACTTTCCCCACTATAGATGTAAGACTAACTGGTCTATAATTACCTGGTTCAGCTTTACTTCCCTTTTTGAATATAGGCACTACTTCCGCTATACGCCAGTCTTTGGGAACCATACCTGATATAACTGAATCCTTAAAGATCAAAAATAGCGGTTTTGCAAGTTCAGAGTGAAGCTCCATTAGAACCCCTGGGTGAATTCCATCGGGACCTGGTGACTTATCTTTAAATGTTTTAATCGGTCACAGACTACCTCCTCGCTTAAATAAGTACCTAACAGTGGGATAGTCTCATTATTGAGATTGTGTGTTAGTCACTGAATTGGGACCTCTCTAGTAAATATTGTTGAAAAAAACTAATTTAGTGTGTCCGCTATGTCATTATCATTTTTGCTTAAGACTCCCAACTTGTCTTTTATAGGGCCTATACTCTCCTTCTTTAATATCTTGCTATTAATGTATTTAAATAATTTTTGGGGATTCGTTTTGCTTTCCTTTGCTACTAGTTTTTCAGTTTCTACTTTAGCCGCTCTTATTTCCTTTTTGCAAATTTTGTTACATTCCTTATAGTGCTGAAATGACTCTGCTTCCCCGTCAGATTTGTATTTTTTAATGCTCGCCTTTTCTTGCCCATAAGTTCCTTAATCTTTTTGTTAAGCCACATTGGTTTATGATTTTTATTTCTTTTTTTGCTGCTCATAGGAATACATTTGAGTGTATTTTTAGCTAGCAGGAATTTTAGTACCTCCCATTTCTCCGTAGTATTTTTTCCTAGAAACAAACCTTCCCATTCAATATCCTTGAAAAATACCCTCATCATTTCAAAGTTGGCTTTGCTAAAGTTTAGAATCCTTGATATGGATAAGTGAATACAAAATGGAAGCTGGATGTCAGTTTGTCTATTGCTTAAAAGAAACTGTTGTTTTAAATGTGATTTTTTATATGTTTGCAGAAACTTTGATTTTTAGCCAAAACAAGAAGTTAAGGCCAGCTGCGCAGTGTATCATAAGACTGCGGTTAGCTAGTGTTTTGCAAAATAAGGAATTGTATTTTGCAGAATAAAGATAATTAAAAGTAGGTGAAAGGTAAAATGTATTTTGATATTAAACAGTCATAATTACAAGATGTTGAGCTAATTAATTGGAAATTCCCCATAAGGGGAGTATATGAATTAATAATATATTCTGATAAATGAATTGTGATTGGTTTATGTACATGATTGGTCTGCAAATTTGATTTGATCATGTAACGCTGTAATGAAAAGTATATAAGATAAAATCAATGTGTCAATGTTCAGTTCATGATATTCTTTTATCGTGAGCCCTGTGAATTTCACAATGCAATAAATCTACCAAAGAGACTTCATTGTTCTTCAATTATTTAATACGGCTATAACATTCTGGAGGTTCCACCGAAATCAACCCAACATTGACACACAAAGAAGGAAGGTGGACTGGTGCCGGGGTACCTGGATCAATCATGGCCACAGGTAAGAGCTGTTATCTTACTTCTGCTCCATGTGTCCCTGCCTCGGTCCGCTGCCTTTGTGTGTTTAGAATTAATAGTCACCAGCGCTTTAAAAGAAAATGATAATAATAATAATAATAATAATAATAATAATAATACTCTGATTAAAAATGCATAAATAAATGAATATAAATTCAGGACGGTAGGTTTAAGTTTAAAAAGTATAGGATAAATTTAATGAAAAATAACATGAAATCACAGGTGCTTAAAAAACATGATTATGAATTAAAATGATCATATAAAAGAACACATCCACATATTTCCTCAACAGAGTCTACTTCATACCCCGGCTAGGACTTCCTCTGGAGTGATATCAATAAACTTGTTTGTTGGAGAATTATTATGGCAATGGAGTAAAGAATAGTCCCTTTTTAAGCATACCAATGCAGGCGTTTCAGGCGGATAGGGAAACCTCCAATTTTCTCCACAGATGAAAATGTCCAGGGAAATGCGGTCCAATTGGTGCCGTATGGGTAGTGATGATAATAAAATCCAGTAGTGTTTGAGGATGGTTTTAAGGATGTGTCCTGCAGTCTCTAACTCAACGCGTTTCGCTGGTGTTGACACCCAGCTTCTTCAGGAGAAGCTGGGTGTCAACACCAGCGAAACGCGTTGAGTTAGAGACTGCAGGACACATCCTTAAAACCATCCTCAAACACTACTGGATTTTATTATCATCACTACCCATACGGCACCAATTGGACCGCATTTCCCTGGACATTTTCATCTGTGGAGAAAATTGGAGGTTTCCCTATCCGCCTGAAACGCCTGCATTGGTATGCTTAAAAAGGGACTATTCTTTACTCCATTGCCATAATAATTCTCCAACAAACAAGTTTATTGATATCACTCCAGAGGAAGTCCTAGCCGGGGTATGAAGTAGACTCTGTTGAGGAAATATGTGGATGTGTTCTTTTATATGATCATTTTAATTCATAATCATGTTTTTTAAGCACCTGTGATTTCATGTTATTTTTCATTAAATTTATCCTATACTTTTTAAACTTAAACCTACCGTCCTGAATTTATATTCATTTATTTATGCATTTTTAATCAGAGTATTATTATTATTATTATTATTATCATTTTCTTTTAAAGCGCTGGTGACTATTAATTCTATTGCTTCTATATTCCTTTGGGGAATTACCACCCCCTACACCAGCAGCTCTCTGACAGCGCACTCTATCTTTTGTATACGCCTTTGTGTGTTTGTTAGGTTCCTGGTGCTCAGAACAAGGGAGATGTTCATGAAGTGAGTCCAGAGCACCAGGACGTAACGCTGGGAAAGGGGAATGGAAAGGGAATAGCCCCTGGCGCCCTAACTCTGTTGTCTCACCCGTGCTATCGGAAATCCCTTGCGAGACTATGGTTTCTTGAGCCCTTGGCAGCCACGTTTGAAGGGCGGATTATGTCTGCCCAACTCCGGTGCCCCCCGGTCTTAATGAGAGACAAAGGGAAATCCGAGGCAGAATGATAACAAGAGGACCTCTAACTAAGCAAACAAGCCAGGGGCTACAAGCTAACTAAAAACCTAAAGTATGTGCGGAGAAACCGCCAAAGGAAAAGAACAACAAAGGAAATGCTGATCACACGCCGACACAATACCTTTGTGTACTGGCGGTGACAGCATAAGCAGAACCGTCTGCAAAACACCAGGGACAGAAACAATAATGGAATACAGCGGCCTAGGCCAACGGACGCGGGAGAGCCGCTACTCACGGAACCGGTACGAATACTGGCAAACGGACAGGAACTTCTAATGCTGCCGACACCGACTCTCAGAACTGGAGGACAGGCAGAATCCCAAACGACAGACCGGTGGACACCAGGAAGCCAGAAGACTTGACCAGGGACAGGCAAAGCCACTGGACCTCAGGGCAGGAACGCCTCACCGCAGGACACGGGATCAGACACAGGAATCGACACAGGGACTGACACAGGAATCAACACAGGGACTGACACAGGAATCAACACAGGGACTGACAGGAACCAGCTCACACTTCAAGCAGACTGCAAACCAAGGAATATCACCAGCATCTGTGAATTGCAGTCAGCCAGCATATAACAGAGAGGCCTAATTAATAATCCCATGCAGCTGCCCTGTTGCATGATTCCAAACTGACAAGATGCAATTAGCAGCCAGGTGAGGCTGAACACATGGGAACAAGCTGCAATTACACAGACTCACCAGCGGCAGCAGACAAGAGTATTCTAAAACAGAGCAACAAGAAATCCTGGCATGCAAGACAACTTTATAAACATAAAATAGGAATGAACCACTACCTGTGGTTCATAACAGTATCCCCTCCTTAAGGGTGAGCTCCGAGCACCCCATGACACCCACGGGGAACATAAACAGAAGTATAACATGAAATACAGAACAAAACTGCAAAACAGGAATGAGGAAACACTACCCCCCCTTGAGGAGGGGTCAAAAGACCCCAAAATTCAGACTATCCAGAACAAGGGATACAAAAAAAAAAAAAAACCTGACACACTGGTCTAACAGACAAGAAAACAAAAAACAAGCTGTAGCAACAACTTGTAACAGTGACCTCCCCTTGATGGTGGCCACTGGACACAAGACAAGGAAAAAAAAAAAAAATCTCTCTTTTTTTTTTATCAAGGCAAGAGTCAAAATTATTTCTTTTTCTTCTTCTTCTTTTTAGAAAGCTCTTTAGGTCTGACCAAGGTAATTCCCCAAACATTGTCTGAACTGATGGTACCACCCAGCAAGGCTGCGTTCAAATCAGAGACAGGTCTCTTACCCTTGGGAACTGAACTTTCTGGTAAAGTACTATTATTAGAAGAAGAAGTCAAAAAAGCACATCCTGCAGTCAAAACAACGGGCTGGGACTCTTGTGTCGAGTTTACAGTATTTGGTGGACTCTCAGCAGACAAGACGGGTGACTTAGAGGAACCTGAACCAATTTCTTTGGAACCGTATCTTTTAACAATTGCATCACAGAATGCTAGGGGATCCTGAAGAATGGGATCTTCAGCTTTCATTAGGCTGGTCGCCCACTCAGAAGGCTCTCCTCTAAAAGAATAAATCAGATAGAGCCCAAGGTTTTCTGAAGTGATGCCCAGAAATGGTCTAGACAACATAATAGTGTAATAGTGTTTGAAAAGCGCCAGAAATTGGGCGAAGTCCCCATCAAAGGTTATGGATGTTGAGATATCAGAGTCAGGATCTGTTTCCTTCTCATCTGACTGACTGGAGTGCTTTGCTAGGACCTGGTCACTATTGACCTTACTCGAGGCTGAGACTCTTTGAACCCCACCCGGGGCAGTGACTTTCTGAACCCCACCCGGGGCAGTGACTTTCTGAACCCCACCCGGGGCAGTGACTTCCGGGAACCCCGCTGGGGCAGTGGCCTCCGGGAACCCCGCTGGGGCAGTGGCCTCCGAGAACCCCGCTGGGGCAGTGGCCTCCGAGAACCCCGCTGGGGCAGTGGCCTCCGGGAACCCCGCTGGGGCCAGCACCTCGGATTCTTTTACTGGGACCGGGCCGTTGGCCTCCCTGACTGGGATCGGGCCATCGGCCTCCCTCTCTGAGTCGATAATTATCGAAAGTTCTCCCGGGACTATGACTTCCGGGACTTTTGCTGAAGCAATAACGTTCAGATCCTCCACTAATGCTATGCTTCTTAAGTTCTTTCCTGGGGAAGCAACTTCTAGACCCTTCTTTGGGGCTGCGTCTCTCGAGACCCCACTTGGGGATATTACTTCAAAGATCCCTTCTGGGGTTTTGCTTCTCGAGTTCCCCTCAAGAACTATGGTTTTAGAGACCCTTTCTAGGGTTGCGCTTTTCAAGTCCCTACCTGGGGTAACAGCTTCTGAGACCCCTTCCGTTATGGACACCTGAACTATAATATTTGATGTCCCTCTATAAGCTAGGGCATTGGGTACCGCTCCAGCACTCTGGGCATTGGGTACCGCTCCAGCACTCTGGGCATCGGGTACCGCTCCAGCACTCTGGGCATCGGGTACCGCTCCAGCACTCTGGGCATCAGGTACCGCTCCAGCACTCTGGGCATCGGGCACCACTCCAGGACCCTGGGCTACGGGCACCACTCCAGGACCCTGGGCTACGGGCACCACTCCAGGACCCTGGGCTACGGGCACCACTCCAGGACCCTGGGCTACGGGCACCACTCCAGGACCCTGGGCTACGGGCACCACTCCAGGAACCTGGGCATCGGGCACCACTCCAGGAACCTGGGCATCGGGCACCACTCCAGGGACTTGCAACTCCGCTTCCACAGGAACCTCAAGAGAGGAGAGAAACATTCTCTTTTGATTCCTGAATCTATAATGGGGCTCCCTTGCCCAAGGACCCCAATTATAGGACAGAGAGTTTTTTTGTGTGGGTTGTGTGACAATTACCTCTGCCACAGTAGAGACAGGAGTAGGTCTTGTATCATGACTCAACTTGGCCAGAGGGCAAGACTCGTCACCACACTTTGGCTTGCGCAACTCACAGGTCTGCAGATAATGGCCTAAACCCCCACAATATAGGCATAAGTTTAAGTTTCTGCGACGCAGACGCTCCTCTTCTGAGAGCCTGGGCCGCAGAAAACTTTTAAACCTTTTCTCTTCAATTAAACCAGAGGATTCTCTTGTCACCATACTGTGAACAAGAGTCTCTTTAGAGATAGATGTACTCTCAACGACTTCTGGCAAAATGAGCAAGATTTTAGTCAGAAGGTTTTGCAGTTGCTTTAGGGATTGCTGCAAAACTTCTAGTCGCTCTGGTCTCAAAGCACTGAATACAGAGTTCAGGGCTGCGAGAGATGCCTGCAGGGCTTGCATAGTAGACATAGGAGGATTTAAAACTAGACAGGACAAGACAAGACAAGGCAAGACAAGGCAAGACTAAATTTTGCGAAACAAGACTTTTTTTTTTTTTTTAAACACCGGACTGGATTCTAAACACCGGACTGGATTCTAAACACCGGACTGCATTCTAAACACCGGACTGGATTCTAAACACCGGATTGGATTCTGCACACTGAATTCTAGACAAGACTGGATTCTAACACCGGACTGGATTCTAACACCGGACTGGATTCTAACACCGGACTGGATTCTAACACACTGAAATCTAGACAGGACTGGATTCTAGACTAGACACTGGACTGGGCCAAAAAAGAAAAAAAGTTTTATTTCTTTTTTGTGGTATGGCTGGTGATAATGTTAGGTTCCTGGTGCTCAGAACAAGGGAGATGTTCATGAAGTGAGTCCAGAGCACCAGGACGTAACGCTGGGAAAGGGGAATGGAAAGGGAATAGCCCCTGGCGCCCTAACTCTGTTGTCTCACCCGTGCTATCGGAAATCCCTTGCGAGACTATGGTTTCTTGAGCCCTTGGCAGCCACGTTTGAAGGGCGGATTATGTCTGCCCAACTCCGGTGCCCCCCGGTCTTAATGAGAGACAAAGGGAAATCCGAGGCAGAATGATAACAAGAGGACCTCTAACTAAGCAAACAGGCCAGGGGCTACAAGCTAACTAAAAACCTAAAGTATGTGCGGAGAAACCGCCAAAGGAAAAGAACAACAAAGGAAATGCTGATCACACGCCGACACAATACCTTTGTGTACCGGCGGTGACAGCATAAGCAGAACCGTCTGCAAAACACCAGGGACAGAAACAATAATGGAATACAGCGGCCTAGGCCAACGGACGCGGGAGAGCCGCTACTCACGGAACCGGTACGAATACTGGCAAACGGACAGGAACTTCTAATGCTGCCGACACCGACTCTCAGAACTGGAGGACAGGCAGAATCCCAAACGACAGACCGGTGGACACCAGGAAGCCAGAAGACTTGACCAGGGACAGGCAAAGCCACTGGACCTCAGGGCAGGAACGCCTCACCGCAGGACACGGGATCAGACACAGGAATCGACACAGGGACTGACACAGGAATCAACACAGGGACTGACACAGGAATCAACACAGGGACTGACAGGAACCAGCTCACACTTCAAGCAGACTGCAAACCAAGGAATATCACCAGCATCTGTGAATTGCAGTCAGCCAGCATATAACAGAGAGGCCTAATTAATAATCCCATGCAGCTGCCCTGTTGCATGATTCCAAACTGACAAGATGCAATTAGCAGCCAGGTGAGGCTGAACACATGGGAACAAGCTGCAATTACACAGACTCACCAGCGGCAGCAGACAAGAGTATTCTAAAACAGAGCAACAGGAAATCCTGGCATGCAAGACAACTTTATAAACATAAAATAGGAATGAACCACTACCTGTGGTTCATAACAGTGTTATTGTTGGTTTGTAACTCTTTGAAGTCTTTTTGGAGATTGTAAGTATGGAACCAAATTGAATTTATCTGCATTTTATTACCAGTTACAGTAATTTGTATAAAGTTTTAGGATTAAAATTTCTGTTATCATAGTTACAGATTACAATGGGATATTTTGTCTGCCATATCTTGCTAAGTTCAGAGTGAAGTCTGCAAGTGATTGTAAGTGTGATTGGCCGAGGCTTCACGCCGGCAGAGTCTGGACAGGGCCCAGGTAGGAGAGAGGCTCCGGTTAAACTCTCCTATGCTGGATAGTATCAGGGATACTCACCCACTGTGAAAAGCACCTTGTACACAAAAAGGCCAAGCTTAGCAAAGTGTGGAACACGTGTGCCTGTTCAGAGCCGTGGCACCTGACGAGGTGGTAAGGTTTCCTAAGTGGAGTAATATCTCTATTAACAAGGGGAGCGTCCCTGTTTACCATTGTATTGGACATTGAGGCTGGACTTTAAAATAAAGATTAGCCATTACAATGGGTCAAGAGATGTCCACACCGAAGGGCTCTTCTATGTTAAAGATCCCGCACGGCAGTCCAGCAAGTGTGATGTAATAGAGATATGGAAGTGTGGCTGTGAAATTTCTCAGGAAATGGCATACAAAACAACCTGAAATACCTGTGATAGGAACCTTTGATATGCAGAAATGAACAGACTTAAGGGGTAAAATGAAAAAAAGGGAAAAGTGGAAAGCTTACACACTATGGCTGGAGGCATCTAATGTAACCCCGCCACCAGCCTATGTTGCACAAATGTCCTGTCATGTAGATAATGGAGGAACGTTACAATTACAACCCAGGCATGCTCCCAGACGGGTAGTGCAGGCAATGCCAGTAAAGACACTAGAACAAGAAAGCCCAGACCCACTAGAACACATACTCCCAGCAATGATGGCACTGGCTGGTGCCCCAAGTGCCCCTCCAGTACAGGAAAAGAAAAAGGTAATAAGGGCTCTAGTAAACCCCAAGACTGGGAAGCATGACACTTACTTGGTGGGGAAAGATGGGATTTGGGTAGCGCAGATGGATTTGTTTGATGGGGATGGCAACTCTGCTGGAATTTACGTTTATGACCCCCTCAGTCAGACATACAAAGCTCAGTACAATAACATGGATGGTGAAACTGTCACACACACTTTATGCAAGAACAAGCAGGGAAATTTAGTTCCCTATGTAGACAAATTACCAGTAATGGGATCGCATTTTGCAGACATACACCCATCGAACATTGTGGCTTCTGGCACTCGTAGCACATCCACCCAGGGCAAACCACTTGTAACAATGCCTCTGAGAGTGGTAACTACAGATCGGGGTGCACAGTGGTCCATACATGTTCCTTGGTCAAAGGCTGAATTACACCAAATTTGCACAGAATTAGTAGATTATAGATCAAAGCCAGCAGAAGTCAAAACCAAACTCAAGCGCTTGTACAAAGTACATCAACTAACACATAGTGACATGGCACAATTATTTACTGCTTTGCTCACAACTAAAGAATACAAGAAGCTTGCAACGGACCTAGGGTGGGATAAACAGGGGTTTAAGCCTCCCGTAGACGTTGCTAGAGAAGAGCTGGACCAAGAGTGGAAACATTTAATGACAGCTTTTACAGAGCAGTTTCCTTGCCAGCCCAATTGGACAAAAATAATGATGATTAAACAAGGTCCTACGGAAACAGTTAGAGATTATTGGGGCAGATTTTAAACTGAGGTCCAAAATTATGGAGGTATTGAAGATATATTTAAGGAGGAAGTGCTTCAGCCCATGTTATCTGGAGCTCTTGTGAAAGGTCTTAAGCCTCAGGTAAAAACCCGTTTGACCATCAATGATCCTCTATGGTGCAAAAAGGGACCAGAAGATCTGGTCACTCTTGCGATATACCATGAGGACAATTTGGTGGTCAAGAAATTGAACACAGAAACCAAGCTCATGAACCTATAGGTCAAAGCTGCACAAGCCACCTGTGACCTAGCTAATAGACCAATTGATTATAGCATGGGTGCCAGGCGATCATCAGACAGATCGCAACTTACTTGTTACAATTGCCAGAGAAAAGGACACTTTGCAAGGGACTGCAGATGCCCTAAGAAACCAAGGCAGTCCCAGGCAAAGAAGGGCACCACAGAAAGTGATGAAGATTTACAATGACAGGATACTGCAGCTCCCGTGAAAACCATAACTGTAATACCTTGTAACTCTCAAAAACCTACTATTGATTTAAAAATTGGAGATTCTAAACATTCTTTCCTCATTGACACGGGTGCTGCACGATCCCTGATAGCGGACAAGGTCACTTTACCTACCACAAACAAAGTTGTACATGCAGTAGGTGTGGCAAACAAAGTAATCCCCTTAAGGGAGACACAAGATGTAAAAGTAACAGTTAAACCCTTAACAAGTGACCACTCCTTCTTGTTAGCAGCTGATGCCCCCACAAATTTATTGGGGAGGGATTTACTGTGTAAATTGGAATGCACAGTATTTTGCACTCCAGATGGGGTATACCTACAGGTACCAAATTCCAACAAAGACTTGGTCACCGATGCACTGCTCAGTGACCCTCCTTCTACAGAAAGGGTGGAACGGAATACCTTGGGTGTACTCCCCCCTGAAGTGTCTGAAATGTTATAAACAATTCCAGACCAGCTGTGGACCACGGGCTCCAACAATGTGGGGAAAATCCTAAATGCCCCACCAATAAGAGTCAAGCTCAAAGCAGGAGCAGTAATTCCCAGTAAACCACAATACCCCTTAAAGCCAGAAGCTGAACAGGGGGTGTTCCCAGTAATCCAAGAATTACTACAACAGGGGGTGTTGGTTAAAACCCAGAGCCAGGCCAATACGGCCATTTTCTCTGTGACAAAGAGTAATGGGCGTGGTTATCGCTTAGTTCAGGACCTGAGGGCAATTAATGCAATCGTTGAACCCTTGCACCCAGTGGTACCAAACCCAGCTACCATATTAATGCAAATCCCCGCAGACAGCACTTATTTTTCAGTGGTTGATCTGTGTTCAGCATTTTTCTCCATACCAATACATCCAGACAGTCAGTACCTTTTTGCATTTACCTATAGGGGTAACCAGTACACCTGGACAAGGATGGTGCAGGTATATTTCAATTCTCCTACAATATTTAGCCAATCCCTTGCGGGAAACCTCCAAAAACTCATCCTACCAGGTGGATCTACATTAATTCAGTATGTAGACGATTTGTTACTTTGTTCCCCAGATTTTAAAACATCACTTAAAGACACAGCTGAGCTTTTAAGGTTCCTTGCAACAAATGGACACAAGGTGTCCAAAGACAAATTGCAACTATGTCAAACAAAGGTGTCATATATAGGCCACTGTTTATCTAAAGGCCTCAGACACCTGTCCCCAGATAGGATTGCAGCCATCCAAAACATAAGGTTGCCCATCAACAAAAGCTAGCTAAGGGGTTTCCTAGGAATGGTGGGTTACTGTAGAAACTGGGTACTTAACTACTCACAGCTAACTGCACCCTTGTATGAGCTAACCAAGGCTTCTGTACCAGAGCCCCTCATACATACAGAACAAACAACTATGTCATTTCAACAATTTAAAGATAACCTGACAGTGGCCCCTGCTCTGGGGCTGCCTAACTATAAACAAGTATTTTCTCTCTTTTGTCATGAAAACCTAGGCCATGCCACAGGTGTCCTTACAGAGTTTCATGGGGAAAAGCAAAAACCTGTTGCTTATTACAGTGCCCAATTAGACCCAGTAGCACGTGGCCTACCTGTTTGCCTGCGAGCCATAGCAGCAGCTGCATTGCTGGTAGACAAGTCAGCAGACATTGTATTGGGCTGTGATCTAAAAGTTTATGTTCCCCATGCCGTAGCAGCCCTGCTTACCTGCCAAAAGACAAGACATGTCACTGCAGCACGCCTGACAAAGTGGGAATTGGCCCTCATTATGCCCACAAACATCACCCTCATTAAGTGCAATATTTTAAACCCTGCAACACTTTTACCGGTAAATGAAACTGATGGGTTTCAGAGAGAGGAATGGGGGGTAGGAGAACAACATGTCCCACATGATTGCTTAAAATATGTTAATGAACAATCCACCCCTAGGGTGGACCTGGAGGAAACACCACTCCAGAATCCTGATCTGGTTTACTATGTTGATGGTAGCTGCCACAGACAAACAGAAAAATGTGCTACTCAATCAGGATATGCTGTGGTGGATGACACACAAACTGTTTTTTCCTCCCCACTTCCACCACCACACTCAGCACAGTTGGCAAAGCTCAAAGCTTTAACTAAAGCATGTCAACTAGCTGATGGAAAAACTGTAAATATATATACAGACAGCAGGTACGCGTTTGGTGTTACACACGATTTTGGTAAACTGTGAAAACACAGAGACTTCCTAACAGCAACAGGCAATCCAATTGCACATGCGGAGGCAGTAAAAGAATTACTAGATGCTATACAACTGCCCTCACAGATAGCAGTTATTAAATGTCAAGCTCACATGACTGGCCATGATGAAGTTGCAAAAGAAGACAGAAGGGCAGATGCAGCAGCAAAAGTGGCAGCCCAACAAAAGGTTACAGTTGAAAATGTTTGTATGGTAACTGATGTATGTATACCAAGTGAACAAACATTAATTAATATGCAAAAGTGTGTAATTTACAAAAAAAGACCAAGTAGGAAGGTGCAAAGTGTACCCAAGACAACAAAGGCCTGTGGCACAGCTCTGAAGGTAAGCCTGTTGCCCCTAAATCACTCTTGCCAGCATTGGCACAGATGTCCCATGGACTGACCCATGCAGGTAAGACAGCCATGATAAGTCTAATCAAGACTTATTGGTATGCACCTGGCTTTGCGCCAGTGGCAACCAAGTACTGTGCTTCTTGCATCACCTGCTTGCAGAAGAATGCTGGAAGAGCAGTCAAAACAATGCCTTCACACATTCCCCAAACAACTGGTCCCTTCCAAATCCTACAAATTGATTACATTCAGCTTCCAAAGGTTAGAATGCTTCAGTATGTTTTGGTTTGTGTGAACACATTTAGCGGTTGGGTAGAGGGATATGCTGTGGCCAGTGCAACAGCAGCAATCACAGCAAAAAAATTGGTACAAAAATTTGTATGTAGGTATGGCATACCATATGTAATATCATCAGACCAAGGTACACACTTTACTGGACTAGTGTTCAAAAAGATGTGCCAGCTTCTTGGCATTAAACAACAGCTACACAACGCATACCATCCGCAATCTAGCGGCAATGTGGAACGCTATAACGGGACCATTAAAAATAAGCTGGCCAAAATATGTAAAAAGACCAGCTTGCAGTGGCCAGAAGCTTTGCCGTTAGTGTTGAACTCAATCAGAACAACACCAAGGGGGAGTTAGACATTTCTCCGTATGAAATACTGTTTGGAAAATTGCCCAATGTTACAATTGCACCCGCATATAAACTCAGTAAAACAAATGACTTAACTGTAAACTATCTTATTTCATTAAGCAACCAGCTAAAAAAAATCCAAGCTACTGTGACCAGCACACAACCAATCCCTGTGGAAGGTGCTTGTCATAATCTACAACCTGGTGATGAGGTGATGGTCAGAAATTTCCTGAAATCGGGCTCGCTAACAGACCAGTGGGAAGGACCTTACCAAGTCTTGTTAACAACCCCAACTGCTGTTAAAATTAAATAAAAAACTTTGTGGATCCACTCCACCCACTGCAAAAAAGTCATGCCTCCTGAGACAGCACATGTGGAAGATATTCTCCAAGACTCCTCTGCACTTCACCAGTAAAACCAGCAAGTGAGTGGTTCGGGCATAATAATCCCTTGAGCCACTTGCCAACGCAGTATCTCTGTGGAGGGTACATAACTCCTAAAAGAGTACTGTGAAGATCAAGGACAACAAAGACAATGCTAAACAGGATGATGCTGATAGGCCAAAGGCCAGACCGTGGACTATGGGGGTGCATTCTCTCATGGGCATGTCTGATTACAATCATACTCATTGTGCTTAAGTGTTGTATATACATTCCAGGGTCTGTTAACAATGTAACCAGTAAAACAGGTAATGTAACATTTTACAATGAAATGTTATTCAAGACACGTGTGTGTAGGGCCTTACAAAAAAATAATTATGGAGAAGAATTTACAGGTAATTCCATAATAGCAATGCACAGTAAAATTGCAAAGGCTCTCAACACAAGCAAATGTTGAATTTGTACCCACCTACCCATCAGTGTAAATGCAGGTATACCCCTCCTGGCTCATTACATAAGCACAACAGACATGATAGACAGAAATTGGTCCTGCCATAAGCGAAAAAATGGTAGTCGCATTTGTGCCAATAAGACACCTAAAGTACAGAATATAGTAGACTTTCCATATTTGAATGTTTCAAACAGAAGTCTGCTGCATTCACCTGCTCTACAAGTAACCGCAGCCACAGGGAGGCCTGAATTTTGTTTAAGTGTCAATTCAAAGCCAGGCAAGTACACGTTAAGTAAAAAGAAAATTACAGTCAGGGTAAAAAGACAAAACCTGGGATATACTAACTGTACTGGAGCCACATTTGTAGTTCAAAAGTCAAATAAGTGTACGCTGACAAACCTTGAACACTGTTGGCACTCAATAGATACAGATGGAGTACTAACACCTAATAACACCCTATACCAGTTACTGCATAATGGGTGTACTCTTGATAACAGCACGTGTAAAAATGTCAATGGCAATAACACTGGGTATTTTATAATATACATAGAAATCATTTACACCAAAATATTTGGAACGCCTCTGCCTAAGGGTATGTATTGGGTTTGTGGTAAATGGGCATATTCATGGATTCCTTTAGGTGCCAAAAAACAATGCATGCTCTCCTATGTAGTCCCCTTAGTAAGAGCCACTACTAAGCTGAATCAATACCCAAGGAATATCCCTGTAGAACATGATTTAGTGTCAAGTAACCTTACATATTTAAGACATCATAGCAAAAAAAAAGTAAAAAAAGGGGATGTATCTTTCAGATTTTCTGATGGTGAACGTACGGCTGGAACTTTGTTTCCTCTGTCCACTATCTATCTGGTGGAAAAGGCTGTGTCCCAAACCTTAACGGTACTAGATCAGATGGTAGGGGAATTGGTAGTTTCAATCAATCAGACAGTGGAAGAGCTGGCTCAAGTAAAAAAAGTGGCTTTTACAAAATAGAATGGCACTGGATCAGCTGTTGGCAGCAGAAGGGTGCATGTGTGCAGTAGTAGAACAAAAATGTTGTACTTATATTAAAAATCACAAAGCTGAAATAGGTGCTCATCTGAGCAAGGTGGGAGAGTTGCAGCAGAAAATAAAAAGGTTAGGTGCTAGTAAAGGTTGGGATCCACTTGGATGGCTAGGAGGAAGTATTGCAAAGCTATTCTCTGAAATATTGCAGTACATTGTGTTTGTTGCCCTGATTGTAGGAGTCATATATCTTACCATCAAGTGTGGACCAGTAATCTGTATACAATGTGGTAAAGAATTTAAAAGGTTGAAAGTGCACCATAAAATAACCATTGTGGTGGTAAATGATGAGGTTCCACTAAAACAGGTGACTCAGGGAACTAGTCAAGGGCAGCAGGAAAGACAGGTGGTATATGCTGACATAAGCAAGTCTTATAAAAGTTTACAACTCCAGGAAGCTAAGCCCATATACCAGGCTTTAGAGGAGGATCAGGCAAGTTGGGAAAGTACACAGCTTGTTAATTTTACTTATAAACTGGATAACAGGGTAAAAATTAATCAGGATGAGTATGTTAAACATAAAATACAAGCGAGTTTCACCTAACTGTGTCAAAACCCTTTTAGCCAACACTGGAAGGTTCCTATAAAAAAACAGGGATTCCCGTCCGGTGCGGTGAGCATTGGCGCCAGGCCCATCCCCGTGAACCTACCTTTTGCCTATGTTGTGCGTCTACCTAACCCTCATTAGAAATTGTAAAACTGAACCTTCTAATTTGTGTATTAGAATGCCAAGTATATTGGCAGAGAGAGGAATGATATGGATAAGTGAATACAAAATGGAAGCTGGATGTCAGTTTGTCTATTGCTTAAAAGAAACTGTTGTTTTAAATGTGATTTTTTTATATGTTTGCAGAAACTTTGATTTTTAGTCAAAACAAGAAGTTAAGGCCAGCTGCGCAGTGTATCATAAGACTGCGGTTAGCTAGTGTTTTGCAAAATAAGGAATTGTATTTTGCAGAATAAAGATAATTAAAAGTAGGTGAAAGGTAAAATGTATTTTGATATTAAACAGTCATAATCACAAGATGTTGAGCTAATTAATTGGAAATCCCCCATAAGGGGAGTATATGAATTAATAATATATTCTGATAAATGAATTGTGATTGGTTTATGTACATGATTGGTCTGCAAATTTGATTGGATCATGTAACGCTGTAATGACAAGTATATAAGATAAAATCAATGTGTCAATGTTCAGTTCATGATATTCTTTTATCGTGAGCCCTGTGAATTTCACAATGCAATAAATCTACCAAAGAGACTTCATTGTTCTTCAATTATTTAATACGGCTATAACAGTCCTAGTTGAGCCAGTATAGGACTGTTTATGAAAACTGATATTGAATGTGACCATATTGTGGACGCTGTTTCCTATGGGTTCCCCTACTATAATACCTGATACCAAATCCCCATTGTTTGTTAATACCAGGTCTAAGATTGCAGTGTACCTAGTAGGTTCCTCAATTAGTTGAACTAAGTAGTTATCATTTAGTGTGTTTAAAAACATAATACCCCTAGCAGTGTCACATGAATAGTTTTTCCAGTTTATCTCTGGATAGTTAAAATCTCCAATCACTACTATGTCACCTACTCCTGCTGCTCTTTCAATTTGCTTCAGTAACAATTCCTCATCAGATACATTAATACCAGGTGGCCTGTAGCATACACCCAATACTAACTTTTTTATTCCTTTATCCCCACATGCAATTTCTACCCATAACGTCTCGACAGTGTCTACAGTCACCTCCTGAATATCTTCCCATATATCAGGTTTTAAAAACGGCTTTACGTAAAGACACACCCCTCCACCCTTTTTATTTAGTCTGTCTCTCCTAAACAGCGTATAGCCCTCTAGATTGACTGTCCAATCATGAGATTCATCTCACTAAGTTTCAGTAATGCCTATAATATCATACTGTTTGCTTGCTGGAAGTTTTTCTAGTTCACCCTTTTTACCAGTAATGCTTCTAGCGTTCAACTACACACAACTAAGATAAGTATTTCCCCTTGCGTTAGGGACATCTTTCACCTTATGTAGCAACGATGACCTGTAATCGTCATTAGTTAGTGCTTTGGTAAAATCTCTTTTAGTACCCATGTTAGTAACCTTACCGGCTGCTCTTACCCTCCCCCCAACTTCTCCCCCATTTTGTTTACTACCGCCATCCCCACTATTCTCACTGCATGACCCGTAGTTTCTAGCTAAACCCTCCCCCCAGGCTCCTAGTTTCAAAATCTCCTCCAACCTTCTGACCATCCTTCCCCCCAGCACCGCCACTCCCTCCTCATTCAGGTGCAATCCATCACGACAAAAGAGATGGCACCTGACTGAGAAGTCCGCCCAGTGTTCCAGGAACACAAACCCCTCTTTCCTGCACCAATCCCTAAGCCACACATTTACCTCCCTAATCTCCCTCTGCCTCCCTTGACTAGCGCGTGGCATGGGTAATATTTCTGAGAATATTACCTTAGATGTTCTTGCCTTAAGTTTCTTGCCTAAGTCCCTATAATCTTTCTTAAGGACATCCCACCTTCCGCTAACTTTGTCATTGGTGCCAAAATGCACCAATACCGCTGGGTCTTTCCCAGCCCCTCCCAACAATCTATCGACCTGGTCTGTGATGTGCCCCCCCCCCAAGCACCCGGGAGGCAACAGACTGTACGGCGATCACGGTGTCGGTAGCAGATTGCCCTATCTGCCTTCCTGATGATAGAATCCCCTACCACCACAATCTGACTAGGTACCTCACTATCTTTTATCCCAACTGCGCCAGAGGGACTGCTGCCCTGGATGCTAGAGGGAGCAGTCCCCTCCGGCACCATCATTTCCTCACTATCATCCTCTGATTCCTCGTCCAGTCATGCAAATTTGTTCGGGTTTGATAGTTCGAACACCTTACGTATGGTGATGTTATTATCATACAATTTTCTTAGGGGCACTTGCTTCAGTTGAAGAATAAATATAATATACTGTAAATAATACAAATATCACCATATCAACTTACTTTGAGTAGGATCCTAGAATTAATGACAATACACCAAGATCAATTCATAATATTTATTTCCATTGGTCGTATTTAATGATACATCACGAATAGAGACATTTCGTACATATATATATATATATATATATATATATATATATATATATAATAAGGTATGTTTTATTTACTACTCAACAAAATATAATACATTTTACATATTTTGTTGTAAACCTCCCCAATATTGGTTCACATCATATCCCTTGTTTCCTCCCCATTAGGCAGCCTGTAGAAACATCCATCTAGGATTACCAGCATTCCTAAGAGGAACCACCAATAAAGCTCCTATCAGGAGCCAGTATAAGAGATTCAATTATTCTTATATCTAAGGCTATTTTTTAAACACATTTAATAATGTGTTTTTCATTCACAATTTTAGGTTGTGATCCTCCACATATAAATCTACTAATGGCAAATAAGCCTTTTTTTATATTCGGTAGGTACTTACCTTATCTATAATTCCTCATACCATACATATTCTTTGCTTCTCAAATTCCGGACATCAGTCCTTTTGAATTAAAACCTTTTCATTTTTCATCCATAGACAAGTTACCCCTGATGAAGTCGATAAGACGAAATGCGTTGGGTTTGTCATTCAGAAGTTTCCAACATAGTTTGTGAAGATACTCCCTCTCGAGCTCGCACCTTGTAAAAGGTGACAGAGTATCCAGCATTAATACTATACAAAAACGTACTGGTTATATTTTACTGACATTATTTAAAAAAAAAACACATTTTTATAAACATTACATGATGAACTTTGTGTAAAAATTCCATTTGTTCAAATGTATGCTATTAAATTTTTTTTTTACTAATTGGCCTTAGCCTCTTGTTTGGGTGACTATTTGGTGAGGGGTGTCTGCTACAGGTCCCAAGATACAAACTTTCTCCAGTATACAATTCACACCTATGGAAATAACACTGGTAGAACCATTGTAAATACGTTTTTATTTAGCGCACTTGGGAAATTGTTTTTTATCTTGTCTGTTATTGAGGTCTCTCCCGTTGTGCTGCTCCCAGCTTGGTGAAAGATAAGGATACTGTTGTGTTATATATATATATATATATATATATAATAGTTGTTAGGTCCACATAGGTCCACACTCACAACTCGAGAAGCACTTGCTGGGGTGCCATCCAATGAAGGAAACCTATTCGTGGTCACCAATCCAATCCAAATACAAGAAATGTGGGAGCACTCACCAGTCACCCCTCAAGGGAAGGTAAAAATACTTATCTCTTCCGATGTTGGGACTGTATTCCCCTCAAACATGCTGCTCTGCCTTCCTCATCTGCGCTGTTTCTTTCCATCTGTACTGCTCTTACCCCTTCCACATCTGTGCTGCTCTTTCCCCCTCATCCACACGGCGTCAGCCTTAATGATCGGAATTTCATCGCTTTTTGGAGTTTGAATGGAAGAGTTAAAACAGGTTTCTGAAATGCCAGATCATGTGTAAGCCTTAATGGGACATGTGAAATCGTAAGGTTTTATGTCTATGGAATTTCATAGCTTTTTTTCAATTTATTTCTTAAATTCAGAAATGTAAAAATTTCACTAAGAATAAACATTTGATTTTTTAAATGTTTAATGAAAATGTTCGAATAACATCACTGTTCTGTGCAAAATGCAAAAATAATTTTATTTACCAAACAGAATTGGATATACTTTTAACTTTGGTCAAAATACTTTGCTGCCTTTGCGGATGATGCAGGGAGGGGGTAGGCGGCAGCAGCCTGTGACTGAGGCTGGAGGCATGTGTGAAATGCATTGCGTGTACGCATGAGGTGCCGTGTGTGTACGTGTGTGTGTCAGGTGCCGTGCTTATATATATATATATATATATATGTGTGTGTCAGGTGCTGTGTGTATATATATATGTGTGTGTGTGTCAGGTGCTGTGTGTATATATATGTGTGTGTGTGCCAGGTGCTGCGTGTGTATATATATATATGTGTGTGTGTGTGTGTGTGTGTCAGGTGCTGCGTGTATATGTGTGTGTGTGTGTGTGTCAGGTGCTGCGTGTATATATATGTGTGTGTGTGTGTGTGTCAGGTGCTGCGTGTATATATGTGTGTGTGTGTCAGGTGCTGCGTGTATATATGTGTGTGCGTGTGTGTCAGGTGCTGCATGTATGTGTGTGTCAGGTGCTGCGTGTATATGTGTGTGTGTGTCAGGTGCTGCATGTATATATGTGTCTGTGTGTGTCAGGTGCTGCGTGTATATATGTGTGTGTGTGTGTGTGTGTCAGGTGCTGCGTGTGTATATGTGTGTGTGTGTGTGTCAGGTGCTGCGTGTATATGTGTGTGTGTGTGTCAGGTGTTGCGTGTATATATGTGTGTGTGTCAGGTGCTGCGTGTATATATGTGTGTGTGTCAGGTGCTGCGTGTATATATGTGTGTGTGTGTGTCAGGTGCTGCGTGTATATATGTGTGTGTGTCAGGTGCTGCGTGTATATATATGTGTGTGTGTCAGGTGCTGCATGTATATATGTGTGTGTGTCAGGTGCTGCGTGTATATATGTGTGTGTTTCAGGTGCTGCGTGTGTATATGTGTGTGTGTGTCAGGTGCTGCATGTATATATGTGTGTGTGTGTGTGTGTGTCAGGTGCTGCGTGTATATATGTGTGTGTGTGTCAGGTGCTGCGTGTATATATATATATATATGTGTGTGTGTGTGTGTCAGGTGCTGCGTGTATATATATGTGTGTGTGTGTGTGTCAGGTGTCGCGCGGGTACGTACACGTGTGTGTGTGTCAGGTGTCGCGCGGGTACGTACACGTGTGTGTGTCAGCTGTCGCGCGGGTACGTACACGTGTGTGTGTCAGGTGTCGCGCGGGTACGTACACGTGTGTGTGTCAGGTGTCGCGCGGGTACGTACACGTGTGTGTGTCAGGTGTCACGCGGGTACGTACACGTGTGTATGTCAGGTGTCGCGCGGGTACGTACACGTGTGTATGTCAGGTGTCGTGCGGGTACGTACACATGTGTGTGTCAGGTGTCGCGCGGGGGGTACGTACACGTGTGTGTCAGGTGTCGCGCGGGGGGTACGTACACATGTGTGTGTGTGTCAGGTGTCGCGCGGGTACGTACACGTGTGTGTGTCAGGTGTCGCGCGGGTATGTACACGTGTGTGTCAGGTGTCGCGCAGGTACGTACACGTGTGTGTGTTTCAGGTGTCGTTCGGGTACATACACGTGTGTGTCAGGTGTCGCGCGGGTACGTACACGTGTGTGTGTCAGGTGTCGCGCGTGTACGTACACGTGTTTGTGTCAGGTGTCGCGCGGGTACGTACACGTGTGTGTCAGGTGTCGCGCGGGTACGTACACGTGTGTGTCAGGTGTCGCGCGGGTACGTACACGTGTGTGTCGGGTGTCACGTGTGTACGTACACGTGTGTGTGTGTCAGGTGTCTTGCGTGTAAGTACACGGGAGTGTGTGTCAGGTGTCGCGCGTGTACGTACACGTGTGTGTCAGGTGTCGCGCGTGTACGTACACGTGTGTGTGTGTCAGGTGTCGCGCGTGTACGTACACGTGTGTGTGTGTGTCAGGTATCGCGCGTGTACGTACACGTGTGTGTGTGTCAGGTGTCGCGCGTGTACGTACACGTGTGTGTCAGGTGTCGCGCATATACGTACATGTGTGTGTGTGTGTGTGTCAGGTGTCGCGCATGTACGTGCACGTGTGTGTGTGTTTCAGGTGTCGCGCGTGTACGTACACGTGTGTGTTTCAGGTGTCACGCGTGTACGTACACGTGTGTGTGTCAGGTGTCGCGTGCGTACGTACACGTGTGTGTCAGATGTCGCGTATGTACATACACGCGTGCACATACAAGTGTCTGTCAGGTGTCGCGCGTACACGTGTCTGTCAGGTGTCGCGCGTACACGTGTGTGTCAGGTGCCGCGCGTACACGTGTGTGTCAGGTGCCGCGCGTACACGTGTGTGTCAGGTGCCGCGCGTACACGCGTGTGTCAGGTGTCGCGCGTACACGTGTGTGTCAGGTGTCGCGCGTGCACGTACACGTGTGTGTCAGGTGTCGCACGTAAACATGTGTGTCAGGTGTCGCGCGTACATGTGTTTGTCAGGTGTCGCGCGTGCACGTACATGTGTGTGTCAGGTGTCGCGTGTACACGTACACGTGTGTGTCAGGTGTCGCGCGTGCACGTACACGTGTGTGTCAGGTGTCGCGCGTGCATGTACACGTGTGTGTCAGGTATCGCGCGTGCACGTACACGTGTGTGTCAGGTGTCGCGCGTACACGTGTGTGTCAGGTGCTGCATGTGTATATTAGTGTGTCTGATGTTGTGCATGTGTGTATATGTGAGCCAGGTGCTGCCTTTGTGTGTCAGGTGTTGCATGTGTATATGAGTGTCAGGTGCTGCGTGTGTTAAATGCCGCTCCTCCCCCCAACACACACATACCGAGCTCTCTAGATCTGCTCTCACTCCTGAGGAGCGCTGTCTTCCACAGATGCTGGCAGGTTGTCTTTCCCCTGCCTGTCACCGGCTCTGCTGTAAGCATTCTTCGACGACTCCTGTCAGCATGCACTGCTTGTATGACTGCAGATCAGTGGTTCCCCTCACACCCCTATATATATATATATATATATATATAGTGGAAAGCAACACTCAGGGCACAGGGGACTGTACTGAAGGGGGCAACAAGCAAAGCGCAGGGGACTGGACGGGGGATCGACACTCAGGGCACAGGGGACTATACAGGGGGACGACACATGGGGCGCAGGGGACTATGCAGTGTGGAAATCCACATGGCGCATTTGACTATACAGGGGGGCAACACACAGGGCGCAGAAGACTGTATAGGGGGTGACACACAGGGTGCAGGGGACTGTTAGGGAGGGGTGACATGCAAGGTGCAGGACGCTGGGGACTTACGGGGTGGTGACACGCAGGTGCAGGGGACAGTACCGGGTGTAAGCGACACGCTGGGTGCAGGGGACTGTACAGTGAGGGCAACATGCAGGACGTAGGGTACTGTAAGTGGGGCAACATGCAGGACGTAGGGTACTGTAAGTGGGGTAACATGCAGGACGTAGGTTATTGTAAGTGGGGCAACATGCAGGACATAGGGTACTGTAAGTGAGGCAACATGCAGGACGTAGGGTACTGTAAGTGGGGCAACATGCAGGGCCAGGGGACTGTACAGGGGGTAGCGGCAACAGACAGGGTGCAGGGGACTGTATGGGTGGGGGGGGGCAACATACACGGGAATGTACAGGGGTAGAGTGACATGCAGGATCCAGGGGACTGTACAGGGGTGTGTGTGACTTGAAGGGCGCACGGGACAGTAACAGGTAAAGCAACACGCAGGGGACTGTACTGAAGGGGGGGCGACATGCAGGGCGCAGGGGATTGTACATGCAGGGTGCAGGGGACTATACGGGGGAGGTGACATGCAGAGCACAGGGAACTGCAATGAAAGGGGGACTGTACGGGGGAGTGGCATGCAGGGCGCAGGGGACTGTACAGGGGGGGTGACATGCAGGTGCAGGGGACAGTACAGGAGGAAAGGAACATGCAGTGTGCAGGGGACTGTACTGAAGGGGTCGACACAGAGCGCAAGGGACTGTATTGAAGGGGTTGACACGCAGGGTGCTGACTGTACAGGGGTGGGCAACATGAAGGGCGCAGGGGACTGTACGGTGGGGGTGACACACATAGGGCGCAGGGGACTGTACCAGGGGAAAGGGATATGCAGGGCACAGGACTGGGTGAAAGCGACATGCAGGGGACTGTACGGGGGCGACAGGCTGGGTACAGGGTACTGTGTGGGTGGGGGGACAACACGCAGGGTAGAGTGACATTCAGGACACAGAGGACTGTACATGTATGGGGGGGTGGCACACAGGGAACAGTGCCGGGGAAAACCAACGCGCAGGGCACAGGACATGGAGAAAGCAACACGCAGGGTGCAGAGGACTGTACTGAAAAGGGGGCCACGCTGGCTGCAGGGAACTGTGTAGGGGGAGACGACACACATGGAGCAGGGGACTGTATGGGGAGCGACACCTAGGGTGCAAGGAACTGTATGGGGGAAACACAAGACGCAGGGGTAGTCAACACGCAGAGGGCTGTATGGCGGGGCAACACACAGGGACTGTACAAAGGAGCGTAACGCAGGGCGCAGGGGACTTTATGTGGGTAGCGACACGCAAGGAGCAGGGGATTGTACAGAGGGCGACACACAGGGAGCAGGGGACTTAATGGTGGCGACATGCAGGGGACTGTACGGGGGGGGGGTGACATGCAGGGCGCAGGGGACAGTACTGGAGGAAAGTGACATGCAGGGCGCAGAGGTCAGTACCGGGGGAAAGGGACACACAGGGCGAAGAGGGCGACATGTAGGACACAGGGGACTGTACTGAAGGGGGCGAAACACAGAGCACAGGGGACCGTACAGGAGGGTGCAGGGGACTGTGCGGGGGGGGTGTGACACGCAGGTTGCATGGGACTGTACTGGGGGGGTGACACGCAGGGGATTGTACGGGACAACATGCAGGGCATAAGGAACTGTATGGGGAGGCGACACACAGGGCACTTTATGGGTGGGGGAGACGCGCAGGAGACTACCATGGTGAGCGACATGCAGGAGACTGTTTGGGGGGGCCATACACATGGGGGAGGGGGCGATACACACGGTGCAGGGGACTGTACAGGGGGGCGACTTGTAACAATCTGGGCAGCACTCATCTGGTGAGAAGGAGCAGAAACAGGCATGGAGGAGTACACCGATGGTCATTCCCTCTTTAGAGTGATCCCAGGCGTGCCCTGTCACCGGCTCTGCTGTAAGTGTTCTTCGACGACTCCTGTCAGCATGCACTGCTTGTATGACTGCACATCAGTGGTTCTCCTCACACCCCTATATAAATTTTTTTATATATATATATATATATATATATATATAGAGTTAGTGGAAAGCAACAATCAGGGCACAGGGGACTGTACTGAAGGGGGCAACATGCAAGGGTCAGAGGACTGGACGGGGGCGGCACAGGACTGTACGGGGGATCGACACTCAGGGCACAGGAGACTATACAGTGGGGAAATGCACAGGGCGCATGGGACTATACAGGGGGGCAACACACAGGGCACAGAAGACTGTATAAGGGGCGACACACAGGGTGCAGGGGACTGTTAGGGAGGGGTGACACGCAAGGTGCAGGATGCTGGGGACTGTACGGGGTGGTGACACGCAAGTGCAGGGGACAGTACCGGGTGTAAGCGACACGCTGGGTGCAGGGGATTGCACAGTGAGGGCAACATGCAGGACGTAGATTCTTGTCACACTGCAGTGCCAGGCGGTGGGAAGGACACAGCGGGAGGAGGGGGGGGTGGCCGGACACACAGCGGGAGGAGGGAGGAGTGGCCGGACACACAGTGAGGGGGGGGGTGGCCGGACACACAACGGGAGAGGAGGGGAGGGGGGGGGAGAGGGGCCGGACACACAACGGAAGAGGAGGGGAGGCGGACACACAGCAGGGAGGGTGGCTGGACACACAATGGGAGGGGAGGGGAGGGTGGCCAGACACACGGCAGGGAGGGGAGGGGGGGTGGCCGGACACAGCGGAAGGAGGGGGGTGGCCGGACACAGCGGGAGGAGGAGGGTGGTGGCCGAACACACAGCGGGAGGAGTGACCGGACACACAGCGGGGGGGGGGGGGCAAGATGGCGGGCGGCGTCCACAGCAGGGGACATAGACGGTACTGCGGGAGCTCCCAGTCGAGCCGTGAGGAGAGGAACGGAGCCCGGCGGTCAGCGGCTGTCCGAGACGCCTCCTACTCCCAGCCGCACCCCGTCAAGAGCGAGATGAGGGAGGAGGGATGGGGGGGGTGACAGGACACACAGCGGCAGGGGTGTGTGGCCGGACACACAATGGTAGAGGAGGGGAGGGTGGCTGGACACACAGCAGGGAGAGGGCTTTGCCAGACACAGCGGGAGGAGGGGGGGTGGCCGGACACAGCAGGAGGAGGGGGGAGTGGCCGGACACACAGCAGGGGGCGGGGCCGGGTGGCCGGACACACAGCAGGGAGAGGGGGGCGGACACACAGCAGGGAGGAGGGGGGGGTGGCCGGACACACAGCAGGGAGGAGGGGGGTGGCCGGACACACAGCAGGGAGGAGGGGGGTGGCCAGACACACAGCAGGGAGGAGGGGGGTGGCTGGACACACAGCAGGGGAGGAGAGAGTGGCCGGACACACAGCAGGGAGGGGGGGGGGGGTGGCCGGAAACACAGCAGGGGAGGGGGTGTGGGTGGCCGGGCACAGCAGGGGAGGGGGGGCGGACACAGCAGGGAAGGGAGGGGGTGTGTGGCCGGACACACAGCAGGGAGGAGGGGGTGGCCGGACATACAGCAGGGAGGGGGGGTGACTGGACACACAGCAGGGAGGAGAGGGGGTGGCCGGACACACAGCAGGGAGGAGGGGTGGTGGCCCGACACACAGCACGGAGGAGGGGGGGTGGCCGGACACACAGCAGGGAGGAGGGAGGGTGGCCGAACACACAGCAGGTAGGAGGGAGGGTGGCCGGACACACAGAAGGTAGGAGGGGGGTGGCCGGACACACAGCAGGGGAGGGGAGGGTGGCCGGACACACAGCAGGGAGGGGGAAGGGGTGGCCGGACACACAGCAGGGGAGGGGGGGGTGGCCGGACACAGCAGGGAGGAGGGGGGGTGGCCGGACACACAGCAGGGAGGGAGGAGGGAGGGGGTGGCCGGACACACAGCAGGGAGGGAGGAGGGAGGGGGTGGCCGGACACAGCGGGAGGAGGGGGGGTGGCCGGACACACAGCAGGGGAGGGGAGGGTGGCCGGACACACAGCAGGGAAAGGGGGGGCGGACACAAAGCAGGGAGGAGTGGGGGGGGTGGCTGGACACACAGCAGGGAGGAGGGGGGGTGGCCAGACACACAGCAGGGAGGAGGGGGGGGTCGGACACACAGCAGGGAGGAGGGGGGGGTTGACGGACACACAGCAGGGGATGGGAGAGTGGCTGGACACACAGCAGGGAGGGGGGGTGGCCGGACACACAGCAGGGGAAGGGGGGTGGGTGGCCGGACACAGCAGGGGAGGGGGGGCGGACACAGCAGGGAAGGGAGGGGGGTGACTGGACACACAGCAGGGAGGAGGGGGGGTGGCCGGACACACAGCAGGGAGGAGGGGAGGTGGCCGGACACACAGCAGGGAGGAGGGAGGGTGGCCGGACACACAGCAGGGAGGAGGGAGGGTGGCCGGACACACAGCAGGGAGGATGGGGGGGTGGCCAGACACACAGCAGGGGAGGGGAGGGTGGCTGGACACACAGCAGGGAGGGGGAAGGGGTGGCCGGACACACAGCAGGGGAGGGGGGGGTGGCCGGACACAGCGGGAGGAGGAGGGGGGGTGGCTGGACACACAGCAGGGGAGGGGTGGGTGGCCGGACACACAGCAGGGAGGGGGGGGTGGCCGTACACACAGCAGGGTGGGGGTGGCCGGACACACAGCAGGGTGGGGGGGTGGCCGGACACACAGCAGGGGGGTGGCCAGACACACAGCAGGGAGGAGGGGGTGGCCGGACACACAGCTTGGAGGAGGGGGATGTCCGGACACACAGCAGGGAGGAGGGGGTGGCCGGACACACAGCAGGGAGGAGGGGGGGTGGCCGGCCACACAGCAGGGAGGGGTGGTGGCCGGACACACACAGCAGGGAGGGGGGGTGGCCGGACACACACAGCAGGGAGGGGGGGTGGCCGTACATACATCAGGGAGGGGGGGTGGCTGGACACACAGCAGGGAGGAGGGGGTGGCCGGACACACAGCAGGGAGGAGGGGTGGTGGCCGGACACACAGCAGGGGAGGGGAGGAGCGAGATGAGGGAGGAGGGATGGGGAGAGTGACAGGACACAAAGCGGCAGGGGTGTTCGGCCGGAAACACAATGGTAGAGGAGGGGAGGGTGGTTGGACACACAGCAGGGAGGGGGGGTGGCCGGACACAGCGGGAGTAGGGGGGGGTGGCCGGACACAGCAGCAGGAGGGGGGGAGTTGCCGGACACACAGCAGGTGGGGAGCGGGGGCGGACACAGCAGGGGAGGAGGGGTGGCCGGACACACAGCAGGGAGGGGGGGGGCGGACACACAGCAGGGAGGAGGGGGGGTGGCCGGACACACAGCAGGGAGGAGAGGGGGTTGCCGGACACAAAGCAGGGAGGAGGGGGGTGGCCGGACACACAGCAGGGAGGAGGGGGGGTGGCCGGACACACAGCAGGGGGGTGGCCGGACACACAGCAGGGGGGGTGGGGTGGCCGGACACAGCAGGGGAGAGGGGGGCAGACAGCAGGGAAGGGAGGGGGGCGGGGCACACAGCAGGGAGGAGGGGGTGGCCGGACATACAGCAGGGAGGGGGGGTGACTGGACACACAGCAGGGAGGAGGGGGGGTGGCCGGACACACAGCAGGGAGGAGGGGGGGTGGCCCGACACACAGCACGGAGGAGGGGGGTGGCCGGACACACAGCAGGGAGGAGGGAGGGTGGCCGGACACACAGCAGGGAGGAGGGGGGTGGCCGGACACACAGCAGGGGAGGGGAGGGTGGCCAGACACACAGCAGGGAGGGGGAAGGGGTGGCCGGACACACAGCAGGGGAGGGGG
The DNA here is from genome assembly GCF_028390025.1 of Pseudophryne corroboree. Classification (NCBI taxonomy): domain Eukaryota; kingdom Metazoa; phylum Chordata; class Amphibia; order Anura; family Myobatrachidae; genus Pseudophryne; species Pseudophryne corroboree. The sequence continues at coordinate 465,473,167 of NC_086445.1, forward strand.
GGTGGCCGGACACAGCAGGGAGGAGGGGGGGTGGCCGGACTCTCAGCAGGGGGGGAGGGGGTGGCCGGACACAGCGGGAGGAGGGGGGGGTGGCCGGATACACAGCAGGGGAGGGGTGGGTAGCCGGACACACAGCAGGGAGGGGGGGCGGACACACAGTAGGGAGGAGGGGGGGTGGCCGGACACACAGCAGGGAAGAGGGGGGTTGCCGGACACACAGCAGGGAGGAGGGGGGGTGGCTGGACACACAGCAGGGAGGAGGGGGGGTGGCCGGACACACAGCAGGTGGGGTGGCCAGACACACAGCAGGGGGGGGGGGGGTGGCCGGACACAACAGGGGACGGGGGGGCGGACACAGCAGGGAAGGGAGGGGGGTGGGTGGCCGGATACACAGCAGGGAGGAGGGGGTGGCCGGACACACAGCAGGGAGGGGGGGTGACTGGACACACATCAGGGAGGGGGGGTGACTGGACACACAGCAGGGAGGAGGGGGGGTGGCCGGACACACAGCACGGAGGAGGGGGGGTGGCCGGACACACAGCAGGGAGGAGGGAGGGTGGCCGGACACACAGCAGGGAGGAGGAAGGGTGGCCGGACACACAGCAGGGAGGAGGGGGGTGACCGGACACACAGCAGGGGAGGGGAGGGTTGCCGGACACACAGCAGGGAGGGGGAAGGGGTGGCCGGACACACAGCAGGGGAGGGGGTGGTGGTGGCCGGACACAGCAGGGAGGAGGGGGGGTGGCCGGACACTGCGGGAGGAGGGGGGGGTGGCCGGACACACAGCAGGGAGGGGAGGGTGGCCGGACACACAGCAGGGGAGGGGGGGTGGGTGGCCGGACACAGCAGGGGAGGGGGGGCGGACACAGCAGGGAAGGGAGGGGGGGGTGGCCGGACACACAGCAGGGAGGAGGGGGTGGCCGGACATACAGCAGGGAGGGGGGGTGACCGGACACACAGCAGGGAGGAGGGGGGGTTGCTGGACACACAGCAGGGAGGAGGCAGGGTGGCCCGACACACAGCACGGAGGAGGGGGGGGTGGCCGGACACACAGCAGGGAGGAGGGAGGGTGGCCGGACACACAGCAGGGAGGAGGGAGGGTGGCCGGACACACAGCAGGGAGGAGGGAGGGTGGCCGGACACACAGCAGGGAGGAGGGGGGTGACCGGACACACAGCAGGGGAGGGGAGGGGAGGGTTGCCGGACACACAGCAGGGAGGGGGAAGGGGTGGCCGGACACACAGCAGGGGAGGGGGTGGTGGTGGCCGGACACAGCAGGGAGGAGATGGGGGTGGCCGGACACACAGCAGGGAGGGGAGGGGGTGGCCGGACACAGCGGGAGGAGGGAGGGTGGCCGGACACACAGCAGGGAGGGGAGGGTGGTTGGACATACAGCAGGGGAGGGGGGGTGGCCGGACACACAGCAGGGAGGGGGGGTGGCCGGACACACAGCAGGGAGGAGGGGGGGGGTGGCCGGACCTACAGCAGGGGAGGGGAGGGTGGCCGGACACACAGCAGGGAGGGGGGGTGGCCGGACACACAGCAGGGGAGGGGAGGGTGGCCGGACACACAGCAGGGGAGGGGTGGGTAGCCGGACACACAGCAGGGAGGGGGGGCGGACACACAGCAGGGAGGAGGGGGAGGTGGCCGGACACACAGCAGGGAAGAGGGGGGTTGCCGGACACACAGCAGGGAGGAGGGGGGGTGGCTGGACACACAGCAGGGAGGAGGGGGGGTGGCCGGACACACAGCAGGGGGGGGTGGCCAGACACACAGCAGGGGAGGGGGGGTGGGTGGCCGGACACAACAGGGGACGGGGGGGCGGACACAGCAGGGAAGGGAGGGGGTGGGTGGCCGGATACACAGCAGGGAGGAGGGGGTGGCCGGACACACAGCAGGGAGGGGGGGTGACTGGACACACATCAGGGAGGGTGGGTGACTGGACACACAGCAGGGAGGAGGGGGGGGTGGCCGGACACACAGCAGGGAGGAGGGGGGGTGGCCCGACACACAGCACGGAGGAGGGGGGGTGGCCGGACACACAGCAGGGAGGAGGGAGGGTGGCCGGACACACAGCAGGGAGGAGGGAGGGTGGCCGGACACACAGCAGGGAGGAGGGGGGTGACCGGACACACAGCAGGGGAGGGGAGGGTTGCCGGACACACAGCAGGGAGGGGGAAGGGGTGGCCGGACACACAGCAGGGGAGGGGGTGGTGGTGGCCGGACACAGCAGGGAGGAGGGGGGGGGTGGCCGGACACAGCGGGAGGAGGGGGGGGTGGCCGGACACACAGCAGGGAGGGGAGGGTGGCCGGACACACAGCAGGGGAGGGGGGGTGGGTGGCCGGACACACAGCAGGGGAGGGGGGGCGGACACAGCAGGGAAGGGAGGGGGGGGTGGCCGGACACACAGCAGGGAGGAGGGGGTGGCCGGACATACAGCAGGGAGGGGGGGTGACCGGACACACAGCAGGGAGGAGGGGGGGTGGCCGGACACACAGCAGGGAGGAGGGAGGGTGGCCCGACACACAGCACGGAGGAGGGGGGGTGGCCGGACACACAGCAGGGAGGAGGGAGGGTGGCCGGACACACAGCAGGGAGGAGGGAGGGTGGCCGGACACACAGCAGGGAGGAGGGAGGGTGGCCGGACACACAGCAGGGAGGAGGGGGGTGACCGGACACACAGCAGGGGAGGGGAGGGTTGCCGGACACACAGCAGGGAGGGGGAAGGGGTGGCCGGACACACAGCAGGGGAGGGGGGTGGCGGTGGCCGGACACAGCAGGGAGGAGATGGGGGTGGCCGGACACACAGCAGGGAGGGGAGGGGGTGTCCGGACACAGCGGGAGGAGGGAGGGTGGCCGGACACACAGCAGGGAGGGGAGGGTGGTTGGACATACAGCAGGGGAGGGGGGGTGGCCGGACACACAGCAGGGAGGGGGGGTGGCCGGACACACAGCAGGGAGGAGGGGGGGGTGGCCGGACCTACAGCAGGGGAGGGGAGGGTGGCCGGACACACAGCAGGGAGGGGGGGTGGCCGGACACACAGCAGGGGAGGGGGGGTGACTGGACACACATCAGGGAGGGGGGGTGACTGGACACACAGCAGGGAGGAGGGGGGGTGGCCGGACACACAGCAGGGAGGAGGGGGGGTGGCCCGACACACAGCACGGAGGAGGGGGGGTGGCCGGACACACAGCAGGGAGGAGGGAGGGTGGCCGGACACACAGCAGGGAGGAGGGAGGGTGGCCGGACACACAGCAGGGAGGAGGGGGGTGACCGGACACACAGCAGGGGAGGGGAGGGTTGCCGGACACACAGCAGGGAGGGGGAAGGGGTGGCCGGACACACAGCAGGGGAGGGGGTGGTGGTGGCCGGACACAGCAGGGAGGAGGGGGGGGTGGCCGGACACAGCGGGAGGAGGGGGGGGTGGCCGGACACACAGCAGGGAGGGGAGGGTGGCCGGACACACAGCAGGGGAGGGGGGGTGGGTGGCCGGACACACAGCAGGGGAGGGGGGGCGGACACAGCAGGGAAGGGAGGGGGGGGTGGCCGGACACACAGCAGGGAGGAGGGGGTGGCCGGACATACAGCAGGGAGGGGGGGTGACTGGACACACAGCAGGGAGGAGGGGGGGTGGCCGGACACACAGCAGGGAGGAGGGAGGGTGGCCCGACACACAGCACGGAGGAGGGGGGGTGGCCGGACACACAGCAGGGAGGAGGGAGGGTGGCCGGACACACAGCAGGGAGGAGGGAGGGTGGCCGGACACACAGCAGGGAGGAGGGAGGGTGGCCGGACACACAGCAGGGAGGAGGGGGGTGACCGGACACACAGCAGGGGAGGGGAGGGTTGCCGGACACACAGCAGGGAGGGGGAAGGGGTGGCCGGACACACAGCAGGGGAGGGGGTGGCGGTGGCCGGACACAGCAGGGAGGAGATGGGGGTGGCCGGACACACAGCAGGGAGGGGAGGGGGTGGCCGGACACAGCGGGAGGAGGGAGGGTGGCCGGACACACAGCAGGGAGGGGAGGGTGGTTGGACATACAGCAGGGGAGGGGGGGTGGCCGGACACACAGCAGGGAGGGGGGGTTGCCGGACACACAGCAGGGAGGAGGGGGGGGTGGCCGGACCTACAGCAGGGGAGGGGAGGGTGGCCGGACACACAGCAGGGAGGGGGGGTGGCCGGACACACAGCAGGGGAGGGGAGGGTGGCCGGACACTCAGCAGGGAGGGGGGGTGGCTGGACACACAGCAGGGAGGGGGAGGGGCGGACACACAGCAGGGAGAAGGGGGGGTGGCCGGACACACAGCAGGGAGGAGGGGGGGTGGCCGGACACATAGCAGGGAGGAGGAGGGGTGGCCGGACACATAGCAGGAAGGAGGGGGGTGGCCGGACACACAGCAGGGGAGGGGAGGTTGGCCGGACACATAGCAGGGAGGGGGGGGGGTGGCTGGACGCACAGCAGGGAGGGGAGGGTGACCGGACACACGGCAGGGAGGGGAGGGGGTGGCCGGACACAGCGGAAGGAGGGGGGTGGCCGAACACACAGCAGGGGAGGGGAGGGTGGCCGGAAACACGGCAGGGAGGGGGGGGTGGCCGGACACACAGCAGGGAGGGGGGGGTGGCCGGACACCGCAGGGAGGAGGGGGGTGGCCGGACACAGCAGGAGGAGGGGGGTGGCCGGACACACAGCAGGGAGGAGGGGTGTGGCCGGACACACAGCAGGGAGGAGGGGGTGTGGCCGGACACACAGCAGGGAGGAGGGGGGGTGGCCGGACACACAGCAGAGGACGGGAGGGTGGCCGGACACAGAGCAGGGAGGGGGGGTGGCCGGACACACAGCAGGGAGGGGGGGGGGTGGCCGGACACACAGCAGGGAGGAGGGGGTGGCCGGACACACAGCAGGGAGGGGGGTTGGCGGACACACAGCAGGGAGGGGGGGTGGCCCGACACACAGCAGGGAGGGGGGGGTGGCCGGACACACAGCAGGGAGGGGTGGCCGGACACACAGCAGGGAGGGAGGGGTGGGTGGCCGGACACACAGCAGGGAGGAGGGGGGGTGGCCAGACACACAGCAGGGAGGAGGGGGGGTGGCCGGACACACAGCAGGGAGGAGGAGGAGGAGGAGGGGGGGTGGCCGGACACAGCAGGAGGAGGTAACCACAGCCAGTCAGGTATACTTTGTGAGCACCCTGCCGTACCCGGTCTTTCACTGCCGAGCTCACTGACACTCTGGGTTTCAGGAGGTGAGTCTGGGTGTCTGTCTGCGGTTGTCCGCTGCAGTAGGAGCACAGGTGTGGCGCTCAGCGGGAGCAGGAGCTGCGGCGAAGATAGCAGCAGCCGTGGTGATAGGGCTCCAGTCTCCACGCTGCAGCGGCTGTCCAGACAGGCTGCAGTCAGGACCTGACCGCAGCCTGTCTGGACTGCCGCTGCAGCGTGGACCGGCAATCCCAGCACACCGGAGTCCAGGAGAGTGAGACTGGGGGTGTAGCAGGGGTGAAGGGCCACTCAGGGGAGGAAAATCGAGATGCTGGAACCTTTATCTCCTCTTGCCGACTCTCCGGTAAGGGGACCCGGCTTCCTCGGTGGCACGGCTCCGGCGATCTCCTCCCGCTGCGCTGCAGTAAGGGGACCCGGCTTCCTCCTTCGCTCGGCACCGGCGATCTCCTCCCGCTGACGATCCAGTAAGCTTCCTCCGATGTCGCAGCTCGTAGACGCTCCCACTTCAGGCTCCTTCTCATCCTCCCGCCGCCTGCAGCTCTCCTCGTCATGCACGAGACAGCTTCCCGCTCTCTCCTCGTGCCCAACTGCCATTGCATAGCGCGTGAGGCTACTAGAGCCTTACACCATTATGCCACCAATGACAGAGACAGATGTACAGCGTCATCCATCTTCCTACACCCAACTTAGTGAAGCTACTCTCTGTACACCCCCTGCTGGCGGCCACTGCGCAGCCGCAACAAATTGAAAAGCCCTATCTTTATAATGGGGCATATTTTACTTAATTTAAAAAAAACTATAACTTTCTGAAAAACCACAACCCCAAAAGGCACTACACTGGGACAAGATCTATCTAATAAAACAAACCCCAAGTCTTAATTCGTCCTCTATCCTGAGTTATGCCTTTCCAAAAAAATTCTCATTCACTATATGGGAAAACAGTGTCAAAAAGCCAACCAGGAGTCACAGAAAAAAACTGACAGTTGAAACTTTAGGTTACTTCCAATTCCTCACTTTTTATTATTTTGCCCTGAAATTTGGCATGCAGCACCGGGTGACGATTCTACGCGCCCATGCCAAATTTCAGCTCAGTACGTCCAGTCACTTTTGAGTTGTAGCCCCTCAAACACCATGCCCCCATCTCAGAAGTTCCCTATGGGAGAATTCCGTTTGTTCGATTCAGCCTTAATATAAGGGCACGACCGTGCCCTTATAATATATATATATATATGTATATGTGTATGTATGTATATATATATATATGTATATATATATATATATATATATATACATACATACAATCCCTTTATTGCTCCCTGATGTCAAAGTCGAAAAATATCGTGCTTCACATTGCCATATACTACTAACCCCATGCACATGCCCGCTGCTCGTGCATTTAGTCTGCTGTACGTGCACATGTCCGCAAATTGCGTACGCTCGCTCCGGCGATTACGCGCGGTATATGCGTATTTACGGTAGAGTTTATGAGCTTGTAGCGGGCGACTCGTTTATAGCATAGTTAACCTTTATAGTGTGTTTTGTAGATATTAATCCCCTTAATAATGTCTGCAAGTATGTTTAGTGTAAATGGTTCGTGGACATAGGGATTCCTCTTTGCATGATACGAAGGGTCTGACAAAGGTTGAACAGTGGTGTCTAGTACCTAACTGAAGAGTATTTTATTAGAAACAATCCGATGTTGGTTAGGAAGAGATTAGTCGCTCCTGCGTATAGTTATGTTTATAAGAAGTTTATGGACATTTACAGTATTTGCTGTTTTATTACACATGAGGTGGGAGTCCTGAGGATGCCTCCCACCTGAGCAGTTGGAGAGAGACACATCCCCCCCGTACGAACCCACCTATGACCTTTTGTTATAATGCAGAGACAAATTCCTGTGTCCAATGAACAATGAGATTATAGGACCTTTGTAGTGTACAGTATGCTGTGTATATAAAGACCCCCATAGCCAGACCAGCTCTCACTTCTCTCCACAAGGTTTTCCCCGTGATGACTGAGAGCTGGTTTTCAGATAGCGCATGCGATTCATTCCCAAGTGTGTAAGTTTCTCTGTGGCCATTTCATTACTCTGTGTGTATGCAATTGTTCTCTTTTGTTATCCTTTAAATGTTTGCCATTTATTCTCTTTCTGTTTATTAGTATTTGCGATCGTTCGCTATTGTGTATATTCCTGTATAGTTATTCTGTTTAGTTATTAATGTTAGGACTGTAGTGTATAAGCTGTTAACTGTACTTTTCCCTTTTTCTTACTAAAAATCATCTGGTAAGGTGTTGGAACCTTAACAAGTGTTTGTGTGATTCACCATATAAGTGCTAAGGGTTTCAGAGCATCTCAATTGCTCAAACAGTTTGCATACTCACAAAGGTTCAGTGTTACACCATTATAGTACCACGGTTTTAAGGTTTACAGTGTAAGCATATTCTGTGTTTAAAGTTTATAAAGGTTACTGTCTGTGTGTACGCTCGCTGTGTGTATTCCGTACACCCAGCGCAGCGTGTGTACGTAACTTGCGTACCACGTGTGAGGTCTTTGTACGCAAATAGCGTACGAAGTGCGTAGCACGTGCACGTGGTTTAGCGGCCATTACGGCTACACGGTATTAGTAAATAGCTTATGTTAAAAGGTATATAATTAGCTTTATCAATTGGGGGCAAGTCCGGTCCACCTCATATCCGCAGTCAGGCGAAAACACGCAGACTTTATCGATCAGCAACGGGCGGATAGGTAGATACTGTAGGTAGTATCTTGTAGTGCTGATCGGAAGAGCGTCTGCGTCTGCTTCTCTTGGTTTGTAGGGATGCTGGTGGAATCCGGTTCCAGAAGGTAAGAACGTTAAGCTATTGTCTTTTTAAATCTGGTTTTAATTTCTATTTGGTGCCAACTGCACACGCAACACATGTAGCACGCTTGTCTGTTTAAATAGGTTTAAAAGTATTTTTAATCACTCTGCATAGCTTGATAGTTTTATTTTTAATCCAGGCCTAAAATAACTTCAGGGGCTTGGATGGTGATTTTTTTTGTGACAATAGAAGCCGCATGGTCTGCCCTCCATTTTGTGTAACCCTCATGGATGTGGAAGGGGGAGGAGCAACGGCCATTTTGGGAAGGTCAAAATTTTAGTTTTTTTCTGAATGGCTGATTTTCAGTTGACTCAGGAATAATCAGCCGTCCCTTGTCAAAAAGAAATCACCATTTATGAGTTTCCAATGCATTTATTTAATCCATATCATAATCAATTATAAATAGTTCAGATAGGGTTTAATGTAAGTTAATAGTAAAATGAATATTTTGATTTAAGAACGATACACAGATAAAACAAAGTTTTTTTTTGTTTTTTTTTGTTTCTATACCTCCAAGCTTCTAGGATTCTCTGCTTGTTGTAGGATAGCCATTGAAATGCAAATTAACCTGTGTAATTGTTTTTTCCCCAGCAGTGAAGAGACTCACCCTCACACACAGTCAAGGGCACATTCATATGCAAATTAGAGAAGTGAATGGGTCTCATAGATGTAATAGTGATTAGTACATAGATGTAATACTATATATGTGTGCTTACAGCAATGTATGCTCTGCAAGATGGCTATCATACTATTGGAAGCATTGATTATTAGATTAATTAAGAATTGTATTGTATCTGTGTATTTTCACCTATCTACCTTCCTGTTTGCCATTTGCATTGATAACGTACTGAGAAAATTTGCTGCTATTCTAGTTAAAAGTAAACAGTAATATTTAAGGGTGTAATTATAAAACGCACGCAGCATAGCAGATACTGTGTGGTGGTCGGTAAGCGATTATAGCTAAATATCGTTTACATTTATAGAAGTGTGTTATTTGTGTCACTGCGGGCGTATCCAAGCTGTGTACACGTGTCTCTCACCGAGTGCGAGTCAAGCGTACGTGACGCAAAAGCGTACACAAGGAGCGTATATTACGCAACTTGCGTACAGATATGCCCACTAGATACAAATCACATGATAACATTGTTTTAGTGTGGGCGGTATAGTAGCCACGTGATAATAGCACAAGTTCTTTCAGTTCCCAAAACTAGTTTTAAAAGGTTCCTTCTATTGCTGCATCTCCTCTGGGATTAACCTGTGTTACCTGAATGCAAGTAATTTTCTGTACAGAAAAATCAAAGTATATATGAAGTGATAGAAGCGTGTGTATGAAAGTAAATTTTTCTTTGGGGTGAACCTTGAGAAAATTTGAGATCTCGTAGAAGTACACCCGTGAAGTGAACACGTGGTGGCGTGGGAGAAGGCCATCTCACGTTAAAAGTGATTTAAGGTAAAAGGAGCAATTAGTGTTAAAGCAGACCAAAAGGTCGCTAAGTTTAAAGACCCTGACTTAAGAAAGGTCAGAGGCAGTGGGCGCAACCCACAGAGAGGTTGGCGCAAAACCCATATAGGCCCATGTTAAGAATAAAGCTCTGGCTGAAGGTTTCGCAGCCTAAACAATCGATTCCGCTGGTCGTAAGGCGTATAAATAATAGTTATTTATACACAGTGCGACTAATGCACACGTAATTGTGTGCATTAGTTTGTTACCTTGATACCCACTAAGATTTACTGTGGGATCATAAACGCTATTTGTACATTCTAACGTGATTTGTGTAGGTTTTTTTTTATTTTAAGGGAGGTTCGCTGATCACTCAGGAATTCTCCAGCAACTGATATTTACTGGGGAGGGTAAGTGCTCTGCGGATAACTCCCATATGTCCCAGTAAATAGAAGTTCAGGTTGCAGGGGCCCTAGGTTGAGTACGCCAGCGCTAAAGCAGCGTGTGGGCATATTGGTCGACGTGGGCGAGAGTGTGTGAAGGTACTCGTTAAACTTTCACCGTCGCCTTACCTCTGGGAACTTTGTTGTTTTTTGTAGGAAATTTGCTGAAAAAGAAATACCTGCAAAATAATGGGGGCCAGTTGCTCAAGTAAGGGGCGATCAACCAAGGTTCAGGTTGATTCAGTACCCCGACCTGCTGGGTCGGCCAGGTACATAATGTGTGAGAAATATGGTTCACACTCTGAGGTTTTATGCAATGAATGGGAACGTATGACTGTGAATGATGGGGAAAAGTTCCCCAGGGTGGGCAGTTTTAATCTCGAGGTGTTGCACAATTTAAGAAGAAGGATATGTCTAATAAAGTCCGGGAAGCGAAGAATTAGACATTATGATTACTTACAGTTATGGCAACAGGAAGGTGAAATTCAAAGAGGATTGGCTCAAGCGGCTGGTACAAACTCTATCAGGAAACTGATAGCCACCGCACCACCACCATACATAACAGGAGAGAAAATGGCTGCAGAGAATGACATACTGGGATATGATGATAATTGTGCACTTAGTAACTGTATTATTAATGATAAGAGTAATTGTAATAAAGGAAAACTGATAAATGTACAAATTCTAACCCGTGCAAGTTGCACTCCATGTTAAACTTCCCTCAGGATTACAAGCAAGAAAGTGAGCCCAGCAGGATGTCGGCACCTCTTCCAGCAGCCATCATACGAGACACCCAGGTGGGCACGAACCAATCGGTAAAGGCAGTAGTCAAACCCCCTAACGGAGGGTCAGGTGAGGTCGTGTCCACAGGTAAGTACGGTATTGTATATCATACACAGACAAATGCACCTCATAAAGTAGTAGTTTATGTATTAATGGATGGTTTAAAGGAAGTATTGAGGACAAGGGTACAGACCACCCAACCATGTTGGCGAGGTTTGTCGGTGGCTACTTTGAGAGAGGCCGCTATTGATCATGATCGGAACATCACGAGACACAGGGAGTCACAGGAGGGTAAGAAGCCCCAGACCCCTGTGGGTAAGTCGAATGTGATAAGATGTTATAGCTGCCAGAAGGAAGGTCATTATGCACGAGATTGTATGTTTAAAGATCTACAGAAGGTATATCAACCCCGTAGACAACAACATAACCGTGGTATCCAAGGAATCAGGGAAGCACAGGGAGAGCGGTTGATGGTGATGAGCATCCAAGCACTAGAGGAGGCATCAAATCGACCGAAACCCCAGGCCACTGGCACATGGAGGAAGCCAAGGGTTTGTTATCTTTGTAAAAGAGAAGGGCATTATGCCAGCAACTGTAACAGCCCACATAAAGTCAGACCCCCTAGACAAGAACACGAGCAAAGTTATGACACACGAAATTGTAATCAGGGATCATATATGAAGAATTTTGGGCCGCACCTGTAATGTGCAGCCAGTAAAGTTGATCATTAGCCTTGATAGTAAGCCTGAGGTTACAGTTAATGAAATTGGGATGTCATTTCCTTGTAAGACACAGGGACGGCCGGGTAAACTTTGTAATTTATCTTTAAATGTTTTCTTCTCATCTGTAACTTTCACCAACAGAACTCAAACGTCACATGGCTACTTGGTCTTTTCAGAGGTCTACCTAACCCCAGTATGTCTTACCAGCATCGTTGTGTTTGGCCAGACACAAAGGGTGGAGAGGGGAAATACTGGTGGGGGGAGATTATGCAGAGATACTGGTGGACATGTTGATGTGACAGCCTGTGAATGGAAATCTGACAATGTTTTTTTTCTATTGTTCTCTCTTTCTTTTTTTATTCTTTCATGTTTTACGGATGGTATGTCACACATCAGTTAGACAAATGGTAATGCAAGATTTTTGCTCCTTACAGAAAGATCGCTGATTTGGAAAGAATATTGTATCACCGGAGTGTTCGTTTTGGGAAGACTGAGAGACAGCACCTTTGAGATGACATCTGAGCAAGAAGAACAACAAGACTAGAGGACAAATCATCGTAACAAGTTTTTTTCCCCCTTCAATTATTTTCTGTACCCCCATTACAACTATCTTTCTCCTCCTGTAAGATGGACTCGCCCCAAGAGACTGCAGTCCGTGTTTTCCTGTTGACCCTGTTGTTGACCAGAGCAGTCTGTTTCGGTGAGAGTACCAGTGAGGTCGAGAAAGGATCTGGAATGGGATCTGATGATCAGGATGGAGGCGTAGAATTCCAAGAGCAACACAATCACCAAGAAAAGGCGAGTATCAGAAAACGATCTGGTAGCCATGTTATTAATAGACATTGTGAAGGATTGTTAGCTGAAGAGAATTGTATCTGTAGGAATTGTGACAACATAGTTGAGGACGGTTGCATCAAGGAATGTCAGTCCAGTTTCAATATCAATATGGACCGGCATCCATTGAGTGACTATCACTCACTGGTGGGTAAAGTGTTAAATCAGACAGACTGTTGGGTGTGCTCACAAGTACCTCAAGGTCATAGAAAGTCAGGACTAGTGCCATATCCTTTAACAGTAGAAGAGGTACTTGAGTTAAAGGGTGGGAGACCGGTGGACAAGAGATTTAATATTTCTAGTCCTCCTAGTTTGAAGCTCCAACAATACCACGTAGATAGGTCCTTAATATGTTTTAACATTTCCAATCCCCGAAAGTCGGGAAATTGGGAAGTGTCATGGAACAACCAAACCATGACATTTTCACACAGAGCCGACAGAATGCCCCTAGACTCAGAACTTATACGCCAAATAGCCAACAGTGGAAAATATTTCCAGTATAGGTAAACCCTAGGAAGTAGGATCATGCGAGTTGGAGAAGTATCACCAGGATACTGTGCACATGTCATACAGCCTGATACGTGTACTAGACAGATGAGAGAGTTAGGGATAGGACTGTTTTCATGGAAGGTTTGTAATATGGTTATGTCATTTTCCATCCCATATGTTCTCCCCGATGACGCATATTTCATATGTGGGAGAAAGGCGTATAGGTTCCTTGCCCCAAACTCAGAGGGATTGTGTTACATTGGAAAAGTGTTGCCTGAAGTGAATTTATGACCCAACGATTGAGACAATGTTGTGATAAGATATGATTCCAAGGTCCGTTTCTTTCACCCGTTTCTCCTTTGATTTTCCCCGAGGTACCAAGAGATCAGCCTGGAAGAAGAATTTGATGACCATTTATACAAGACCAATGATGAACTGTGTCACAGACACCTGATGAGCTTTTTAGAGACTGTAATTCTTCTTATGGACACTTGAAGAAGCTTTTTGTTTGCCAATAAACCTCAAAGCTACAGTAAAGACCCGACGATCCCAACAAGACACCAGACAAGACATCAACAAGACGCCAATCGGCGACTGTATACTAAACCTCACATAGTTATATGACTGCATATAATGTTTGTTTCTTATCTTCATCTCTATAACCTCCAGGTAGTATCCCACATAGTCGACAGGTGATTTTCACATATTAGCATTCACATATTCTCCCCCTTCATGTATCATCAACTAATGTGCACCCCATTTGTTGTAATCAAAAGCCGGAAAGAGCTCGGTAGAGTTTGACAGCCCATCCACAGACCCTTAATAAGGGATAAGAAGGATTCAAATGTATACTTCGCAATACCTCGAAGCTTGATTTAAAACACGTACGGCACGATGATACATGACCCCTCAGACAAGGATCTCATACACACATGCTTTTATTATCTCACTAGGTCATATCTTTCCCACCTTCTCCTCTCCTCCCTCTACCCAATCATAAAAAGGTATTTACATGATGACATATATTTTTCTGTTTGAATTGTTTAGGAAGTGGCAGTTATTGGTGACTGCCAAAGGGTGGACTGTCAAAGTCGAAAAATATCGTGCTTCACATTGCCATATACTAACCCCATGCACATGCCCGCTGCTTGTGCATTTAGTCTGCTGTACGTGCACATGTCCGCAAATTGCGTACGCTCGCTCCGGCGATTACGCGCGGTATATGCGTATTTATGGTAGAGTTTATGAGCTTGTAGCGGGCGACTCGTTTATAGCATAGCTAACCTTTATAGTGTGTTTTGTAGATATTAATCCCCTTAATAATGTCTGCAAGTATGTTTAGTGTAAATGGTTCGTGGACATAGGGATTCCTTTTTGCATGATACGAAGGGTCTGACAAAGGTTGAACAGTGGTGTCTAGTACCTAACTGAAGAGTATTTTATTAGAAACAATCCGATGTTGGTTAGGAAGAGATTAGTCGCTCCTGCGTATAGTTATGTTTAAAAGAAGTTTATGGACATTTACAGTATTTGCTGTTTTATTACACATGAGGTGGGAGTCCTGAGGATGCCTCCCACCTGAGCAGTTGGAGAGAGACACATCCCCCCTGTACGAACCCACCTATGACCTTTTGTTATAATGCAGAGACAAATTCCTGTGTCCAATGAACAATGAGATTATAGGACCTTTGTAGTGTACAGTATGCTGTGTATATAAAGACCCCCATAGCCAGACCAGCTCTCACTTCTCTCCACAAGGTTTTCCCCGTGATGACTGAGAGCTGGTTTCCAGATAGCGCATGCGATTCATTCCCAAGTGTGTAAGTTTCTCTGTGGCCATTTCATTACTCTGTGTGTATGCAATTGTTCTCTTTTGTTATCCTTTAAATGTTTGCCATTTATTCGCTTTCTGTTTATTAGTATTTGCGATCGTTCGCTATTGTGTATATTCCTGTATAGTTATTCTGTTTAGTTATTAATGTTAGGACTGTAGTGTATAAGCTGTTAACTGTACTTTTCCCTTTTACTTACTAAAAATCATCTGGTAAGGTGTTGGAACCTTAACAAGTGTTTGTGTGATTCACCATATAAGTGCTAAGGGTTTCAGAGCATCTCAATTGCTCAAACAGCTTGCATACTCACAAAGGTTCAGTGTTACACCATTATAGTACCACGGTATTAAGGTTTACAGTGTAAGCATATTCTGTGTTTAAAGTTTATAAAGGTTACTGTGTGTGTGTACGCTCGCTGTGTGTATTCCGTACACCCAGCGCAGCGTGTGTACGTAACTTGCGAACCACGTGTGAGGTCTTTGTACGCAAATAGCGTACGAAGTGCGTAGCACGTGCACGTGGTTTAGCGGCCATTACGGCTACACGGGATTAGTAAATAGCTTATGTTAAAAGGTATATAATTAGCTTTATCACTGAATATTCATTGTTGTAAGAAAGACATTTTAAAACGGAGTAATAGCAAATATCAATGCATAGCCTGCATTATTTAATATATTATAGCCCCAGGCACTTATTTTAATTCTCTTCAATCTTTTCTTACTTTGACAAATTTAAATACTGTGCCATTTTAATCTTGATTTGGCGCATTATTATTGTATTAGATTAATAATTAAAAGTTCTATTGTAAAAAAAACCTTTGTATTCATGTTGACCTGTGCACCAGTATATATGTTTGTATATATGTATATTCACATACAGAGATTATACTTTACATACTGTATGCTTATTGAGTATCGTGGTTACCCTGTGGCTCAGAAAATACTAGATACTGTACTTGTAGTGCAGAGTACTGTACATCCCAAGAGATAAGAAGTTATACTGTGAGTGGGCCTGTGTACAAAGGTGTTTTTATTTTAAATTTTAACAATTGTCTACAAATATAGGGATGCATGTTTAAACCATTATAAATACAGGCTGGTTGGTCAAGTAGTGATGTTACCTAGAGCAACCCATATCATCTAGCTATCTTATTGAGTACATACTATAAAATGTGACATTTAGACTAATTTGGTTGCTTAGGGCAACAACTGTAGTTATACACAGAACAGCTCTATACACGGTTGTTAACATCTTCACCTTACTTGTGTACAGTATACAGTATATTCTGTAATGTTTCCAAATTTTTTAAAATATAAAAAAAGTTTAAAAAAATGGCAGAACCCCATAATACTGAGCGTTGATTTAGCAAACATGATTTCAAATAAAAAAATAAATAAAAAAAAAATGTCCTTTCCAAAAACTGTGCTTTATAGGCTGCACTCACCAGCTGCTTCATCAGGAGCTGCAGAGGATGCTGGCAGCAATGTTTTGCCCACTGGACCTGGTCCAATTCCTTGTCCTTCAGCCCTGGATGAGGGGCCAGCAACTGCCCATGAAGGTCCTGCATGACACAGAAAGAACAACTTACAGATTTATTCATTTATTTATTTATTTTTAATAAATAGCTATAATGCATTTACCTGGCACCTCCTCGTCTGCTCTTTGCAATGTATGACTTTAGTTTGTGCCTTCTTATTTGGTTGTCCTGTGAATAATCATTACAAAAAGATTGCATAAATGTTATTTGTCACTATTAAAAATATGTATATATTTGTCTAACTATTAGACTGATTAAGGTTACTATCTAAACCATATGATAGGGAACTGCACATGTGCAGAACGAGTCCTGTGTGATTGCTCATAGTCCCCACTTAGCCACAGCACAATTGACATGCTGCAGCATTTGGTGGGTGGAGGATGGGTGGTGTTTGGTGGGCTGCATCCAGGCTTGGACTGACCCACAGGGGTACAGGGGAAACCACCGGTGGGCCCCACTGCCTGGGGGCCCACCTTCTGCTCTAAGGATCAGGTTCCAGACTGTGCACTTGAATTATACATTATACACGTTACCTTATATTGGACTATGGTGTATTTTCTACAGTGCATTGCTGTTATTAATCTGGTACATTATCATGCATGCAGAAGCTGAATTTATTGTATATATTTATGAAGAGACCCAGAAGTTGCACTTTCTAATGTATAGTCATACCAATGAGGTAGCAGGCCACACCCCCTCTGCAGACTGGTCACACCCCTAACATGGGCCCCTACCACTGCATTTCCCCCCTGGACACTAAATGCCACAGTTCGACACTGGCTGCGTCAATGACTGTTTGTCAACGCAAGTAGTGCCAAAGCTAGCCTCTGCATGTTTGGATACAGACTTCCTAACCCCAGCAAAGGAGTTTCAATGGCCTGACTGAATAAGTTAAGTCTTACGCAGATGGCTGCGGGCTGCGACCATCGTGACTTAAGTTTATGATGGTGGTCTGATGCTCCGCCTTTGGACACAGCATTTGAATTGCAGATACAGGCAGGAAGCTTCTTTTTCCTTCAGATGCCCTCCTGCAGCATTAGCACATTGGGCCTGATTCATGTTTGTAAGTAAAGCAAAAAAAGCAATTAACTTTATGGCTGGAACAAACCATTTTGCCATGCAAGAGGAGCAAATACATTTATATTTTCCTGTACAGGGTAAACACTGGCTGCTTTTGCATGTAGCCCACAAATGTTAGACAGCTTTATTTTTACACTGCAATTTAGATTTCAGTTTGAACACAACCCACGCAAATGTAAATCTCTCTGCACATGTTACACCTGCCCCACCTGCAGTGCAACATGGTTTTGTCCAGTTTCTTGATTTTTTGCTCTTTGTACAGTATTACACGGGTGCTTCTTTGTGGCTATGCAATACTGTTCATATCTGAATCAAGCCCTATCTCGAATAATTATCTAGACAAGTGACATGGGTATTGTGTTCAATATATGCTTACATCTTTGTGTAACATATGTGTTACACCACATGTGGGGTATGTCCAAATTATTGACAGTTATGTCCTGGACTAGCTCTGGTGTATCTACTAGGGATGTGCACTTGAAATTTTTCGGGTTTTGGGTTCGGTTCCGCGGCCGTGTTTTGGGTTCGACCGCGTTTTGGCAAAACCTCACCGAATTTTTTTTGTCGGATTCGGGTGTGTTTTGGATTCGGGTGTTTTTTTCAAAAAACCCTAAAAAACAGCTTAAATCATAGAATTTGGGGGTCATTTTGATCCCAAAGTATTATTAACCTCAAAAACCATAATTTCCACTCATTTTCAGTCTATTCTGAATACCTCACACCTCACAATATTATTTTTAGTCCTAAAATTTGCACCGAGGTCGCTGGATGACTAAGCTAAGCGACCCTAGTGGCCGACACAAACACCTGGCCCATCTAGGAGTGGCACTGCAGTGTCACGCAGGATGGCCCTTCCAAAAAACACTCCCCAAACAGCACATGACGCAAAGAAGAAAAAAAGAGGCGCAATGAGGTAGCTGTGTGAGTAAGCTAAGCGACCCTAGTGGCCGACACAAACACCTGGCCCATCTAGGAGTGGCACTGCAGTGTCACGCAGGATGGCCCTTCCAAAAAACACTCCCCAAACAGCACATGACGCAAAGAAGAAAAAAAGAGGCGCAATGAGGTAGCTGTGTGAGTAAGCTAAGCGACCCTAGTGGCCGACACAAACACCTGGCCCATCTAGGAGTGGCACTGCAGTGTCACGCAGGATGGCCCTTCCAAAAAACACTCCCCAAACAGCACATGACGCAAAGAAGAAAAAAAGAGGCGCAATGAGGTAGCTGTGTGAGTAAGATAAGCGACCCTAGTGGCCGACACAAACACCTGGCCCATCTAGGAGTGGCACTGCAGTGTCACGCAGGATGGCCCTTCCAAAAAACACTCCCCAAACAGCACATGACGCAAAGAAGAAAAAAAGAGGCGCAATGAGGTAGCTGTGTGAGTAAGATATGCGACCCTAGTGGCCGACACAAACACCTGGCCCATCTAGGAGTGGCACTGCAGTGTCACGCAGGATGGCCCTTCCAAAAAACACTCCCCAAACAGCACATGACGCAAAGAAGAAAAAAAGAGGCGCAATGAGGTAGCTGTGTGAGTAAGCTAAGCGACCCTAGTGGCCGACACAAACACCTGGCCCATCTAGGAGTGGCACTGCAGTGTCACGCAGGATGGCCCTTCCAAAAAACACTCCCCAAACAGCACATGACGCAAAGAAGAAAAAAAGAGGCGCAATGAGGTAGCTGTGTGAGTAAGCTAAGCGACCCTAGTGGCCGACACAAACACCTGGCCCATCTAGGAGTGGCACTGCAGTGTCACGCAGGATGGCCCTTCCAAAAAACACTCCCCAAACAGCACATGATGCAAAGAAGAAAAAAAGAGGCGCAATGAGGTAGCTGTGTGAGTAAGCTAAGCGACCCTAGTGGCCGACACAAACACCTGGCCCATCTAGGAGTGGCACTGCAGTGTCACGCAGGATGGCCCTTCCAAAAAACACTCCCCAAACAGCACATGACGCAAAGAAGAAAAAAAGAGGCGCAATGAGGTAGCTGTGTGAGTAAGCTAAGCGACCCTAGTGGCCGACACAAACACCTGGCCCATCTAGGAGTGGCACTGCAGTGTCACGCAGGATGGCCCTTCCAAAAAACACTCCCCAAACAGCACATGACACAAATAAAAATGAAAGAAAAAAGAGGTGCAAGATGGAATTGTCCTTGGGCCCTCCCACCCACCCTTATGTTGTATAAACAGGACATGCACACTTTAACCAACCCATCATTTCAGTGACAGGGTCTGCCACACGACTGTGACTGAAATGACGGGTTGGTTTGGACCCCCACCGAAAAAGAAGCAATTAATCTCTCCTTGCACAAACTGGCTCTACAGAGGCAAGATGTCCACCTCATCATCATCCTCCGATATATCACCGTGTACATCCCGCTCCTCACAGATTATCAATTCGTCCCCACTGGAATCCACCATCTCAGCTCCCTGTGTACTTTGTGGAGGCAATTGCTGCTGGTCAATGTCTCCACGGAGGAATTGATTATAATTCATTTTAATGAACATCATCTTCTCCACATTTTCTGGAAGTAACCTCGTACGCAGATTGCTGACAAGGTGAGCGGCGGCACTAAACACTCTTTCGGAGTACACACTTGTGGGAGGGCAACTTAGGTAGAATAAAGCCAGTTTGTGCAAGGGCCTCCAAATTGCCTCTTTTTCCTGCCAGTATAAGTACGGACTGTCTGACGTGCCTACTTGGATGCGGTCACTCATATAATCCTCCACCATTCTTTCAATGGTGAGAGAATCATATGCAGTGACAGTAGACGACATGTCCGTAATCGTTGTCAGGTCCTTCAGTCCGGACCAGATGTCAGCATCAGCAGTCGCTCCAGACTGCCCTGCATCACCGCCAGCGGGTGGGCTCGGAATTCTGAGCCTTTTCCTCGCACCCCCAGTTGCGGGAGAATGTGAAGGAGGAGATGTTAACAGGTCGCGTTCCGCTTGACTTGACAATTTTCTCACCAGCAGGTCTTTGAACCCCAGCAGACTTGTGTCTGCCGGAAAGAGAGATCCAAGGTAGGTTTTAAATCTAGGATCGAGCACGGTGGCCAAAATGTAGTGCTCTGATTTCAACAGATTGACCACCCGTGAATCCTTGTTAAGCGAATTAAGGGCTCCATCCACAAGTCCCACATGCCTAGCGGAATCGCTCAGTGTTAGCTCCTCCTTCAATGTCTCCAGCTTCTTCTGCAAAAGCCTGATGAGGGGAATGACCTGACTCAGGCTGGCAGTGTCTGAACTGACTTCACGTGTGGCAAGTTCAAAAGGTTGCAGAACCTTGCACAACGTTGAAATCATTCTCCACTGCGCTTGAGACAGGTACATTCCACCTCCTATATCGTGCTCAATTGTATAGGCTTGAATGGCCTTTTGCTGCTCCTCCAACCTCTGAAGCATATAGAGGGTTGAATTCCACCTCGTTACCACTTCTTACTTCAGATGATGGCAGGGCAGGTTCAGGCGTTTTTGGTGGTGCTCCAGTCTTCTGTACGTGGTGCCTGTACGCCGAAAGTGTCCTTCTGGCCACCGACAGCATCTCTTGCACGCCCCTGTCGTTTTTTAAAAAATTCTGCACCACCAAATTCAAGGTATGTGCAAAACATGGGACGTGCTGGAATTTGCCCATATTTAATGCACACACAATATTGCTGGCGTTGTCCGATGCCACAAATCCACAGGAGAGTCCAATTGGGGTAAGCCATTCCGCGATGATCTTCCTCAGTTGCCGTAAGAGGTTTTCAGCTGTGTGCGTATTCTGGAAACCGGTGATACAAAGCGTAGCCTGCCTAGGAAAGAGTTGGCGTTTGCGAGATGCTGCTACTGGTGCCGCCGCTGCTGTTCTTGCGGCGGGAGTCCATACATCTACCCAGTGGGCTGTCACAGTCATATAGTCCTGACCCTGCCCTGCTCCACTTGTCCACATGTCCGTGGTTAAGTGGACATTGGGTACAACTGCATTTTTTAGGACACTGGTGAGTCTTTTTCTGACGTCCGTGTACATTCTCGGTATCGCCTGCCTAGAGAAGTGGAACCTAGATGGTATTTGGTAACGGGGGCACACTGCCTCAAGAAATTGTCTAGTTCCCTGTGAACTAACTGCGGATACCGGACGCACGTCTAACACCAACATAGTTGTCAAGGCCTCAGTTATCCGCTTTGCAACAGGATGACTGCTGTGATATTTCATCTTCCTCGCAAAGGACTGTTGGACAGTCAATTGCTTGGTGGAAGTAGTAAAAGTGGGCTTACGACTTCCCCTCTGGGATGACCATCGACTCCCAGCAGCAACAACAGCAGCGCCAGCAGCAGTAGGCGTTACACGCAAGGATGCATCGGAGGAATCCCAGGCAGGAGAGGACTCGTCAGAATTGCCAGTGACATGGCATGCAGGACTATTGGCATTCCTGGGGAAGGAGGAAATTGACACTGAGGGAGTTGGTGGGGTGGTTTGCGTGAGCTTGGTTACAAGAGGAAGGGATTTACTGGTCAGTGGACTGCTTCCGCTGTCGCCCAAAGTTTTTGAACTTGTCACTGACTTATTATGAATGCGCTGCAGGTGACATATAAGGGAGGATGTTCCGAGGTGGTTAACGTCCTTACCCCTACTTATTACAGCTTGACAAAGGCAACACACGGCTTGACAAATGTTGTCCGCATTTCTGGTGAAATACTTCCACACCGAAGAGCTGATTTTTTTGGTATTTTCACCAGGCATGTCAACGGCCCTATTCCTCCCACGGACAACAGGTGTCTCCCCGGGTGCCTGACTTAAACAAACCACCTCACCATCAGAATCCTCCTTGTCAATTTCCTCCCCAGCGCCAGCAACACCCATATCCTCCTCATCCTGGTGTACTTCAACACTGACATCTTCAATCTGACTATCAGGAACTGGACTGCGGGTGCTCCTTCCAGCACTTGCAGGGGGCGTGCAAATGGTGGAAGGCGCATGCTCTTCACGTCCAGTGTTGGGAAGGTCAGGCATCGCAACCGACACAATTGGACTCTCCTTGTGGATTTGGGATTTCGAAGAACGCACAGTTCTTTGCGGTGCTTTTGCCAGCTTGAGTCTTTTCAGTTTTCTAGCGAGAGGCTGAGTGCTTCCATCCTCATGTGAAGCTGAACCACTAGCCATGAACATAGGCCAGGGCCTCAGCCGTTCCTTGCCACTCCGTGTGGTAAATGGCATATTGGCAAGTTTACGCTTCTCCTCCGACAATTTTATTTTAGATTTTGGAGTCCTTTTTTTACTGATATTTGGTGTTTTGGATTTTACATGCTCTGTACTATGACATTGGGCATCGGCCTTGGCAGACGACGTTGCTGGCATTTCATCGTCTCGGCCATGACTAGTGGCAGCAGCTTCAGCACGAGGTGGAAGTCGATCTTGATCTTTCCCTAATTTTGGAACCTCAACATTTTTGTTCTCCATATTTTAATAGGCACAACTAAAAGGCACCTCAGGTAAACAATGGAGATGGATGGATACTAGTATACTTATGGATGGACGAGCGACTGCCGACACAGAGGTAGCTACAGCCGTGGACTACCGTACTGTGTCTGCTGCTAATATAGACTGGATGATAATGAGATGAAATCAATATATATATATATAATATCACTAGTACTGCAGCCGGACGGGTATATATATTTATTATGTAATGACTGATGACGGACCTGCTGGACACTGTCAGCTCAGCAGCACCGCAGACTGCTACAGTAAGCTACTATAGTAGTATGTATAAAGAAGAAAGAAAAAAAAAAAACCACGGGTAGGTGGTATACAATTATGGATGGATGAGCGACTGCCGACACAGAGGTAGCTACAGCCGTGGACTACCGTACTGTGTCTGCTGCTAATATAGACTGGATGATAATGAGATGAAATCAATATATATTATATCACACTAGTACTGCAGCCGGACAGGTAGATATATTTATTATGTAATGACTGATGACGGACCTGCTGGACACTGTCAGCTCAGCAGCACCGCAGACTGCTACAGTAAGCTACTATAGTAGTATGTATAAAGAAGAAAGAAAAAAAAAACCACGGGTAGGTGGTATACAATTATGGATGGACGAGCGACTGCCGACACAGAGGTAGCTACAGCCGTGGACTACCGTACTGTGTCTGCTGCTAATATAGACTGGATGATAATGAGATGAAATCAATATATATATATAATATCACTAGTACTGCAGCCGGACAGGTAGATATATTTATTATGTAATGACTGATGACGGACCTGCTGGACACTGTCAGCTCAGCAGCACCGCAGACTGCTACAGTAAGCTACTATAGTAGTATGTATAAAGAAGAAAGAAAAAAAAAAACCACGGGTAGGTGGTATACAATTATGGATGGACGAGCGACTGCCGACACAGAGGTAGCTACAGCCGTGGACTACCGTACTGTGTCTGCTGCTAATATAGACTGGATGATAATGAGATGAAATCAATATATATATCATATCACTAGTACTGCAGCCGGACAGGTATATATATTTATTATGTAATGACTGATGACGGACCTGCTGGACACTGTCAGCTCAGCAGCACCGCAGACTGCTACAGTAAGCTACTATAGTAGTATGTATAAAGAAGAAAAAAAAAAAAAAAAACCACGGGTAGGTGGTATACAATTATGGATGGACGAGCGACTGCCGACACAGAGGTAGCTACAGCCGTGGACTACCGTACTGTGTCTGCTGCTAATATAGACTGGATGATAAGGAGATGAAATTAATATATATATATATAATATCACTAGTACTGCAGCCGGACAGGTATATATATTTATTATGTAATGACTGATGACAGACCTGCTGGACACTGTCAGCTCAGCAGCACCGCAGACTGCTACAGTAAGCTACTATAGTAGTATGTATAAAGAAGAAAAAAAAAAAAAAAAACCACGGGTAGGTGGTATACAATTATGGATGGACGAGCGACTGCCGACACAGAGGTAGCTACAGCCGTGGACTACCATACTGTGTCTGCTGCTAATATAGACTGGATGATAATGAGATGAAATCAATATATATATATATATAATATCACTAGTACTGCAGCCGGACAGGTATATATATTTATTATGTAATGACTGATGACGGACCTGCTGGACACAGTCAGCTCAGCAGCACCGCAGACTGCTACAGTAAGCTACTATAGTAGTATGTATAAAGAAGAAAGAAAAAAAAAACCCACGGGTAGGTGGTATACAATATTATATATATATTATATACAATTATATATATATATTAAACTGGTGGTGACTGGTGGTCAGGTCACTGGTCACACTATCAGCAACTTGCAAGTAGTACTCCTAAGCAGACAATCACAATATATATTATACTGGTGGTCAGTGTGGTCACAATGGCAGTGTGGCACTCTGGCAGCAAAAGTGTGCACTGTACGTTATATGTACTCCTGAGTCCTGCTCTCAGACTCTAACTGCTCCCCACTGTCAGTGTCTCCCCCACAAGTCAGATAATATACAGTCACACTATCTATCACTTCAGCAAGTAACTAGTACTCCTCCTAATGCTCCCCAAAATTACTACTGTGTCTCTCTCTACTGTCTCACTCTCTTCTCTATAAACGGAGAGGACGCCAGCCACGTCCTCTCCCTATGAATCTCAATGCACGTGTGAAAATGGCGGCGACGCGCGGCTCCTTATATAGAATCCGAGTCTCGCGATAGAATCCGAGCCTCGCGAGAATCCGACAGCGGGATGATGACGTTCGGGCGCGCTCGGGTTAACCGAGCAAGGCGGGAAGATCCGAGTCGCTCGGCCCCGTGTAAAAAAACATGAAGTTCGGGCGGGTTCGGATTCCGAGGAACCGAACCCGCTCATCCCTAGTATCTACTCCAGATATTCCAAGGAGGCAGAGGGAGGGGGGGGGGGGGTGCACTACTGCCTGATCTCCCACCCATCTTGTTCATTTCTTACAATTGTCCGCAGAACTAATGCACTGATTAACAGGACTCAGAGCCTGCACCAAGGATAGCCAGATCTGCCTCTGGGGTCTATTTGTGAAGCAGTGAAAAGAGCAGAGAACCAGCAACCAATAAGCATTAAAGCAACACTTATCAAGCTGCATGACTTCCACAGGATAATTTGAACAACAGCTAAAACTAGTGCCACTTTCTCCCCATAAGAGAATTTCATATTTCTGCCTGATTACATTTTGGATAGCTGGCTCTCATCCACAGACTCCTGCTACACCTCTCACCCTCCATCTTAACACAAAACAAAAAGGACACATAAGACAAACACTAAAAAATAAAACCCAATCTAACATTACACTTCTCACAAGCACACCACAGACACATAGAAATAAACATAGAAAAAATATACTGTATAAAGAACAGACAAAAAATATAACAAATTTTGAACTTTCAGAACACAACAGAAAAATAGACAATTTCCAGCACCAATATATATACACCAACACTATATAAATCAGATGAAACCATATTCGCCTACTCTCCTGGTAGTTGCTGGAGGCTCCCGATTTTTAGGGTAGCCCCCCCCCTCCCCCCGCGCACCCCCAGAAGAGCAGGCAGATCTCCTACATCCTAGTGAAGCAGGCAGGAGTGAGAGATAATCTTCGGCATTCGGGTGTCCGTGTGGAGGGCTAAAATTACCCACATTTTAGCACTGCCCCCTTCCAGTGGACCCACAAATCACTGTGTTTTTCCATGGTGGGGGTTAATGATGTCGGAGCCCAGCCCCACCCCGAAGTTCCCTGCAGCTTCTCCTCTCTAGGCTTCTCTCGGAGAGGAGAAATCAAAAGTAGGTAAGTATGGATTAATCTCCCTAATAACCTTCTCCTACTGTACTACCACCAGCTACTGTACCTCACCAGTGACGTGCAGTCAGGGTAGGCAGGGGAAGCAGAGCCTCATCTGTCATACTCCACTACACCCCAGAGTTTTGACAATAAAATGGATTAGAATAATACAAAAAAGATATTTATAACTTATAAATATCCTATTTTTATTATTCGTATCATCTTTGTATTATTCAAATCATTTCATAGTCAAAATTCACCAACAAGTGCCAGCAGCATCTCCTCTCCAGGCTTCTTCCAGAGAGGAGACATAGAAAGTCGGTAAGTATGCCTCTCGTTCAGGGAGAGTATGCTAGAATGGTTAAGTGCTACTAAGGAATGACATCATATTTCTCTGTCTTGGCCTGCAAATGCATTCAATTCCCTATCAAAACCAGTGCACTTGTCTAGAAATATGCATTTGCCCTTACACAATAGGCATTTTCTGTGTGTACTTTGCACATAATCTTTCTTGTTATGCAACTTTGACTGCTGTAACTTTTGTTTGCTGTGCAATAATGTTATAGCTCTCTGCAAAACAGTTAACCCTAGAACTGCAGAAAAGCTGATATGTTGTTCTTTAATCTTAAGGCAGAAGAAACATGATAATATTTGCAAATAATCGTATCTATTGTGGAATCTAGATATCATAAAATGAATGTCATATTACTAAATCATAGATTATGAAGTATAAGATTCATACCATTAATGGAAATTGATGAAGGGGCTAATATATGCCTGTGGCATAATTAGATTTATATACTTAGAATTATGTCCCTTTTGTTGTAATATGCCACAATTCTACCCACGTTGACAAAGAACAGAGCATAATAATTTGTTTTTGAAGGACATATACATTTTTTAACTGCAAGAATAATAAGGAATAAGGAAAGTTAAGTCTAAATATAGAAGATAAATGATCTATTCAGTATAATCAGAAATACACAATATTTGCCTTGTATTTGTTGATTAAATGTTTTCAGAGGTAACATTTTCCCTTTGGGTTCCAGTCATTCAGCATTGCAAGCCAATGCAGAGTGAGACCACCGTTACAACATATACAAACACACATTATACAAACTAGAGATGAGCGTTTCGGTTTTGTTGAAAACAAAATACACCCAGACTCTGGGTTTCAAGTCCAACCGAGTCCCGGCTTTGGTCACTTTGGGGTTGGATCTCATATCTAAAAACAGAATGTTGCATGTTTTTGATGAGTTTTGTGAATCCCTCATCATGATTAAAGGTGCCATTTCACAATGGAAAAGAACAACAGGTCCAAAAATGACATGGTTTTAGCTGTTTTTATAATTTTTAAAGAAATCCACACCCAAAACCAAACCAAAATCTTTGAGGGTGGTTTTGCC
This sequence comes from Pseudophryne corroboree, assembly GCF_028390025.1. NCBI lineage: Eukaryota > Metazoa > Chordata > Amphibia > Anura > Myobatrachidae > Pseudophryne > Pseudophryne corroboree. The sequence goes on from NC_086445.1 coordinate 465,500,624, forward strand.
AAAGCCAAACTAAAAACAAAACACTGAGGTCCACCCACATACATTTTTTTCCAGCCATTTTCTGTCCTCTAACCCCTTCTAGATTTAAAAAAAAAATTGATTTAGAACAATTTTCTGTCTGAAAACCCAATTATCTTTCTGAACATGCCCCACAAATACACTATGTGTTTAATGATTTAGGGCGGGGTAGTAGTAGGGACACAGGATTACTTGATGGGGGGTAGTATTAGTAGTAAGGGCACATGACAGCTGGGGCTTGCAGAAATAGAAGCAGGGACATAGAAAGCAGCTAGGTAGAAGCAGTAAAAGGGACATATGATAGCTAAGTGGGGGTAGTAATAGAGACACATGACAGGTGGATGGTGGTAGCAGCAGGGACATATTATTACTGGTGGGGAAGTATTAGTAGTAGGAAAACATTACAGCTTGGGGTGGTAGAAGTAGGGGCACATGTGTCAGTTGGCCATAGTAGTATGAACAAACAGAGTTGAGAGAGGTAAGATACTGGGAACATACCTGCAGTCTTCTGGCAGCTGGAAAACACTGTCTTGTACTTGACTGTATACTATGGATAAGTTCCAGTAGAGGAGCTCAGTACATTCAACTGCACAGATATTTGTAGTAAGTGAGTTCTAAGATACAGGTCAGCTGCAGGATCTGCCCACTCTTTACCCAGCTTCTTCAGGTCTCTTTGTAGCTTTTCCACCCAGAGCTCAGGTCCAGCAAATATAGTAAGTGTCATGGTCTGCTCAGAGCACTCTACTCCCCAGACTGTATGACGGTGAACAGGTACTGGCTTTAAATGTCTAGATGAGTGTTACGGGCACTGGTATTTTATTGTGACTATTTTTACGGACCTGCCTGCTTCTGATCATCCTACTGCCTGCATCTGTTAAACCAAGTAGTCTCTTTTGCATTATCCATGTCTGTAAACTTGAGCAGTGACTCATTTGAGTTCTTACTTGTGTTGCTGCGATCTGGTCGGGATCCTGGCAGTCAAAATACCGACGCTGGAATCCCGACACTGCTTGGAATGCCGGCGCTGGCATCCCGACAAGGATCACAATCCCAGCACCGGGATCCCGAATGAGGGTTTGTCGGGGCTGTGGTCAGGTACAGTGCCTTGCTAAAGTATTCACACCCTTTGGGTTTTTACCTATTTTGTTACATTACAAGCTGCAATTAAAAAAAAATTTAATCTGAATTTCATGTGATCTATATGCACAAAATAGTCTAAGTTGATGAAGTGAAATGAGAAAAATGTATATAAAAAATAATTTTTATAAATAAATGTTTTTAAATTGGCATGTGCATATGTATTCACCACCTTTGCTATGAAGCACCTCAAAAGTACTGGTGCAACCAATTACCTTCAGAAGTCACATAATTAGTGAAATGAAGTCCACCTATGTGCATTCTAAGTGTCACATGATCTGTCAGTATAAATACACCTTTTTTAGTGCAATACCACTAAGCAAGAGGCATCACACCATGAAGACCAAGCAGCTCTCCAAACAAGTCAGGGACAAAGTTGTTGGGAAGTACAAGTCAGGGTTGGGTTATAAAAATAGATACAAATCTTTGATGATCCCCCGGAGCACCATCAAATCCATCATCTTCAAATGGAAAGAACATGGTACCACAACAAACCTGCCGAGAGGGCCGGCCACTAAAACTCACAGACCGGGCAACAAGGAATCAGAAATTCAATCAGAAAGGCAGCACAGAGACCAAAGGTAACCCTGAAGGAGCTGCAGAGTTCCACAGCAGTGACTGGTGCATCTGCACATGTGACTGCAATAAGCCGTACACTCCATAGAGCTGGGCTTTATGGAAGAGTGGCCAGAAAAACGCCATTACTTAGTGTTAAAAATAAGAAGGCACGCTTTGAGTTTGCCAAAAGGCATGTGGACGACTCCCCAAATGTATGGAGGAAGGTGCTCTGGTCAGATGAGACTAAAATTGAACTTTTAGGCCACCAAGGAAAACACTATGTCTGGCGCAAACCCAACACATCCCATCACCCCAAGAACACTATCCCCACAGTGAAACATGGTGGTGGCAGTATCATGCTGTGGGGATGTTTTTCTGCAGCAGGGACTGGGAAACTGTTTTGAGTCGAGGGAAAGATGGATGGTGCTAAATACAGGGATATTCTTGAGCAAAACCTGTTTCAGTCTGCCTGTGATTTGAGATTGGGATGGAGGTTCACATTCCAGCAGAACAATGAACCGAAGCATACTGCTAAAGCAACACTCGAGTGGTTTAAGGGGAAACATTTAAATGCGTTGGAATGGCCTAGTCAAAGCCCAGATCTTAAACCAATTGAGAATCTGTGGTTAGACTTGAAGATATCTGTTCAGAAGTGGAAACCATCCAACATGAAGGAGCTGGAGCAGTTTTGCCTTGAGAAATGGGCAAAAATCCCAGTGGCAAGATGTGCAAGCTCATAGAAACTTATCCAAAGCAACTTGCAGCTGTAATTGCCGCAAAAGCTGGCTCTACAAAGTACTGACTTTAAAGGGTATATTCAATAAGAGTCGGGTCCATTCCAACATGCAGTTGTCGGAATGGACCCAACAACCCCTATTCAAAAGAGCGGCCAAATCCGACTGTCGGATTTGGCCATTCCCTGTTTCCTGACCTGCTGCTGCTGTCAGCGCTGCGGGTGCGCTGACAGCAGCAGCAGAGGAATCTGTCAGCGGCGCCAGGGGTGAGGCGGGAGCGATCAGCGGTGCCGGGGGTGAGGGGGAAGCTGGATGCGGCGCCGGAGGTGAGGTGATGTCTGCGGAGCCGGGGGGGGGGGGGGGGGGGGGAGAGGAGCGGAGGAGACGGAGCGGAAGGCGGAGGAGAGGAGGAGTCGAGGGAGCGGCGGCTGCAGCAGTGGAGGCTCTCAGCAGCGTCCACCTGGCTCTAGCAAGCGGGACGCCGCTTGCTGGAGCTGGGTGGACGCTGCCGCTGGGTCCCTGCTCTCCCCGCTGCTCCCCCGTTTCCTTCTCTCAGATCACTTATCTCAATCCGACTTTTTTTAAAGTCTGATTGAGATTGTCGGAAATGGGGCTAAAACCTGTCGGGTTTGGCCCAGCTTCCGACAATGCGCGCTGATTGGCGGCTGAAGCCGCCGATCAGCGTGCATTCCGACTTGTTGGAATAAATTGTGCCGCAATGAATAGGTCGGAACCCCTTCCGACCTAAAACTGTCGGAAGCTGCCGTCTTCCCGACAAGACGGCAGCTTCCGACAGCTATTGAATATACCCCTAAGGAGGTTAATATTTATGCATGCTGAAGTTTTCTGTTATTTTTTCCTATTTGTTGTTTGCTTCACAAAAAAAACATCTGCAAAGTTGTAGGCATGTTCTGTGAATGAAATGATGCAAACCTTCAAACAATTCATTTTAATTCCAGGTTGTGAGGCAACAATACATGAAAAATGCAAAGGGGGGTGAATACTTTAGCAATGCACTGTACGCCACATGGGGAGGGCAGGTTCTGGAGGTTAGGCTCCCAGAAAGGGAGGGTTATGGTTATTCTGCGGGGGAGGGAGGGTTAGGTTTAGGCCCCACCAGGAAGGGATAAGGTTAGGCTGTGGGGGGTAGAAAAAGTTAGGTGTAGGCTGCAGAAAGGGAGGGTTAGGGGAGCATTGGTGTAAGGTAAATATACTTACCTAGCCCCTGTCGGGATTCTCACCATCGGGATGTCGCAGTCAGTCTTCTGACCACAGGCATCCTGACCGCCAACATACCTGTGTTGCTTGCCCTGAACTCTGGATCATCCTTGGCAGCTTCTGTGTACCACATTATTTTTGTGGTGAACACCATCAAACTCTGTACCCCAGGTAAGTAAGTATATATTATTAGCATCAAAGTGAATCCACATAATGTCCTTCTGTCTATGACACTGATCAGGTTTGTACAGAGGGGCAACTATTTTTTATTTTTTAGTGGACAACAAAGGTGTGTGCAAGAAAAATGCTGGCAGTGAGCCTTTTAGCACATCATGCCCCTGTTTATTGTCACTTTGGTGGCATGCCTGCTGCTCACTCACATCTCGGGGTTCATCTTGCCACTGAGCCTTGTGGTGCTGCAATGGCACTGGTGGTAAGGTGGTAGGAGGTACAGTGTACCAGATACCCATTTCTTAATGGTACACTATACCATCCCATTCCACCTTACTAGTACTACAGGGTCTGTATATATTAAATGCTGACCTATTTAATAAACTGTTTTTTACTAAAAAATCAAGTGGAAACATCTGTTTCATTATGAATATCTCACATTCAAGCAACAGAAGTGTTTATTAAAGAAGATATTGCAGATATTGTAAATTCTTCCTGTGTTAAACCCAGTTACCACTGATAGCAGCTATTCCCAGAGATCCAAAAAGCCTAGCTTCTCGGAGATAGTCTCTGAAGGCCATCTTTAAATTGAATTAACAGTTCTTCCCAGTTGAAGAGTGAACAGTAATCCCTCTTCACAAATAGTGAAAAGGGATCTTGTAGTGCCTGCCCAATTTTTTACATCGGATTGGGCATGATTAAAAATTGTATTATTAATATTACAAGATGTAGTAATATATTCATGTACAGTATATTGTATTGTGTAAAATGTTTTAGGCTGACAACTGGATGAGACTTAATTACTTTGCTGGGATACGGCTTGTTTACAGTACAGCCAAGATGTGTCAGGTCTCCTTTGTTGTAAGGGACAAGAGTTTGCTTGGAAATTCATTAAGTGCCCTTGGGAGAAACCCTCAGAGACACTACGGCTGGAAAGATGTGAGCTGGCCTTCTTGCAGCATGTTCTAAAATCTAGCCAAGGCTGATTTAAAAATCATGCCCAGCACTTTAAAGTAAGCCATAAAAGATGAAAGTATCAGCCCTGCTAGAATGGCTGAGAAACCAACATTGTAAGCTGAGACTCACTCCAATCTGTTTTTGGGAGGGATAAAGGAATCCCAAATAGGTGGGGAGAAGCTGCAGGAAGTAGCTTTAAAAATAGGAAACTTACTCTGAAAATTTGTTATTATCATGAGGTAGTTCCAGTGAGAAACTGGATCCTATAATGGTCCCAGTGTATGCAGAGAGACCTCACTCAACCAGCGTTCTGCACTATAGGTGACAAGGACGTTGTTTTTCTCCATATTTTTTTCTTGAAATTGCAATTTATTGTGTGACTATTTAAATTATTATATACTTGTAACCTTTATTTTTCTGTAACTATAAACTTTGAAGTTTTGACTTGGATTAAATCTTAATCTTAGTTCTGGATTCTGTGCTTTCACACCGAAACCCAGAGAGGCTCATGTTACCTAATTTTTACATACTAATAATTGTGTTTGGGATGAGAGCAGGAGCTCACCCTGGGCTTGAACTAAAAGGTACTTCTGCTGGTGGCAGTTACCACATTGATTTACCACACACACTGAGGTAATCAGTAAGGTGTCACAGGCAACACTCTCACATTGGCATATCTCCTCTTAATGTGTTTGTGCTTATGCAGTACCATATGATTGGGCATGGGCTGGAACACTGCTATGACAATACCTGGCCATGTAATCTTTCAGTGCTGCAATCAGTGGCAAAAGAGTAGGTTAAAAGTTGATATTATAGCCGCTTATCGGTGTAAATGAGGTGGCATGAAATAATGATAAATAACAAATATTGGCAGTAAGAAATATCATTTATTGGGATATAATTGTGAACAAACATAAATATCTTACACTATCATAGTGCAGCAATAATTATTTGCCTTTTTTAGTTCTGATTTTTAATAACAGTTTTTTAGATAATATCTATCTGCTATTATAAAACATGTAGCTGGAAATTTTTAAATTTGGACTGTGCAGCCCGGGAATACTACTATTTTGTCAAATGTATTTTTTTTATCATAATGTGGGCAAGTTATTTAAAATAATAATGATGTAGTTTAAATTGCAACATTTTATACTACCTTTAGCTATATAATATAACTAGTGTTTGCCTGCGGCTTCGCTCGCGTGGATAAATGCTCAGTGGCACTCAATTTACAAAGACAGTAGTGCTATCTAATAATGTGATGTATATTTTATATTGTACACATTGATAACAAAATTTCTTTGTAAAAAATATTTGTACTTTTTCCTTCACAGGTTAACACAAAAATATGTTTAGGGCTACTAACACGTGAGCAAGCCTCATAAACCTGCCCATGGGAGAAGCAGCTGGTCCTGATATCTATGCCTGTAGCCCTGAGTGTTTGCCCCTGTGACTTGTTGCTTGTCATAGCAAAGCAGACACTTAACCACTTTCCCGGCATGGTGGCATCAGATGCAACCAAACCAGGTTGTGCTTTCCCTGACATGGTTGCATCTGATGCAACCTGTCAAAAAACTCACTCAGTGGCTGAAGGATGAGAAGCTTCCTGCATTTGACACTCTCAGAGGGACCTCCAATGCTTCTGCTTCCTGGTCATTTCCCTCCACACACTCTCCCCCGCAGTACTTGCCATGCTGCCGGTCAGTTCGGCAGCAATATCCACCTAGCAGCTGCAGACATTAGCAGCCAGTGGGAAAATTTAAAAAAAGCAGCCCTCACCTACCCTGAGGAGGCTCGAAGGCTGTATAGAGGATAACATGCCAGGAAACTGATGTTGTGATGGTCACGATGTTCCGACCATCTATGGTCACAATGTTCAAAACATCAATGTTTTACCATTTTATTTTTAATATTTTTTTTTCTAAATAAAATTGTATTGGATATACTTTAATTACTTATTCCTAACCTAATTCAATCATAAAACAACCCGACAATTTCTGAGTGTTTTTTGGAAAAAAATGTAATCAGGTAAGTAGTTAAAGGAAATAGCAGGTGCTTCAATTGAAGAGGAAAATTGTTTGGAATAAGGGGTACAGATGTGTCCCACTACAGCATTGCTGCTTATAGCAGTGTGCTATAGCTGGACCATGATGTGAACACAGCTCTGCATGCTGCGATCATTTGCATTGCTACCAGGTCCTGTACAAGTGAACCAGAGGTGGGCGCATGTGCACGCCAACTCCCATTCAAGCCTTTTAGATAGCAGGAGCACGCTATGTTGTGGCATCTCAGCAAGCATGTAAAAGGACACATCTGCATACGTGGTATATAAACACGGGCTCAACTCATCACATCCCATTAGAATCTTTTCCTCAATTAGATTCTTTTTCAGAGCAGGTACTTTAATTCGGGTTATGTTGCATAAATTGGGCAGAGTCAAGTTCCGCAGAAGCATGATTAAAACACCAACTGTCAGTGCTACTCTCTCTGATGTCACATGGAGATCATACATACCTCAGTTTCTTTTCAGGCCACTAAGCTAAACAACAGTGAAAACTCGATGTGATGCCAGAACAAATACACAAAGACAAAAATTCCGTAATTTATTTTTCGTCTTCATAGTTCTTACACAATAGCTAGAAGTCTATTTCTCAACAAACATTGCTATGTATAGATGAGAGTAAATACTTTTCTTAAGGGTATGTATGTTGAGATATGTGGTAACAGAGCCAGATTACAATGCATTTTTTACTTTAAAACTAATCTGATTTAGAAGATGCTGTCATTAATCTTATTAGATAACAGGCTTTCTTTTGGCTGTGACTAGTTAGATTTTTCCCCTTTGTTCATGGGAGGTCAGGAAAAGTTTGAACCACTTGACCCTATATATATCTCACAGCTTATTGAGGGAAAGCCTTTGCCTCACCATACTGTGCTTGAATAAACAGAGTAAAGAAAGCATACAGGGCTGACATATGTAAAATAAAAAATAATAATAATAATGAGGTTGGAATTCCATAATAATCTCAACATAATTTTTAGCACTAGACTGTATTAAGAAACAAGGAGCAGGCAGTTAAATGTATGGTGAGTTGATCAACAACAGGGCAATCAGATGTATCCTGGGTAGGTACACATTGGGTAGTCATTGTCTGAAGGAAAAAGAGCAGGTTACACGCTGAAAAGAAAGTGCATTTTTGTAGGCCCAAAAAGGATAGAATCCAAGATTTACTGCCCATCTTGCTCAGAGGCAAGATGAAGACTTAAGTTTTCGTGATAAAAAGTAACCTCTGGTGGCTGGAGCAACATCAAAAACCATTCCTACCAATTCCATGGTAATTTGAAGGAAAGAGGGACAGATTCTAGAGGGAGATCCATTAGCGAGGTGCCTGACTGCAAATTGGAATTAATACTTTTAATTCCGTTTTGAGATACAGTAGTACAGCTTGTGTTTTACTGTCCTGGTGCTGAGCAATAACTTACTGTTTGTGTTAATGGGACCTCTGTTCTTGCCATACTGGCATCCTGTGGGCAGTCTGTGTGGCATGTTCATTGGATCTCTTCCACTGCTGACAGCTGTAGCAGCTTCAGGCTGTGTTGGGCATCCAGTGGTTTGCTTCTGCTGTGGTCCTGTGTGGCTCCACCAGCACACAGGACCTACACCCTGTAGGGGCAGATATGCAATTTGTTCCACTGATCAAAGACATCGCTTGGCACCAAGTTTGATTGTCCTGCCTATATAAACTCTGTATGTGATACATCACAATTGCAAGGTATTACTTTTGTCTGGGAGCTGCCCTCCTACAGGAGACTACAGCCCCCACAATCCTCTGGGGTACAAAGCACTGACAGCCATACAGAGCACAGATGAGTGGCTGTAATTGTCAGCAGGCTGAGGAGAAGCTCCCTTATCCTGAGGCGGCAGTTGCCTGAAATAGCAATTAAAACAAGTGGAGCATATGGACTGTTAGGAAGGATGGTGCCTCTTGTAAAAGAGCAGAGGCGAATGTAAAAGCTGCTCCACAATGTATGACATCTTGAGGACAGGAGCAGAGAGTAAACAGTGGTTTCAGGTTGAGAGATCATGAAAGATATCGCAATCTGAGAGAGACAGAAGCGGACGAGCAAGTAGCAGGGAGGGGATGAGCTTCAGAAGTTTGGGGACTCCCTGAATTTCCTGCTGAGCTTGCAATCTGAGGGGAATCTGTCCCTGTGACAAACAGTTTGGTGAGAAAGAATCTACCATGCACCTTTATTTCATACAGCTCTGTAATTGTTCTTGTTACTGTGCTGGACATTAAGCTGTATTATTACTATTATGCTAGCCAACAATAACTGTGCACCATCTGGCTGCAATGTGTACACTAATGTTTTATAGGAAGAGTATTTCTTGCTAATTTTCTATTTGTGTAGAGTTTCATTCAGGGACGGGCAGTGAGGTAAATGGTTCAGAAGGCACTGGCTAATACTAGAGCCAGATTTACACACAATATATGAGCCAAAGGGTTCATGTGGGCATTATACACAGGTGTAGCAGTATATACTGTTGGGAATTTGCTGAGTTTTGATCAGAGATGTGCGGACTAGATAGGCACTGCCTCACCTGTTATGGACATTTTACTCCAGAGTTTTGACTATAAAAATGGTTAGAATAATACAAAGAAGATATTTCAATTATATTCTTTGCATTTTTGATATACTTTATATTGTCGAAACTCCAACGTACAGTGGGGCTAAATCAGTAAGGATAGCAAATTCTCCTAATCAGCAGAATTTGCTATCCTTTGGATCACATGCTGGGGGCCGACCATTGCTGGACAAGGCCGCCCAGCATGCTGACCGCTGCCTCCCCCCCTTGATGAAGCAGAAATTCCGAGTACCTCCCGATTTCTGCTTCATTGTGAAAAATCTTGATGCCTCCTTCTGGCGCCTGCAGGAGACCTGGAGCCATCTTACCCATCGTGGTGGCTGCGTGTCACACAGTTGCCGCAATCACACCCACGACACTCCCCTGTTCACGCCGCACCACCCACCGTTCGTGCCACCCCCGCAACACTCCGTCTCCTCCCGGGAAACAGAGCATTGCCACCCCCCGCCCAGCGACAACCTCTGCCTGATTGATGGGAGCTGTGCATGCGCCCGCAGGGCCATCGTAAAAATTTTGGTTGGATCGCGGTTTGTGATCCAACCTGAACTAGCCCCTGTATACGCTAGTATGACAGGAAAGGCTCTGCCTCACCTGCCTCACCTACGGTACAATGAAACCAGTGATATGCTGTGGGACATCACTGGTTTCATTGTAATTTAATTGATACAGTGTAGTGTTAGCTGTATCAATGTAGAGGTTTAAGAGGGCTTGTAATTCAGCATAGAGTGAGATGTTGGTGCAGAATCTAATGTTTAAGTGTATTACTTTGTTATAGATAATGTTAAATTTCATAGTGCGCATATTTCAGAACATTTATTTAACCTTGCTAAACTAAAGTATACTTACTATAATTCTATACAAACCGATTACTGATAATACTATATTACAAGTGTAGTAGGATATAACTTTGATTACTTACTGATTTAGGAAACAAACTGTGCTATTTTTTGCATCAATTCTGTGTCCCTTGCTTCTCTGCTGGAGCGAGGTACAGCAGGAAAGTAGTCCAAAAGAGGACCATCCTACAGCAAAGTACCTGGTACTTTTACCTGTGCATGGTACTGGTGCCGGAATATCAGGTCTTCTATGGTTCAACATTACTACCTGTATTGTATTCTGAATCTCTGTGAAGTGACCCTGGCTATTGTTGTGAATCTCTACTTGTGGCCCAAACCACAGCTTGCCATTCCATATTGCACCTCTGCTAGTGACCCTGACCTTTGTCTTGTGCTACTGCTCTGATTCTGTACTTGTGACCCTGACTTTGGCCTATCTGACTGTCCCTTTTTCCACTAATTGTGTGCCATGGCTGCACTTCCTTATAGTTATCTAGGAGGCAGTTAGAGAGCTGCAACCTATGGATTCCTGGTAGTGAAGTCTCCTTTCAATCTTGGGACCACCACATGGAGGGTCTGAAAGAGGTAGAGCAGTCGGGGCATGAGGTTCATCTTAATTGTCACTATCATACCCAACCAAGAAATGATAAGGTACAATATATTGAGGGCAAGTGACTTTGTCTTAGAAAGGGTTATCTTATAGCCCGAGAGGGAACCATATTCAACCAGGGTTTAGAATAATTTGGGAAGAGACGCATAGAGAGAAGTTAAAGTTAGGAGAACGTTATCAGTGAACATGACACCTTGTATTCATCCTTGTCCAGTTACACTGCCCTAATATCAAAGTCTAAGTGAATCTGAGCAGCAAGAGGTTTAATAATCAAAGCAAAAATCAGGGGCGACAAAGGGCACCCCTGTCTAGTACCATTAGTTATTGAAAAAGGATGTGAGAGGAGGACATTTTTACAGAGAGCCTGGCTGAAGGGTAGAATAAAGGGCCTGGACACCATGAAGAAAGTCACCGCCAAGTCTGAAGGCTGTTTGCTGCATCAGGAAAGGCCAACTGATGTGGTCGGATGTTTCTTGGCTTCCAGCTAGAGCACCAGGGCCGGGATACGAGAGCTGTTGATAGAGTATCTAAGGGAAATAACCCACCTAGTGTTGTCACAAGCGTGCCTCCTGGGTATAAAGCCAAAGTGATTGTTACGTATTCAATAGTGAGATAGGCCTGTAGTGGGTGCAGTTGGAGGGGTCCTTCCCTTCTTTAGGGATAACAATAACATGTGCCTCAAGGGCCTCTCTGGAGAAGAAACCCCAGACATCACACCATTGAACACCTCAACAAGATAAAGAAAGAGTTAAAATACAGCAAACATTGCTGAGGCTCAGCGCTAGTGTATGTGCAGTGTGAGGGAAAAAGCAGGAGGGAACATGGGAATAAAGGAATAAAAATGAAAATGAAAATTAGAATAAAATAAAATCAACAATGTAAAAAAAGCTTCAAAAATGTTTACAGCTGTTTTAAAGACATTTTTGTTGAGGAGGGGCGATGCAGGATACACTGTTGTAATAGTTCCAGAAGGAATCAACCCATTAGGGCTGAGGTAAAACTATCCCTACCTTACCCTATTCAGACTGGTGGTGTGACTGGTATCCCTTATGCAGTCAGCTTCGGGGGTAGAAGTGGAAGTTACAGCAGCGGCTATGGATGATGTCAGCCACTGGAGGTGTAAATTGGCTATTGAACACATCAGATACCTCCTGAACCTCAACCTTAGCACACTTGGATTCTAGGATCGAGGAAAACAATTTAGGGAGGTGGAAGCTAGACAAAAAGTTCAGTAAGGAGTCTTCAGAAGGAGGAGGGTCATTTGTTGAAGACGAGAGTTTATACAACTGAGTTTCAAACCTCTGAAATTCATTAGTTATGTACTTGGGATCTCGAATAGGTCCACCGTAGTGAGATTTAATTGACAGAATGTTTGTTTATGAGAGTTTAGAGTGTAACCTGGATGCCAAGAGCTGATGGGGTTTGCCTCCCTTTTCGTAGAACAGTGAGTAAAAAAAATGCAATTTCCCTCTGCCAGCCACCAATTTACAATAATCCTCCGCTGAACCTGTGGTTTTATTGAGCTTGTCCAATGAGATACAAGGGACATTAGTTTGAGGAATTATTTAGACTTGACCCTTCTTGTGGAGGTATCAATCTTAATCAAAGCTCCTCGAATGGCTGCTGTATGGGCATCCCACAGTAGTTGAGGGGAGATGGTATTACTACTGTTAAGGGAAGAATAGTTCCTAATATCAGAGTCTAATTGTAGCCTTAGAGAAGGGTTCAATAGCTTTTCATCTAAGCAGCATATAAAAGAATGGTGACGGGGATAAGGAGACTCAATGTACAGTAATGTGACCAAGTGCTAGGGTGTCTGCAAACATCTAAGATTAATTGTGCAGGATCCACAACCAGGAAGACCATATCTTACCTTGTATGGACATCATGAACGGCAGAGTTGAAGTGAAGTCTTTAGAAGTATGTTCATTCACGAGCCATGAGTCAGGGAAGGGGTAGGTAAGAAATTGCAGTAGAGTTTCCGAATTAGCATGCATAAGGCCGGATGATGACTGAGGGTGGTGGTTGACTGTGGTGGTGGTGGGGGGTGTTGGACGCATTTAGGTATGAGTCAAAGGCAATATTAAAGTCTCCTGCCACAACTACCCTACCTGTCTATGCTGGGACAAAAGCATACTAAGGGATCAGAAAAAGCAGGGTTGTGCTGAGTTGAGGGCACAGACATTGACAACTACAAATAGGATACTATCTAATTTCCCAACCAAGATAAGGTAGCACCCTTCTGGAATGTTTATTTCGTACATGTTATGGGAAGATGTTTGTGCAGTAAAGAGAAGTTGTAGCATTTTTATTGATGCCTAATATTCAGCAGCATATAAAAGAATGGTGACGGGGATAAGGAGACTCAATGTACAGTAATGTGACCAAGTGCTAGGGTGTCTGCAAACATCTAAGATTAATTGTGCAGGATCCGCAACCAAGATAAGGTAGCACCCCTCTGGAATGTTCATTTCGCACATGTTATGGGAAGATGTTTGTGCAGTAAAGAGAAGTTGTAGCATTTGTATTGATGCCTAATATTCAATGAGTTTGTTACAAATAAAATACATTTGTGGTTTTCAATCTTTTTAAGTGCTCTTATCCCTTCCATTTTTTTAATTTATTTTTTGACAGGTTTACTTATCCATAATTATTCTTTTATATGGCGCTTAGACGAAAAGCTTCTATTGAAACCTTTTCTAAGGCTGTCAATTTTTATTACTGTGATCATTTTTTATGGAAAATAAATGATAATAAAAAGTGTTAGACAATTACAACAAAGCAAATCAAATATAGATAACCATCAGCACTAACTCTCCCAAAGATTTAGATTGAGCCTCTCCCTGTAGACGTAGTGCACACAATATTCTCCTTTGCTAAAGCTGAATAATAACTACAAAAACAGATCTGTGTATTACAATGGAATAATGCAATCCTCCAATCAGATTTGAGAGAGAACAGATGATGCTTCCAGTTCTGCCTTGATATATAGCAGAGGGAAGTCTAGCTTTCACACACGTTCACTTAGAAGTGTACAGAGTTAGTACTGCGTTGTATAATATAACCATGTGCAGTAACTGATGGCTGCTTGATTCTTCTCGTTCAGCATGATCACTTCAGCAGAATAAGTACAGATGGATGATGCTTAAATACTTCAGCCTTCAGATTCCCATGTTCATTCAGATCATTGCTTTCAGCTGTTAATAAAACGCAGAAAGGGTATTACTTTACTATCCTCCTTACGCTGGAATTTAACATGTTGGCTGCGTTCCTCTTGCTGCCTGCCTAATCTTTCTCTCAGAGTGCTGGACTAGATATTTATAAGACACACTCTATTTTATATAGGTAAGTAAATGAATAAATTATGGTGTTTGTTCTTTTCTGCTATTATTTACACTCCAATAATACAACCATACTTCTGTTAATTATTACATTTTGTTTTTTCCATTTTCTTGTCATTTGACATATTAAGATTGTTCTATAGAACATTACTGTAGTCCTATACTTACACTGATAACCCGAGCAAAAAATACTTATTTTAATATAGTTAGAAGTGATGTGAGTGCAACTGTGTTTTATGAGGCTCTGTTGGGGACTAATGGGCTATTGAGATCATTTTGTAGATCATTAACAACTGTTTTGGCAATGGGATTCTGTCCTGTTATAACAATGACGCATGTACATGACTGTATATGTCAATGTAGACACTTCTTAGAGGTATTTAGATGTAGTTGTAACGGATGAGGGAGTACTGCTGTTTATTTGTCAAATTGTACCTTACCTCTCACAAAGTGAGGGTTTAAAAGCTGATACTTTTCTAGTCCATGACTGGGAGCAGAACTTACCTTGCGGTGACTACTTACTTTATGTTAATGATGTACCTACAGTACAGTTCTACCATAATGTGGCTACATTTGGAGATGTATTTCAAACCTATATAGTTATATGAACGTGAATTACAAGAGGTTTATTTGAGGGAACTATGTAAAATGATATGGACCTTATCCTGTAGAAATGTGGTGGGATGTTTACGTTGTTATAGTTATCATTTTGCCAGATGCAGATGAGACTATGCAGATTTTATTATGCCTATGTATATGCTCAGGATGGGGATTGTGTCTTTTACTCCTTGTGGTACATGGGCACTGTGCTTCATCTATATGGTCCAGCTAAGTTGTCATATACCCAGTGGTGTCACTAGAGGGGTGTGACCGCACCAGGTGTCACCATCTGAGGGGTGACAACAAGTGCAGGAAGTGCCGAAGCACTGCATCTCTGGGAGTGATGGTCACACCCCCAGAGTGATGGCCCCATGAGGTCACAGCCCCATTTTGGGCCCCCAATTTTCACCTGTTGACACCAAACATAGTGACGCCATTGTGTAGACCAGAAAGCAAAGATAGTCTTGTTGAACAATAGGAGTAGGGCTCTATATGCACAGTGTCGGACTTCCCCTTTTAATTAAGTTTCCAGTTTGTACTGATATTGTGAATACCAAAGAACCAGTATAGTATGTCGTGCAGAACAGTCTGTGATTAGGTGTTATATTGGGATACAAAAGTCTTGTTGACAAGCACTATGTGGTCCCTGGAAAGCAGACACTGGGAGACCCACAGCTACTTACAGTATAGTGTTTCATGTGCATTGGCAGAACAATTGTAATGTAAATATGATGATTAATCATCATGTCCATAGTCTTACTGCTTTAAGTAGCATTTCACACTTGTCGATCTCCTGGTGCCTGCATTTCAGGGTTCAAGTAGTGCTTGTCAACATTATGATTGTTAACAAACCCACTACATTCCGTTATGTTGTTTCCATTTAATGAAAAGCTTGTTATTTGTATGTATTGTGTTCACTTATGTGTCATTTCTGTGATATTGAGATTTGTGCAATATATTTATTTATTATCAGCATGTATTGTAGGTGATGGGTGTGGACATCATAGATTGAGCAGGGCCCTCTTACCTCTTTGCTGGTCTGTTATTACCCATCCTATTTTATAACATTTTTGTTCTCATTTGTAAAGCACAACAGAATATTCTGGCGCTATTTTAAAAAAAAATTATTAAACAAAATCATATGATGATTGTGTAAGAGTGTAAAGTTCTGTTCTCATGTTTCTTTAAAAAATGTTTTGTGAGGCTAATTAATTATCAGGGGTTTTGCAGGAAGTACATATATGGCACTCTAGTGCCATCTCCTACCTTTTTCAATCAGGGAGGCTGCTTGGACTATACCTCATGTTTGTGCCAGCAGTTGAAAAGCAGTCGGAACTCTTATCTATTTTGCGAAAAATCTAACAAAAACACACTTGTGCAAAAAAAAATATATATCAGCTTTTAGGGACTGCATGCGTCATAGAACCTAGGAATTGCTGGCGTAATAGAGGCAGAAATGGTTTTTCAATGGAAACTCTTACTGCAAATGGCAATCCAGTTCTGACAGTCTCAGTGGGAGAAAAGACCTCCCTCTAGGACTGACAGTCTGGCATTCAGTTAGCATTAAAAAGAACTTCCAGTGTAAAGCCTGTCAGTACACAGGGTGCCGTGTGCAGCAGGTGAAGCAAGGAAGTGACAGTTGTTACCGCATGCCACTGGAGGAGAGTCTATAAAAAGCGCGCCCCACCGGCAGGGAGTGACAGTTGTTACCGGTTCCCTGGTCAGAGTGCAGACCTTGGTTCCCTGGTCAGAGTGCAGACCTTGGTTCCCAAAGCCGCTGAGGTAGAGAGCTGGCAGAAAACCCTGCAGCGGTGACAGAGACTCGGGGACATAGCTGGCATAAGACAGGAGCGGGAGAGGCGGAGCGCAGCGGAGGAAAGTGACAGGTGCTGTAGCGCTGCATATAGACTTGCCCCTGCTCCCAGGTATTAGGAGTGAGGAGCCTCTGGATCCGTGACAGCAGCAGTTAGAGAGGCTCTGTGGAGTTGTACTGATTCCTACGCAGCTGAGGCAGAGCTTTATGTGAGGTGTGCCGGGGGCAGAACCGAACCGCTCAGCCAGTAGGAAAGGCGCAGGAGGAGTCGGGGGAGTATCCTAAGGCTAGGAAGATTTCACAGGAGGTGTAAGTGAATTCATCTGACCCCACATCACACACCCGCAGTTGCTTGTGGCTTACAGCTTATCAGTTGGGGTAGTATCCCGTGCTGTCTGCCCTGCTACAATCCCTAATACTCGCATACCCCACACCAGGCATGTTATACTCTGCAGACTAAAGGGAGATACTTTATTCTAACCCTAAAACAGCAGCAGGGGGAGTGAGTGATTATTCAAGCAAGCTGCAACATTGTATACCGGCAGGGATGCTTCTTCACTGCATGTAGTGTAACCCCTTATATGCTCTTGGTGTGCAACTGTTTCATGCCTTCATTTATTCTACCTGCCGTATATGTACTGAAGCTGCGGAAAGTAATATATTTATATATGTGCGTATGAAAGGACAAGTAGGATTGTAGCGGACTAGGGTTAGAGGCATTTATACTTACTGTACTAACTTGTCGTGAACTTATAAGTCCAAGAGGAGCAGTAAGAGCTGTAAGCTGTGGAGAGAGAGAATAAGTTCATTCAGCACGATTAAAGACACTGCATACACAGGAAGAGGCACCTGGGGGTGCAGATTGCATAAGCCTTATATTGATTTATAGCAAATGCTCAGCGTTGGTAGCCAGTTATACAGCATTAACGGGACTAATAGTTTTCTGACTGTCAGCCATTACTGGAGTTGCTGGATATCTACTGGTCTACTAAAGGAGTGTCTAGCGATCAGTTTAGAAGGAACTAAAAGCGATGCAGTATTGGATTCCCAACACAGATCCACAAAGGGAGTGTGAGAGATTTGCCTAAACCCCAGTTACAACAGGAAAGGTCTACAATACGTGACAAGATTACACAGAGAGGCAGACACGACTATACAATTCTCATAGGAATTCTCCTGAAAGGGGATATCACTACGTTTATCTAAGGTGGATGGTCATTACATTGCATTACAGTTGACAGTAAATACCTATGGACCCCAATAGTGCACCACAAAGGTAAAGAGTACTCGGGTCACTCTCATTTTTGAAACTGATGTGGTTACAGAGGTTTTTTTTGTATTGCATGCATCTTTATGTATAGGTATATTATCCAGGGGTTAGCGAGGGGATATATATATATATATATATATATATGTGATATTTATATTGTACATGATAGTTATATGACCTTGATACATAAAATCTGTTATACTTACCATTCATTTGGTTTGTCCGGAAATCGATCCAAGGAGTCTGAAAGAAGAGCAGGTATATAAATCATAAGGCTAACACTGTACATCTTTATATGCAGTTAGCAAACATTACAGGCTGTACATATTTATATGCAGTTTGCAAACCTTACAGGCTTTCCCAAGCAAGCCAAGAAGTAATATTCAGCTTGGGTGGAGGCACGTTACCTATAACTGTAATTTCCCCATCACTAGGTATCTATCACAGAGAAATATACGTTATGGTAAGAACTTACCGTTGATAACGTGATTTCTCTTATGTCCACAGGTATCCACAGGATAACATTGGGATATTGTCGAGCGACAGCGAAAATGGCACCAACACGGTCACAAGCTTTCTGGCCTCCCAGGATGCATTGGGGCTTCCACTATATAGTCCCGCTCACTGACTCAGTCAGATCAGTTCTTTCCACAGCGTTTTTAGGCAGGAACATCATGCAGAGACCTGTACAGGCGATAAGAACACACATGCACACCCTTCCATACAAGAAGGAAGAGGTTTTAGTGATTGTCTAGATCCTCAAATCAGATGAGTCAGGGTGGGATCCCTGTGGATACCTGTGGACATAAGAGTAATCACGTTATCAACGGTAAGTTCTTACCATAACGTATATTTCTCTGGCTGGGTCCACAGGATTATCCACAGGATAACATTAGGATTCCCAAAGCCATTTTAGTGGTGGGGACGCTCCTGATTGCACAGGAGGACCTTTCGCCCGAAGTCTGCGTCATGAGAGGCAAAAGTATCCAAGGCATAATGTCTAATGAATGTGTTTATGGAAGACCATGTGGCTGCCCTACATATCTGTTCTGCTGAAGCACCCTGTTGTGCTGCCCAAGAAGGACCTACCTTACGTGTAGAGTGTGCAGAGACATTAGCCGGGATAGGGAGATCTGCATGAGAATAAGCTTCTGATATTACCATTCGGAGCCATCTCGCCAGCGTCTGTTTACTAGCAGGCCATCCTCTTCTATGGAATCTGTAGAGGATGAAGAGAGAATCTGTTTTTCTGATGGCACTAGTACGATCTATGTAAATCCTTAAAGCTCGGACCACGTCCAGCGACGCTTCTCCCGCAGATAGTCCCGATACCTGAAAGGCTGGGACTACAATCTCTTCATTCAGGTGAAACTTTGATACCACCTTTGGAAGATAGCTAGATCTCGTTCTGAGAACTGCTCTGTCTGGAAAAAAACTTAGGAAAGGAGACTTACATGATAATGCTCCCAAATCTGACACTCTTCTGGCTGACGCCATTGCCAGTAAAAAAAGAACTTTAACCGTTAACCACTTAAGATCTGCTCTCTCAAGTGGTTCAAACAAAGGACCCTGGAGAAATTTAAGAACTAAATTCAAATCCGAGGGAGCTGCAGGAGGAACAAATGGAGGTTGAATATGTACTACTTCTTGAAAAAACGTACGTACATCCTGTAAATCAGCAATCTTCTACTGAAACCATACAGTTAACGCTGAGACTTGAACCCTCAAGGAGGCAGCTTTCAACCCTTTATCCAATCCTGCCTGAAGGAAATCCAAAATCCTAGCTACTTTAAAAGATCTCGGATTGACATTTTTTCCAGTACACCAGTGAATATAGGCTTGCCATATTCTATGATACACACGGGCCGAAGAAGGCTTTCTTGCTCTAAGCATTGTTTGGATTACTTGTTTCGAAAATCCTTTAGCCTCTAGGATAGAGGTTTCAACAGCCACACCGTCAAAGATAGGTGATCCAGATGACTGTGACAACAAGGACCCTGCATTAGCAGATCTGGCCGTTGAGGGAGCAGTATTGGTGCTTCCATGGACATTTTCAACAGATTTGTGTACCAATGCCTTCTTGGCCAAGCTGGAGCAATTAGAATAATTGCTCCTTTTGCCTGTTTTATCTTTCTCACAACTCTGGGTAACAGAGATATCAGAGGGAACAGATATGCCAGCTGAAACCTCCATTCTACTGACAGTGCGTCTACCAGGACCGCTCCTGGGTCCCTTGTTCTCGATCCGTACCTCGGAACTTTGTTGTTTAGACGAGACGCCATAAGGTCTATCTCCTGTAGACCCCACCTGTTCACCAGTGTCTGAAACACTTCTGGGTGTAGTGCCCATTCGGTTTCCTGAATTGTGTGCCGACTGAGAAAATCCGCTTCCCAATTTAGTACACCCGGGACAAATACTGCTGACAATGCCGGGAGATGGAGTTCTGCCCATTTTAGAATGGGAGTTATTTCCTCCATCAGACTCTTGCTGTGAGTTCCTCCTTGATGATTGAGGTATGCTACTGCCGTCGCATTGTCTGAGCGGATCTGGACTGGTCTTCCTTGTAGATTGTCCTTTGCCTGAACTAGAGCCAAGTAAACGGCCCTTATCTCCAACAGATTTATCGGCAGGCGACTTTCCCTTGCGGTCCACTTTCTCTGGAACCATAGGCTTCAGAGTACCGCCCCCCAGCCCTGCAGGCTGGCATCTGTTGTCAGGACTTGCCACTCTTTTATCCAAAAGGGTCTCCCCTTGTTTAAATGGTCTGTCTGTAGCCACCACGCTAGAGACCTTTTTATGTTTACTGGAATCTTTATCATCTGCTTCTTTATCGTCTGATGATTTCCGTTCCATTTGGTCAGAATAAGGTGCTGCAACGGTCTGGAGTGGAATTGCGCATATTCCACCATGTCGAAGGTTGATACCATCAGACCCAACAGTCGCATTGCTGCATGGACTGACATTGTCTGGGCTTGCAACGCTTCCTGAGCCATGACCTGCACCTTGACTATCTTTTTCTCTGGTAAGAGAACTTTCTGTAGGTCTGAATCCAATATGGTCCCCAAATGAACCATCCGCTGTGACGGATTCAGGGACGACTTTTCCCAATTTATGAGCCACCCGTGTCTCTGTAAACAAACTATCGTCTGTTGAAGATGGCTCAACAGTAAATCTTGTGACTGTGCTAAGATTAACAGGTCATCGAGGTATGGGAATATTCTTATCCCCTGCTTGCGCAGACAAGCTGCCATAACCACCATGATCTTGGTAAAAACCCTGGGTGCTGTAGCTAGCCCGAAAGGCAGAGCTTGGAACTGGAAATGTTCCTGGAGGATGGCAAACCTTAGGTAACACTGATGCGACAGTGCTATAGGCACATGCAGGTAAGCATCCCGTACATCCAGAGATACTATGTAATCTCCCGGTTCCATAGCCAACATTATGGAGCGTAACGTCTCCATGTGGAACTTCGGGATCCATATGTATCTGTTCAGCATTTTCAGATTTAGAATTGGTCGATATGACCCATTTGGCTTCTGGATTAGAAATAGATTGGAGTAAAACCCCTGTCCCCTTTGTGATGGAGGTACTGGGACAATCACACCTGACTGCAGTAATTTTTGGACTGCTTCTTGCAGGGCATTGGCCTTCGACTCTATACGAGACGGGCTGGTGCAAAAAAATCTTTGAGGAGGCTGCCTCCTGAACGGGAACCCATACCCCTGAGATACTACCTTCTGCACCCAGGCATCTGCTGTTGACTGTTGCCATATGTGTGCAACAAGAAGGAGTCGGCCCCCAACTCTGGAATCCTCCAGGCGGAGGCCCGTCTCTTCAGGCTGAGGGTTTCTGTTCAGGTTTGGAAGCTGGCTTTTTGCTAGCCCACTGCTTCCTACCCCTGGATTTAACACTGACACTGACTGAGGAAGCTGCTGATTATTGGAAACAGGCGGAGAAACGCGTTTTATTACAATCGGAGGATACTAAGGGATATTACACACTTCTATCTTCTTGGCTGTGGAACCCACTTCAGACCTCCGGATAAGGACCCGTTAAAAGGAATTTCGCTACCAGGGCCGGGAATGTACGGACCAGGGTTCCCAGGACACAGATGGTAATATCCGATTTTTAAACCACTAAACATGGCCATGTTTTAAATAACCACATTGGTGCGCAGTATATTACACTGCAAGCTTTAATCTAAGTGACTACTAAGAACTTTGTCTGTATAAAAAGGACTGATCTGAATATAAGCTTTAATTAATTGCCGGCAATGGATTAGAGCTCACAGTGGCCAAACAACGCTTCATGATAAGGTGTTTTAACCACACAGCTGTGGACAGTCTCTCTGACAAACATATTGAGGACACATTTTACCTTTTTAAAGTGGTTAAACAGTGTCTGTTTTAGCTGTGAAGTGTTAGTAAAGACCAAATTGTAACAAGTTAATGTCATTTATCCAGTCTCAGCTGAAAATGCTAGTATAATTAAATCTGCTAAATTAATGCATTTCTGAACCAGGATGAATGGAATAAAAATTGGAATATATGGCTTATGAATATTGCATATTGTATGTTAAGATTTTATATATGTATGAGATATAAATCCTATTTTAGAAAAGAATAATAGAATATATCAAATAAAAATAAAGCCTTTTTTACATAGTTACCAGCGCTTTCTACTATTTATTTATTTTTTATTCTGATTTATGGGCTGAGTATTCCCTAATTGAAAGCTGCGGCAACTGTGTAGGTATTTGGTTGGCGCCAGGAAATTTTCATTATCTATTCTTTTTGCTAGCCCACTGCTTCCTACCCCTGGATTTAAACTGGGGTTGCTTAGGCTCCTCTTTAGCTTTTGCTTTGCTTTGCCAGCAAAATGAGCAAAATTTTAAACCCTTGGACTTAGGGTTATAGGTAGCCGGAAATCTGACCTTTTTCGATTCAGCCTCTGATTCTAGGATATCCGATAAAGGTTTTCCAAATAATATATTACCCACAAAAGGCAATGCTTCCAATTCTTTCTTGGATTCCGCATCTGCCTTCCAGGTACGTAGCCAAATTGCTCGACGAGCGACTACTGTCAAGGCTGAAGCTTTAGAAGCAACTGTACCTACATCAATTGCTGCTTCTTCCACATACTGGGAAGATTGTCTTAAACGGCAAAAATGATCCTCTTGCTCCCTAGTAGGAGAAGGGTTGCTATTCTCTAGTTCCTCTATCCATTCGCCCATTGCCTTTGCTACCCAGGCCAAAGCCATAGCAGGTCTTACCACTGCTCCTACTAGAGAAAAAATATTTTTCAAAAGGCTATCTACCCTTCTGTCTGTGACATCATTTAGTGAGGTAGATGACAGTGGTAAAGCAGATTTATGCACGAGTCGCAGAACATGTGCATCTACTTTTGGAGGAACTTCTCTTTTCGAACAATCCACAGCTGGAAATGTATAATAAGAATCCCATCTCTTAGGAATCTTATACTTTTTACTGGGCGCTGCCCAAGACTCATCCATCATTTCTGTCAGCTCATCTGACGCTGGGAATTCAGCTTTCACTGATTTTGTTCGTTTAAATACAGGTGCTTTAGATTTTAACACTGTCTTGGCTGGCTCTTCCAACGAGAGAACAGCTTTCACAGCATTAATAAGTTCAGCTACATCATCTGAACTAAAACTCTGCGACTGATCATCATACGGAGTCGAATCTATTGTCTCATCCTCCGATGTATCATCTTGTGTAGTCTGACACATAGACGTATCTGTCTTAGTCTTAACTGTCTCTTGGTTGCTTGTAGAGGCTACTGGAACCAAGCCGTAGGAAGGGAGCTGCATGTATGGGTTCATAGTGTAACCTAACCCCTGAGGTGGTGCTACTGTAGTTAACTTGTCCGCTATAGAAGATAGACTCTTTGCGAACATATTCCATGGTGGCTCTGTTGGTGGTTGAACCAACTCCTGTCTTTTACTTCACTGAAAAGCAAAACAGTTTGCACACAAACCCTCATAAGTGACCAATTGATTCATATCAATTACCCCTGACTTACAAGATAAGCATGTTAGGGCTATAGGAGTGCTTGATAAATTCTCCTCATCACTTTTGCCGCTCACAGACATGGTAATAATCTGTTATTGACTACACAATTTTGTGACTGAAAACCACCCTATATGTCAGTATATAGAGGTGAGATCAATCTGACCACAGTGCACCTGATTTGAGGGTCAGAACAGGACTGACATTACACAGAAAAGTCAGCACACATACTAGCAGTCAGTCACATGTTAAAGTATTAGACATTGTCATATGAGAATACAACCTCCATAACAACTTATACATAAGTAGGAAAATTGTACTTCTGTTTTAACTGGATCTTTTTTTCAACATAACATGCAGAAAACACAGTAATATACAGGTCTCATATGCAATAGGTACTAAAAATTAACAATGCATACTAAAAAGTAGAAGGAATTTTTAGTACTGAATACCCTTCCTCCGGAGAACGGGATACAGGGAGACTCACCACACTTCCATATCCAAGCAAATACGCTCGTAAGACGCTGAGTGGATTCAGACGCTACTGGTGTACACTGCCGCTTTTGGTAACTGATAACGGTCACGGACGCTCACCAACGGACATGGACGCTGAGCGACTTCCACGTGTATGCAGACGCTAAGGCCTGCGACTCGGTCTGGCGGGTTTTATCTCCAGTGTACACAACCGCAGCGTCTAAGCTGCGACCGAGTACCCTCGTGGTAACGTCTGAGCCGGAAGTGAGGTCATTCAGTTCATGAAACGAGAGACACGCGGGAACTGGCCATTAACTCGGAGGAGGGACGGCCAGGAGAGCGTCTGAATCCCCCCGTTGACTTAAACTCCCAGGATCGTGGCCTCTACCTAGTCCTGGCGCCTATTATCCCCGGAGCGTAGCGCTGTCACACTCGAGATGTTCGGCGCATCAACACACTGTTTGTAGTCTCCACCAAATCAGTGTAGCTGTGTCCTGACCCCTCTAGTAAGAGGAAGTCCATAGAATCACCGTCTCCCCATGCTCCGGCCACAGCCTGGTTACGTCTGCTGGACCTGCTAGAACATCCGACACAGACGCCCGTCGAGAAAGCACTGATACCCGAAGGTAAGCGTTGTTGCGACCCGGTGGGGAGTAGTTGGAGCGACTCTTTCTAATATGCGTTTAAGACGCTGTTAAGAGAAGTCGCTCAAAAAAACAATATAGTAAGTCTATAAAAAATAAAATAATAAAAGCTTTAGGCTGCTTTATTCACAGCAGCCCTGTGACCATGCGGCTTCCTGCCGCACCAAGCAAAAAACTGATCTGACTGAGTCAGTGGGTGGGACTATATAGTGGAGGCCCCAATGCATCCTGGGAGGCCAGAAAGCTCGTGACCGTGTTGGTGCCATTTTCGCTGTCGCTCGACAATATCCCAATGTTATCCTGTGGATAATCCTGTGGACCCAGCCAGAGAAAGGGGGGTTACAGTAGTGTGGGCGAGTTGCTGATAGTGGTTGCATAAAGAGATGTTGAATAGCTCTAGCATAGGGCTGGTGAAAGTTTCAATGGTGCGACAGATAGTGGCTTCTAAAGATGCACAGAGATTGATTGGATCATCTCTAGACAGTGAAAGTAGGCATCTCAATGTTTGCATATTTAGATGCATGGATGGACACTAGGGAACTGCAATGTAAAGTCATTAGCATATAGTCACAGTTGCAACAGCAGCAAAAGACGCAAGGAAGGCAGCAACTGCGTCCAGCTCATAATCAGACCCTATGAGGATGAATCCTGCCCCCTCAACAGACTCCACCCCCACAACAGACCCTGCCTCCATTAGAACGTCATAAATTTCCCGGGCTGGTTTTCCATACCAATCCGCCCATGCATCAGTGGACTTTTAAATGTGCTCCTGACTGTAGGCTATCATTGTGGATAAGGGAGCAGAGTCAGCAATAGCGAGATAGAATTTCACCTCTGCAGGATCTTATTGGGGGTCATTCCGAGTTGTTGGCTCGTTGCCAATTTTCGCTATGCTGCGATTTGTTGCTAATTGCGCATGCGCAAGGCACGCAGGGCGCATGCGCTTAGTTATTTAACTAAAAACATAGCAGTTTTGCTGTGGATTTTGCTGCGCTTTTCAGTCGCACTGCTGATCGGTGAGTGATTGACAGGAAAGGGGCGTTTCTGGGTGGTAACTGAGCGTTTTCCGGGAGTGTGCTAAAAAACGCAGGCGTGTCAGGGAAAACCGCGGGAGTGTCTGGAGAAACGGGGGAGTGGCTGGCCGAACGCAGGGTGTGTTTGTGACGTCAAACCAGGAACTAAACAGACTGAGCTGATCGCAATCTAGGAGTAGGTCTGGAGCTACTCAGAAACTGCAAGGAATTATTTAGTAGCAGTTCTGCTAATCTTTCGTTCGCTATTCTGCTAAACTAAGATACACTTCCAGAGGGCGGCGGCCTAGCGTGTGTAATGATGCTAAAAGCAGCTAGCGAGCGAACAACTCGGAACGAGGGCCATCGTTTTTATCTCCGCTGTCTCTTGCCTCATCTAGCCAGTCCTAGTATATTCTCTAGCAAAAAGAAGTAACTAGCAAACTGTGGAAATATATTTATGTCACCAAAATGATTAAAATTATTGAGAAAAAATATGTACCCTAAATATTCTGAAATTCAAAGCTGAACCCAAATTTAAATGAATAAATGTACACACACTAAGGATGGCTGTAGAACAGGATGCATTGTATGTAAAAAAAAAAAAAATAACCCTCACCAACATAAAATGTGTAACCAAATAATAAATAAGACACAATTACATGTGTATGCAAAGCTTTGCATATCTTAAGATACATACTCAGTATGCTACTTTAATTGCATCTGCTGTTTGATTATGTGTTTAAAGTGTATCATACTCTAAGATTATGGTAAGTTAAGGTTATTATTTAGTAGAGACACCAGTCATATTAATTGAGCTAATGATGGTAAATGGCATTTTAAATGTTGAAAATACAAATTCATGATTAAAAAAAACCAACAACATCCTTTCTAGGAATGGCCATCGGTGGGTTATCCATCGATGGTCACCATCAATGATACCATTGATGGATAACCTCAATGATGTAAAACCATCTGTAAGGGAATCATCGATGGTTTTACCCTTGGATGGTCTCCCCTACATTAATGTAACACGAACTGCAGACCAATCAGAGCTCGTGGGCAGGACTCTGTGGGTGTCATGGGGCTGGGCTAAGCTCCGTGCCCAGACACTAGGAGAGAAAAAAAAAATCAAAACTTCGGTAGCACTAAACCATTGATGGTGGGAAACCATCTGGTTCTCCCCCATCGATGGTAAAAGTATTCGACATTGGTCATAGACCATCAATGATTTCAAATGATCGATGGTTGATGGCCATCCCTAATCCAGTCTCCATACCCAAAGTGCTACCAGCAGATAGCTTAGGCTGGCAGAATTAATTTTATATTGGTGGAGAAAAGGTGAGAACAATGTTACATTCCCTCAAAAATCTACAAATGGATGGTACCTGTAGAGCAGCTATAAATAACAGTAAAATAAGGCCACCAACACTGTGAGCCAAAAAAAGAAAAACTCACTTAAACAGCCTCAATCACCACTGCATCATTCACCTTAATCACGAGAGCTTGTCTTTGCATTGGGAATTAGTTAATAAAACCCCTTACTTCTTTTGCCGAATAGTACTGTAGCACTGCATGGTTTCAAAAGCATTCAGAAGCTATAGTATTGTATCACTGTAGGTCTCTATTAGAGAAGTCGTACTTACATTGTATACTGTAGGAGGAGCAGGCATTGACGTCTAGCCTGCTCAGTGTGAAAAAAAAGTTAAGGCAAGAGAAAAACAAAGCACTAATAAAAGATGCAGTTATGTACTGTAGCTGCAATGGTGAAAGCTTCTCTTTACATTTAATGCATGATTGATTTTTTTCATTTTAAGGGCCCTATTTATTAAAATTAGTCTCCACAGTATTTTTTTTTACAACAACAGTTGTATAGTGAAAATATCGATTAATATCGCAAGCCGATAATTACATTTATTGCATAAATGTATCAAAGTTCAGATGCCGGGACAGAGCTCGCGATAGAGCCCTGTTCCTGCGAATCCCTCTCCCTGCTGTCTTCTACTACACATGTACCTTTATAAGAAGACCCTAGGCAATACAGCCAAGCAGCAGGGCACAAAGGGGGGTTAAGCTGGGAAAATCACAGCATTGTGCTACATGAATCTGTGGAGCAGCTCCCATCACATCCTCTCTGACTGCAACCCTCCAATGCTCCTCCACAGAGCACTATTCACCCCACTGCCCTAAAAGCTCAATTTCCCGACAATCTTAGCTTTCAGAGGGTACCAGAATTTTTTTCATTGGATGCCGGGAGCCAGAGATAACCAACTTCCAGCCGACATGAACTGGGGTCACAGTTGTAGAATTTAACGGATCGATTGCTCCAGCTCCTGGGACTCAATTTTCAGAATCCTTTGACAGCTAAGAAATCCCCCCACAGGATCCAGAGATATAGCCGGGAGATGTAGATGCTCCATCCCCCCCCCCCCCCTTCCCACCACCACCACCAAATTGTGCTGAATATCGAGCCAACTTGGGAATAGGGGGACACCATTCACCGGGGACAGCTCTGGTTGCAGGGGGGCTAGCTTCACCAAATTTGTACGTGATTTGCAAAAGGGGGTCTCCAAGTGAACCAGCCAACCCCTACTGCTAAGCTCTCTTCTTGAAGTTAAAACAGCCTAGTCGTACTAGCAGACAGGATCCGATATTATTTTTACAATTGCACCTTAGTAAATTAGAGCACATTACATTTTCCATTACAGTTATGGGATATCTAATCTACTCTCTTAAAAAAATGTGATAATTACAATTTGAAGGAGAATTTCCTTATAGAACATTTAGGTGAAACTAAAATAATGTGAAAAGGGTGTCACAATATTTTAGTAACAATAATATTGATGGGATGTAGTTATGTGACCAGCGGTCAGGAGACCGCCGGTCACAACACCTCCCCTTACATCCCGCCCCATCACAATCCCGACAGTCAGCATGCCGACTAGCAGAGACGATTCCCACTCGTGGGTGTCCACGACCCCCATAGAGTGGGAATAGAACCTGCGGCGAGCACAGCTCACCACCGAGCCTGCAGCGTGGCAAGCGCAGCGAGCCCGCAAGGAGCTTTGTTGCACTCGCCCCCCACCAGCATTCTAATCCCCGGGATCCTGGCGTCGGTATGGTGACTGGTGGGATCCCAAATGCGGGTCATCCATACCCAACACGACAGAACAGAGGGGACAGGAGACATAGATGTCAGGGACAGGACAGAGGTGACAGGTGCTTGTTGCACTCGCCCTCAAACACCCACCCCCCCCGCCCCCACCCCCGCCGGCATTCCACTGGTCACGCATACCCAGCCCATGTTGATAAATATGCCCCGTTAGTCTTTTCTAGTTTTTAAATAAAAGAAAAATAACATATTTAGGGGTACATTTACTAAACAGTGATAAGAGCGGGGAAGTGAGCCAGTGGAGAAGTTGCCCATGGCAACCAATCAGCACTGAAGTAACATCTATAATTTGCATACTATAAAATGATACAGAGCTGCTGATTGGTTGATGGGGAAATATCTCCACTGGCTAACTTCTCCGCTCTTATCACTGCTTAGTAAATGTTCCCCTAAAGGCCTTAAAACCTATAAATGCAAAGCTTGAAGCAGAAAGTAAACTTCTTTAAATGTGTTATGAATACAGTATACTTAATCAAATTGTGCGCAAATATTTACTTTGTACGAGTATGTCTATGGTGCTTAGAATGTTCTGTCTTACTGGGATATCACTACTTTTTCTCCTCAGGGGACAATTGTAATTTAAAGTCACTTGAAGTGTATGCACATTCCTAGTGTCTGTGTACAGACAGTAGTTAGTGTTTTGTATGCTTTCCTAGCCTTGTTCTTATAAAGAAAACCTGCAGAACCTATGTGATATGAATGGAGGTTCTTGCATAATGTTAAATAGCTCTTCCATTGCAAGAAATCTATTGCATCTGCAAAATAAATAAATAAATAAACATTTGATGTGTTAATTATTTGATTGACATGATTAGTGTTTCTCCTTTGTTAAATAAATATTTAATTGGAAGATACTTTATTGAAAATATGTTTTTTGGAAAAATAAAGAAAGTACCAATCATTTGATCGACTCTCACTGTACATCAGTGGTTATGGCTCTCACTCAATGCTGGAGTGTGTCCTGCTATCTGGAGGAAAAAATGTGATGGTAACTGTTTAGTTATACTATATGGCTGAAACAGGATGTGCTCACTCCATTTACCCTTTTCCACTAGCTAAATTTACCCGTGTTTTTGCACGGGGGCGTGCATCAACACAGGTTTTTAGTAAGTGGAAACGGCTCAACACGGGTTGAGTGACCCTGCAATCCTACCCGGGTAGCTACCTGGGTTGAACACGGTAATGACCCGGGTAATTGTGCAGTGGAAACGGTCATTACCCGTGTTTCAGAACAGAGTAACGAATGACATCAATAGGCTTTTATAGAGCTTACCCAGGTTAAGTGGAAACAGATCCGACCCAGAAATAACCCGTGTCGAAGTGCAGTGGAAATGGCGGGGCCAACACGGGTTGTAGCTGGGTTAAACATCCCCGATCGGACCCGGTACTCAGGTGGAAAAGGGGTATTATGCATGACAGAGATTATTTTTTTTCGGGTGTGATGAGCTCTGGCATTCCTATCTAAACGAAAACGAAGTGCAAGAATGTACCTCATATTGCACCAAAATGCAAAAATGAGAGTTGCTGTTGCAGGTCAAAAAAATACATAAATGGTCCTCAAGGATGGAGTATGTACGTTTACCGAGGCATCCTTTAGCCAGCATGGGCTGCATACAAAGTTACCTCTATTTTGTGGTGCTCTGGAGGGGGATGTAGGTCCTCATTCAGCATCAGTTGACCATCCCGTGAACGCCTCTGCCTGTCAGTCAGGCAGAGGCGTTCACATCAATGCAAAGCGAACACAGTGCCGAGCTTGTGCATATGCAGATCGGGCACTGCACATGCACACTACTTAGAAAATGGTCAGCATGCGATCGCCCATACGAATAAAGCCTGTAGTCATTATGTCAATATTCAGAATGTCAACAATCAGAATATCAACACCAGAATGTTGACATGCTCTGAATGACTTTCAGAATGTAAAAATGTTGACAGAGAACATCAAAACATTCGCAATGTCAACACAAAGATGTTAGGGTTAGGTTGCGGTTGTGGTAGGGCTCTAACAGTAAAAAAGCCTTATGTAGACATGTTAGGGTTAGGTTGTGGTTATGGTAGGGTTAGGGCTCTAACAGTAGAAAAGCCTTATGTAGACATGTTAGGGTTAGGTAGTGGTTATGGTAGGGTTAGGGCTCTAACAGTAGAAAAACCTTATGTAGACATGTTAGGGATAGGTTGTGGTTATGGTAGGGTTAGGGCTCTAACAGTAGAAAAGCCTTATGTAGACATGTTAGGGTTAGGTAGTGGTTATGGTGGGGTTAGGGCTCTAACAGTAGAAAAGCCTTATGTAGACAAGTTAGGGTTAGGTTGTGGTTATGGTAGGGTTAGGGCTCTAACAGTAGAAAAGCCTTATGTAGACATGTTGATGGTCAATATGTACAATGTCGACATTATGAACATGTTGAAATTGAGCATATGAACATAATGACCTTACCAACCTTCGCATTCAAACCATGCTGACAGTGAATGTCAACATTTTGTATCGCGCCCCTCAGGAGGTTCCAGACCATGGGAGTCACCTATAATTTTAATGGGATGCCCTATACAGGTGCACTTTAATTGGAAACTCACATTTCTGGACTCACAAATGTCAATATAATACACGTCTTATTTGCATATGTTGTGGGACAGACAAATAACAGAAGACCATACAAGATTGAAGGATATTAAGCCCATAGGTTGTGTCTGTAATTGTAGTAGGAAATGCATTTTGACAGTGTAAATGTTACTGAAATGAAGGTGTATGATGGCTACTCAAAGTAGCTAATGGAATATTTGGCGTGAATACCAGGGTGCTGTTGTTTATTAAGTAGAAGGAGGCTAGCTCTTCCTTCATCTGAATATTCCCACTCTCCCACTTTGTTTATAGAGATGAGCGGTTCGGATTTACTCGGTTATGTTCGGACCTCAAAAATGGCATCGCACTGGCTAACTGGCTCTCACGTGTTTTGGATAGCCAATAGGATGAATCCAAACTTGCGCTAGTTTGGCGAAAAGAACAGAGTAAATCTGAAACGCTCAACTCTATAATTGGTTATTCTCTGTCTGTTCCCTTTTTGCTATGTTGTGTTATTTGTTAGTCCTATTGGGTGGGAAAGCAGCCATATTTGGCACAAGAGATGATTGGGAACACTCTCTGTTATAGTGTGGATGTAGTTGATACTGTACCACATACACACCAGGGGTTATTGATTAAGCCAAAGTAAAAAGTAAAAAGGGGTAGGATTCCTTAGACCTGGTAGCGAAGGTGTCTGTGTGTGGTGTGTGTGTGTGTGTGTGTGTGTGTGTGTGTGTGTGTGTGTATGGGTGGGGTGGGGTGGGGGGTGTGTGGGATTGTAGTAGCCCCTGCTTGTTGTTGGTAGTAGGTTATTTGATTCTGGCTTTGGCTAGAGCTGTTTTGGATTATATATGCTTTCATTTCCACATTTATTCGTAACATTTTACTGTTTTTTATATTTATGTATGACTTTAAAGTTGATTTTCTAGTGTAAACATTTCCCACTGGATCTGCAATCTAATAAGTGCCTGCATTGTCCTATTCTTTCCAAGAGGGAGAGAGTGCACATAGCATGTCTGGCCACACTCCTCTATGACATGGTCATGTCCTTTTGACATGGTGGCTTGCCCCATTGCGACATAGACACACCCTCTTCAAGTCATCATATGCCTCCCCTATCCAGATTCAGCCAGCTAATATAAAAGGGAGGTATGATTTTTGTTAGGGGGTATTGTGCTGGCAATATTAAAATGACTAGTTATACTGTACATAATATTATACAAAGTGGAAAGAAACTATATTTTTAGCATATATACAAGCCGCAGATCTTCCCGTGGCTTGGAATTCAGATTTTAAATCAGCATTTTGGGTTTTTGATTGCAAAAATTACATGATTTTTGCTGTTTTTATCGATTTCTATCACTGATTATCGATATACTGTACTGTATATTTTTTTGTTGATTTCTAGCCAAATCACTTGAGGGTAGTAAGGCCAAAACTAAAACACAATGATGAGTTAGAACCAAAACTAAAACACAGAGGTACAGCGCACATCTCTATACATACAGTAGGCGGCAGTGTGTGACCTGTATTTTAAATGTAAAGCATTTGAACCATAAAGATGCATTTTATCAATGAAAGCACAGTAATAGGCATAAATCTACCAATTTATTAAAAACATAAAAAGTACATGTACTAAATATAAAATGCTGATAAGTTCAGATGTCCCTTCACTCTTGTGTGTGGAGTAACCTCTCTAGTCTTAAGGACGAGTGAGACTTATCCTCAGTAATATAGTGGTTCAAATGGTTGGGAAGGGAAACTTACTTGAAAGTCTATCCTAAATTGTCACTGGGGGGGAGTGGAGCTTGATGACATCACCAGGTTAGAGCATGATTACATTACTAAGCTCTAACTCTATTTCCCCCATTCTGGCATCCAAGACTTGGTGGTTTACTTGCTTGATAGAGTTCTCTCTTTCATATTAAGTGACACCTATGAAGTTTTTCTCTGGTGATCATGTTTATATTTCGTTAGTTGTTCATATATATGAACTATTGATGACAAAGTATTAAAGTATAAAAGGTATTAGAGTATCAAGGGTGATCACCAGAGAATAACCCCATCATAAAGACGTCCAGGGATGGGGGAGTATCTCTGCAGTGCAAAAAACTGCAAGTTCCATCCGCATAACTGATTTGTGTGCAACTCTGCATCAACCACAGACCATTATTGCCTGTCTATACATAATAGTTAGGTTATGAATGACAGCCTTTATTACGTGACTGTTGTACCGGCTGTGCCATTTGCATAAAAACGACCAGCTGCCTTTGCTATGTTAATGCTGGTGGTGGATTCTATTATATTTCATGCTGTTCCTTCCATACAGAAGATGCGTCTACTGTATATACAGAGATTGCTGTTGGAGTATCTGAAAGCTGTGATCAGCAGGTGTTAAGTTATTCTGCTCATGGTATGTGGAGATAAAACAATAGCGCTACAATGCTGAGCTTAGATACAGATGTAGTGGGGTCTTCCAGTGTTCTAGAAGTTTCATTACATTGATTGATTTCTCCAATCTCATCATCCGTAGGTTTTGATACTGGCAGAGACACAAACATTGATGAATATAATTAAGCCCAAATGAGATAAGCAGATGTTAGGATACATTTATTTTTAACCTCGGTTATGTAGCATTACCCTTACCATAATATGATTCCCTGCAGCATCTGTAGGTGTGTGTTACAACTGTAAACCACCTCATTATATAAAAGCCCACAGTTTATTAGCTTTTGCAGTTCTGGGGCTCTGTGTTTTGAGCTGACCTGGTTGTTATCTATGTAATGATTGAATTTTCTCCCTGTGTCTGCCAGGTTTTCTCCAGGTATTGGTTTTCCTCTCAGGATCTAAAAACATAGTGGTAGAATAGAATTATTGGTTACTCACTAAAGGCGGGATGCATGATAAATAGTATTTTGCATGTGATGTATCCCACAGGCTATCTCAAGCATAACGGTGTATGTTAATGCCGTATGCTTGAAGAAAATCAGAAAGGACGGCTGTTGCAATATGAACTGCCGTTTGTGATCATAGGACGTTTGGGTTTATGATGGGCGGACGTGCATGCTACAGGTGGGCTGGGAGGGACCCCACTGGATCCCTCTCAGGGGGAAACACAAATTAAGCCCATAGGCTTCTATAGGATATGATAACCCCATCAAAAGATGTTTTGCCCACTGTGTCCAAGCTCCAGAATATATTGCATATGAAAAAAGTGGTCAAAACTCTGAAAAGTGCATTTTCAGAGGTTTGGCTGCAGTTTTAGCATTGCTGCATCCTGTCCTATTAGTCTTAGACTGGGTACACATCAGGATGATGTGTGTTCAGCCGACCCAAGGACTGTTGGTATGATGCTGTGCATATTGTGCAGCCATATATATTGCACGATTCTGTGTAGGGTGCATGATATATCATTACCCACCGCATCTGCGGAATCTGCTCCTCTGAAGTGCAGCATACCAGATTAGATGACCCCACTGTTGATGGCCAGGAGCGTGCATTCATGGGTACACACAAGCAATATGCATAACATATTGTTCTGATCCACGTCAGAATGAGATATTGTCCAATATGCTGCAGATTTTATCTATGGGCTGCAGGACTGCGGCCCCCCCTCACCCCCCAGGGAAATGCGGCACCTCAGCTCAGTGTCAGTGAAACTAGATGCAATCCATTACTGCACTGGCTTCACTCTGACTGGTAGTGAGTTACTACTGGATGTCCTACCTGTCAGTCATAGACACTACAGGCAGTTCCATTGGAAGGTGTTTTCTCCCTCTGGGACTGCCAGACCGGGCTACAATTAGCAGAGAGCTGGCTTCCTGTAATCCATAGAAGCAGTGGGTTTATTATGCATGCGCAGACCAGCCGGCGCAGGTGCCAGGACCCAGCTGACAGGCTAATTGTCTCCTTTCCTCCTTTTCCCTCTCCAGGCAGGCACTGGTACCGGCAGCCCCTGTACCACAGTCAGGTAGGAGCCGCCACTGGTACAGACAGATGTTTTTTGTTTTTTTTTATTAAGTCTTTCCTTATTGAATTTTCCATTACATACAACATAACATTTTTAAATGTATGCATACATACACCCATAGTATTCATATTACATTTAAAACATTCCATATAGTTACATTTACCTTGCCCAACATACATTGAATACAAATCTCTATCCTCCCCATCCTACTCCCACCCTCCCCCCGGTTACATTCCAGATATAACCATTATTCTTGCTTAAGAGTACATTAAGGCTTTATCCTTCCTATTTTCTATTTCAGAATTTATTACCTTCTACCTAAATTCTAACCCAACTAACCTCCCATTTCCTATTGGTGTATACGCTGTGTTTACAGTGGAATAAATTATCACTTAACTCATATCACTCTAATTAAAAGTGCCAACTATGTACTTATCAATAATATACTAACTACTTATTAACTTAGTGCTTGTATAGTTATAAATTGTTTGTACACTATCTAATACATATTCAAATTATATTTAGAAAATTTCCCTATTTTCATTTTCAAATTATGTGCATTTTCCTGTGACCACTCTCACTCTTTATAATAGGTGATATCTTTATAATAAGTAATATTTATTTTAAAACCCGAACCTACTGTATCAGTAAACTGGAAGTCCAAAAAATATATATATATTGTACTTCATACTTTATGCCTCAATGGTAGCATTATCGTTTGTTATTTCTCATTGTATTCTATCAAGTAACCTCCATTGTACTACTCTGATTTACCCGCATACCTAAACTATGCATCTGGAATGAGTCAATGGGAAGCCGCTGAAGATAGAGACATTTGCAGCATATCCGCAAATATTAGGTATCTCCAAAATGCAACAAGGAAGAACAGCAACAGAGATCAAAGATATCTGCTGCAATTCCTCCAGTTCCGACAGCAGCAGCGGCAGCACCCATACGTGGGCAAAGCATTCTGGAGTTTGGCCCCCATAGCTAAAGCCATCTGAATATGGGATTGTGCAGCTGTAGCCTATGGGCTACACTTCGCAAATTATGCGGCCAAGGGTTTTTCTAAACCCTCCCCAGGAATATGTGTCACAGACAATGCATGCACAGGAGTCTTGCTACCACTCCGAACACATCGCAGGGATGGGCTCTGTCCCTGCGAGATGAAGATTGATACATGCCAGCGGTATAATCACATATTGCAATATGATTTAGAGTGCTAATATCGCTTCCAGATCGCAGTGCAAATGTGATTATTGATAAATGGGTTCCAAAAACCCTTACATACTGGCATCAAATACATACCTTTACTTTTGCTGTACCTTTTATTGTTTTTACCGTTTTTAGAATAACTGTAGTTAATGCATGCTCACATGTATGGAACCAATTCTGGTGAGCTGTGATGCCATCGTCCACATGCTCCAAGTACAGAGTAACGCATTGAGTTCAATGGGGTTTGCCTCCATAGCTCTTTCAATTGCAACTGTTCATTACCATTGCATATCAAACAACATCAGATTTTACATGTGGTGTGACTAGCATTCAGTACAGTGCAACAGCAGAGCTGGTCGTGCTCTGCATGAAATAGGTCACATATTATTCTATTCATATTAATGTAAAAAAAACACTTTAACTGTTTGTCTAACAATGTTTAAATTCACTTTGATAAACTAACACAAAAAAAAGTTATTGTTTACCCAGCACATAGCAAAGATGTTTATATGTACTGTACCTGGTCTCCAGGGCCACAGAGAGCTGCTAAGGGCCTGGGTACTCGGGGGTGTGTCCAAATCTGGGAAAGCATGAATATACCCCTAAAAAAAAAAAGCACATTTTTTTTTCTATGTTGCACAGGGGCAGTTGCAAAGAGGGTCTATGTCCCCCTTAGCAGCTGACCTAGGCAGGGCCTCTTCTCCAGAAGCCAGGGACTGGGTAATTAGTATAAAACATAAAATAAAAAAGGCAGCGCTACCAAAATATGCAACGGATTGTCTGCAAGGTGTACACAATTTAATAGGTATAAACTACACACATAATAATTTAAAACTTTAAAAAGGACTAAAAATCACCCCAAATTGTATCTGTGCAAAATTCTGCCAATGTGGGCTGGACCACTTAGACTTATAAAGGACAATTCTTACTCCTATGGAGCCGACAGCTCAGTCCCATGTACCATAAATCCGACCATAACATCCGCTGGAGGATCCTTCCAAATGGAAAGTTTAACAATCAGAGTCCTCACCAGAGCTGCAGTTGTCTTTCTTGCTTGGGTCTGTAGTTGGCACGTATTAGGAGAAGTCCATAAAGTTACGTCCAGTCCAAAGAAGTGCCCGGCATGCACAGTGGGTATAGAGTCCTGTAAACTGGGGTATAAGAGGGCCCACCGACGTGTTTCGCTGCCGAGCTGTGCAGCTTTTTCCTTGAAATACCCCAGTTTACAGGACTCTTATACCCACTGTGCATGATGGGCACTTCTTTGGACTGGACTTAACTTTATGGACTTCTCCTAATACGTGCCAACTACAGACCCAAGCAGGAGAGACAACCACAGCTCTGGTGAGGACTCTGATTGTTAAACTTTCCATTTGGAAGGATCCTCCAGCGGATGTTATGGTCGGATTTATGGTACATGGGACTGAGCTGTCAGCTCCATAGGAGTAAGAATTGTCCTTTATGAGTCTAAGTGGTCCAGCCCACATTGGCAGAATTTTGCACAGATACAATTTGGGGAGATTTTTTAGTCCTTTTTAAAGTTTTAAATTATTATGTGTGTAGTTTATACTTATTAAATTGTGTACACCTTGCAGACAATCCGTTGCATATTTTGGTAGAGCTGCCATTTTTCTTTTAAGTTTTATGCTTATTTATAGGTGTGACTACCCTATTTTACGGCAGCTGCTGATTGGTGAACCAGCCCAGTGTAAGCGCCTGACCTCCAACTTGTTGGTTATTTCTGTACTGGGTAATTAGTATCTGCTCCTCCACTCTTGGCACCCCTGCTAGTCACAAAGATACAAAGCACCTCGGCCATTATTTGGTTAATTAAAACATGGCAAAACGTGGTGAAAACTGAACTTAAAAATCCAGCATTAAACAACAACAATTTGAGCGTGTAGAAATACTGTTTCTATTGTTCTTTTAACCATGAAGAAAACCTGAGAAATAGAAAATGTTATTTGTAACTTTTCTGCTTCAGTTTGTACACTTAAACACTTTTTATTATTTCAATACTTTTACTACTGTAATTCAATTTATTTATATATTAAGAACATGACTAAATAATTATACTTTTTATTAGATTTAATTTATAGTGCAAATATATTCCGTAGCATTTAACATATTCCACGGGTCAGTTACCAACATTAATAAATAAAAAGTTGTTTTCAGATTACATCAGTATAATTATTTTAATAATCTGATTAGATTTTTAGCTGTAAACATGTATTTAGCAATTAATCCATCGTCTTTATCCCTAGTGTCATTCAGCTAGATCTGTATTTATTTTTAAGTTGATCTGTGGAAATCATAAAAGCTTTTATACAAACCCTCAGTGGTGGTCATTCCGAGTTGTTTGCTCGTTGCCGTTTTTCGCAACAGAGCGATTAGGTGGAAAATGCGTATGGTACGCAGCGCGCATGCGTTCAATAATTTAACACAAAACTTTGGAGATTTGCACAAGCTCGAGCGACGTTTTTTCATCGCTCGAGTGATCGTAGTGTGATTGACAGGAAGTGGGTGTTTCTGGGCGGAAACTGTCCGTTTTCAGGGAGTGTGCTAAAAAACGCAGGCGTGCCAGGTAAAAATGTAGGAGTGGCTCGCCGAACGCAGGGCGTGTTTGTGACGTCAAACCAGGAACTAAACGGACTGAGGTGATCGCAATCTAGGAGTAGGTCTGGAGCCACTCAGTAAATGCAAGGAATTATTTAGTAGCAGTTCTGCTAACCTTTCGTTCGCTATTCTGCTAAGCTAAGATACACTCCCAGAGGGCGGCGGCCTAGCATTTGCAATGCTGCTAAAAGCAGCTAGTGAGCGAACAACTCGGAATGACCACCAGTGTCCGAATAGTGGTTATTCCGAGTTGTTCGCTCGTTGCCGTTTTTCGCAACAGAGCGATTAGGTGGAAAATGCGCATGCACATGGTATGCAGCGCGCATGCGTTCAGTAATTTAACACAAAACTTTGGAGATTTGCACAAGCTCGAGCAATGTTTTTTCATCGCTCGAGTGATCGTAGTGTGATTGACAGGAAGTGGGTGTTTCTGGGCGGAAACTGGCCATTTTCAGGGAGTGGCTGGAGAAACGGGGGAGTGGCTAGCCAAACGCAGGGCGTGTTTGTGACGTCAAACCAGGAACTAAATGGACTGAGGTGATCGCAATCTAGGAGTAGGTCAGGAGCTACTCAGAACCTGCAGCAAATTATTTAGTAGCAATTCTGCTAATCTTTCGTTCGCTATTCTGCTAAGCTAAGATACACTCCCAGAGGGCGGCGGCCTAGCGTTTGCAATGCAGCTAAAAGCAGCTAGCGAGCGAACAACTCGGAATGACCACCAATAGCTGAAATTCCCAAAAGTTAATGTTAAGAAATAAATAAACTTTATTCATTGCTTCCAATCCCTCTTCTTTTTTGTCTCAAAGTCCTTTGTCCCTTTATCCTTAGAAAATGGTCCAATTTTGGGGCCATTGGTATATCTTTGTTTATAAACATCCCAAATTTATATGTTTGACTCACACATTTTTGGAAACATCCTCCTTAATGCAGGTTTTAAAGGGTTTTCCAATATTCATGAGATTGCAGCAAATCAATTCCCTAAGAGCCGGTGATATGACCGCTGCACTTCATAATCGAATATTCATGAGGTCATAGTATACTTTAATACTCAGTGCTTTCTGAAGTGATCTAATTAGGTTTTTTTGATGACTGAAAGAGTGCGTAGTTTTTATTAAAATACTCAAATAAATATCTCTCTTTGACCATTTAAAGATTGAGAGACCAATCTTTTCCTCTCACTTCACTATATTCTTGGAATATTAATGCCTGTTTTATACTGTTTTTTAAAAAATACAGTTGTCCTTAAATGCACTAAGAAACCAAAATAAATGTTACCTGTAATAAATACTACAAAGTGCACTTTGCAGGTTACTTTATCTGTCGCCATTATTCTAAGACAATAGCACAACATTTGTAGCACTCTCTTCATAAGACATTATTTGGTGGCCGCATTGAACATTACTTCCGTCCTTGACGTTGCATGGCTGCAAGCATTCCCAGAAAACTAGTTGACAGGTCAGAGGCTCACCTTAAGGTAAGACATGTCTTTGTTGCCTATTGCTTCTATTTAATGTGTGTGAAGCGATCAAACAACACAACATTTCTCAAGTTTTTATGAAATGTCTATAAAAACAGCTACATTTATAATGGTGGCATAATACATTAAGAAAATAAGCTAACCTCTCTAACAGTTGAAGTCAGTCCACATTCATACACAGGTTACACGTATGTACAGTAATATAAAGACACCAGTGATACCCCCATAAATGTGGTACCCCATGGTTTGGTCAATAAGTTAGGCAACCCCCTGCCTGTTCTCCTCCCTTCATTACTAATTTGTTTCTGAAGCTCCTGTAGGTTTTTTTATTTGTTAGATCTCTCCCTGTCTCCCATTTTGTAAGTGCTGCCCCATTAAAATCTTATGAACGTGCTTGGCTGAACTTTAGGTGACCTTGTCAGCCTACCACCAGGGGATTTGATGCCACTCAGTAGAAATGTTCCCTATGGCAAGCAACAACTTCTGCCCAGGAAAAACGTCCCCTTTCCCGATTGGTGGCAGGGGTTGCAGGGCAGAGGAACTCCGGGGCTGGCTGATTCCAGGGAAGCAGAGACCCTAGAGGCTGAGATTAGCAGCAGACAGGGATAAAAGAGGCAGCAAGGAAAGAGAGACAGGGCTCAGGATGAAGCTAATGTTAATGAAATGTATTTTTACGTAAAATGTTGGTTCCTTGCTACGATGATACTTACCGCTAGCTTAAAGGTAAATGTTAAAAAAGTGACTGTTTGCTTAATGATGAAATCGCAGAGGACTTTATGATAATACTTATTTTTCTCTCTAATACTCAACTTTTTTTGTTTTAACAAAGGTGTTAAAAGGATGAGCTTAAATTGCTCTTCCTGATTCTAGGTAACCCATGGATTTGCACATGCTTCCCCATTTGT
Source organism: Pseudophryne corroboree (assembly GCF_028390025.1). Lineage (NCBI taxonomy): Eukaryota > Metazoa > Chordata > Amphibia > Anura > Myobatrachidae > Pseudophryne > Pseudophryne corroboree. Next base: position 465,542,604 of record NC_086445.1, read on the forward strand.
TAGTGGTCTTTGGGCCTTATTGAGTTTTAGTAGCAAACCAAAAAAGCACACTAATGGGCAAACCTGGCTGCATTGCAGGTGGGGCAGATGTAACATGTGCAGAGAGATTTAGATTTGGGTGGGGTTTGTTGAAACTGAAATCTAAATTACAGTGTAAAAATAAAGCAGCCAGTATTTACCCGGCACACAAACAATATAACCCACCATAATCTAAATCTCTCTGCACATGTTACATCTGCCCCACCTGTAGTGCAACATGGTTTTGCCCATTAGTGTGCTTTTTTGGTTTCCTAACAAACCTGAATAACCGCCTGTGTGTGGTGCTGCAAAAATAAAACAGACTCTGTTAAACCTGCTCTTTTCTTTTTTCTCAAGGAAATCTGCAGTATATTTTTGACAGTGTCACTTATGTATAAGGGAAGAGACAGTACTGATTTCAAGATCTGTCCAAAAAATACTCCACTGTGTCTGAGTTGCACCCAAAGAATGCTTCTTGCATGTTTTCCTGTTCTAAATAAAAAGGACACAATTTTTTTCCCCTGCAGTCTTTCTAACTCAAGAAGTGTGTGTTATAGCGTTAAAGAATATAAAAAATAAAATTAAAAAACTACTTAAATACTGAGCACTTTTTTTAGCATTTGGGGCAAGCTAAACTTACCACAGGCAAAGCAAGGAAGTGCATCATCGATACCATTATCCACACCTATCACATGCCTAGTGCAAATACACTCAGGACAAAGAGCAACCCATGGGCAGAGAACTATCCACATAAAAACTAGAGATGAGCGGGTTCGGTTCCTCTGAATCCGAACCCGCCCGAACTTCAGGTTTTTTTACACGGGTCCGAGCAGGCTCGGATCTTCCCGCCTTGCTCGGCTAACCCGAGCGTGCCCGAACGTCATCATCACGCTGTCGGATTCTCGCGAGGCTCGGATTCTATCGCGAGACTCGGATTCTATATAAGGAGCCGCGCGTCGCCGCCATTTTCACACGTGCATTGAGAGTCATAGGGAGAGGACGTGGCTGGCGTCCTCTCCGTTTAGAGAAGAGAGAGACACAGTATTTTGGGGAGCATTATTAGGAGGAGTACTACTATACTGTATACTACTATACTACTTGCTGAAGTGATATTTATAGATTAGATAGTGTGACTGTAAGTGTATTATCTGACTTGTGGGGGAGACACTGACAGTGGGGAGCAGTTAGAGTCTGAGAGCAGGACTCAGGAGTACATATAACGTACAGTGCACACTTTTGCTGCCAGAGTCAGTGCCACACTGCCATTGTTGTGACCACACTGACCACCAGTATAATAATATATTTTGTGATTGTCTGCTTAGGCCTCGGAGTACTAGTTGCAAGTTGCAACGTGACCTGAAGTGACCACCAGTTTAATAATCAATCACCACCAGTTTAATATATATATATATATATATATATATATATAATTGTATATAATATATATATATATATATATAATATTGTATACCACCTACCCGTGGTTTTTTTTTTCTTCATTCTTCTTTATACATACTACTATAGTAGCTTACTGTAGCAGTCTGCGGTGCTGTGCTGACCTGACAGTGTCCAGCAGGTCCGTCATCAGTCATTACATAATAAATATATATAGTACCTGTCCGGCTGCAGTACTAGTGATATTATATTGATTTCATCTCATTATCAATAATTTATCATCCAGTCTAGACTCTATATTAGCAGCAGACACAGTACGTTAGTCCACGGCTGTAGCTACCTCTGTGTCGGCACTCGGCAGTCCATCCATAATTGTATACCACCTACCCGTGGTTTTTTTTTTTCTTTCTTCTTTGTACATACTACTATAGTATAGTAGCTTACTGTAGCAGTCTGCGGTGCTGCTGAGCTGACAGTGTCCAGCAGGTCCGTCATCAGTCATCATTACCTAATAAATATATTATCTACCTGTCCGGCTGCAGTACTAGTGATATTATATATACATACATATATATATTGATTTCATCTCATTATCAATCATCCAGTCTATATTAGCAGCAGACACAGTACGTTAGTCCACGGCTGTAGCTACCTCTGTGTCGGCACTCGGCAGTCCATCCATAATTGTATACCACCTACCCGTGGTTTTTTTCTTTTCTTTCTTCTTTGTACATACTACTATAGTATAGTAGCTTACTGTAGCAGTCTGCGGTGCTGCTGAGCTGACAGTGTCCAGCAGGTCCGTCATCAGTCATCATTACCTAATAAATATATTATCTACCTGTCCGGCTGCAGTACTAGTGATATTATATATACATACATATATATATTGATTTCATCTCATTATCAATCATCCAGTCTATATTAGCAGCAGACACAGTACGTTAGTCCACGGCTGTAGCTACCTCTGTGTCGGCACTCGGCAGTCCATCCATAATTGTATACCACCTACCCGTGTTTTTTTTTTTTCTTTCTTCTTTGTACATACTACTATAGTATAGTAGCTTACTGTAGCAGTCTGCGGTGCTGCTGAGCTGACAGTGTCCAGCAGGTCCGTCATCAGTCATCATTACCTAATAAATATATTATCTACCTGTCCGGCTGCAGTACTAGTGATATTATATATACATACATATATATATTGATTTCATCTCATTATCAATCATACAGTCTATATTAGCAGCAGACACAGTACGTTAGTCCACGGCTGTAGCTACCTCTGTGTCGGCACTCGGCAGTCCATCCATAATTGTATACCACCTACCCGTGGTTTTTTTTTTTTTCTTCTTTGTACATACTACTATAGTATAGTAGCTTACTGTAGCAGTCTGCGGTGCTGCTGAGCTGACAGTGTCCAGCAGGTCCGTCATCAGTCATCATTACCTAATAAATATATTATCTACCTGTCCGGCTGCAGTACTAGTGATATTATATATACATACATATATATATTGATTTCATCTCATTATCAATCATCCAGTCTATATTAGCAGCAGACACAGTACGTTAGTCCACGGCTGTAGCTACCTCTGTGTCGGCACTCGGCAGTCCATCCATAATTGTATACCACCTACCCGTGTTTTTTTTTTTTTTCTTTACCTGTCCGGCTGCAGTACTAGTGATATTATATATACATACATATATATATATTGATTTCATCTCATTATCATCCAGTCTATATTAGCAGCAGACACAGTACGGTAGTCCACGGCTGTAGCTACCTCTGTGTCGGCACTCGGCAGTCCATCCATAAGTATACTAGTATCCATCCATCTCCATTGTTTACCTGAGGTGCCTTTTAGTTGTGCCTATTAAAATATGGAGAACAAAAATGTTGAGGTTCCAAAATTAGGGAAAGATCAAGATCCACTTCCACCTCGTGCTGAAGCTGCTGCCACTAGTCATGGCCGAGACGATGAAATGCCAGCAACGTCGTCTGCCAAGGCCGATGCCCAATGTCATAGTACAGAGCATGTCAAATCCAAAACACAAAATATCAGTAAAAAAAGGACTCCAAAACCTAAAATAAAATTGTCGGAGGAGAAGCGTAAACTTGCCAATATGCCATTTACCACACGGAGTGGCAAGGAACGGCTGAGGCCCTGGCCTATGTTCATGGCTAGTGGTTCAGCTTCACATGAGGATGGAAGCACTCAGCCTCTCGCTAGAAAACTGAAAAGACTCAAGCTGGCAAAAGCACCGCAAAGAACTGTGCGTTCTTCGAAATCCCAAATCCACAAGGAGAGTCCAATTGTGTCGGTTGCGATGCCTGACCTTCCCAACACTGGACGTGAAGAGCATGCGCCTTCCACCATTTGCACGCCCCCTGCAAGTGCTGGAAGGAGCACCCGCAGTCCAGTTCCTGATAGTCAGATTGAAGATGTCAGTGTTGAAGTACACCAGGATGAGGAGGATATGGGTGTTGCTGGCGCTGGGGAGGAAATTGACCAGGAGGATTCTGATGGTGAGGTGGTTTGTTTAAGTCAGGCACCCGGGGAGACACCTGTTGTCCGTGGGAGGAATATGGCCGTTGACATGCCTGGTGAAAATACCCAAAAAATCAGCTCTTCAGTGTGGAGGTATTTCAACAGAAAAGCGGACAACAGGTGTCAAGCCGTGTGTTGCCTTTGTCAAGCTGTAATAAGTAGGGGTAAGGACGTTAACCACCTCGGAACATCCTCCCTTATACGTCACCTGCAGCGCATTCATAATAAGTCAGTGACAAGTTCAAAAACTTTGGGTGACAGCGGAAGCAGTCCACTGACCAGTAAATCCCTTCCTCTTGTAACCAAGCTCACGCAAACCACCCCACCAACTCCCTCAGTGTCAATTTCCTCCTTCCCCAGGAATGCCAATAGTCCTGCAGGCCATGTCACTGGCAATTCTGACGATTCCTCTCCTGCCTGGGATTCCTCCGATGCATCCTTGCATGTAATGCCTACTGCTGCTGGCGCTGCTGTTGTTGCTGCTGGGAGTCGATGGTCATCCCAGAGGGGAAGTCGGAAGACCACTTGTACTACTTCCAGTAAGCAATTGACTGTCCAACAGTCCTTTGCGAGGAAGATGAAATATCACAGCAGTCATCCTGCTGCAAAGCGGATAACTGAGGCCTTGACAACTATGTTGGTGTTAGACGTGCGTCCGGTATCCGCCGTTAGTTCACAGGGAACTACACAATTTCTTGAGGTAGTGTGCCCCCGTTACCAAATACCATCTAGGTTCCACTTCTCTAGGCAGGCGATACCGAAAATGTACACAGACCTCAGAAAAAGACTCACCAGTGTCCTAAAAAATGCAGCTGTACCCAATGTCCACTTAACCACGGACATGTGGACAAGTGGAGCAGGGCAGGGTCAGGACTATATGACTGTGACAGCCCACTGGGTAGATGTATGGACTCCCGCCGCAAGAACAGCAGCGGTGGCACCAGTAGCAGCATCTCGCAAACGCCAACTCTTTCCTAGGCAGGCTACGCTTTGTATCACCGGTTTCCAAAATACGCACACAGCTGAAAACCTCTTACGGCAACTGAGGAAGATCATCGCGGAATGGCTTACCCCAATTGGACTCTCCTGTGGATTTGTGGCATCGGACAACGCCAGCAATATTGTGTGTGCATTAAATATGGGCAAATTCCAGCACGTCCCATGTTTTGCACATACCTTGAATTTGGTGGTGCAGAATTTTTTAAAAAACGACAGGGGCGTGCAAGAGATGCTGTCGGTGGCCAGAAGAATTGCGGGACACTTTCGGCGTACAGGCACCACGTACAGAAGACTGGAGCACCACAAAAAACTACTGAACCTGCCCTGCCATCATCTGAAGCAAGAAGTGGTAACGAGGTGGAATTCAACCCTCTATATGCTTCAGAGGTTGGAGGAGCAGCAAAAGGCCATTCAAGCCTATACAATTGAGCACGATATAGGAGGTGGAATGCACCTGTCTCAAGCGCAGTGGAGAATGATTTCAACGTTGTGCAAGGTTCTGATGCCCTTTGAACTTGCCACACGTGAAGTCAGTTCAGACACTGCCAGCCTGAGTCAGGTCATTCCCCTCATCAGGCTTTTGCAGAAGAAGCTGGAGACATTGAAGGAGGAGCTAACACGGAGCGATTCCGCTAGGCATGTGGGACTTGTGGATGGAGCCCTTAATTCGCTTAACAAGGATTCACGGGTGGTCAATCTGTTGAAATCAGAGCACTACATTTTGGCCACCGTGCTCGATCCTAGATTTAAAGCCTACCTTGGATCTCTCTTTCCGGCAGACACAAGTCTGCTGGGGTTGAAAGACCTGCTGGTGAGAAAATTGTCAAGTCAAGCGGAACGCGACCTGTCAACATCTCCTCCTTCACATTCTCCCGCAACTGGGGGTGCGAGGAAAAGGCTCAGAATTCCGAGCCCACCCGCTGGCGGTGATGCAGGGCAGTCTGGAGCGACTGCTGATGCTGACATCTGGTCCGGACTGAAGGACCTGACAACGATTACGGACATGTCGTCTACTGTCACTGCATATGATTCTCTCACCATTGAAAGAATGGTGGAGGATTATATGAGTGACCGCATCCAAGTAGGCACGTCACACAGTCCGTACTTATACTGGCAGGAAAAAGAGGCAATTTGGAGGCCCTTGCACAAACTGGCTTTATTCTACCTAAGTTGCCCTCCCACAAGTGTGTACTCCGAAAGAGTGTTTAGTGCCGCCGCTCACCTTGTCAGCAATCGGCGTACGAGGTTACATCCAGAAAATGTGGAGAAGATGATGTTCATTAAAATGAATTATAATCAATTCCTCCGTGGAGACATTGACCAGCAGCAATTGCCTCCACAAAGTACACAGGGAGCTGAGATGGTGGATTCCAGTGGGGACGAATTGATAATCTGTGAGGAGGGGGATGTACACGGTGATATATCGGAGGATGATGATGAGGTGGACATCTTGCCTCTGTAGAGCCAGTTTGTGCAAGGAGAGATTAATTGCTTCTTTTTTGGTGGGGGTCCAAACCAACCCGTCATTTCAGTCACAGTCGTGTGGCAGACCCTGTCACTGAAATGATGGGTTGGTTAAAGTGTGCATGTCCTGTTTATACAACATAAGGGTGGGTGGGAGGGCCCAAGGACAATTCCATCTTGCACCTCTTTTTTCTTTAATTTTTCTTTGCGTCATGTGCTGTTTGTGGAATGTTTTTTGGAAGGGCCATACTGCGTGACACTGCAGTGCCACTCCTAGATGGGCCCGGTGTTTGTGTCGGCCACTAGGGTCGCTTATCTTACTCACACAGCTACCTCATTGCGCCTCTTTTTTTCTTTGCGTCATGTGCTGTTTGGGGAGGGTTTTTTGGAAGGGCCATCCTGCGTGACACTGCAGTGCCACTCCTAGATGGGACCGGTGTTTGTGTCGGCCACTAGGGTCGCTTATCTTACTCACACAGCTACCTCATTGCGCCTCTTTTTTTCTTTGCGTCATGTGCTGTTTGGGGAGGGTTTTTTGGAAGGGCCATCCTGCGTGACACTGCAGTGCCACTCCTAGATGGGCCCGGTGTTTGTGTCGGCCACTAGGGTCGCTTATCTTACTCACACAGCTACCTCATTGTGCCTCTTTTTTTCTTTGCGTCATGTGCTGTTTGGGGAGGGTTTTTTGGAAGGGCCATCCTGCGTGACACTGCAGTGCCACTCCTAGATGGGCACGGTGTTTGTGTCAGCCACTAGGGTCGCTTATCTTACTCACACAGCTACCTCATTGCGCCTCTTTTTTTCTTTGCGTCATGTGCTGTTTGGGGAGTGTTTTTTGGAAGGGCCATCCTGCGTGACACTGCAGTGCCACTCCTAGATGGGCACGGTGTTTGTGTCGGCCACTAGGGTCGCTTAGCTTAGTCATCCAGCGACCTAGGTGCAAATTTTAGGACTAAAAATAATATTGTGAGGTGTGAGGTATTCAGAATAGACTGAAAATGAGTGGAAATTATGGTTTTTGAGGTTAATAATACTTTTGGATCAAAATGACCCCCAAATTCTATGATTTAAGCTGTTTTTTTAGTGTTTTAAAAAAAAAACACCCGAATCCAAAACACACCCGAATCCGACAAAAAAAATTCGGTGAGGTTTTGCCAAAACGCGGTCGAACCCAAAACACGGCCGCGGAACCGAACCCAAAACCAAAACACAAAACCCGAAAAATTTCAAGTGCACATCTCTCTGCAAATTGTACTCCCTTATATCTAAATGCATTGGAGGCACAGATAACACGTAAGGCAGACTCAACATCTACCTTACCTATAAGGTTTATAAGACACATGGCAACAGCTCTCTGGAAAGGAATAACTAACTGAAGAGCCTTCTGGAGAGACAGGTGCTGGATAAGCCTACATTTTCCTAGCGTTTTCTTAGGGACCACTCCAACAGGGAAAACTACCAAATTGGTGAAAGGCTGCGCCGCACAAGTTCTAATCACAAGTTCTAATCATGTGCTTTAATTGCACCTCCTTCAGTACCTTCTCCTGCAGAACATCAGGGAATTCCCAGGCAGAATGTAAATTCTTATTTATATGTACTGTATGTGCACCGCCACAAGTACTGGCAGCAGAAAACCAACAGAAACTTTCTAAAGTCCATGACCGCACAACCATGCTGTTTCCGTTAAAATTCCTGATTGTAGGATCACCCCACAGGACTCTGTACAGACCTAAAAAAAATGATGTATAAGATGAAAATAGTAGTTCACGTTCATGTGCTCCTCTGGGTGAGATTCTAAATAACAGGCTGGGATCACATACATGCTGCTATACCAATTATGGTAGGTTTTGTAGGAACCCTCACCAAAAACGCCCCTTTTTTTCAGGAGAAAATGCTTCCTTAGCCTTACTTGTGAGAGCAAAACATTAACATAGTGGCATTGCCACACCTGTTCCTTAATCCTCAGCCGCACTTCCCTGAAGGGCCACTGTGTTCAAACAGTTGTCCTAATTCATGTTTGGAAGGAATTTCACAGCTCACGGCTGTGCACTTCTTTGCAATTAAAATTCAAATGCAGCAGGAGGTATCTCCAGGAATTAGCCGCCCCATGCATGCATTTACAAGATCCGAGTGCTGCATCGCTCACGATTTGCAATATATTTAGGCACCAGTCAGCCTGCATAAGCTGACTGGCCATCAGTTCTGAACATCCAGGTCCAGTAAGTCTGAGTTCGATGATGCAGACTTATACCCCTTTCACACTGCCAATGCCAGATCCCACCCGGGAATTGGAAACGGGTCCTTCCCGGGTGGGATCCGGCATTGGCCGCTGCTGCAGGCTTCCCCGACCCGGCAATATGCCGGGCGGGTTGCCATAGCAGCGGGGGGCGGCGGTGGCGCTGGGAGATGAGATCATCTCTGCGCCGCCTCTCCATATCTAGTAAACGGGTCCCGGGACGCATCGACCCGGGAGCCCGTTTACGCAGCCAGTGACCTGGTATTCAACCCAGGTATAACACTGCTTTATTCCTGGGTTAAATTGCCGGGTTAGGCGACCCGTGATTTCGGCTATGTTCCTTTCGTACCGCACGCCGACCCGTGTCGACCCGGGTTATTTGTGTGGTGTGAAAGTGGTATTAATGGACCCAGTTTTGAAGAACGGTGCTGGGTTCTGCCTTTCCCCCCACCCTCAAATGCTTCAGCATATCAGTCATGATGTGGCTGAAAGGGGGTTATGATCGATATTTCAAAACACGTTCTCTTGTGCCTGCGCAGCACCACAACCATCGGGCAAGTACTCATGTACAGGATTCAATTACCGGAAATGTCCTGGTGAGGTAAATAAGACTCCATTTGGGGTCCATGGTGATGGCAAAATTGTTAGATGTTTGCAGATACCGCAGAGACAAGTGATTTTTTTCTACATTATCTGCTTCCATACATACAGGGGCTCATTGTAAGTGTCAAATAGTGCTGGTTATAGTGTATTTGACACCTCTTCATACATTTCCATCACAACGTTTTATATTTATCTTATCCCTTATGTGGATGTGTGAAAAACATGACAACATTGGCAACTACAGTTTAATGTTAAAAAATGCAAAATCATGCACTTGGGTCTCAAAAACCCAAAGGCTAAATATAGTATCAAGGGTACTATAATGGAAACTACTGAGGAGGAAAGAGATTTAGGAGTCACTATTTGAAGTGACTTGAAGGCAGGAAAGCAATGCAACAAAGCAATGAGAAAGGCAAGTCTGATGCTTGGTTGCATAGGGAGAGGAATCAGTAGCAGGAAAAAAGAAGTGATAATGCCACTGTATAGGTCATTGGTACGGCCCCATCTGGAATACTGTGTCCAGTTCTGGAGACCCTATCTCCAGAAGGATATAAATACATTAGAGAGTGTACAAAGAAGGGCAACTAAAATGGTGCATGGCCTACATCACAAAACTTACCCGGAAAGGCTACAAGATCTTAACATGTATAGTTTGGAGGAGAGAAGGGAAAGGGGGGACATGATAGAAACTTTCAAATATATCAAGGGTCTTAAAGTTCAGGAGGGAAACATTCTTCAAAGGAAAAGAAGTATTAGAACTCAAGGGCATACATTGAGACTGGAGGGGGGGAGGTTCAGGGGAAATTTAAGGAAAAATTACTTCACAGAAACGGTAGTGGATAAGTGGAATAGCCTCCCATCAGAGGTGGTAGAGGCTAAGACTGTAGGGCAATTTAAACATGCTTGGGACAGGCATATGAATATCCTTACAAAGAATTAAGGTTAAAAAAGGGTTGAGATTGCCTAAAGGATAAAATAAAAAAGGGGCAGACTAGATGGGCCAAGTGGTTCTTATCTGCCGTCAAATTCTATGTTTCTATGTAACATTCATCCCACAGTGTACAATAGTAAAAGATCCAAATTGTGCAAACTTGCTGGATGCAGCCTGTGGTGCAGAAATACAGAGCCTTCACCAAACTCAAAAATGAACCCAATGTAATTTCAAAAAAACTGCCATACAATGGCGCCACCAACAAATAATGGGAATATAGTACAATTTTCTTACACTTTAAGAATCATTTCCAATAAAACAAGTGCTTTGGTTTCTTTGATGAATTCTCAGAAGAATAAAAAACATAGTACGATACTGCCTAAAAGAAAAACTCTTATTTATTGAAAGAGCCACATTCACATTTTAAATGAATCAAGTAGGCGTATCATACCGTGTAGGTGTAGTAGTATCTTTAAGCTCCACAGAAGTTTTCTTGCTTTCTGCACTACTAAAACTTGAAAAGAAGTGGAACAATAGTGCAAGAACAACTGTCGCGATCTGGTGTCCAGTGTGATGGTGTCCCGTGCTTAAATGCATTTTTTGGACCACAAAGTCCTTCATCATGCTTCTGATGAAGGACTTTGTGGTCCAAAAATGCGTTTAAGCACGGGACACCATCACACTGGACACCAGATCGCAACATTTGAAAGGTGGAAGGTTCACCTTCTCCAATAAAGGATTTCTTTCCCTGATGCCAATGGTCCTGGTTGGGATTTGCTCCCATTGGTGATATATGCTGTTTTGATTTTATCCTATGTGAGTGTGATTGAATTACATTGTTTTTTTTCCCCCAACAATCTTGCACTATTGTTCCACTTCTTTTCCAGTTTTAGTCTGTACTCTCTGGAAAGAGGCACTCACTGGTCTGTCTGGACTCTGGAGGGTAGCACTCACTTGTCTGGAGGCTGATATCAAGCAATTAACTCTGTAGCTGTCTGTGACAGCCCAACAGGTCAGGTCACACAGTCTTTGGTAGGGAGCTGGGGGGCAATGAAAATGTATACATTTTTGTTTTCTTTTTTTTCTGACTGTGGGGGTTAATGATTTAATGTGTTTTATTAAAAAATGTTCATGACAGGTTAATCATTGAATCAATGTGTTTTTTTCCTGTGTGATCAATCATTGAATCAATATGTTTTATTTTTTTCCTGAGGGAGTCAGTGTGTGTGTTTTTGGTCCCTCTATGGGCCAATGTGTGTGTGTGTTTTCCTGTTAGGGTTAATACATCCCCCTGTGGGGGACAATGTGTGTGTGTGTTTAGTCCCAGTGGGGGCCAATGTGTGTGTTTTTATCCTGTTGGGGTGAAATGTGGTGGTTATTTTCCTGTCTGGTACAATGTATGTGTTTATTTCCTGTTGGGGACAATGTGTATTTTTTTCCTGTGGTGGACAATGTGTTTGTGTGTGTGTTTTTCTTTGTCGGGGCTTGATTTCTTGGTATTTCTTTGTGTATCTTTTGTGGAATAATTTGTTTAATTAAAAAACAGGATATATTTCTTTCAGCTAATAAAAGTAATAATTTCGGATACAGTTGAATTGGGAGAATGCTCCAGATTTCTCACACAGGATGCTAATATGCTGGGGATAGCCCTGACTTCCTGTACTATTTAAAGAATGAGTTTATTTTAAGTCATTACCCCGTTAGCACTTGTTTTTGAAGCTAAAATGGGTTATAACATCTGCTCAGTATTTAGCAAACAGCAGTAAGCTTAGCTTACCACTATTTATTACTGTGTTGCTTACTCCATCTATGCAATGGTACAAGCAGTACTGTCTCCATTGCTGGAAGTGGCAACACAGTAAAGCATCTCCAGCCTCAGCAAAGCTGTCTAGGCTTGCTGGGTGCCCTCCAGGATGAAGCACAATTAGCATGCACAGATGGTTGTCACGCACTCGTATTAGTCAGCAACCTATTGCTGGCAGCGTTATGTTTGTGAAAACACTGGAGGGGACCAGGGCCCTCTTAACATATAGGCACAATGGCCAGCTTCCCAGGGCCCCACAATTCTAGGGGTCTTTGAGCAGGGGTGGGTGGTGGTCACACAATCATATTGGGAAGGCAATATTTTCTATCTGTCGCCCAGCGTAGTCTAGTGAATGGCTGTCAGCATGCTGATTGGTGGATGGCTGGAGCTGTCCACCAATCACAGTGCTCACAGCCAATCACAGTATGGAAGCATGTGGAGAGATGGCAGGACCACAGGAGAGGCATATTATGATTTTTTTAACTTGGTTCCTGTGAATGGGTATGTAGGAAACCCATTGCATTGCTTTGCCCAGGGCCTACAATGCTGATGAGGCGTCCCTGGAGGGGATACTGCAGAAGAGGGAGATACTGTAGTACTGGACCTCGCTGGATAGGTAAATTATGGTGAATACTAGATATTTGTAAGTATTACAGTGATACTAAATGAAATATACTGCCAACCACTATTAAATGGAACCCATTTTAACAGGGATAGTTCCTCATGTATGGTTAGCACACTGTTTATAAATCGAATTGTAACACATTTGATATATATCTACCAGTGATGGAATAAAACGATGTGAACTGGGATAAAGAGATGATAATATGTTGAGAATTAAATATAAAAAAAATTATGATTTGCCCTTTGCAAGAATGCAGTGAGAATGTCATAAAACAGACACAGTAAAAGCATATACATCTAGTCTCTAAATAAATGTTACAATTTAAAATGAACCAGTCCAGTTAAAACTAATGTCAAATTAATACATGACATTAAGATGGTCCTGTTTTCCATGACTTATTGTAGGTTCTACAATAGATATGTTCTTGACATAGAAACACAGACTTGCAGAAAATATATTCAGATGGCTAACCACCTGTGCTCAGAAATCGTTCTTGGTTCAAATCCTCCACGGATCAGATCCCAGGCTAATTCTCTGTATGGTCTGGGCCCCTTGATAAATAATATATATATATTGTAAATAGTACTAGAGCATGCATAATAATGTACCAGACTAATAATATCAATGCACTGTAGAAAATACACCATAGTCCTGTGCAGTATAAGGCAACATATGTATAATGTATAATTCAAATGATCAGTCTGGAACCTGACCCCTAGAGGAGGAGGTGGCCCCCAGGCAGTGGGACTCATCAGGGTTTTCCCCTGTACCCCTGTGGGACAGTCCAGCCCTGCTTGTGTAATGGGCGTTTGCTTCACTTGTCAGTTTACACTGACTTTGCCACTGCTGGTGGTGTAAAAGCAGCCAACCAAGATCTATGCAAGACTCCATTCACACTCCCACTCTGACTCTGTAATGTGCTTCTGCAACTCTGCCTCAAGTCCCGTACATATGGGGAGAGATGTGTGCTGAGCGATCTATCAGTGACCGCTCAGCACACATATCTCCCCCAGCACAGCACGATGTGTGCTGAGTGAGGGGGGTGGACGGGGAGGGGGTGGAGGCGCTCATTTCACCCAGCGATGAAATGAGCGACCTGCTAGATTGTGCCTGGCGACAGAAACGCGTGGGGCCGCGCATCGCTATCGCTGTGGGATATACACACGGAGAGATCCGTGTTTAAATTCTAAGCAATCTAGTCAGATTACTTAGAATTTAAGCACTGATCTCTCCGTGTGTACCCCCCTTAACATTGATTGTTGCTTTCGACTTGCTTATCACCAATGTTGCTAGGCATAATTATATACAAATCCTGCCTATTTTGTGTTAATTCCACCTACAGTAGTTTTGATCCTGCATAGGGTAGGCCAGTTTCAGATTTTTTTCCAGGCCCAATTTTTTCCAATCCACCTCTGCTAACCCAGTTCATTAATTATTTAACAACACAAAGACAGAACGTTAGTAAATAGACATAGTAATATTTTCTACAGTATGTACTTCTCTGTTGGGTGTTAAATATTTTTATATTATATTTACTTAAGTAGTAATAATAATAATAATAATTTTATTTATATAGCGCTTTTTCTTCAACAGGACTCTAGGCACTTTACAGACATCAAAAACAATGTACATATACATAAGGGGTCATTCCGACCCGTTTGCACGCAGCGGTTCTTCGCTGTGGTGCGAATGGGTCTGGAATGCACATGCGCTGCGTGCGCATTGCTCGCACGGGACGTTGCGCGCCGGGCAACGATGCTTACAGAGAAGAAAGCGGTCGCAGCGGCGACCGCAAAGAAGATGTACAGCAAGAGGGCATACTGGGGCGTCAACCTACTGTTTGCTGCCGGTTTCGGGGAGTGGTAAGCAAAACGCAGGCATGTCCAGGCAAACGGAGGGCGGAGGACTGACGTCAAAGTCGGGCCCATCATCCCTGGATCCATCGCACAGGGTAAGTAGGTCTAGGGCTACTCTAGTTTTGAGTGAAAATTTTTATCATAGCAGGGCTGCACAAGCAATCGCAGCCCTGCTATGCTAAAATACACTCCCCCATAGGCGGAGATTAGAGGGTCATAATACAGTAGATTTTAGTAATACAGCAATTGACAAGCCACACAGACATAATGAGAAAACCTTGAGCACATAGTAAGCATAATGCAGGATTGATTTAGACATTTTAGGTAAGAGTTGGGTATTCCACCCTCACAGGTACCAGGTGAGGCAGCCATCTTGGGCGCACTGCATAGGATTACCCTGGGTGGAATAGTCTACCCCTAGAAGAGATGACACAAAATTGGGTGATTTCAACATCCTAATGTTAAGAGTAGGGTCCCAATGAAACAGTCATGTCCATGTATTTTTCATCCCATCCAAAAGCGTACCAGATGAGGCAGCCATGTTGGGCGCACTACAAAGGTTACACTGTGGGAGGTGAGCCAAACAAGGGCCCAATACATATATGGGAAAACTGACACTTGTGTAGTAGTATGATATACCCTGTATGAAAGATCCACATGAAGAACATCCTGCCTGATTTTGTCAAAATCACATCAGACTCCTGCCCCCTGAAGATGGTGCTGGAAATTTGGCAAAATAGCCAATTAGTTATTGGGAGCTCTGGTATTAGTGCCCCGATTGCACTGCCTCTTACGTGAACTCTAAATAAACCCACATTAATAGATGGTTCTATGAATTGTCATCCTGTCAATGATATTGCTGATGGCTATGTCTGAAAATAGAAGTGAGAAGAGATTTCAGAATGAAAACACAAGTGATATATATATATATATATATATATACAGTGTCGGACTGGGGCATAAAGGGCCCACCGGGGAAATGCAGTGGTAGGGGCCCATGCTTAAGGGTGTGGCCAGGCAATAGTGGAGGTTTGGCCAACCACCACAGAGGCTTGGCCAACCACCACAGAGGCTTGGCCAACCACCACAGAGGCTTGGCTGACCTTTATGACAATGTACCAGATTAAAAACAGCAATGCACTCTAGAAAATACACCATAGTCCTGTGCAGTATAATGTAACATATGTATAATGTATAATTAAAGTATACTAGGATAGAGTTTGGAAACTAATCCCAAGAGGAGGGGGGCCCACAGGCAGAGGAGGTGGGACCGAAGGCAATGGGGCCTACCGGCGGTTTCCCCTGTTCCCCTGTGGGCCAGTCCGAGCCTGTATATATATATATATATATATATATATACATACATACATACACACTGCTCAAAAAAATAAAAGGGAGCACTAAAATAACACATCCTAGATCTGAATGAATGAAATATTCTTATTAAATACTTTGTTCTTTACATAGTTGAATGTGCTGACAACAAAATCACACAAAAATTATCAATGGAAATCAAATTTTTTAACCCATGGAGGTCTGGATTTGGAGTCACCCTTAAAATTAAAGTGGAAAAACACACTACAGGCTGATCCAACTTTGATGTAATGTCCTTAAAACAAGTCAAAATGAGGCTCAGTAGTGTGTGTGGCCTCCACGTGCCTGTATGACCTCCCTACAACGCCTGGGCATGCTCCTGATGAGGTGGCGGATGGTCTCCAGAGGGATCTCCTCCCAGACCTGGACTAAAGCATCCGCCAACTCCTGGACAGTCTGTGGTGCAACGTGGCATTGGTGGATGGAGCAAGACATGATGTCCCAGATGTGCTCAATTGGATTCAGGTCTGGGGAACAGGCAGGCCAGTCCATAGCATCAATGCTTTCTTCTTGCAGGAACTGCTGACACACTCCAGCCACATGAGGTCTAGCATTGTCTTGCATTAGGAGGAACCCAGGGCCAACCGCACCAGCATATGGTCTCACAAGGGGTCTGAGGATCTCATCTCGGTACCTAATGGCAGTCAGGCTACCTCTGGTGAGCACATGGAGGGCTGTGCGGACCCCCAAAGAAATGCCACCCCACACCATTACTGACCCACTGACAAACCGGTCATGCTGGAGGCTGTTGCAGGCAGCAGGACATTCTCCTTGGCGTCTCTAGACTCTGTCACGTCTGTCACATGTGCTCAGTGAGAACCTGCTTTCATCTGTGAAGAGCACAGGGCGCCAGTGGCGAATTTGCCAATCTTGGTGTTCTCTGTCAAATGCCAAATGTCCTGCACGGTGTTGGGCTGTAAGCACAACCCCCACCTGTGGACGTCGGGCCCTCATACCACCCTCATGGAGTCTGTTTCTGATCGTTTGAGTAGACACATGCACATTTGTGGCTTGCTGGAGGTCATTATGCAGGGCTCTGGCAGTGCTCCTCCTGCTCCTCCTTGCACAAAGGCGGAGGTAGCGGTCCTGCTGCTGGGTTGTTGCCCTCCTACGGCCTCCTCCACGTCTCCTGATGTACTGGCCTGTCTCCTGGTAGCGCCTCCATGCTCTGGACACTACGCTGACAGACACAGCAAACCTTCTTGCCACAGCTCGCATTGATGTGCCATCCTGGATGAGCTGCACTACCTGAGCCACTTGTGTGGGTTGTAGGGAGGGGTGTAGTATGGCTGACCGGCGGTCTCCTGACCGCCGGTCAGCTTACCGACGCCGGGATCTCGGCAGCATACCGACACCGGGATCCCGGCGGGGAGGGGCGAGTGCAGCAAGCCCTTTGCGGGCTCGCTGCGCTCGCCACGCTGCAGGATCGGTGGCGACCTACGGTCACCACGGGTTCTATTCCCACTCTATGGGTGTCATGGACACCCACGAGTGGAAATAGTCCCTGTTGGTTGGCATGCCGACCATCGGGATAGTGGGGGTCGGGATACTGGAGGAGGTCATGTGACCGTCGGTCTCCCGACCGTCGGTCACATGAATACCACCCGTAGGGAGGTCATACAGGCACGTGGAGGCCACACACACTACTGAGCCTCATTTTGACTTGTTTTAAGGACATTACATCAACGTTGGATCAGCCTGTAGTGTGTTTTTCCACTTTCATTTTGAGGGTGAGTCCAAATCCAGACCTCCATGGGTTAATACATTTGATTTCCATTGATAATTTTTGTGTGCTTTTGTTGTCAGCACATTCAACTATGTAAAGAACAAAGTATTTCATAAGAATATTTCATTCATTCAGATCTAGGATGTGTTATTTTAGTGTTCCCTTTATTTTTTTGAGCAGTACATATATATATATATATATATATATATATATATATTTATTTATTAGTGATGTGCACCGGAAATTTTTCTGGTTTTGTGTTTTGGTTTTGGATTCGGACGCGTTTTGGCAAAACCTCCCTGAAAATTTTTTTGTCGGATTCGGGTGTGTTTTGGATTTGGGTGTTTTTTTTTTACAAAAAACCCTCAAAAACAGCTTAAATCATAGAATTGGGGGGTCATTTTGATCCCATAGTATTATTAACCTCAATAACCATAATTTCCACTCATTTCCAGTCTATTCTGAACACCTCACAATATTATTTTTAGTCCTAAAATTTGCACCGAGGTCGCTGGATGGCTAAGCTAAGCGACCCAAGTGGCCGACACAAACACCTGGCCCATCTAGGAGTGGCATTGCAGTGTCAGACAGGATGACAGATTTAAAAAATAGTCCCCAAACAGCACATGATGCAAAGAAAAAAAGAGGTGCAATGAGGTAGCTGTGTGACTAAGCTAAGCTACCCAAGTGGCCGACACAAACACCTGGCCCATCTAGGAGTGGCACTGCAGTTTTCTAGCGAGAGGATGAGTGCTTTCATCCTCATGTGAATCTGAACCACTAGCCATGAACATAGACCAGGGCCTCAGCCGTTCCTTGCCACTCCGTGTCGTAAATGGCATATTGGCAAGTTTACACTTCTCGTCAGACGCTTTTAATTTTGCTTTTTGGGTCATTTTACTGAACTTTTGTAGTATACTTGACGACACAGAGGTAGAGCAGTGGACTACTATACCGTACTGCTATATATATACTGGTGGTCAGCAAAATTCTGCACTGTCCTCCTACTATATATACTGCGCACAACTAAAATGCAGCACAGGTATGGATGGATAGTATACTTGATGACACAGAGGTAGGCAGAGCAGTGGACTACTGTACCGTACTGCTGTATATATACTGGTGGTCACAGCAACATTCTGCACTGTCCCCTCCTACTATATACTGCGCACAACTAAAATGCAGCACAGGTATGGATGCATAGTATACTTGACGACACAGAGGTAGAGCAGTGGACTACTGTACCGTACTGCTATATATATATATATATACTGGTGGTCAGCAAAATTCTGCACTGTCCCCTCCTACTATATACTGCGCACAACTAAAATGGAGCACAGGTATGGATGCATAGTATACTTGACGACACAGAGGTAGGTAGAGCAGTGGACTACTGTACCGTACTGCTATATATATATACTGGTGGTCACAGCAACATTCTGCACTGTCCCCTCCTACTATATACTGCGCACAACTAAAATGCAGCACAGGTATGGATGCATAGTATACTTGACGACACAGAGGTAGGTAGAGCAGTGGACTACTGTACCGTACTGCTATATATATACTGGTGGTCACAGCAACATTCTGCACTGTCCTCCTACTATATACTACAATACAGCACAGATATGGAGCATTTTTCAGGCACAGAACATAGATATTTTCAGCACACTGAGCACAGATATTTGCAAGCACACTGAGCACAGATATTTGCAGCACACTGAGCAGATATTTGCAGCACGCTGAACACAGAAACTGAGAGAGAGCTGCACGTCCTCTCGCTATCATCTCCAATGCACGAGTGAAAATGGCGGCGACGCGCGGCTCCTTATATAGAATATGAATCTCGCGAGAATCCGACAGCGGGATGATGACGTTCGGGCGCGCTCGGATTAACCGAGCAAGGCGGGAAGATCCAAGGCTGCCTGGAACCGTGTAAAATGGGTGAAGTTCGGGGGGGTTCGGATCCCAAGGAACCGAACCCGCTCATCACTAATTATATTATAATATATATATATATATATATATATATAATTATATATATATATATATATATATATAGTTGATTTCATTTTTTATGATACAGCCTCTTTAAAATAATTATGTGCACTTATTTAGCGAATTAAACAGATATACAACACATTTTAATCGGGTATGGATTGTTGGGTCGACTCAACTTAGGTCGACAGTCATTGGGTCGACCTCGATAGGTCGACATGCATTAGGTCGACAGAGTAACTAGGTCGACATGGTTGTTAGGTCGACCTGTACTAGGTCGACAGGTGAAAAGCTCGACATGAGTTTTTTGTACCGCTTTGCTCGGCACAGGTTACTATTCCAATCATAGTCCACGTGAGTCGTCAAGTATGGAAAAATAAAAATTGAAAAACTCATGTCGACCTTTAGACCTGTCGACCTAGTACAGGTCGACCTAATGACCATGTCAACCTAGTTACCCTGTCGACCTTACACATGTCGACCTATCATGGTCGACCCAATAATTGTCGACCTAAGTGTGGTCGACCCAACGACCGTATCCCTTTTAATCATAGCTGTATGTTACAAATAAAAATGAGAATTTCTATTTTTTTTACTGAGCTAGACATTAATGCTGAGAAAAGCATACACAAGTCTGTCATACCCAGCCCAGGGGAATTCTTCACATCTGTCACCTACGTTTTCAAGAGATGAACTTGAAAACAACCTCAAAGTAGTGCACAACCTGGCTTTGCCTTTTACATGACTGCTACTTTAAAAATATAGGCAGACTCGCCCATAACCAACACTACACTGAGCAACAGGGGTCCTTCCCTATTAATCTCCTATTACAGGGGCTGAATGCATCGGCGATGTTGGACACAGTTGAGCAAATCTTTTTAGTCTGTGCAGGTGTCTCAGTCGCAGTGGCTATTGAAAAATCTAAGATATCTCTTTGTTTGGGCACTGTAATGGGAGTGTCACAGTCAAGTCGCTGTAGTGGTTGCAAACTCAGGAAAGTTGTTCACATTGGAGGTCATACTTCAATGGTGCCATGCGAATGCTAGTTGCATCTAAAAATGCGCCTCAGTCCTTGCACGTACAAAGGCACTCAGTCCGTGCGCATTCAGGTGCGCGGAAAGAGTTTGTATTTGCATTTGAATTAAGAAACAGATGTGCGAACTGCAAAAGACACAGACACAGATGCCACTGCGTGACACTCAAAATAAGCCCCATAGTGTAAATCAGTTCTGTTTTGATGAAGCTGTGAGGTGAGGATATGTATTTTTGTTCATTTGCTTATTTTACATTATAAAGTATAGATCCGGTGAGGCGGGTGCGGGTTGTTATCAATAACGCTGCGGAACCAACCCCGTTAGGAAACAATGATATATAGTAACAGCAGTGTCATAGTACTATCCTAGTAATAACTAGAGATGAGCGGGTTCGGTTCCTCGGAATCCGAACCCCCCCGAACTTCAGCCTTTTTACACGGGTCCGAGGCAGACTCGGATCTTCCCGCCTTGCTCGGCTAACCCGAGCGCGCCCGAACGTCATCATCCCGCTGTCGGATTCTCGCGAGGCTCGTATTCTATCGCGAGACTCGGATTCTATATAAGGAGCCGCGCGTCGCCGCCATTTTCACACGTGCATTGAGATTGATAGGGAGAGGACGTGGCTGGCGTCCTCTCCGTTAGAATAGATAGAGACACTTGAGTTGATTACTTAGTAATTTTGGGGAGCATTAGGAGTACTCAGAGTGCAGAGTTTTGCTGATAGTTAGTTACTAGTTACCAGTTTTATTTATTATTTAATATAATCCGTTCTCTGCCTGAAAAAAAACGATACACAGTCACATACCATATCTGTGCTCAGCCTCAGTGTGCTGCATGATAATATCATCTATGTATATCTGACTGTGCTGAGTGCTCACTGCTCACACAGCTGAATTGTGGGGGAGACTGGGGTGCAGTTATAGCAGGAGTACAGTGCACACTTTTGCTGCCAGTGTGACTGACCAGTGACCACCAGTATATTGTCTGCCTGAAAAAGTTAAACACTCCTGTGGTGTTTTTTTTTTTATTCTATAAACGCATTCTGCTGACAGTGTCCAGCAGGTCCGTCATTCATTATATTATATAAATATTTACCTGCAGTAGTGTTATATTTTTTTTGTTAATCTCTATCATCTTTATCATCTCTATATTAGCAGACGCAGTACGGTAGTCCACGGCTGTGGCTACCTCTGTGTCGTCAGTGCTCGTCCATAATTGTATACCTACCTGTGGTGGGTTTTTTTTTTCTATCTTCTTCATACTAGTAGTTTAGGAGTCTGCTGACAGTGTCCAGCAGGTCCGTCATTATATTATATATACCTGCAGTAGTGATATATATTTTTTATATCATTATCATCTCTATACTAGCAGACGCAGTACGGTAGTCCACGGCTGTAGCTACCTCTGTGTCGTCAGTGCTCGTCCATAATTGCATACCTACCTGTGGTGGGTTTTTTTTTTCTATCTTCTTCATACTAGTAGTTTAGGAGTCTGCTGACAGTGTCCAGCAGGTCCGTCATTATATTATATATACCTGCAGTAGTGATATATATATATATTTTTTATATCATTATCATCTCTATACTAGCAGACGCAGTACGGTAGTCCACGGCTGTAGCTACCTCTGTGTCGTCAGTGCTCGTCCATAATTGTATACCTACCTGTGGTGGGGTTTTTTTTTCTATCTTCTTCATACTAGTAGTTTAGGAGTCTGCTGACAGTGTCCAGCAGGTCCGTCATTATATTATATATACCTGCAGTAGTGATATATATATATTTTTTATATCATTATCATCTCTATACTAGCAGACGCAGTACGGTACCCCACGGCTGTAGCTACCTCTGTGTCGTCAGTGCTCGTCCATAATTGTATACCTACCTGTGGTGGGGGTTTTTTTTTTCTATCTTCTTCATACTAGTAGTTTAGGAGTCTGCTGACAGTGTCCAGCAGGTCCGTCATTATATTATATATACCTGCAGTAGTGAGATATATATATTTTTTATATCATTATCATCTCTATACTAGCAGACGCAGTACGGTAGTCCACGGCTGTAGCTACCTCTGTGTCGTCAGTGCTCGTCCATAATTGTATACCTACCTGTGGTGGGGTTTTTTTTTTCTATCTTCTTCATACTAGTAGTTTAGGAGTCTGCTGACAGTGTCCAGCAGGTCCGTCATTATATTATATATACCTGCAGTAGTGAGATATATATATTTTTTATATCATTATCATCTCTATACTAGCAGACGCAGTACGGTAGTCCACGGCTGTAGCTACCTCTGTGTCGACAGTGCTCGTCCATAATTGTATACCTACCTGTGGTGGGGTTTTTTTTTCTATCTTCTTCATACTAGTAGTTTAGGAGTCTGCTGACAGTGTCCAGCAGGTCCGTCATTATATTATATATACCTGCAGTAGTGATATATATATTTTTTTTATATCATTATCATCTCTATACTAGCAGACGCAGTACGGTAGTCCACGGCTGTAGCTACCTCTGTGTCGTCAGTCACTCGTCATCCATAAGTATACTAGTATCCATCCATCTCCATTGTTTACCTGAGGTGCCTTTTAGTTGTGCCTATTAAAATATGGAGAACAAAAATGTTGAGGTTCCAAAAATAGGGAAAGATCAAGATCCACTTCCACCTCGTGCTGAAGCTGCTGCCACTAGTCATGGCCGAGACGATGAAATTCCATCAACGTCGTCTGCCAAGGCCGATGCCCAATGTCATAGTACAGAGCATGTAAAATCCAAAACACAAAATATCAGTAAAAAAAGGACTCAAAAATCTAAAATAAAATCGTCGGAGGAGAAGCGTAAACTTGCCAATATGCCATTTACCACACTGAGTGGCAAGGAACGGCTGAGGCCCTGGCCTATGTTCATGGCTAGTGGTTCAGCTTCACATGAGGATGGAGGCACTCAGCCTCTCGCTAGAAAAATGAAAAGACTTAAGCTGGCAAAAGCACAGCAAAGAACTGTGCGTTCTTCGAAATCACAAATCCACAAGGAGAGTCCAATTGTGTCGGTTGCGATGCCTGACCTTCCCAACACTGGACGTGAAGAGCATGCGCCTTCCACCATTTGCACGCCCCCTGCAAGTGCTGGAAGGAGCACCCGCAGTCCAGTTCCTGATAGTCAGATTGAAGATGTCAGTGTTGAAGTACACCAGGATGAGGAGGATATGGGTGTTGCTGGCGCTGGGGAGGAAATTGACAAGGAGGATTCGGATGGTGAGGTGGTTTGTTTAAGTCAGGCACCCGGGGAGACACCTGTTGTCCGTGGGAGGAATATGGCCATTGACATGCCTGGTGAAAATACCAAAAAAAATCAGCTCTTCGATGTGGAAGTATTTCAACAGAAATGCGGACAACAGGTGTCAAGCCGTGTGTTGCCTTTGTCAAGCTGTAATAAGTAGGGGTAAGGACGTTAACCACCTCGGAACATCCTCCCTTATACGTCACCTGCAGCGCATTCATCATAAGTCAGTGACAAGTTCAAAAACTTTGGGCGACAGCGGAAGCAGTCCACTGACCAGTAAATCCCTTCCTCTTGTAACCAAGCTCACGCAAACCACCCCACCAACTCCCTCAGTGTCAATTTCCTCCTTCCCCAGGAATGCCAATAGTCCTGCAGGCCATGTCACTGGCAATTCTGACGAGTCCTCTCCTGCCTGGGATTCCTCCGATGCATCCTTGAGTGTAACGCCTACTGCTGCTGGCGCTGCTGTTGTTGCTGCTGGGAGTCGATGGTCATCCCAGAGGGGAAGTCGTAAGACCACTTTTACTACTTCCACCAAGCAATTGACTGTCCAACAGTCCTTTGCGAGGAAGATGAAATATCACAGCAGTCATCCTGCTGCAAAGCGGATAACTGAGGCCTTGGCATCCTGGGCGGTGAGAAACGTGGTTCCGGTATCCATCATTACTGCAGAGCCAACTATAGACTTGATTGAGGTACTGTGTCCCGGTACCAAATACCATCTAGGTTCCATTTCTCTAGGCAGGCGATACCGAAAATGTACACAGACCTCAGAAAAAGACTCACCAGTGTCCTAAAAAATGCAGTTGTACCCAATGTCCACTTAACCATGGACATGTGGACAAGTGGAGCAGGGCAGACTCAGGACTATATGACTGTGACAGCCCACTGGGTAGATGTATTGACTCCCGCCGCAAGAACAGCAGCGGCGGCACCAGTAGCAGCATCTCGCAAACGCCAACTCTTTCCTAGGCAGGCTACGCTTTGTATCACCGCTTTCCAGAATACGCACACAGCTAAAAACCTCTTACGGCAACTGAGGAAGATCATCGCAGAATGGCTTACCCCAATTGGACTCTCCTGTGGATTTGTGGCATCGGACAACGCCAGCAATATTGTGTGTGCATTAAATATGGGCAAATTCCAGCACGTCCCATGTTTTGCACATACCTTGAATTTGGTGGTGCAGAATTATTTAAAAAACGAGAGGGGCGTGCAAGAGATGCTGTCGGTGGCCAGAAGAATTGCAGGACACTTTCGGCGTACAGGCACCACGTACAGAAGACTGGAGCAACACCAAAAACGCCTGAACCTGCCCTGCCATCATCTGAAGCAAGAAGTGGTAACGAGGTGGAATTCAACCCTCTATATGCTTCAGAGGTTGGAGGAGCAGCAAAAGGCCATTCAAGCCTATACAACTGACCACGATATAGGAGGTGGAATGCACCTGTCTCAAGCTCAGTGGAGAATGATTTCAACGTTGTGCAAGGTTCTGCAACCTTTTGAACTTGCCACACGTGAAGTCAGTTCAGACACTGCCAGCCTGAGTCAGGTCATTCCCCTCATCAGGCTTTTGCAGAAGAAGCTGGAGACATTGAAGGAGGAGCTAACACTGAGCGATTCCGCTAGGCATGTGGGACTTGTGGATGGAGCCCTTAATTCGCTTAACAAGGATTCACGGGTGGTCAATCTGTTGAAATCAGAGCACTACATTTTGGCCACCGTGCTCGATCCTAGATTTAAAACCTACGTTGTATCTCTCTTTCCGGCAGACACAAGTCTGCAGGGGTTCAAAGAACTGCTGGTGAGAAAATTGTCAAGTCAAGCGGAACGCGACCTGTCAACATCTCCTCCTTCACATTCTCCCGCAACTGGGGGTGCGAGGAAAAGGCTCAGAATTCCGAGCCCACCCGCTGGCGGTGATGCAGGGCAGTCTGGAGCGACTGCTGATGCTGACATCTGGTCCGGACTGAAGGACCTGACAATGATTACGGACATGTCGTCTACTGTCACTGCATATGATTCTCTCACCATTGAAAGAATGGTGGAGGATTATATGAGTGACCGCATCCAAGTAGGCACGTCAGACAGCCCGTACGTATACTGGCAGGAAAAAGAGGCAATTTGGAGGCCCTTGCACAAACTGGCTTTATTCTACCTAAGTTGCCCTCCCACAAGTGTGTACTCCGAAAGAGTGTTTAGTGCCGCCGCTCACCTTGTCAGCAATCGGCGTACGAGGTTACTTCCAGAAAATGTGGAGAAGATGATGTTCATTAAAATGAATTATAATCAATTCCTCCATGGAGACATTCAACAGCAGCAATTGCCTCCACAAAGTACACAGGGAGCTGTGATGGTGGATTCCAGTGGGGACGAATTGATAATCTGTGAGGAGGGGGATGTACACGGTGATGAATCGGAGGATGATGATGAGGTGGACATCTTGCCTCTGTAGAGCCAGTTTGTGCAAGGAGAGATTAATTGCTTCTTTTTTGGTGGGGGTCCAAACCAACCCGTCATTTCAGTCACAGTCGTGTGGCAGACCCTGTCACTGAAATGATGGGTTGGTTAAAGTGTGCATGTCCTGTTTATACAACATAAGGGTGGGTGGGAGGGCCCAAGGACAATTCCATCTTGCACCTCTTTTTTCTTTCATTTTTCTTTGCGTCATGTGCTGTTTGGGGAGTGTCTTTTGGAAGGGCCATCCTGCGTGACACTGCAGTGCCACTCCTAGATGGGCCAGGTGTTTGTGTCGGCCACTAGGGTCGCTTACCTTACTCACCCAGCTACCTCATTGCGCCTCTTTTTTTCTTTGCGTCATGTGCTGTTTGGGGAGTGTTTTTTGGAAGGGCCATCCTGCGTGACACTGCAGTGCCACTCCTAGATGGGCCAGGTGTTTGTGTCGGCCACTAGGGTCGCTGAGCTTAGTCACACAGCTACCTCATTGCGCCTCTTTTTTTCTTTGCGTCATGTGTTGTTTGGGGAGTGTTTTTTGGAAGGGCCATCCTGCGTGACACTGCAGTGCCACTCCTAGATGGGCCAGGTGTTTGTGTCGGCCACTAGGGTCGCTGAGCTTAGTCACACAGCTACCTCATTGCGCCTCTTTTTTTCTTTGCGTCATGTGTTGTTTGGGGAGTGTTTTTTGGAAGGGCCATCCTGCGTGACACTGCAGTGCCACTCCTAGATGGGCCAGGTGTTTGTGTCGGCCACTTGGGTCGCTGAGCTTAGTCATCCAGCGACCTCGGTGCAAATTTTAGGACTAAAAATAATATTGTGAGGTGTGAGGTGTTCAGAATAGACTGAAAATGAGTGGAAATTATGGTTATTGAGGTTAATAATACTTTGGGATCAAAATGACCCCCAAATTCTATGATTTAAGCTGTTTTTTAGGGTTTTTTGAAAAAAACACCCGAATCCAAAACACACCCGAATCCGACAAAAAAAATTCGGTGAGGTTTTGCCAAAACGCGTTCGAACCCAAAACACGGCCACGGAACCGAACCCAAAACCAAAACACAAAACCCGAAAAATTTCCGGTGCACATCTCTAGTAATAACATTCAATAGGTGTTATTTATTTGACATATTTTTGGGGATTTTATTGTTTAATCCTTTCAATATTTCTACTAAGCTGTTTTTCATGTATTAGAAATAATAGAGATAGCTATACCACCAACTTCTACTGGGTCTGGGACTCCAGGTCGACAACAAAAAGGTCGACACACCTTAGGTCGACGCCAATTGGTCAACACACCTTAGGTCGACATGTGCAAAATGTCGACATGGACAAAAGGTCGACATGAACAAGGTCGACATGGAAAAAGGTCGACATGAGTTTTTTTATGTTTTTTGGGTGTCGTTTTCTTCATAGAGTGACGGGGAACCCCAATTAGCACACCGTGTCCCCTCGCATGACTCGCTTCGCTCGCCATGCTTCGGGCATGGTGCCTTCGCTTCGCTCGGCACAGATTACCGTTCCAATCGTAGTCCACGTGGAACGTTAAGTATGAAAAGGTTCCAAAAAAGAAAAAAATTGTGAAAAACTCATGTCGACCTTTTTCCATGTCGACCTTGTTCCGGTCGACCTTGTGTCCATGGCGAAATAAGGCGGGTCGACCAATTGGCGTCGACCCAAGATGTGTCGACCTTTTTGTTGTCGACCTGGAGTCCGGATACCCTTCTATTTCAGTGATATTATTTAGAGTAAACTTTTCTGTGCTGTTCAGTCACATTGTGAAATGAACAATGGACATAATTTGGCAGCGTGTGCCTATTGTGTGTCTTTGCCCAGGGTTAATAAGAGCTAAGCAAATCCTTGAAAATGAAGTCAGCCAATGAACTGGATCCCACTTCTCACACAGCATTATGTACAATTAGGTGAATGCCATCAACCACGTTGCAATTAACTTGACAATTATTGTTTTTCAACCGAGTCAATAGAGTTATGTACAGCATTTCTATTTAACATGTAGGAACATTTCATAAACCAAATAAAGCATATTAGAGTGGAGGCTTAGAAAACAGCTGCTTTATAGTTGTGACAAATGCTTACATTTTTTAAACTAAATTATATTTAAAAGAAGCTATTTACATGAATTACTGTGTTTTTGTGTACTGGCACGGTAGAAATAATTATTTGCTGTCTATGCAGATGTTCTCATTAGTAGAAAGATTACTGCCTCATGGAAAATAGGGTCTCCTTTGTCTAGAAATTAACTTTCTCTTCAAACTACTTTTAGTCCTGAGTTTGTTATTCTGTTAAGTATTGTTCTAATCGACCTGACTGAAGACACACATAGAGAAAGAAAAGAGTAGGTTTTATAGAAATCTTTTTCCAGAGGTTTCTTAGGATTGAAGACTTTTTACTTGCATACAGTATTTTGTGCCACAGCTTTCTTACTTACAGTAGTAGCAGCTTTCACACTTGCAGGATAGAAAAGTAAAGGAACAGTGGCGGAACTAGAGAGTGGTGGGCTCAGGTGCAACAATATTCTTTGTCCCCCACCCCACCATAACCATTCCTGGCACCACAAACCCCAACATCAGACACAAACTCACAGAAGAAAAACAAGAGACTGTTAGTACCTTGTTGCAGGAGGCGGTCAAGGAGGCCAGTGCTGACACAGACGTGAGATCACTATATCCTTCCTAAATGACTGTCACTTTGAATAGCCAGTTTTTATATTTAATATGTATGTGCATATCTTGAGTACTGTATTCTGTTTTTAAAATGATATGGCGCTATCTGCGCCCCCTGTTTATTTTAGGAATATATATATTATTTATTAACAATTTCTTATACTAGGTGATTCATCTCGCCCTACGGGCGTTCTTCACACTGTCAACAGGGGCTACGCACTGTTAACCCCTGCACGCCTTTGAACAGATGCAGGCCGGTAGATAACAGATTCAGACATGCAGGGCAGTATAGAGGGCATACAGAAATGGTGTCCGGTTCAGAAAAGATAGAGGCATAGGGGGTAGAAAGGGAATGTACAGAAATGCTGTGCAATCGGTAAAGGATAGGGAGAGGCAGGGTGGTAGGGAGAGAATAAAGAGAGGCAAGGCGTTAGAGAGAACATACCGTTGCAAGGGGCTATGCCCCCTTAACCCCAGACAGGTTTTAGCCGTGCTATAATTGTTATTATATGGAGTATTACCTGCAACAATTTTTATGTTAGTGGGTAAATATTGCAAGGAGAAAGGGCGTGAGATGGTCAAGGAGGCGTAACCCTTTGTGAGGGAGTGAAGAGTGGCCGCAGGGCACGATGAATAACATAGTGCAGTATTTACTGCTAGTGTATGCATCATAAAGTATCAGATGAATAGCAATGCACTGTAGATAACACACCAAAGTCTTGTGGCCACAGGTAGCAGAACCACTTATACACACAATGGCCACAGGTAGCAGAGCCGCTTATTCACACAATACCCACAGGTAGCAGAGCTGCTTATACACACAATACCCACAGGTAGCAGCGCAGCTTATATACAGAGTGGCCACAGGTAGCAGAGCCGCTTATTCACAGAGTGGCCACAGGTAGCAGTGTCACCTATAGACACAATGGCAACAGGTAGCAGCACCACTTATACACACAAAGCCCACTGGTAGCAGCACAGCTTATACACAGTGCCCACAGGTAGCAGCGCAGCTTATACACACAGTGCCCACAAGTATCAGAGCCACTTATACACACAATGGCCACAGGTAGCAGAGCTGCTTAAACAAAATACCCACAGGTAGCAGAGCTGCTTATACACACACAATACCCACCAGGTAGCAGAGACTCTTATACACACAGTGCCCACAGGTAGCAGAGCCGGTGATACACACAATGGCCACAGGTAGCAGAGACGCTTATACACACAATACTTACAGATAGCAGAGCTGCTTATAAACACAATACCCACCAGGTAGCAGAGACGCTTATACTAAGTGCCCACAGGTAGCAGAGCCGCCTATACAAACAATGGCCACAGGTAGCAGAGCCACTTATACACACAGTGACCACAGGTAGCAAAGCTGCTTATACACACAGTGCCCACTGGTAGCAGCACTGCTTATAAACACAGTGCCCACAGGTAGCAGTGCAGCTTATACACAGAGTGGCCACAGGTAGCAGAGCCGCTTATACACTGTTAAGTTTGTTTAACTTACAGGGAAATGCTATACCTTACAATACACAGGTTCGGGCCGCTGCGGCCTCTAAATGCAGATCATACCCCTATGACGTGAATGCACATAGCGTATGCACGCCGACACGCTATGCGGACTGTACAGCGACACGTTTGGCTGAATATACTTCTATACCGAAACAAGAATGGAATGCGACACCAGTTGTATATGTTATGTTGTGGTCCAACGCAGCAACAAATATTTACTAAAAGGGATATACTGTACACAGAAATACAACAATATCACAAGAGAAGAGCTACAACCAATAGTACATACGTTTGTTCACCTGTGCCTCCCGGATTCGGTCCTCAGTCAGTCTTAGCAAGATGACCTTCAGAGTATTAGACTGAGCCAGCCAGGAGGCCTTGCTTTTATACAATGGTCCAAAACACAACACAAAGGAAACTGTAAACTCTTCTTCCATAGGTCAAGGGGCAGGTCATTTACAGTACATGAGGGGTCATAGGTTGGTTTGAATAGGTGGGCGATGCTTGGTCCAGGTGTACTTGCAGATGTCCTCCACTGGGTTCCCGCCGAATATCACGAGTACAGTAATTACTGTAAGTTATGAATATTGTATATCAATGCGCAGGAGCATGCTATAATCTGCAAACTGCGATCGGAATGTAGCCCTTGAAATACTGTACATCTGGATACCAAACACTATGTCCTAACCTAATTCTGTCCCCTCACATCCTGTAAAGCTGGATATCTCTGTTGTTCTATTTCCTAAGTAAATGTAACTTGCTGGTTTGGTATGTGTAGACTATGTGTAAATTATGCACTATGTGGATAAAATATCAGATATGTCTTTGTGGCTTTTCTATGCGAATGCTACCGTATTTATTCATAACACGCGCTAATATGCAGAGATTCGCGAGCCTATGTATGCAGCGTGCGGGTATGCGCACGCACGGCAGAACACGTGCACGCACGGAGGCCACTCTGTGTGGTGTTTGCGCGTGTTGGATGTGGGTATAATATCGACTTCGACAGTCCACCCTTTGGCAGTAAACAATAACTGCCACAAATTACTAATAACACTGAAAATATTTCCTATACAATATGTACAACATTCGAGCAGGCACCTTTGAACAGGAGGAAGAGTTGTAGGTGGGAAATATATGGCCTAGTGGGATAGAAATAAGTGTGTATGTATGAGTAAATGATTGAGGGGGATGTATCATCGTGCCGTATAAGTTTTAAGAAAGCTTCAAGGTTCTGCGTAGTATACATTTAACCCTTCTCATCCCATATTAAGGGTCTGTACATAGTCAAACAAACCTTACCGAGCTCTTTCTATGCAAGAGCTATTCACCCTCACCTTGTTCGCCTTCTTATAATAATAAATGGGGAGCACATTTATCTGATGATACATGCGGGGAGATGTATATGTATGCCATTATGTGTGGATTAACGTTTATCGGCTATGTGTGTTATTAACTGAAGATTGCAGAGATGAAGGTAAGACATATAAAGGTACATACACATAAATCAGGGTTCACTAATGTCATTTCCGGTTGTAGATCTCTGGGTAGAGGGGAAAACAAAAAGATGGTGAAAGAAACAGGCCATGAAATTCATTTACATTCCTTATCACAACACTGTTTCTATGGATGGGTCATATATCAAATCTGCCGCATTTACAACGCACCCACTCCTTAGACTCATCAAATTTGTGTTATGTCTTTTTTGCAGCGTCAAAATTCGAACATATCTAAATATCAGACCGATAATTATGACAACACCCAGGATACAGAGTAGAAACTTTCCCATGCTTGCAATCACATTTTGTGCCCACTCTACTAACCCAGAGAACCATTTGAGTGGGTTCAACAATGAGGCCCATCCAGTCAATTCATTACCCACAGCCACTAAAGTGAGATTGCGTTTCCTTCTGAACTCCCACTTCAACTGCAAGATCTCGTCCATCTTTTGGTCAATGATCTCCGTTGGGTCCTCGGTACTGTTCGTAATATAGATGCAGCACTTCACACCATATTGAGTAGCCAAAGTAACACAATACCCACCTGTCACGGCCGTGACATAATTTAAGATCATCCTGTGCGGGACCAGTTCCTTCTTGTAGGCCTGTAGTTCCCTACCCGTATACCTGAAGGTGTCATTATATATCTCAGTGATATTATCTATCAAGTTCGCTAGCGCATGGATGTACCTGTAATTTATAATTCCTCTGGCAGTATGGGTGATATCTAATGCGAGAAGAATCTGAATCCCGGTAGGTTCATGGATCAAATTAGAGGCTGCAAGCTCTCCCCTGTCTATGAGGTGTCTCTTGAAAATGTGTTCGTAGTGGGTGTGAGTATAAGGAGGCAGAGCGCTGCGGTGAATATCATTCATTTTCTCATGTGCAATGGTCATGACCTCTGGTAGTACTCTGCCTATGTAACACAACCCTTCAGAGCTCGGAGTAAGCCACTGTACGTCTTCCTTCCACATATGAAATAGGCGTCATCTATAAGAACATAGGGGACAAAATGCGTCAAGATCATATCACAAATAATTTTTGCGAAGAAACTGGTCCCCAGCTCTTCCATCTGTTTGATACAAGTATCTGGCTTGATGATGTGTGCACAATATCCCTGTGACACCTTTCCAGCCCACATGGATTTGATCCCACGTGTTAACCTGTATCGGAAGTTACTCCCACTTGTGGTTATCCCACGTACAAGCTCAGAGTTGATGGGTTCTTTATCAGCCCTGTGTGAAAAGG
This sequence comes from Pseudophryne corroboree, assembly GCF_028390025.1. NCBI lineage: Eukaryota > Metazoa > Chordata > Amphibia > Anura > Myobatrachidae > Pseudophryne > Pseudophryne corroboree. Next base: position 465,575,889 of record NC_086445.1, read on the forward strand.
TCATTGTCTGATTGTTCCATGTTACTTCCCAATTTCCTGGTTTCTGGAAACTGGATATGTTGAAACACAGTAGTGACCTATCTACGTGGTACTGGTGGAGCTTCAAGCTAGGGGGCCTAGATATATTGACTTTTCTGTCCACCGGTCTCCCCCCATGTAATTCGAGTACCTCATTTACTGTTAAGGGGTATGGCACTAATCTCGAGCACACCCAGCATTCCTTTTGGTTTAAGACCGTACCCACTAATGAGTGGTAGTCACTCAAAGGATGTCCGCCAATATTGATATTATTGTTTGACTGACATCTCTGGATGCACCCATCTTCGACTATGTTATTGCAGTACGTACATATGCAGTATTCATCAGACAATAACCCTTCACATTGCCTCCGAGCTCCGTGACTACCAGATCTCTTACTTATACCAGCTTTGACCAAAGTGGTGGACTGATCCTGGGGTCCTACGAATTCATCCTCTCCATCAGAACCCATTCCAGATTCTTGCTCGACTTCTTGCGGGCCCTCACAAAAACAAATTGTCCTGATCAAAAATAGAAATCACAAGAAAAAGCCGGAATACAGTCTCCTGATGTGGGTCCATTTTGGTAAGGAAAAAACAGAAGGGAGGAGAAAAAAAATGAAGAGGGGGAGTTTGGAGAGGAAAAAAAAATAAGACAACCGTCCTTGATTTTGTTGTTCACCACGCTCAGGTGCCGTTCAACAGTCCTGCCTCTCAGCTTTCCCGGAACAGACTCTCTAGTGATATGAGGTTCTCTTCACCTTTCTCTTTCTCACGAGTTTTCTCCGGGTCAGCAACCTTCTTGCAGCGGGACGAGTGGACCCAAGTCTCTCTCTCGGCAACCTTCAGTGCTGTCGTGCTGGTCAACAAAACTTTATACGGTCCTTCTTACCTGTCTATGAGGCAACCTGAGCGTAGAAAATTTTAAATCCTCACATAGTCCCCAGGTTCAATGTCATGACAATTACTGTTTGGTAGGTCAGGAATCGCCAGTTTCAGATTCCTTTGCTGGTTTCTCAGTTGCTGGCTCATCCTAACGAAATATTGCACAGTCATTTCATTATTGCACTTCAGATCATCCTGGGGGTCTATCATTACATGGAGCTGTCATCCAAAAATAATTTCAAAGGGTGATAGGTTAAGCGTGACCTGGGAGTAGTTCTGATGCTGTACAACACTAGTGGCAGTGCTTCTGGCCACAACAGTCCAGTTTCAGCCTTCACTTTGCTCAACTTGTTCTTAATAGTGCTTTTCATTCTCTCCACCTTCGCACTGGCCTGTGGCTGGTAGGGAGTATGTAGCTTACTATTAATACCTATAAGCTTGCACATGACCTGAAAGTCTTCACCTGTAAAATGGGTACTCCTATCACTTTCAATCATTTTGGGGATACCATATCTACACACAAATTCTTGTACAATTTTCTTAGCAGTGAATACGGCAGTATTTGTGACGGTGGGGAATGCCTCTTCCCAATTCGAAAGGACATCAGTACATACCAAAACATACTTTAAATTCATACAGGGTGGTAGCTGTATGAAGTTAATTTGTATTACCTGGAAAGGTCCGTCTGTAGGAGGGATATGGGATGGCTCTGTCGGTATTGTCTTACCAATATTCTTCCTCAAGCAAGTAAGACATGTCATTGCTTTCTTGCTCGCCTGAGAAGAGAACCCTGGTGCACTCCAGTAGGCTCTTAGCAATTTGCACATACCTTCCTTGCCCAGATGAGTCAGACCATGTGCCGCTTCAGCTAGGCTTGGGAGGTATGTTCTGGGGGCCACTGGCTTACCTTGTCCATCTCTCCAGAGTCCTGAGGACTCCTGACCATATCCCTTCGCCTTCCAGACTGCCTTCTCCTCTAGGGAACACAATTTTGCATTTCGATTAATTGTTGCATGTTTACCATGTTGAATGTCATCAGTTGTGTGGTGTTAATTTTTGTGGTGGTGCTCGCTGCTGATTTTGCAGCTTCGTCTGCTCGGCTGTTACCAAGTGAGATTGGGTCTTGGTTGCAAGTGTGTGCTTTACCCTTGATAACAGCCACTCTCTCAGGTTCCTGTATGGCTGTCAGAAGCCTCTTAATGTGTGACGCATGCGCCTCAGGTGTGCCAGCTGCAGTCATGAAATTTCTGAGGCGCCACAGGGCCCCAAAATCATGCACCATTCCAAAGGCATATCTAGAGTCCGTGTATATATTAGCTGACTTACCCTTTGCCAACTCACATGCTCTGGTCAGTGCTACCAGCTCAGCGACTTGTGCTGAGTGAGATTGACCAAGGGGTTCAGCTTCTATGATACCTTTGTCATCTACAACTGCGTATCGGGTGCACAGGTCTCCCGATTCCGTCTGTCTGTGACAACTACCGTCAGTGTAGAAGGTAAAGTCTATGCCTTCCAGTGGGCTGCCACTGATGTCAGGTCTCGCAGTGAAAGTCTGGTTCAAGTATTCCATATAATCATGCGTATCAGTGCCTGCACTAAATCCTCCTTCACCATCATTCTCATCCTCCACCCTTTATGCATGACAAGGCACACTTGGCAAGTAAGTTGCAGGATTTAGGGTGCTGCACCTCTTTATGGTGATGTTTACAGGGGCCATCAGTGATAGTTCCCACTTTGTAAACTGAGCGGATGAGACATGTCTGGTTTGAGCGGAGTTTAGCAAGGCTGATACTGCATGAGGTGTATGGATTGTCAGGTCATGTCCTAACACTACGTCTTCACTTTTACTTACCAACAAAGCTATGGCTGCAACACTTCGTAGGAAAGTGGGGAGAGACCATGCTACAGTGTCCAATTGTGCACTGTAGTAGGCTACCGGTCTGCTAGCATCACCATGTTTCTGGGTTAAGACTCCTGCCGCGCACCCAGCAATCTCGGTACCGTACAACTCAAAAGGGTCCATGTGTACTGTACTCCCCTGTAGGTGAAAGCGAAAAGGTACTGACTGTCGGGGTGAAGAGGGACAGAAAAGAAAGCAGAACAGAGGTCAATGACAGTGAAGTACTTAAAGGTGGAGGGAATCTGCATGAGGATGACCGCTGGATTGGGCACTACGGGGAATTGGCTCTCGACTATCTTGTTTATCCCCCTTAGATCCTGCACTAGCCTGTCACCCCTCCCCCACTCTTTTTCACAGGGAAAAAGTGTGCTGGACGTCCTGACTAGGATGCCCTGCTGTAGCAGCCGTTCTATGACGGGGTATACTCCTAATTCCACCTCTGGTTTCTGAGGGTACTGGGGGATTTTTGGAGCTATCCTGCCATCTTTTATTGCACTACTACTGGGGCTACATTTCCCATCAATCCAGTATCCTGTCCATCTTTGTTCCAAAGGGAACCCAGTATTTGTGAGATTATTTCTTCTACCTGTGATGGACATGTGTCTATAACGGTAGAGTGTAACATTAGCCTTTGAGGGGTGTCTAATATGTCTTGTACTTCCTGTGCATGGTTCTCAGAGATATCTAAGAACACTCCCTCAGGGGTACAATATATGACACACCGCATTTTTTACACAACAAATCTCTACCAAGTAGATTAGTCGGAGCCGATGAAGCCAACAGCAAAGAATGTTTGGTATGCAAGAGCCCTATCGTAATCTCTGCAGGTGTACTCAAAGGGTACTGCTGCACCTTTCCCATTACTGAAATTGTTTTACCCATGGTCATTACACCTGTTGTGGAGTTTAGCACTGATCTGGCCGCCCCTGTATCTACAATAAAAGGTTGTGGTATGCCAGCTACATTGACCATGACCTCAGGTTCACCTCCAAGGCCAGCAATCAATTTCACTGGCTGCAGACTACAGATATGACCTGACACCTATTGTCGTTTTGGGCCCTCCCGCAGAGCATTGGCAGCTACTATATGTGCGGGGGATAGCTGTAAGTTTTCGGAGGCCTGCCAGTTCCTCCTTGGTGGGTACCTCTGTGTTTCCCCTCTATGTGGCTCGTTATCTCTATCCCATCTATGTGTTTGATTGTGTGGCTCGTCTTGTTGTCTAGGGGGTCTATACTTATACTTATTATGTGTCCCTGTACTCCTACAATTCCAGGCAAAGTGTCCCTCCTTTTTGCATGCATAACATACTATTACCTGTGTCCAGTCTTCTGGGGTCTGGGGTTGTGATTGGTTGGACATTACTTCAAGAGCCTGGATACTTACCAGCATCAACCTATCCCCTTGCGTCTCCTTGTGCTTGAGGATATTATGGTCGTGTTCTATAGCAGACTCTCTCAGGGCATCTACCATAATCCCCCTCCAATTGGGAAAAGAGGTTTGTACTCTGGTTCTCAGAGCCTCTTTGAGCCCGTCCATTAGAACAGAGACAGCTACCTCCCTGTGGTTTGCATTTTCCTTTATATCCCCTATCCCAGTGTATCTAGCCACTTCCTGTAAAGCTCTATGGAAATATTTGGATGTTGTTTCACTTTCTTTCTGTCTTATAGAGAAAAGTTTATACCACTTGACAATGGTGGGGAAACACAATCCTAGTTGTATGTTAATTTGCCTAACATTCTCCTGATTGTATTCATCAGTGAGAGGCACTTCTGCATCTAGCTTGCAATCTGTTATAAATTTCTGGGTGTCAATATTTGAGGGTAGATTCGCTCGTAACACTATCCGCCAATCCTTGTTTGTGGGCTCATGGGCATTGCCCAGTTCTTTAATAAATTTCTGGCATCCTACTAGATCTCTCCTGGGATCGGGGAATTCTGACATAATTGACCTCAGTTCAGACCGGGACCATGGGGGTAATTCTGAGTTGATCGCAGCAGGATTTTGGTTAGCAGTTGGGCAAAACCATGTGCACTGCAGGGGAGGCAGATATAACATGTGCAGAGAGAGTTAGATTTGGGTGTGGTGTGTTTAATCTGCAATCTAAATTTCAGTGTAAAAATAAAGCAGCCAGTATTTACCCTGCACAGAAACAAAATAACCCACCCAAATTTAACTCTCTCTGCAAATGTTATATCTGCCCCCCCCCCTGCAGTGCACATGGTTTTGCCCAACTGCTAAAAAATTTCCTGCTGCGATCAACTTGGAATTACCCCCCATGGACAATGCATTACAATGTTCCTGATGGGGGTTTACTCCCTGGTTATCAGTTCTCCCATTGGGGACTGCTATTACCCGAACTGGGTTTAACTCAACCACTTCACCTTGGTTTGTGTCTGTGTGGGGCACTACTGTCTCTGCATAATGAACAGTCCCGTACTTACCTGTGGAGACATTCTCACCCATTCCTCCAGTGAAAGTGAGTTTCCTGCATGGTGGCTGCCAGGGAGAGGTCTGAAATTACACTGGGCTCGTCATCTTCCTCAGAACTACAACCTTTGGGAACATTTAGAACAGGGTACAACTTGCATGGGTTATGATTAGTACAAATTGTATGTGTGTCCCTATTATTTCCCGATATGCCACTGGTTGTAGCTATCTTCTCCCCATCGACATATGGCAGAGGTGGTGCCGTCGCATTCACATTCCTGTTTGGTTTGGAATTTGCTGTGCGAGCAAGTTCCCTTTGCATATCTCCCTCTTGTTGCCATATGTTTAAACAGTCGTTATGTCTGCTCCTTTGTTTCTTAGATTTGATCAGACATATTCTATTCCTAACATTCTGCAGCACCTCTGGTTCAAAACTACCAACCCTAGGAAATGATGCCCTATCATCCACTGTCATTCTCACCCATTCATCACAAAAAGCCTCTCCGTGTGGACCATACTTCCCACACACTATAAACCGAGCGGACCCTCTTGGCCTCAGCTCTCCAGCCTGAACCCTGGCTGCTGAACGTTTCTCGCTTGTACACTTGGCTCCCATCGCAGAATTTTGACACGATCCCCAAATTCACAATACGAGCAAACGGTGAAAGTCCTCTGAGTTCTCTCACCAACTCCTTCTCCGCTGGCAGTACCACGACTCACTCCAATAGTGACCACCGTGTACCCAGTGAGGTATCTCTATCAGGCCCCTCTGCACTGTAAGTATTGACGTATCGACAGCATTAAATCAATACGCCACCTTTTCAGTCGAGGTTAAAATCAACCTGTTCTTTGTGGTTTCTTTCCACAGGAATTCCGCCTGGGAAACATCACCAAGCCATCCTATGGACTTCCACCAGGAATATTTCCTGAGAGAGAGTCAGCGACAAATTACTTCTGCTCTACACAAATCACTTCTGCGTATGCTCCACACAGCGCGTATGATGACGCAATTGTGAAAAGAATGCAAATGGTATCACGTTGCGCCACGTATTACACACACACAGAGGTGCGGTCCAATCGCACGACCTATAGATACTTGTTATCTATATGCCCTACGATCACAGGAGTCGATTTCACAAGCTGCGCTCCACAGCCGAAGCGTAACACTAAAATACTTTTACACATTGTAGTATGTGCCTACTTCCTCAATACACAATCTATTACGCTCCTCTACACGTTGTAGTACGTGCCTACTTTGTTAATACGTAAGGTTGTGACCTTTTCACGCCGCCAAGCCTCTGCCAACTCAGCGTCTCTCACGGGATCCCGGTTTCTCCGGGGTTCTATACATCCACACCTACTTTCAGCTCACACTAATACACAAGGTTTTCTGTACAGAAAAATATCACTCCCTTTGATCGATAGCTTGTCCCAGAGGTAGTACACTTTAAACAAAATTTTTATAATAATCTGCTCTTAAAATCGGATAGTTACTTGCTATAGTATAAATGTCTTCTATCCCGCCTTTAAATTTATTCCTATTGCGTGGTTAAACTTGCGCTCGCAACTTTCACGCAACCTTGCGTAAGCATGCGGCCGTGCGCGTCCTGGCGCCACGTGCGCATTCCCTCACATACCGTACCACGTGTACACTGTGCGTTCGCAACTGACTATACCACACTTATCACGATCAATGTGAGCAAAATGCTACTGCTCACTACACAATACACTTTTGTTCCTTACACCCGCCGGAAGTCGCCCACAAGGGTAATCCTCCTTTGAGTGTTTACCTAAACTTTTAGGCCGGAACTGCGTTTTGTGTTTTTATAATTACTCCATTAACAAAATATATATCAAATATATAACAAATGTATCCGATTTTATACAGATCTATAATGACTATTACAACCTATGGCAACAATATGTGAGAATGTATGCAGACTATCAGTACACTTTGTGCGCGTTCTCGCGCCCAAAAAAAATTACACACAAAAGAAAGTATATGGCTTTTCCCTGTTGTCCCTCGGTTCGTACCAGCACCTCTAAGACTTTACAGAACAGATGTGGTCTAACAACATTAGATAGTTTTAAATACAATACAAAATTACTTAAGACGCGTCTCCACCCTTTGTTGGTAGACCAAAGTCTGTTAGGCCCTGCAAGTCGTGAGTATGTGGTGAACCGGAGGAGCCCGCAACTGTTAAGTTCGTTTAACTTACAGGGAAATGCTATACCTTATGATACACAGGTTCGGGCCGCTGCGGCCGCTAAATGCAGATAATACCCCTACGACATGAATGCACGTAGCGTATGCACGCCGACACGCTATGCGGACTGTACAGCGACACGTGTGGCCGAATATTTTTCTATACCGAAACAAGAATGGAATGCGACACCAGTTGTATATGTTATGTTGTGGTCCAACGCAGCAACAAATATTTACTAAAAGGGATATACACAGAAATACAACAATATCACAAGAGAAGAGCTACAACTAATAGTACATACGTTTGTTCGCCTGCGCCTCCCAGATCCGGTCCTCAGTCAGTCTTAGCAAGATGACCTTCAGAGTAGAGATGAGCGGGTTCGGTTCCTCGGAATCCGAACCCCCCCGAACTTCAGCCTTTTTACACGGGTCCGAGGCAGACTCGGATCTTCCCGCCTTGCTCGGCTAACCCGAGCGCGCCCGAACGTCATCATCCCGCTGTCGGATTCTCGCGAGGCTCGTATTCTATCGCGAGACTCGGATTCTATATAAGGAGCCGCGCGTCGCCGCCATTTTCACACGTGCATTGAGATTGATAGGGAGAGGACGTGGCTGGCGTCCTCTCCGTTAGAATAGATAGAGACACTTGAGTTGATTACTTAGTAATTTTGGGGAGCATTAGGAGTACTCAGAGTGCAGAGTTTTGCTGATAGTTAGTTACTAGTGACTGACCACCACCAGTTTTATTTATTATTTAATATAATCCGTTCTCTGCCTGAAAAAAAACGATACACAGTCACATACCATATCTGTGCTCAGCCTCAGTGTGCTGCATGATAATATCATCTATGTATATCTGACTGTGCTGAGTGCTCACTGCTCACACAGCTGAATTGTGGGGGAGACTGGGGTGCAGTTATAGCAGGAGTACAGTGCACACTTTTGCTGCCAGTGTGACTGACCAGTGACCACCAGTATATTGTCTGCCTGAAAAAGTTAAACACTCCTGTGGTGTTTTTTTTTTTTAATTCTATAAATGCATTCTGCTGACAGTGTCCAGCAGGTCCGTCATTCATTATATTATATAAATATTTACCTGCAGTAGTGTTATATTTTTTTGTTCATCTCTATCATCTTTATCATCTCTATATTAGCAGACGCAGTACGGTAGTCCACGGCTGTGGCTACCTCTGTGTCGTCAGTGCTCGTCCATAATTGTATACCTACCTGTGGTGGGGTTTTTTTTTCTATCTTCTTCATACTAGTAGTTTAGGAGTCTGCTGACAGTGTCCAGCAGGTCCGTCATTATATTATATATACCTGCAGTAGTGATATATATATATTTTTTATATCATTATCATCTCTATACTAGCAGACGCAGTACGGTAGTCCACGGCTGTAGCTACCTCTGTGTCGTCAGTGCTCGTCCATAATTGTATACCTACCTGTGGTGGGTTTTTTTTTTCTATCTTCTTCATACTAGTAGTTTAGGAGTCTGCTGACAGTGTCCAGCAGGTCCGTCATTATATTATATATACCAGCAGTAGTGATATATATATATTTTTTATATCATTATCATCTCTATACTAGCAGACGCAGTACCGTAGTCCACGGCTGTAGCTACCTCTGTGTCGTCAGTGCTCATCCATAATTGTATACCTACCTGTGGTGGTTTTTTTTTTTCTATCTTCTTCATACTAGTAGTTTAGGAGTCTGCTGACAGTGTCCAGCAGGTCCGTCATTAAATTATATATACCTGCAGTAGTGATATATATATATATATTTTATATCATTATCATCTCTATACTAGCAGACGCAGTACGGTAGTCCACGGCTGTAGCTACCTCTGTGTCGTCAGTGCTCGTCCATAATTGTATACCTACCTGTGGTGGGGTTTTTTTTCTATCTTCTTCATACTAGTAGTTTAGGAGTCTGCTGACAGTGTCCAGCAGGTCCGTCATTATATTATATATACCTGCAGTAGTGATATATATATATTTTTTATATCATTATCATCTCTATACTAGCAGACGCAGTACGGTAGTCCACGGCTGTAGCTACCTCTGTGTCGTCAGTCACTCATCATCCATAAGTATACTAGTATCCATCCATCTCCATTGTTTACCTGAGGTGCCTTTTAGTTGTGCCTATTAAAATATGGAGTACAAAAATGTTGAGGTTCCAAAAATAGGGAAAGATCAAGATCCACTTCCACCTCGTGCTGAAGCTGCTGCCACTAGTCATGGCCGAGACGATGAAATTCCATCAACGTCGTCTGCCAAGGCCGATGCCCAATGTCATAGTACAGAGCATGTAAAATCCAAAACACAAAATATCAGTAAAAAAAGGACTCAAAAATCTAAAATAAAATCGTCGGAGGAGAAGCGTAAACTTGCCAATATGCCATTTACCACACGGAGTGGCAAGGAACGGCTGAGGCCCTGGCCTATGTTCATGGCTAGTGGTTCAGCTTCACATGAGGATGGAAGCACTCAGCCTCTCGCTAGAAAAATTAAAAGACTTAAGCTGGCAAAAGCACAGCAAAGAACTGTGCATTCTTCGAAATCACAAATCCACAAGGAGAGTCCAATTGTGTCGGTTGCGATGCCTGACCTTCCCAACACTGGACGTGAAGAGCATGCGCCTTCCACCATTTGCACGCCCCCTGCAAGTGCTGGAAGGAGCACCCGCAGTCCAGTTCCTGATAGTCAGATTGAAGATGTCAGTGTTGAAGTACACCAGGATGAGGAGGATATGGGTGTTGCTGGCGCTGGGGAGGAAATTGACAAGGAGGATTCTGATGGTGAGGTGGTTTGTTTAAGTCAGGCACCCGGGGAGACACCTGTTGTCCGTGGGAGGAATATGGCCATTGACATGCCTGGTGAAAATACCAAAAAAATCAGCTCTTCGGTGTGGAAGTATTTCAACAGAAATGCGGACAACAGGTGTCAAGCCGTGTGTTGCCTTTGTCAAGCTGTAATAAGTAGGGGTAAGGACGTTAACCACCTCGGAACATCCTCCCTTATACGTCACCTGCAGCGCATTCATCATAAGTCAGTGACAAGTTCAAAAACTTTGGGCGACAGCGGAAGCAGTCCACTGACCAGTAAATCCCTTCCTCTTGTAACCAAGCTCACGCAAACCACCCCACCACTCCCTCAGTGTCAATTTCCTCCTTCCCCAGGAATGCCAATAGTCCTGCAGGCCATGTCACTGGCAATTCTGACGAGTCCTCTCCTGCCTGGGATTCCTCCGATGCATCCTTGAGTGTAACGCCTACTGCTGCTGGCGCTGCTGTTGTTGCTGCTGGGAGTCGATGGTCATCCCAGAGGGGAAGTCGTAAGACCACTTTTACTACTTCCACCAAGCAATTGACTGTCCAACAGTCCTTTGCGAGGAAGATGAAATATCACAGCAGTCATCCTGCTGCAAAGCGGATAACTGAGGCCTTGGCATCCTGGGCGGTGAGAAACGTGGTTCCGGTATCCATCATTACTGCAGAGCCAACTATAGACTTGATTGAGGTACTGTGTCCCCGGTACCAAATACCATCTAGGTTCCATTTCTCTAGGCAGGCGATACCGAAAATGTACACAGACCTCAGAAAAAGACTCACCAGTGTCCTAAAAAATGCAGTTGTACCCAATGTCCACTTAACCACGGACATGTGGACAAGTGGAGCAGGGCAGACTCAGGACTATATGACTGTGACAGCCCACTGGGTAGATGTATTGACTCCCGCCGCAAGAACAGCAGCGGCGGCACCAGTAGCAGCATCTCGCAAACGCCAACTCTTTCCTAGGCAGGCTACGCTTTGTATCACCGCTTTCCAGAATACGCACACAGCTAAAAACCTCTTACGGCAATTGAGGAAGATCATTGCAGAATGGCTTACCCCAATTGGACTCTCCTGTGGATTTGTGGCATCGGACAACGCCAGCAATATTGTGTGTGCATTAAATTTGGGCAAATTCCAGCACGTCCCATGTTTTGCACATACCTTGAATTTGGTGGTGCAGAATTATTTAAAAAACGAGAGGGGCGTGCAAGAGATGCTGTCGGTGGCCAGAAGAATTGCGGGACACTTTCGGCGTACAGGCACCACGTACAGAAGACTGGAGCAACACCAAAAACGCCTGAACCTGCCCTGCCATCATCTGAAGCAAGAAGTGGTAACGAGGTGGAATTCAACCCTCTATATGCTTCAGAGGTTGGAGGAGCAGCAAAAGGCCATTCAAGCCTATACAACTGACCACGATATAGGAGGTGGAATGCACCTGTCTCAAGCGCAGTGGAGAATGATTTCAACGTTGTGCAAGGTTCTGCAACCTTTTGAACTTGCCACACGTGAAGTCAGTTCAGACACTGCCAGCCTGAGTCAGGTCATTCCCCTCATCAGGCTTTTGCAGAAGAAGCTGGAGACATTGAAGGAGGAGCTAACACTGAGCGATTCCGCTAGGCGTGTGGGACTTGTGGATGGAGCCCTTAATTTGCTTAACAAGGATTCACGGGTGGTCAATCTGTTGAAATCAGAGCACTACATTTTGGCCACCGTGCTCGATCCTAGATTTAAAACCTACGTTGTATCTCTCTTTCCGGCAGACACAAGTCTGCAGGGGTTCAAAGAACTGCTGGTGAGAAAATTGTCAAGTCAAGCGGAACGCGACCTGTCAACATCTCCTCCTTCACATTCTCCCGCAACTGGGGGTGCGAGGAAAAGGCTCAGAATTCCGAGCCCACCCGCTGGCGGTGATGCAGGGCAGTCTGGAGCGACTGCTGATGCTGACATCTGGTCCGGACTGAAGGACCTGACAACGATTACGGACATGTCGTCTACTGTCACTGCATATGATTCTCTCACCATTGAAAGAATGGTGGAGGATTATATGAGTAACCGCATCCAAGTAGGCACGTCAGACAGTCCGTACGTATACTGGCAGGAAAAAGAGGCAATTTGGAGGCCCTTGCACAAACTGGCTTTATTCTACCTAAGTTGCCCTCCCACAAGTGTGTACTCCGAAAGAGTGTTTAGTGCCGCCGCTCACCTTGTCAGCAATCGGCGTACGAGGTTACTTCCAGAAAATGTGGAGAAGATGATGTTCATTAAAATAAATTATAATCAATTCCTCCATGGAGACATTCACCAGCAGCAATTGCCTCCACAAAGTACACAGGGAGCTGTGATGGTGGATTCCAGTGGGGACGAATTGATAATCTGTGAGGAGGGGGATGTACACGGTGATGAATCGGAGGATGATGATGAGGTGGACATCTTGCCTCTGTAGAGCCAGTTTGTGCAAGGAGAGATTAATTGCTCCTTTTTTGGTGGGGGTCCAAACCAACCCGTCATTTCAGTCACAGTCGTGTGGCAGACCCTGTCACTGAAATGATGGGTTGGTTAAAGTGTGCATGTCCTTAGTCACACAGCTACCTCATTGCGCCTCTTTTTTTCTTTGCGTCATGTGCTGTTTGGGGAGTGTTTTTTGGAAGGGCCATCCTGCGTGACACTGCAGTGCCACTCCTAGATGGGCCAGGTGTTTGTGTCGGCCACTTGGGTCGCTGAGCTTAGTCATCCAGCGACCTCGGTGCAAATTTTAGGACTAAAAATAATATTGTGAGGTGTTCAGAATAGACTGAAAATGAGTGGAAATTATGGTTTTTGAGGTTAATAATACTATGGGATCAAAATGACCCCCAAATTCTATGATTTAAGCTGTTTTTTAGGGTTTTTTGAAAAAAACACCCGAATCCAAAACACACCCGAATCCGACAAAAAAAATTCGGTGAGGTTTTGCCAAAACGCGTTCGAACCCAAAACACGGCCACGGAACCGAACCCAAAACCAAAACACAAAACCCGAAAAATTTTCGGTGCACATCTCTACTTCAGAGGATTAGACTGAGACCGGCCAGGAGGCCTTGCTTTTATACAATGGTCCACAACACAATACAAAGGAAACTGTAAACTCTTCTTCCATAGGACAAGGGGCAGGTCATTTACAGTACATGAGGGGTCATAGGTTGGTTTGAATAGGTGGGCGATGCTTGGTCCAGGTGTACTTGCAGATGTCCTCCACTGGGTTCCCACCGAATATCACGAGTACAGTAATTACAGTCAGATATGAATATTGTATTCCTGCGCATATCTATGCGCAGGAGCATGCTATAATCTGCAAACTGCGATCGGAATGTAGCCCTATAAATACTGTACATCTGGATACCAAACACTATGTCCTAACCTAATTCTGTCCCCTCACATCCTGTAAAGATGGATATTTCTGTTGTTCTATTTCCTAAGTAAATGTAACTTGCTGGTGTGGTATGTGTAGACTATGTGTAAATTATGCACTATGTGACTAAAATATCAGATATGTCTTTGTAGCTTTTCTATGCAAATGCATATGCTACCGTATTTACTCATACCACACGCTAATATGCAGGGCTTCGCGAGCCAATGTACGCAGCGTGTGGGTATGCGCACGCACTACAGAACACGTGCACGCACGGAGGCAGCTGTGTGTGGTGTTTGCATGTGTTGGGTGTGGGTATAATATTTTCGACTTCAACAACACACAATGGCCACAGGTAACAGAGCCGCTTAAACACAATACCCACAGGTAGCAGAGCCGCTTATACACACATTACCCACAGGTAGCAGAGACACTTATACACACAGTGCCCACAGGTAGCAAAGCCGCTTATACACACAATGCCCACAGGCAGCAGTGGCACTTTTACACACAATGGCCCCAGGTAGCAGCGCCACTTCTACACACAATACCCATAGGTAACAGAGGCGCTTATACACACAGTGACCACAGGTAGCTGAGCTGCTTATAGACAGAGTTGCCATAGATAGCAGTGCCGCCTATACACACAATGGCCACAGGTAGCAGCACCACTTATACACACAATGCCCACTGGTAGCAGCACCACTTATACACACAATGCCCACTGGTAGCAGCACCGCTTATACACACAATGCCCACTGGTATCAGTGTTGCTTATACACACAATGCCCACAGGTAGCAGTGGTGCTTATACACACAGTGGCCACAGGTAGCAGAGCTGCTTATACACAGAAGCTGTGTTTATACACACAGTGGCCACAGGTAGCAGTGCCACTTATACACAATGCCCACAGGTAGCAGTGTCCCTTATACACATAATGGCCACAGAATTAGTGTTTCTTATTAACCCAATGTCCATTGGTAGCACCTATACTCACAGAAGTTCAATGTGTGTGTGTTTGGGGTTTGGAAAGGGGGTGGGTGCAGTGAGGTGGAGGTGCCTCTCTGTGCCGCTGATCACCCCCGGATTCAGGGAATCACTGGCAGTGGCTGTGCATGGTGTCCAAGGTGCTACATGTGGTGGAGGGGTAGGTGCGGTAGGGGGCCCAGAGGTGTTGCGGGTGTGGGAGGGGTGGTTGCGGGGGCACGGATGGCGGAGGGGGTGCAATGGTGCTGTGGGTGTGGGAGAGGCAGGTGCAGAGGGGGTGCGGATGGGGTCTAGAGGTGCTGCGGGTGGGGGAGGGGCGGGTGCAGATGGGGTCTGTAGATGCTGCTGGTGGGGGAGGGATGGGTGCAGGGGGCCGTAGATGAAGGAGGAGGTCTGGTGGTGCTGTACATGGTGGAAAAGTGATGTGGGGGGCTGTGTTTGGGAGGGGGGATGCGGGGGGGTGGGTGAGGTTGGGTGATGGGTTCCAGAAGTGCTGCGCGTGGGTAAGGCATGGGCGCGCGTATGGGGTATGTAGATGCTGCTGGTGGGGGAGGGGTGGCTGCGGAGGGGGTCCGGAGGTGCTGGAGTTGGTGGTCCAGAGGTGCTGTGGGTGGTTCACAGATGTGGGAGGGTGTCTTGAGGTGCTGTGCACAGGGGAGGGGCGATGTAGGCAGGTGCGTTTGGGGGAAGGGAGTTGCAGGGGGGTGAGGTTGGATGATGGGTTCCAGAAGTGCGGGTGCGGCATGGCGCGGATGTGGTATGTAGATGCTGCGGGTGGGGGAGGGGTGGCTGCGGGGGAGTTGTGGATGGGGGAGGGGGTCCAGAGGTCCTGCGGGTGGTGGTCCAGAGGTGCTGCGGGTGGGGGAGGGGCAGGTGTGGGAGATCCGTGGATGGGGGAGGGTGTCTGTAGATGATGCAGGTGGGGGAGGGTCTGATTGGGGAGGGGTTCCGTGGGCACTGTGGGTGGGCTCGGGGAGGGTTCGGGGTTACCGCAGTTGGGTAGGGTCGGGTGTGATGGTGAGGCGGAAGGGGGAGGGGCAGGTGCGGCGGTGCCGTGGGTGGGGGAGGGGCAGGTGCGGGTGTTCTGTAGGTGGGTGCAGGGTACTGTGGGTGGGGGGGCGTGTGCAGGGGTGGGGCGGCTGGGGGGTGCTGCGGGTGGGGGAGGTGCAGCTGCGGGGGATGCCACGGATGGGGAAGGGGGTCCATGGGTGATGTGGGTGGATGATACACGGGTGAGGGGTTACTGTGGTGAGGGCAGGCCGGGTGTGATGATGCGGTGGGTGGGGGAGGGGCAGTAGTGGGGGTGCCGCGAGTGGGGGAGGGGGCCGGAGGTGCTGTGGTTGGGGGAGTGGCGGGTGCGGGGATGCTGCAGATGAGGGAGCGGATCCGCGCTCGCTGTGGATGGATGAGGGGCTGGTGTGGGGTTACCACAATTGGGGATGGCCTGATGTGATGGTGCAGCGGGTGGGGGAGGGGCAGATGCGGGGGTGCCACGTGTGGGAGAGGGGTGGGTACAGGGTGCTGCGGGTGGGGTCGGGGGTGCCATGGTTAGGGGTGTGTGGGGTGGCTGGGGGAGAGGCGGCTTTGGGGGATGCTGTGGATGGGGGAGAAGGTCCATGGGAGCTGTGGGTGGGTGAGGCGCGGGTGCGGGGTTACCGCGATTGGGGAGGGCCAGGTTTGGGGGTTGCCATGGGTGGGGGATAGGTGGGGGGCCCACAGGTGGTGGTGCCGTGGATGAGGGGCAGCTGCGGGGGTGCCGTGGGTGGGGCGTGGGGTGTTGCCGGTGGGGGGTGCGGGTGGGGGAGGGGCAGGGGTGCTGTGGTTGGGGTGTTCAGGAGATAGAGTGCCGTGGGTGGGGGAGGGGTGGGTGCTGCGGATGGGGGTGCCACGGATGGGGGAGGGGCGGATTCAGATGAGGACCAACAGTGATTAGATTATCTTACTCTATCTCTCTCTATTTTGTTACAGATCATCCGTCCGTCTAACACAGGGGTGGCCAACCAGTCAGAGTCAAAGAGCCAAAAAATCTTGTTAGGTACGTCAAAGAGCCGAAGGTGTGCATGCAAAAATGTGGTGTGACCATCCCTGGTATAAAATACATTGAAAAAGCCAGATACACATAAAATACATTTTTAAAGCCAGATCCAACATAAAATACATTGAAGTCACTTCCGCATAAAATAATTGAAAAAGCCAGAACCACATAAAATATAATGAAAGACGAGTCACATAGTACACTTCAGCTCTCCCATGTGTCACTCCAGTCAGCTCCCCCCACATGTCACTCCTGCTAGAACCCTCATGTGTCACTTCAGAGCTCCCCGAACTCATGGCATTGTAGCAGCTCCTTATTACCCCTTTCACACCGCACAAATATCCTGGTATCGACCCGGCATATTGCCGGGTGGACACGTGTTGGTGTGCGATGTGAATGGGCCATGGACGAATTCCTGGGTCGCCTGACCCGGTAATACAACCCAGGTAATAAGCAGTGTTATTCCTGGGTTGGATACCGGGTCAGTGGCAGCGTAAACAGGTTCCCGGGTCAATGCGACCCGGGACCCGTTTACTACATAGGAAGAGGCGGCGCGGAGATGAGCTCATCTCCCAGCGCCTCCTCCACCCTCACCCCCCACCCTCTGCAGCTATGGCAACTGATCCAGCAAATTGCCAGGTCGGGAAGCCACCTGTTAGGGTCCAATGCCGGATCCCACCTGGGAAGGACCGTTTCTAATTCCCGGGTGGGATCCTGCATTGGTGATGTGAAATGGGGGTTAAGGATCCTCTGTTTGATGGTGGGTGTTTTATCTCTAGTATCTGGCTACCTCAGTCCACAGTCCTCGTAGTGCTTCTGTCGGGAGCCACATTTAAAGAAAGAAAGAGCCACATGCGGCTCAAGAGCCACAGGTTGGCCACCGCTGGTCTAACATATAGGAAACAAGAGTGACTCTGTATCCATTTCATGAAAGAATACAACACAACAGTTTTTTAATTAAATACTGATTCTGAGTGCTGAGGTACAAGCTCCTTTCTTTTTCTATAATTTAAAAATAAACACAAAGTAGATGTATGAATAAAATCAGTCTACAAACTATACAGCTGCACAAAGTAACTACAGTGAGTAATCCAACTGTGACAGTTTATAGAATTCCCATATCCTTTATAACCTGCTCCTAGTCAGTTTTCCCCATATCACTATGAACATTGCAAAGTGCTGCAATAATCCCAGAGGATTTAGACCAAATGAGAAAAAGGTCACTCATCTGATCTTTAAATTTGTCCAATGTAGCATGCTGTAATGCAGTGCTTTTAGTATGCTTGGTAACACAACAATCGCGTAAGAAGGCACAGTCACGGCAAACAAAATGTGACATTCTGTGGCTTTTTGCAAAATTAATTTCTTTGGTCATTTTAAGTTTTTAAAAACACAGGGCCTGTTCCAGGCATAACCTCAGATAATCTGTAGATGATCCTGCATTGCATGCATGGAAATAAATGCATATATTTGCACGTATGCAGTGTTGTTCGTATCTTTGATTTGCACCTGCCCCCTTGGTTTGATTTATCATCAGGGTGCACTTGCAGCAGACTATATATAGTTATAGTGTAACTGATATGTCCCATTGCGTTGATATGCCCTCACTCAACTTTACACACAGTAAAGTGCCCCATTCTAGTCCACTCATGTCTTTGCAGTCATGAGCGTAGATGCCACTGAAATACATACACATTTGCATCACTTGCTGTTAGGGTCTCCTGCCCTGTGCTGCCACGTCGTCATGGCAACCGGGAGACAAGTGCTAGCGGAGTGGCCTGAGCGCAGCTGATACTCCGGTTCGGGTCTTTTGCTGTGCAGTGGTTACAGGCTTTGTGCACGGCAGGGGATCCGGTGCTGGTTTTTGTGCTCACAGTCTGTGAGGTCTGAGTGGGGCGTGGACAGCACCTGCTATATAAGGCCTCTTCTCAGGTTAAGCAGATGCTGCTGAATCTTTGTTGGTTAGTCAGTTCCTGAAAGTTAGCCAGTACTGTGTAGCTTTGTATTTGTTGTTGCTTACTGCAAATAGGCCTTGGGGTTTGGTACTACACTCTGCCAATCCAGACCTAGCAGTAAAACTGGAGTCAGTCGTTTAACTTGCTGGGGTTCTTTTGCTACTCTGTGAACTTAGCAAGTTTGCGGCTGTATTCTCAGACTTGCCTGCCTAAATCCTTTCTCACTGTGCAAAGGTGTTCAGGTGTCAGTTTAGTGGCAGTAAGCTGAACCTGTGCACTGCAAGTGAGGATTAGGATTGTGGAGACTCTCCTTGTGTCTATCATTCCATCTCTGACCAAGGAGTTTACTGCCACACCCGTTGGTAACCCTTTAGGGTTTTGCTGTTGCCCTTAGCAACAGCATTTCGGGTTCTCTACGTATTAAAACACAACATCTTTGCTTTTTCCATCTGAGCATTCCTAATACTAGGGAGACACCCAGTTTCTTAGCCTCTGGGCTTATCTGTTCACTTTGTGTTTATTTTGTTACCCTATCACCTTCTGTGTACGTAATGTCATATTCCCCAGTCTGTCTGTGAGTTCATTTGTTTTGCATCCCTATCCGTTCAGACACCAGTACATTCCTGCAGGCACTGGTGTGCATAACAGTTCAGACACCAGTACATTCCTGCAGGCACTGGTGTGCATAACAGTTCAGACACCAGTACATTCCTGCAGGCACTGGTGTGCATAACACTTGCGTATGCTTGGTTCCAAAGCATGAGCAGATACATTGCACAAATAGGTATACATTCCATTCGGTGGCTTGACCTAATTCAATCCTGGACAAATATTAGGAGGTAACAATAGCCTTTTTTAGGAACTCTGGACCACTTAGTGTCTTGGGAGCTAAAAATTGCACAGAGGTTGCAGAACTCAACCAACCTTACCACAGAGTGGATATATATATTTTGACAGACATTACTATCAATGTGCAGATGGGTTTTCATCCTAGGATGCATGATATTGGCTTAATAGGATAGGCTATCATGTCATAGCTTCCATATGTTGAGCCATTCTTACCTGTAAGATTGAGCAAGGAGAAGTGCGAAAGGAATGGCTACTGGGTATGTTGTCTGCCTCATATGTGTAAAGTGCAATATGTTTTTAAAAGTTGTGTATGCCAATTGAGGTGAATTAGTATATGCGATATGTGTTGAATCATCCCTGAGTGCAGATTTAATGAAGTACATTGTAGCATGTGATAGAATGAACCTTTGCACTTCTGAAGAGCAACTTCAGGTGCCTTGATAAATTTAGTGGAAAAATACTTTATACCCCTGCAAAAGTGGCATCCATAAATAGTTACTTGCTGTTTGCTGCACATCATCGCTTTATTGCAAGGTCGGCTTAATATCATACTTGCCTACCTGACCCTCTCCATGAGGGAGAAAATGCTCTGTTCATGGACTTTCCTGGTAATGTATGATTGCCATCACCTGTGCTAGCTAATGGATAACAAAGGTGTTTCACCACAGGTGATGGCAATCATACATTACCAGGAAAGTCCAGGAACAGAGCATTTTCTCCCTCATGGAGAGGGTCAGGTATGCAAGTATGCTTAATATTGTGCCGGAAACTGTAGCTTACTAGCAGTTTAGGTATATATTATTATCTATTATTATTAAGTTTCAGATGTCCTAAGAGAAGTATTCATTTTTTTTACATTTCTACTGTTTTAAATGAAAACAAAAATTCCATTCTGAATTTTTTAAATATTATAACCACTTAACTGACAAATATTTTTTCCAAAAAAACACCCAGAAATTGTCAGTTATTTATGATTGAATTAGGTTAAGAACATGTATGTCCATTACAGTTTTCTATAAAAAAAAAGATTATAAAATAAATAAAAATACAATAAAAAATAAAATCAGTAGAAACATCAATGGGCGGAACACAGCGATTATCGATGATTTGAACATCGCGGCCATAGTTCCCAGCATCAGATCCTCTCTGCAGCCTCCGGATTTCCTCGGGAAGGTGAGGGGCTGCTTTTTTATATTTCCCCAGCGGCTGCTAATGTCTACAGATGCTGGGTGGGGGCTGCTGCCATGCTGACCGATCAGCAGTGATCAGCAGCATGGCAGGCACTGGGCGGGGGAGGGGGACGACGACCAGGAAGAAGAGGTCAGGGCCCTCATTCCGAGTTGTTCGCTCGCTAGCTGCTTTTAGCAGCATTGCACGCGCTAAGCCGCCGCCCTCTGGGAGTGTATCTTAGCTTAGCAGAATTGCGAACGAAAGATTAGCAGAATTGCGAATAGAAATTACTTTTTTTTCTGAGTAGCTCCAGACTTACTCAGCCATTGCGATCAGTTCAGTCAGTTTCGTTCCTAGTTTGACGTCAAAAACACACCCAGCGTTCGCTCAGACACTCCCCCGTTTCTTCAGACACTCCTGCGTTTTTCCCAGAAACGCCAGCGTTTTTTCACACACTCCCAGAAAACGGCCAGTTTCCACCCAGAAACACCCACTTCCTGTCAATCACCCTACGATCACCAGAACGATGAAAAATCCTCGTTATGCCGTGTGTAAAATACCTAACTTTTGTGTAAAATAACTTGCCGCATGCGCTCTGCGAACCTTGCGCATGCGCAGTAAGCGACTAATCGCAATATAGCGAAAATCGGTAACGAGCGAACAACTCGGAATGACCACCCATATGCCTATGAGGTGGCTGTGTTTGCACTATGCCATTACTCCATTCTGTGAAGTAGCTGCAATACAACTAGCACCATGTTCCCTTACAGCCCTGTTATCTGTAACATATGTCTAACTACAGGGTTGGACTGGCCCACAGGGGTACAGGAGAAACCACTGGTGGGGCCAGAGCGGATTAAGGGGGGGGCCCACTGGGTCAGTACCCCAGGCCCCCCGTCATAAGGGGCCCCCCTACCAAAGCTCCTCTGTCCCGCTCTGATACAGGCAGCAATCTCCAGCCTCCACCGCCAGCAGCAGCTCTCCTGGCAGCAGCGGAGGCTAGAGATTGTTGCCTGTATCAGTCCCTGACCCGTGCTGCCCATGAGGAGGGAGCCGCACGCACAGTCGCGAGCGAGACACTGCACGCCCGCTGGCAGTGCGGAGTCCTCCTTCCCCGGCAGCCGGGAGTCTTTCTCCTCCCCGCTGCTTTGTGTGTGTGCGTGCGTGCGCGGGGGGGGGGGGGGGGTCGGGTTGGGGGTGGTCCAAAGTTTTTTTTCCAATGGCCATGGTCCTACGGCCGGCATTCGGAGCCCCGCACCCTCGTGGCTGTGTGCCGCAATTCACGTCAGAATGGTGAACTGTGCCCCTGGCTTCCTCCCAGCAATATGTCCCATCAATATGTCCAGGCTTCAGTGAGTGTAAGTGTTCTATATGTGTGTGTGTTTGTGTGTATATGTATTTGTGTATGTGTTCTATTCGTTTATATGTATGTGTGTATATTTTGCTATATGTGCATATGTGTTTTATGTGTATGTATTTGTGTGTATGTGGGTGTCTATGTGTGCATTTGTGTATATGCGTTCTATGTAACGTGTGTGTGTGTATTATATACTGTGTATATATATATATATATATATATATATATATAAATATATATACACACACACACACACACACACACACACACACACACAAACATACGTGCGTGTATCAAAGGAAACCCCCCTTCCCAATCCTGCGTTTGCCCCTGCGGGGGGAGGTTGCTGGTGGGGGCCCCCCCTGTCTTTGGTGCCCTGGGCCCCCCGAGGGCTTAATCCGGCCCTGGGTGGGGCCTACTGCCTGGTGGCCCACCCCCTACTCTAGGGATCAGGTTCCAGACTGTGCTGTTACTAATCTTGTACATTATCTTGCATGCACTAAAGTATTTACTGTACTATATATTTATCTAGGGGACCAACACTTGCAAAATGGTTAGGCAAACCAATGTGGTGGCTGGGCACACCCCCTCTAGAGACTGGCCACACCCCTAAACATGGGCCCCTACCACTGCATTTCCCTGGTGGGCCCTACATGCCCCAGTCCGACACTGTCTAACTATATGTTCAAAGGCAATGATAATATGATATTGAGCATTTAACCGCCACGACAATAGCAGTTCACACCTTTCGCCAGCAATTGAATTCCCCCCTAAATCTGAAATTCCTTGGAAAGCTAGTATAATCAATGAGGTATGCGGGTCCTTGTGTGTTTACTGTGGCAGTCCAGCTATTCTGACCGGGAGGTCAATGAGATTGACAGCGGTAAGTGAACCATGTCTCCCACCACAGATGGAAAGCACTGATGATATTAGCAGCACACCCAATAGGAGTGAGCTGTGTAGGCAGCTGTGGAGGAGCTCCATGCCGACAAGGTGTATAGGAACAGCAGGTGTTGTAATAATGAGCTCTGGATAAACTGTATAACCCAGCAATCTGATCCTTGTATGTGTCTGTGTTCACAGACCATACTTGGATTCCGGCTGTTGCTGCTCTTGTACATAGACTTCTGGGGTAATGGTGCTTGATCCAAAAATGGCAATAAATGAAATTACAGCATTTGTATCCCTCTGATTGGGGGCCCTAATATGAGGACAAGTATACTGCTGAAGCTGTTCCCGTTCATACACGCACCTTCACCAGAAGCATTATTTTACTCAAACATAAAGCTGAAGCCCATATTAGCATATGCTTTGGATTTGTTACAATTTATACTTAGGGCGGTATCCTATTAGCAATGGTACATTACGCTGGGGGCTACACTATTAGCACCGATGCCAGCATCCTTTTTTTCATGATGCCGGCACTTATCAGGGATTAACCTTGCGGTGCCTCAGGCACCCAAAGCATAATCCGCGATAAGTGGCCGCCAGAGCCACAATAGAAAATGGGATCGGGAATTTATCCCCGATCCCATGTGTTTCCATGAGATTGCGGGTCTAATTTCGGCTGATCATAATGACCTCTAATTGGATACCGCGATAATGACCATCAGTCATACATCGTGATATCTGTCCATTTTAATCGGCCAGAGCCGCATTGGGGCTAATAGGATACTGCCTGTAGTTATATTAATATAATATTTTGGGCTATTAAACTACAATTTAGGGGTCTATTAATCAAGTAAACTCAGATACAGATGATTTTGCTATTTTTTCCCTGTTGCTTATTAAAGCCATAATAATCACTGATCTCCCTAATTTAACAATATTGTGGTATGATACTCTGTTGCATCTGATACAGGTTTAAGTCTTTGCATGCACAGTTGAACTGAAATCCCAGTTTTGATCTTTACATTAGACTTGTTGAAAATAAATAAAAAAGTTTAAAAAATATAAAAGATAAAAATGAACATCAATTTAAAAACCTTTATTATTTATTATTATTTATTACCAGTTATTTATATAGCACACACATATTCTGCAGCGCTTTACAGAGAATATTTGGCCATTCACATCAGTCCCTGCCTCAGTGAAGCTTACAATCTATATTCCCTACAACATGTACAATCCCGTTAGGGTTAATTTTGTTGGGATCCAATTAACCTATCAGTATATTTTTAGATTGTGGGTGGAAACTCACGCAAGTACAGGGAGAATATACAAACTCCACACAGTTAGGGACATGGTGGGAATCGAACACATGACCTCAGTGCTATGAGGCAGTAATGCTAACCATTACACCATCCATACAGCCTTTTACACATTAAAAAAAGATTATTCAAATAATACAGTAATTAAATAAGTAAATGATTTACATTTGTAACATAAGTTAGATATACACTTTGTAGACAAAAGTGATTGGACACTGACAACAAACAGATCAATGAGATTTTATTGACGTCAGTACTTTGTATGTCCACCACAAGCAGTGATAACTGCAGATACCCTTCGTGTCAAATTGTCCACAAGTTCCTGGACAACAGCAGGCGGTATGTTTTGCCGATCTGCCTTAAATACAGTGACCAACTGTGACACTGAAGAAGGTTGAGTCGGTCTAGAATGCATCCGCCGTTCCGTTTTGTCCCAGAGGCTCTCAATGGGGGTTAAGATCTGGACTCTGAGCTGGCCAGTCCATCCAGGTAACCAACTAATGAAAGTAACATCATAGCAGCTGTTACATGCATAAATAGGTATTGACAGTTGGTCTGAACTCTGAGCCCCCACCAGTGTCATACATACACAATCCTGAGATGGTGATAGCATTGCAGGACAGTCAGCAGTACAAGTTCCACCACTGTCCTTAATTATGCAAAAACAAGCTTCTCCATGTAAAGCACACTCTACGGCCACTGCACCCTGCAGGGCTTGACAAATTTGGAGAATCCTTTAGTTCTGTGATAGCACATGGTTTCTCCAAATTTAAGAATTCCCCACTTTGATACATAGGCCCCAAACTATTGGAACTGGGCTACTTTTGGTACAAAGCAAAGTTGCAAATGTGCTGTGTGCCATATACAGTATATAAATGTATGAAGAGTTGCAGCTGGCGCAAAGATTTTTGTCCCTGGAAATACTGCTGCAAGGTTTCTGAAACTGCAAAGGTTACTGTAGACATTTCTAACAGACAAGCCACTTTCACAATCAAGGTCTTACAGAATTTATTTACAGACTCACAAGGGACACATCTAAGTAAAAAGTCGTGTACAGATAACTTGAGGCTCAGGCCTGAGGGAAGATGAACAAATTTATAAGGAAATAGGGTAAAGATGCAACAAAGAATTACTTAAATTATGACTGCTCTTTTTTTGCCACTAATCAGTCTGTTTATATCAGATTGCACTACCTTATTTAAATCAGACTGAATTTGGTATGAATTGGTGCCAGCTTTAATGTAGTTATAATAGTACAGAGGATAAGTTTTAAAAATTAGATAATGTTGTTTGACCACAAAACTCTTTGTGTAATATGCAATCTGACAGCAGGATGGGCAATTATATGCAATATTACTAAAATGTTGGGGAGAAAAACAGCAATCATTGAGAGAAAGGCAGACCAGGTCAGCCTGTATAAATTTGT
Source organism: Pseudophryne corroboree (assembly GCF_028390025.1). Lineage (NCBI taxonomy): Eukaryota > Metazoa > Chordata > Amphibia > Anura > Myobatrachidae > Pseudophryne > Pseudophryne corroboree. The sequence goes on from NC_086445.1 coordinate 465,601,543, forward strand.
AGATGTTACAAGCATGTGGATAAGACAGGCCCAGTGTTACTTTGGTTGCAGCAAGATATCAAGGATCGGTTTCTTGTTCTAGTATCCATCCTAAGCAGCATACTCATTTATGCTCTTCTCAACACCACAACAGAGAAGCAAGCATTCCCTCCCCTCAGACACAGTAAATGCACAAAAGTGGAGTTTAAAAGGTTTACTAAGTAGTAAGAATGTTTCTAGTTGCGGGGTTTTATTGGAATATGCAGGTTAATAACAATTTATCCAATAAATTTGGGTACATGATTCATTATCAAATCTGGAACTAGCAATATGTAAATATATTGTTCAATCCTCAATGCTATGGTATACTGTATATCAATAATTCATTATCAAGGGTGTCTTGTACAGAGTGTCATCAGGTTGCCGACAATCAAAAGGTTTAAACCATAATGTTGAATGTTATGGTGCCTACAGGGTTAAAATGTTAAGACCAAAATATGTCAGTACCTACAAAGTTTGACACTTGACAATGTTGACAATTTAAATAGAAACTATGAATGTTAGCAGACCAGTCCACCCGAATTTAATTTCATTGCATGCACTTTTGGATTCCCCCAATAATGAAGTAAACACAGTCTTACTTTTGCCGCAATATTACTTAAATCATATGCAGGCAATGCCTAGGCAATATGACTTTATAGGAATAACAGATAAACTATGACACTCAATAAGAGGACCATTAGGATAACAACCACCATCAATGGTCAGATGAGCAAAGAGTCAAGAGCCAAACTTGGAGCAGACATGCTGAGAAGAGTAGTTGGGACAATGTGGAACTCTCAGAGCAGCAAGGCTTGATTAAAGTAAAAAATGTTAGCAGACTGAAGACTTGGAAGCACTATTACAGGCAATTGTAATATTATTATTAATATTATCCTTTATTATATGGTGCCACAAGGGATCTGCAGTAACCAATTATAGATAAATGAATAATCAAAACTGGAAAATGGTCACTTACAGTTGAAGACAATATAGGACAAGTACAGGGCAAATAAATAGAGTATAGCTACATCAACAGACGACACAGAATTAAGTATCAGGGTGGCGGAAAACCGCGGAATTTGGTGCCATCGAAGATGGTTTAAGTAAGAAAATTATAAGCACATGAGGAAAGAGGGCCCTACTTGTGAGAGCTTACATTCTACAAGGGAGGGACAGAAAGACAGGCGTGACACAGATGAAGTAGACAGTGAGCGTGTAACAGATGGTTAGAATGAGATTTGGCTGGGTTTGGTGAAGAAGCGGGACTTGAGTATTTGCTCTGAACTGGAATCAGTGAAAACCGGAAATGGAATGGAACCAGAAAAGGCAGAGGAGGCACTGATCACAGGCTGGAGGACTTCTGGACACTGACAAGAGCAGTAATACTGCAGGGTGGATGGAATAAGTCACAGGTGTCAGGATGGAAGCAGCTTACAGAGTAACAAGTAACAGGAGTGCTGGTCAGCAGATTGGACTCAGAAGGTACACACTAGGGAGTGAACACACAGAGAAGCTATATTCCACATTGTTCCAATGGTGTGCTCATGACAGGTGCAGGTTTAAATAGGGCGCTCTTGCAGAGAATAGGAGAGAGCAGTCATGTGTGCGCAGCAGAGAGGTGGTGACTGGATGTTAGCGATCAGCTTACCAGATCCTTCATGGCTGCACACATGCACCTCAGGAAAGCACAGACATCGCCCTGGAACAGGATGGCTCACCTTATAAAAAGCACCATTGTACTGGGTATCAGCGACTCAATCTCTGGTTTGAGACAATCTTAGCAGGAAGAATGGAAGACTGGATAGGAACTGATTTTATGTCTAGATTGAACTGTCTCTGTTTGATGGACCTGAGCTTCTTCTTGATCAGACCCTTGGAATATTCCAAAGCAACCCTATTCTAGTGAGAGTTGTTAGATTTACTCCTGACAAACCATTTACTCAGGTGTGGTTCTTCTTAGTGTATTGCATTACAATGTCACAGTGATGCTGAGAAATTAAGATGATGCCAGTTCAAATAAACATTCACATCCCACGACAATGGCAAGATAACTGCATGACTTCCCAAGGAAAAACCAAACCTAATGAAAGAGTTACAGCTATAGGTTTAACGATTCTCAACTGCAGATGGTGTTAAAAACTTAAAAAAGGAAGATCTTTAATTGAGGGTACTGTGTAATAGATTGTAAGCTTGGCAAAAGGGCTCTGTTACCTATTTTCCTGTCTGCTATTACCCAGTCTTTTTTATTATGTTTTTTCTTCTTAATTGTAAAGGGCAAAGGAATATGCTGGTGCTATTTAAGTAAATATTAATAAATAATGACCTAACTGTCATCAAAAGGGCAAAATAGTGGAACCATATTAGAGATCCAAAGCCAGTGATAATGAAGAGGTCCACTTACTTTTCATGACTAATTTAAAGAACAACTGTAAAAATGTCTCCATACTGTACATATACTAAATAAAGTAAAACTAATTGACTGTAAAGAATGTATTACTATTAAGTTAATGATATATCACAAGACTTTGAAAAAAGTGCAGGTGGACAGAAATTGGCACACACAATGACATGTTACTGAAGTCATAAACAGTGCCAATGCCATAGTATGTAATCACTAAAATAGAACTTCTGGTGGCTGGCACATTTACACACAATTTACTGTATACATTTAGTGTTAGGGAGGTTTTCCATAATTTCATGAATCAGCAGGGTAATTACAGGGACTAGGTGGTTGGAGCAATTGTCTGTGTTTGACTACATTGTATTGAACACAGGCATGGAGTGTCTCATCTGAGAGCAAATATATTGTAGACCAGAGTAATCCAAAAGTACTTATATACACAAGGGGTGTAGTACTCACAGCTGTAACTATTGATACACATGGACTACATCTCTGTCAAAATTTGTACAGTACTAAGAACATAGGGCCTAATTCAAGGTTGATTGCAAAACTACATTTTCCTCTAATGGGCAAAACAATGTACACTGCAGGTGGGGCAGATATAACATGTGCAGACAGAGTTAGATTTGGGTGGGGTGTGTTCAAACTGAAATCTAAAGCAGGGCATACACCATATAATTATCTGTCAGATAATCTGATAGATCTGACAGATTGGAATGAAAATCTGGTAATGGATGAGCGCAAATGACAATCGACCATTTGATCCCAAACACGGAAAATTAACAAAAACTGTTGTTCAGACAAATTGGTGAAATCAAGGATTTAACCAATTTATATGAACAACTATTTTTGTCCGTTTTCCAGTGTTTGGGAGCAAATGGTCAATTGACATTTGCTCTCATCCATTACCATATTTTCATTCACAGGTCAGATCTGGCAAATTATCTGCCTGATGATTGTATGGTGTATGTCCTGCATTGATTGCTGTGTAAAAATAAAGCAGGCAGTATTTACCCTGCATATAAACAATATAACCCACCCAAATCTAACTCTCTCTGTACATGTTATATCTGTCCCACCTGCAGAGCACATGGGAAAGGGAAGGGGGGGAGGGGGTGTAATTCAGACCTGATCCCTAGGGTGCATTTTTGCATCCCAGCGATCAGGTAGTCGCCACCTACAGGGGGAGAGGGAATTCGCTGTGCAGGTGTGTGATCGCATGTGCAGGAGAGCTGCACAAACAGAAGTTTGTGCAGTCTCTGCACAGCCCAGAAATTACTCAGCCGATACAATGATTGGGGCCAGAGCTGACGTCACGATTCCTCCCACAAAACGCCGGATCCTTCCTGCGTTTTTCCGGACACTCCCTGAAAACGATCAGTTGCCACCCACAAACACCCTTTTCCTGTCAATCTTCTTGCGATCGCCGATACAATCTGATTTTTCGCACCATCCCGTCACTTCCCGGCACTCCCCATCACTGCGGACCATTGCGCCTGCGTATTGCAGTGCATACGCATGTGCAGTTCAGACCTGATCGCCTGCTGTGCGAAAACGCACAGCAGAGATCAGGTCTGAATTAGCCCCATGGTTTTGCACATTAGAGGAAAATGTTGTTTTGCAATCAACCTTGAAAGAGGCCCATAGTGCTCATATATACAAGTTTCTATTAGCATGTTCCAATCGTTGCATTTCCATCTCTTGCTGTTACTAGATATTACAGCAAAACCTGCATAATTAGCATATGTATTTGGTTAACTACAATTACACTACATACATAAGCACAAATATTTGGTCAATGCCCTAAAGGTGACATGCATATTTATTTATTTTGAAGCCTTGCCCACCATCCAACACCTTTCCTTATCCTTACTGTATATTGATGTTGTTTCTGTCATTGAAATTATAAATGAAAGGTTGTCGTTTGCTTTATATCCTACAATTGTCTCCTTTGACAAGTTAATATTACAGTGTGGTGCAATGTATAAGTAGTCACTGATTTAGTCTTTATATTCAGTGGGCGCTTTGAACTTTAATTTTGTGAATACCAGCTGTCTCTTAAATGTTAAATGTTATGTGCATAGGCTAAGCTGCTTTGTGCACATGAGATAAAAAAGCAATTACCACCTAAATCTGTAAATGTGATAACATGAAAGCAATACCATTTTATATAGTTACCCATATGCTGTTCTAAAGTGAATGACTTTAATTACTAACAGAATATTCAGAAAATATACCATTTTAATTACAGATATTGGAACTACTTATTCAATTTATGTGTTTCCTGTTCTATTATTGGGGATTAGAAGCTTTGCTAGGTTTTTTATTGGGATTTTATTGGATAATATTGAGCGTTCTCTTGATCCTTGAGGCGGATTTAACAACTTTAAAAACTGTCCTCGATTCAATTTAATTAGTATAAAGATATAGTAAACTATCAGCTAGTGTTTATATTGACATGCGCTGTGTTTATCTAATTCTGCTATATTGACATGCTCTGTGTTTATCTAATTCTGTAAGTGCAATTTTAATTAATTACTTTGTAGTTTTAACTATGGTGTCACATCAGCTTCTGCACTATAAACGTCACACGGCCATATGCATTTGCACATCATTCAAACTCACTTATCTAAATAAATAAGAACACTGACAACTGAAATATGGCATGAAAGGGGTCAGCTTTTTATTGACTGAGAGGAAGGCCTATTAAAACTAAACTCAGATAAAAGAACTCCCTCTCTAACTAAGGTGGCGGGGAGAAGAACGGTTAAATTTGCATGAATAAATAACATAAGGCAAATATCACATATAAATAAAACATATAAAACATATAAATCAAATAATAACACAATATATGTTGTATGGCCTACTGCCTAGATGTTCAGGGATTGGCCTTCTGCCACCATCCCTGATTATCCAGAATCCAACCCAACCATGGGCCATCTGCCCCTACATGGCCAGGGGTCGACCTCCTGCCACTACCCCTGACCACAAAACGACTCGTAAGGACAGAGCTAACACTCTGCCCCTATGGAATAAAAATTGGGCCACCAGCCCCAAGATCCAGATATGATAATCGTCAACTATAGCATATGGGCCCACCTGGTACAGTGATGGCCATAAGTCAAAAAAGATCAAATATAACCAAACTTCTACACCAAAAACGTAACAAAATTAAGCCTAATAAATCAAAGGTTAACTAACCATTCTGAACCGGCCAACTGCCAGGTTCCTCTAAACCTGCCACCACCACCACAACCTAAAACTAATCTAACAGGACCTCAGTACTCTAATTATGTCCTCAAAACAGATCACCAAACCTTCTTCCAACAAGTGAACACCATCAGACCAGTACAGCCGCTGGTCCCGGAAGGAAATTCTGCCATGAATCGCCACTAAACCACCCTGCAGCAGGACTGCCCTACCAACCACTGAGTTAACCCACCGTCTAACCAGATCAATCGCTCCCGGGTTAAAAGCTCCACGCCAAATGCGCCGGGGCACGATGTCTGACCAGATGACGGTGCAAAATGGCCAGTCAGTCATCAACTGCAACAAGTGCTGTCTGATCTCAAAGCAAATACCGAGGCCTGACCTAACCACCAAGTCGTTGCCCCCCACATGAACAATAAGGAACAAGGGATAACCAAACCTGGCTGCAGATGACACCAACCAGTCTCTTAGACTGTCCCACCTGAGGTCCCTTTGCCCCAACCAATGCATAAGCTGAAGCTCTGGGAAATTTCTAACATCGGTGACCACAGGTGACACCGACAGCCAATATATATGAGTGGCCAACCACAGAAATAACTTACTGACCTAACCGCCGTCCTGCAAAAGAATTGTGTAAGAAAACATTAATAAGTGTAAACCAATGCGTAACATGGAAGAGAAAACCCTAACCGTGAAGGGGGAGGGGGCGGGATGTGGGTCGTCCAATTTACTTGAGGCAAAAAACAAACATCCGTCAGCCGGGAAAAGCCGAAATTAAAGCCAACGATAAAACAAATGTTCCTCAAGGCTCCCACGATTGCACAGGCGATTGCGACAAGCGGCTAATCCTCAAAGGGGCGAACTGCCAGGAGAAGGCCTGATATAGCGTCTAACTGCACCAGACCTCCACCTACCCAAGGCCCGGATATCAACTTCGGACCAACTTGCCACAGAGGTAGCTGAAAGAGTGAGTCCCATAGTAGACCAGTGACAGACCCAAGTCCAATATACAGCGCTTCAAAACTGACATGAGCTGATAACGAGTCAACGGGGAACCGCCACTATGAACTAGCCACCCGTCAGGCGAATGAGGCCGTAAGCCCAAATAAACCTTGGCCGCTACAACCGTACAAATGCGGCGTACACTGGCCTGACCCATTCGGAACTCACTGCCCCCTGCCCACTATGTCAGTCTTAGAACGCTGTATCTTGCACCACAAACTGTCGGGATGCACGATGACATGGCTCGCCAGCATGGGTGAAACTGCTGCATAAGAAACCGCCACCAGTTCACCCACCCTGAATATTCAGTGATAAGCCATCACAATGGCCATCTTGAAGAGACGAACTTCGTAGTCCAAAGAACAAATCCTCCTCAGCGACCCCAAAATTCATCTCAACAAGGAACCATCAATCGGGCGCCTTCTGTCATGGAAAAGGTGGGACCGCCCTTGCCCATCCTTTCAGAACCCTTGTAAGGAAAAAAGACTTAGTAAAGTCCCGCTCCCCATGAAGACACAAAAAGTATAAGATGCCTGCAAGAACCCATCCGACATACACATGCGACTTCCCACAAACAAAAAAATGCCAAAGGCAAGAATCAAGTCAGTAAAGGTCTTACCCCTATGGCTCCTCTCCAGCAGGAAACTGTTCCAACATTCCCACAAAGCCAAATAGGCCACAAACATTGCAGAAGCCAAGGACCCGTGAGCTAAGCCCTCCAGTTCTGATGGATAACCTTCCACACATAATCAGGACATTGATCACCCAGTGGGCTTGCAATCAAAACGGGAAAGGGCATCAGCAATGTCGTTACGCACACCCGGAACATGCTTGGCTCGCAATGTAATGTTGTTCACCAAGCATGTCAACAGTATTTGCGCGATAACCCTCAGGACTGGAAAGGAGGTAGATTTCTGCCTATTGATGGCAAATACTACTCCTAAGTTGTCACACCAAAAAATTACTTCCTTATTCCGCAGGCAATGACACCATAATTCCAAGCCACCATGATAGGAAAAATTTTGAGTAACAGCATGTTCCCTATCAATCGATGGGTTACCCAATCCTCCGGCCACTCGCCGCACACCATCTACCCGTGAACTAAGTACCAAAACCACAGGCACCCGACGCATCCGTAAAAAGCTCCAATACAGCATTAGGAACTGCGGGTACTTGCTATAAACACACCCCATTAAATTGAAAAAGAAAAGCATCCCAAATGCGCTGATCCCTACAAATCTCAAGAGATAACCTCAAGAAATGAAGTAGCCTCCTAATGCCCACTGTTGCCCTTTACAATTTCCTACAACACACTCTCTCCATAGATATCACCCTGCAGGCAAAGTTAAACAGACCCAAAAGTCTGCTTAAGAGTGAGTTTGCACGCTGCAAGCGCAAGCAAAATTCCATCATGGAGACACCAAACATTTTCATCTGGAAACCTGCACAAACCTGCCAGAGTATCAATCTGGATCCCTAAATAAACCAAGGACTCCGTTGGACCCTCGGTCTTATCCCCAGCAATTGGAACTCCAAAAATCCTCAAACAATGCTAATGCCGTGTTTAGCAGCATCCTACAACGATCTGAATTCGGGGGCCGATCAACAAAAAATCATCCAAATAGTGCGTAATCCCCCGTTCCCCAGTAGCCTCTTGTAGACACCAATGTAAGAATGTACTAAACCGCTCAAAATACGCACAAGAAATTGAGCAACCCATAGGCAAACATTTATCGACATAAAACCCGTCATCCAACTTAAAACCCATAAAACGGAATGCCGACGGGTGTAACGGAAGGAGATGAAAGGCCGATTCCACATCCAAATTGCACATAAGCACCCCACACCCGAATGATCTGACTATCTCCAACGCAGAGTCAAAAGATAAGTAAACCACCCGACAAAGATCCTCTGGGATAGCATCAGTCACTGATGCCCCCAGGGGATAAGAAAGATGCTGAATGAGCCTAAACTTGCCGGCAATCTTTTTTGGCACCACCCCTACAGGTGAAAGCACTAGATCAGGAATAGGAGGCTCCCGAAAGGGGCTCACCATCCAGCCTAAACTAACCTCTGCAGAAACCTTACGCTTCAAAACATCCGGAAAGACGCGTGCGGAACGCAAGTTCCACACAAAACCACTGTGAATGGACCCAGCAATATGTAACGGAAAGCCGTCCGCAAAACCAGTTTGCAGAAACTCCACGGCCTGATGCAGATATCTCTGCAACCAGGGCAAAAGCGCCGGCAGCTTAATCAGAGTGGGAGCCCTACCCAACCACAGGGGCTACTGAACCGCGGCTTTTTTCCAAGTTGAGGGCATGGCGGCCCCTCCAGCCGCTGGTTTGCTGCAGTCCTTGATTGTGTGGCCCCCACCACACCTAATGCAGGAGTGTCGAAAATGACACCTCCTGCCCAACTCACACTGGCCATTGTTAAATGCAAAGCATTTCCCATGACCCACCCACGACGAGCCTGACCTATAGCTAAAGTATCGAGGGCCTGATTGCTTCCCCCAGCCTTTAGTGCTATTAACGTCTGTTGGTCCGCCGGCTGCCTGAGTGACCTCCACGTATAGCTCCACATCGTTCTTACCAAAATCATAAACTTCACGCCCATGCTGCTTTCTTCTAAAATCCTCGTCGTAACGACGCCATGCATATCCTCTATACTTAGTGAACCAAGTTCATGTACTCATCGGGCCGCGACTCCAAGTTGCAGGCCGCAAAAGGCAACATACATCGAACCCAAGTCTGGTAAGAATGAAAGGAATCCTCACTGCCCTGATCTTTCTTCCTCGCAGCTAACAACGCTTTTCTTTCATCACTGGTCAATGCAAATATGTTAATATATTGAGCTTTCCGAATCTGGTCCCGGGCCCAGGGCCTCAACCCGCGCATTACAGCTGTGACACCTGAGAAGAATTAGAGCTGTAATACCTATGCGAACGCCGCCGTCGCCTCTTGACCCTGTGAACTCCGCCGTTGGAAGAGGACACCCCTTCCGATGACGTGGAAGCCAGGGAAGATTCAGTCCCCCGACATCTGTGCCTCCTCCTACTTCGCTTGCCGGAGCCCTTACCCATATCCCTACCTTCACTCGAGGATGAAGACCGGGTACCAGAGTCCACTCCACTACCAGGGCTACCAACACTCCCTCTGGCCCAGTCAGGGGCTGAAGAAGACTCACCAGCCTGTGTGGCCATGGTCGCTGACTCTGCTCCCCCCTGAAGACTCCCCGAAGCTTCTGCTTTTTCCATGATGACTGCTGGCTCTGTAGCTGTGGCCACAAGCGCAGATGCGACAGTCGAGCGAGACACCTGCCCCTGCTCCTTAAGTGAATTTATCGAGGCCAAAACTGGTGCAAGGGTCCGGGTAATATTAGTAGCCAATAAACCGGAATCAGTGCCCTGCCCACCTGGCACAGTGGTTAGCAGGGGAACAACTGCCGACACTACAGCTGCGCAAATCGTAGATAAAGCAGATGCATCCAAAGCAGGAGCAGCCGCGCTAGACGGTACGCCATGCACTACCTCCGCGTAAGACCTATAGCCACGAAGAGTAGAATGAGCACTTCCACTGTCAGCATCTCCAGTTTCATCATCCAACCCTGAGGAACTCAGCTGCGCATTCCTACGCCTCACTCTCCTCCTTTCCCTACCATTAAACCCTCTCTCCACAGCATGCCTGCTACCGTTGCCCTGGAGACATTGGGATCCCCCAGCCGCGGCACCAGCATTCGCCACACTACTAAGTCTGCCTGCTAATGACAAGCACGACCTCCCTGACAAAGCAATGGAACCCTGCCTAGCCAGCTCACTAGCATCAACGCACCCCACACCCACGACGCCAGAACTCGGTGCTCCATCCAGAGCACCCCCAGATGATTCCTCTCTTAATGGAGGCCTAACCCTCTGACCGCATCCGCGAGAAGCCACGCCCCCCACACCGGAGGGCGCCCCGGCCTGTCCAGACCGAGACCATCCACCCCCAGGCTGCCCATACCTACCTCCCAAGACGACGCGAGATTGCCTGGCGGTAACGGAGCGGGAGCATTCGCCACCGAGTCCTTGAGGAAGCACCCCTACTGCCATCATCAAGCCCCGAACCTGCACCGGCGCCTCGATCTGACGCCGCAGTCACAGTCCGGCATCCCTAATTGCCACTGAGGACCTCGCGGGAGACCAAGAAGGGGCCCTATTCATGACACGGCTTGGCGGATGAGCCCATCTTCGAAGGCCCGCACCACACCTAAGCGCCTCCTGCCTGCCTCGACCCCCGAACGCCAGCCTGGGACACTGGAGCCACATCAGCTAAGCGTGCTGGCAGTCTCGCGCTACGCCTAGGCCTAGTAGACATGGCTATTACAATAAAGAAAGCTGAAAATAGAGAAGAAAAGAAGTATACTGTGAAAATAGAGAATTTAAGACAGAAAATAAATAAGCGTTAGGATGAAATCGCAAGGAGAGCGAAAAAGAGAGAAGTATGTATACAATATACAACAGAACAACACTCACATACTATATTCCTAGCAGTACCACCCCTGACTCTATATCAACCAATCAAGTTAAACCAAGACATACACAACGTTCCTCCCCCAAAAACATTAACCCCTGACAGCCTGCAGTGCCCCATTGAATGACATGCTAAATGCCCAGACCGGTGAGTTTATGCTGATCAGGCACACAAGATGCCCTACACAGTCTTTTTGTCTTATTATCTCCGAGATATTGATTGCCACATTTGTGTTAGACAAGAAAGAAGCAGGGAGACTATTTTTGTGAAATATTGGTAGCAATTTCATAGGGGTATCATGTAAGCACACAACAATAATCGGGCTCTTTGGGCTTATTAACAGCTTTTCCATCTAGTCGGTTCCTGTGGACTTTGGGGGTAATTCTGAGTTGATCGCAGCAGGAACTTTGGCCCTCATTCCGAGTTGATCGCTCGCTAGCTGCTTTTAGCAGCATTGCAAATGCTAGGCCGCCGCCCTCTGGGAGTGTATCTTAGCTTAGCAGAATAGCGAACGAAAAATTAGCAGAATTGCTACTAAATAATTTGCTGCAGTTTCTGAGTAGCTCCAGACCTACTCCTATCTTGCGATCACGTCAGTCCGTTTAGTTCCTGTTTTGATGTCACAAACACGCCCTGCGTTCGGCCAGCCACTCCCCTGTTTCCCCAGTCACTCCTGAGTTTTTACCTGGCACGCCTGCGTTTTTTTTTAGCACACTCCCGGAAAACGCTCAGTTACCTCCCAGAAACGCCCATATCCTGTTAATCACTCACCGATCAGCAGTGCGACTGAAAAGCACCGCACGAACACCAGCAAATCTACTAAATTTTGTGTTAAATAACTTAGCGCATGAGTGCTGCGTACCATGCGCATGCGCATTTTCCACCTAATAGCTGCGTTGCAAAAAACGTCAACCAGCGAACAACTCGGAATGACCACCTTTGTTAGCAGTTGGGCAAAACCATGTGCACTGTAGGGGAGGCAGATATAACATGTGCAGAGAGAGTTAGATTTGGGTGTGGTGTGTTCAATCTGCAATCTAAATTGCAGTGTAAAAATAAGGCAGCCAGTATTTACCCTGCACAGAAACAAAATAACCCCCCCAAATCTAACTCTCTCTGCACGTTATATCTGCCTCCCCTGCAGTGCACATGGTTTTGCCCAACTGTTAACAAAGTTCCTGCTGCGATCAACTCAGAATTACCCCCCTTAGGCGGAAGAACATATATAGTCATGTTTTCATATTCATTTCTCACTAAAGTTGTATGAGTATATTCCTGATATTGAGCCATATACTGTATGGTCAGTTTTTGTTTCTCATTTACACGTTTAACAGCATCAAGTCATTTATGATGTATTGTAAATGTTTTCGTTGGGTGTTTTGGTGACACCTAGTCCTACAGTAGGAAAACAGCAGACTGCAGTGGAAAAGATATTAGTGGATTTGAATGCATTTAGTTGTTTTGTGTATCTGTGCTTTGGTCCAATTCTGCATATCCAACAGTTCCATCAACACGCCATTGTTAACTCTGTGACTAATATTTAGTAACCATGACACAGTGTCTATTACATGCTTCTATACCAGGCTTTCCCAACCACGGTCCTCAAGGCACACCAACAGTGCAGGTTTTAGTGATATCCAGGCTGCAGCACAGATGGTTAACTCAAAATAACTGAGCTACTAATTAAGTCACCTGTGCTGAAGCCTGGATATCACTAAAACATGCACTGTTAGTGTGCCTTGAGGACCGTGGTTGGGAAAGCCTGTTCTATACTTTAGGAAACATGGGGGTCATTCAGAGTTGATCGTTCGCTAGCAACTTTTTGCAGCAAGGTGATTGACAGAAAGAGGGCGTTTATGGGTGTCAACTGACCGTTTTTCTGGGAGTGTTTGGTAAAACGCAGGCATGTCCATGCGTTTGCAGGGCGGGTGTCTGACGTCAATTCTGGGACCAAAAAGACTGGAGTGATCGCAGCAGCTGAGTAAGTCCAGAGCTACTCAGAAACTGCACAAACTGTTTTTGTAACGCTTGGCTGCAACGCGGAATGACCTCCCATATACAGAAGATAATTCATACACCAACTATGTACACCACAAACTGAGACCAGGAGCTAAATGTAATTAGTCTCTGAGTTGCTGGAGGTGCGGGACTTTGTGCGAGTCTGCCCATTTTTTACAGCAGCAGTCATTTACAAGGCAAAACCAACCTAGTTTTGCCTTGTAAATAATTGCTGTTTAAAAAAAAAAAAGACTCACACAAAGTCCCATACCTTCGGCAACTCAAAGACTATTACATTTAGCACCATGTGCAGGCCCGGCGCTAGCCGCTCAGCAAAGGGATGCAGTGGAGGTAGGCGCCAGACTGAAGAGGCGCTCTCCTTGCTCTGCATCCCTGTGCTGAGCTGCTGCTGACGGCTGCTGTCACACTCTATGATATGCAGCGGCGTTGACAGCACAAAGCCTGCTCTCCCACCTGGCAGCACTGAGCACAAAGCCTCCTCTCCCCCTCCCCTCCCCTCCCCTGTGTGACAGTTCTGTGGCTGGGTGGGATCCAAAGGGGGCGGAGCTAGAAGGAACCAGGCTGCAGCAGGAGGTTGAGCTGCTACAGCTCCGGCCAGCCAGACTTCCTTAGGTATGTGTCTGGAAAGAGAGTGAGTGTGTGTATGTGTATACAGTATCTGTGTATTCTGTATATATGTGTGGCTGTGTACGTATGTTTGTAATGTATGTACAGTATGTGTTTTTGTGTGTGTGTATATGTGTATGTGTTGTGTGTATCTGTGTGTGTATGTGTGATTGCGGCATAATGTGTGTAAGTGGCACTGGTACAGGGGGCGTTAAGTGTTTAATGGTCACTGCTACAGGAGGCCTTACGTGTGTAAGTGGCACTGGTACAGTGGGCGTTACGTGTGTAAGTGGCACTGGTACAGGGGCCGTTACATGTGTAAGCAGCACTGGTACAGGGGGCGTTACGTGTGTAAGCAGCACTGGTACAGGGGGCATTACGTGTGTAAGCGGCACTGGTACAGGGGGCATTACATGTGTAAGTGGCACTGGTACAGTGGGCGTTACGTGTGTAAGCGGCACTGGTACAGGGGCCGTTACATGTGTAAGCAGCACTGGTACAGGGGGCGTTACGTATGTAAGCAGCACTGGTACAGGGGGCGTTACGTGTGTAAGCAGCACTGGTACAGGGGGCGTTACGTGTGTAAGCGGCACTGGTACAGGGGGCGTTACGTGTTTAATTGTCACTGCTACAGGGGGCGTTACGTGTTTAATCGTCACTACTACAGGGGGGCATTACGTGTGTAAGCGGCACTGGTACAGGGGGCGTTACGAGTTTAATCGTCACTGCTACAGGGAGCGTTACATGTTTAATCGTCACTGCTACAGGGGGCATTACATGTGTAAGCGGCACTGGTACAGGGGGCATTACGTGTCTAAGCGGCACTGGTACAGGGGGTTTTACGTGTGTAAGCGTCACTGCTACAGGGGGCATTATGTGTGTAAGCGTCACTGGTACAGGGGGCGTTATGTGTGTAAGCGTCACTGCTACAGGGGGCATTGCGTGTGTAAGCGTCCCTGCTACAGGGGCGTTACGTGTGTAAGTGGCACTGGTACAGGGGGCGTTACGTGTGTAAGTGGAACTGGTACAGGGGGCGTTACATGTGTAAGCGGCACTGGTACAGGGGGCGTTACGTGTGTAAGCGGCACTGGTACAGGGGCCGTTACATGTGTAAGCGGCACTGGTACAGGGGGCGTTACGTGTGTAATCGTCACTGCTACAGGGGGCGTTACGTGTGTAATCGTCACTGCTACAGGGGGCGTTACGTGTTTATTTGTCACTGCTACAGAGGGCGTTACGTGTTTAATCGTCACTGCTACAGGGGGCGTTACGTGTTTAATCGTCACTGCTACAGGGAGCGTTACGTGTTTAATCGTCACTGCTACAGGGGGCATTACATGTGTAAGCGGCACTGGTACAGGGAGCAATTCGTGTCTAAGCGGCACTGGTACAGGGGGTGTTACGTGTGTAAGCGTCACTGCTACAGGGGGCATTATGTGTGTAAGCGTCACTGGTACAAGGGTGTTATGTTTGTAAGTGTCACTGCTACGGGGGCGTTACGTGTGTAAGCGTCACTGCTACAGGGGGCATTGCGTGTGTATGCGTCACTGATACAGGGGGCGTTACGTGTGTAAGTGTCAATGCTATAGGGGGTGTTACGTGTGTAAGCATCACTGCTACAGGGGGCGTTACATGTGTAAGCATCACTGCTACAGGGGGTGTTACGTGTGTAAGCATCACTGCTACAGCGGGTGTTACGTGTATAAGCATCACTGGTACAGGGGGCGTTACGTGTGCAAGCGTCACTGCTACAGGGGGCGTTACGTGTGTAAGCGTCCCTGGTATAGGTGGTGTTACATGTGTAAGCGTCACTGGTACTGGGGGTGTTACGTGTGTAAGTGTCACTGCTACAGGGGGCATTACGTATGTAAGTGTCACTACTACAGGGGGTATTATGTGCGCTGTCCCTTTGTAAAGTATGGGAGGGAGCAAATTTATAGTTTGCAGGGAGGCGCCGAACACCCTAGCACTGACCCTGCCCATGTGTATTCTTCCACTAAGTACACATACAACAACAGCAGGAACTACATACACCACAGCCCTCACTGAACTTTCTACATGAGAAGGTCTATTTAAAGCATAGGGGGTAATTCCAAGTTGATTGCAGCAGGAATTTTTTTAGCAGTTGGGCAAAACCATGTGCACTGCAGGTGTGGCAGATATAACATTTGCAGAGAGAGTTAGATTTGGGTGGGTTATTTTGTTTCTGTGCAGGGTAATACTGGCTGCTTTATTTTTACACTGCAAATTAGATTGCAGATTGAACACACCACACCCAAATCTAACTCTCTCTGCACATGTTATATCTGCCTCCCCTGCAGTGCACATGGTTTTGCCCAGTTGCTAACAGAATTCCTGCTGCAATCAACTTGTAATTACCCCCATAGTTACAGGTGGTGATGTGATTGAGTTACGTTTGACTCTGCATTGCCCGTAGTTGCAAACCCTCAGTTTCAGAGCATGCGCACTGTGATCACACACAAAATATTTTCCATAAACAGGACTACGTTGAGCTTTGCACCATCTTCAAACTGTGCAAGCCATATACAGTAGCAAATTTAATACTAGGATGCAAAACGTTGCTATCAATAAATGTCAAAATAGTCATTTATAAAAGCTAAAACAGCCACAGGACAATGATACTGTCTTGATGGGACAATCTGTTTGAATGGTTGCTATTTGTCGGTAAATCTGTAAATGTAATGACTATTGATTTTCTGGACTATTTCATAGAGTGTGGAATATATCAAGCAAGATACACCCTCTGAAAACTGCAATTTTCAGAGATTTGGTGCAATGCATAAGGTTCCCTATATGTATTAAAGTGCCCATAGAATTCTATTGGGCTGCGATTTGACCATATTCTTCAAGCTGCGGAAATCAAAACTTTCCTGGCTTTGTGCCTTATAGCTAATGCCATCTATAAATGGCGTTGCCCATAGAAGCCTATGCAATTTTTACTGCAGAAACCCCACTTCTTTCTCCCTTGGCTTGCAAATGCGTAACAGGACTCCCAGGTCATAAACCTACCTGGCCTCAGTATTGTGTTTGCGCTGATACACTCAGTAGCGGATCTTGCCACGGGAAGCAGGACTTTTGCCCGGGGCGCCGCCTTCCGGAGGGCGCTGGCGCCATCCAGAGGGCACCGCACCATGGCAAGATCCGCCACTGCTGCCCGCTGTGTCCCCCGTCCGCTGTGTCCCCCGTCCGCCTCCGCTGCCCGCTGTGTCCCTGTGAAGGGAACTAGACGCGTAGCGTCGTTTCCCTTCGTGGAGAGTACCTTTGCTGAGCGGAGCGCGATGACATCATCGCGCACCGCTCAGCAAGGTCCTCTCCACGAAGGGAACTAGACGCTACACGTCTAGTTTCCCTTCGTGGAGAGGACCTTTTGCTGTGCGGTGCGCGATGACGTCACCGCGCACCGCTCAGCATACAAGAGGCGCTACTAATGTACAGGGGGCGTAACTGACCACGCCCCCTGTATTAAGCCACGCCCCATTTCCTGCCCGGGGCGCAGAGCGGGCTTGAACCGGCCCTGGATACACTCCCATACATCCCATCTAATTAATGAAAATTCTTTGATTTAGACCTGAAAATTAGTCATGGCTACAGAGAGCCTAATTAGCAGTCAGTGATAGTGAAGCACATCAACATCAAAGGCCTGATCCAGAGACAGGAGCAAATCAAATAGGAACAAAATGGTGCAGTGCACGGAGGTCAAATGCATTTGTTTGTGCGCAAGCAAGTTTCTGTACATACTGCATGTAGAAAAGAAATACTGACCAACTTTGTTTCTACAGTGACACTTAGAATTAAGCCAGGACATGCCTCTCTCAACTATACATCTCTCTGCACATTTTACATTTGTCCCACCTGCAGTCAGGGGCACGGCCGAAACTGGGGGGGGGGGGCTGGGGGCGCTAAGGGGTCACGTGCCCCGGGCGCTGAATTTGAGTGGGCGCCGAGATCTCTGACAGGCTCTCTCAATCAGCTGCTCCTCCATCCCCGCCCGCCGCGATCACCTCCCGCAGCAGTGATGGTAAGTGCACCGTCCGTCCTGCCACTGCAGCAAGTCTCCCTCCCTCTGCCTTCTCGCCCAGCAACACCTCCAGCAAATCCTCCCGCTCGCCCGCCTGGCTGCCTGCCTGCAGCAGCTGGCTCCCTCGGCCAGCTGCTCCTCCATCCCTGCTTGCCGCGATCACTTCCCGCAGCCACCGTCATGGTAAGTGCACCGTCCGTCCTGTCACTGCAGCAACTCTCCCTCTGCCCTCCCACGCAGCAGCGCCTCCTGCAAACCCTCCACCTGGCTACCTACCTGCAGCAGCTGGCTCCCTCTGCCTCCTGCTCCTCCATCCCTGCCCGCTGCGATCACCTCCTGCAGCCGCCGTCATTATTTCATGGGACCCCTTGAACTCTCGACTACTTGGAACTGAGGGGGTCATTCCGAGTTGTTCGCTCGTTGCGGAGCAACGGAGCGATTAAGGCAAAAATGCGCATGCGCATGATACGCAGTGCGCATGCGCTAAGTATTTTAGCACAAAACTTAGTAGATTTACTCACGTTCGAACTAAGAATTTTCATCGTTGAAGTGATCGGAGTGTGATTGACAGGAAGTGGGTGTTTCTGGGCGGAAACTGACCGTTTTCTAGGAGTGTGCGGAAAAGCGCAGGCGTGCCAGTATAAAACGCGGGAGTGTCTGGAGAAACGGGGGAGTGGCTGGCCGAACGTAGGGCGTGTTTGTGACGTCAAACCAGGAACGAAATGGGCTGAGCTGATCGCAGTGTAGGAGTAAGTCTCGAGCTACTCAGAAACTGCTAAGAATTTTCTATTCGCAATTCTGCTAATCTTTCGTTCGCAATTCTGCTATGCTAAGATACACTCCCAGAGGGCGGCGGCCTAGCGTGTGCAATGCTGCTAAAATCTGCTAGCGAGCGAACAACTCGGAATGAGGGCCTGAAAGTATAACTTAATAAGTGTGTGACCACTCCAGGCCAATTAGATGCCATTGCTTCATGCTGTCACTTTAACAGTCTCTGTAATACAGCTTAAATGGTATTGTGGATGGGTGGGCAGAGCCAAAGACCCATTCTCACACATTATATTTTGAAAATGTAAGCCACATTTATTTCAACATACACAATTTGCTGAATAAAAAACATGAAGTAAAAAAAGATAAAAAAGTAAACAAATGAGGATAAAAAATAGCTTAGCTTTTTTGTCATAAATCAGGAGGAGATGTAGTGCAGTGCCCTCAGCAAATTGTGTATGTTGAAATAAATGTGGCTTACATTTTAAAAAATACACAGCAAGTAGTGGATTGTTTCACTTTCCTGCCCAGATCTTATTTATATTTGGTGGATGCCCATGAAAGGACGACGTCCATAATGGTGACATGCATGGATAATTAGCTGATCTGGTACGCAGAAAATATATATATATATATATACTGATCCATATATATATATATATTGATAATGCTGATTTATCCTTAGGAATGAAAGCTATACCTTAAACACACCTTAAATACACTTTACCATGGAGCCGCTGCAGCCGCTGTACTTAATACACACTCTACGTACTTTGTACGCTATTAGCGTACAAAGTCCCGTGCTGTGTACGGACTTAGCGTACAAACGCTGCGCTGACGGTACAAAGTACTCACAGCGCGTGCACACCCAGAGATACACTTTAAACCTTTTACAGCAATGCAATGCAATGATAATGCACTTTAAACCTTAGCAGGGCAATGAAGACACGACACCAGTTGTAATTAAACCGCTGGGTTCCGACACCACAGGGTATTATTGCTGAAAGGGGGTTACAATTCAAGTAATACAATACAATATAACAGAGTAAATGGCTACATTCAATGTTACATACGTGAGTGGATTCGCTTGCGCTACCCGGTCCGGTACTCCGTCATCTGATAGATAACGTTGTGAGTCTTGTGTCTGACCAGGCCTGCAGTAGGCTCTCTTTATACAATTCTTCCAAAAAGCAATACAATAGATACTGTAATCTCTTTGTCCATTGGACTCAGGAATGCACATTTACAGTACAGGAGAGGTCGGTTTGAATAGGTAGGCGATGTCTTTCCCAACTGCTCTTGTGGGTGGTCTCCTCTGGATTCCCGCCGCATACATAATGTACAGTAAATACAGTTTATATCTATATTCTGCTCCTGCACATAACTATCCGCAGGAACATGCAATCTTTCTCAAACCAACACCGGAATGTTACCCTTAAAATACCCTTCAGCTGGATACCAAACACCACCTTATAACCTTTTTCTGTCCCCTCCTATTCTGTAAAGGTGAATCCCTTTGTTCTGAAACCATCTAAACTGTTGTTACTTTCTGATGTGGTGCAGGGAGGCTATGTGTACATTGTGCACTATTTGGATTAAATATGTAATGTGTTTTGATAGCTTTCCATACGTTCACAAACTCTACCGTAAATACCCATACCACGCGCTAATGCGCAGGACCACGGGAACGATCATACGCAAATTGAGGATATGTGCACGTACGACAGAACAAGCACACGCGCGGAGGCCATCTGTGTGTAGTTTGTACGTGATGTGTGTACTGCAATATTTTTCGACTTTGACAGTCCACCCTTTGGCAGTCACCAATAACTGCCACTATCTAATCACTAAACAGAAAAATATCTACACAATATCTACAGAAGTTTGGATGGCCGGGGGAGAGTGGTAGGTAGGAAATGTATGACCTAGTGGGATAGTAAAAAGCATGTATGTGTGAATCTATGTCTGAGGGGCATGTATCATCGTGACGTATATGTTCTAATTAAGCTTCGAGGTATTGCGAAGTATACATTAAATCCTTCTCATCCTGTATCAAGGGTCTGTAAATGGGCCAACAAACACTACCGAGCTCTTTTCGGCTTCTTGTTAAAACAAATGGTGTGCACATTTAGTTGATGATACATGGAGGGGGACACATATGTGAGTGCTAGTATATGTGGATATCACCTGTCGACTATGTGTGCTATTAACTGGAGGTTGCAGAGGTGAAGATAAGACACATATCTAAAATACATTCATATAAACATTTTTGGTAGGGCAGATGTCTTTTCCTGATGGATGTATCTGGGCAGAGGGGCAAACAAAAGAAAAACAGGTGAAAGAAACAGGCCATGAAATTAATTTGCAATCCTTATCGTAACACTGTCTCTATGGATGGGTCATAAATTAAGTCTGCTGCTATACCAGCGCCCTCGCTCCTTAGACTCATCAACTTTGTGCCGTGCTTGCGCCGCGTCAGAATTCGAACACACCTAAATATCAAACCAATAATTATGACAACTCCCAGGATACAAAGGAGAAACTTCCCTACACTCATAATAACATTTTGAGCCCACTCTCCTAATCCTGAGAACCAATTTCGTGGGTTCAACCATGAGATCCAGCCGGTCAGTTCATTACTCACAGTCGCCAAGGTAAGGTTGTGTTTCCTCCTGAACTCCCACTTCAACTGTAAGATATTGTCCATCTTTTGATCGATAATCTTCGTTGGATCATCAGTATTGTTCGTAATATACGTACAGCACTTCACCCCATATTGAGTTGCCAGAGTAACACAGTACCCACCTGTCACGGCTGTGATATAATTTAGGACCATCCTGTGCTGAATCAGTTTCTTCTTGTAAGCTTGTAACTCCCTTCCCGTATACCTGAAGGTGTCGTCATACATCTCAGTGATATTATCTATCAAGTTCGCTAGTGCATGGATATACCTATAATTTATAATTTTTCTGGCAGTATGGGTGATGTCTAATGCGAGGAGGAATTGAATCCCGGTGGATTCGTGGATCAAATCAGAGGCTGCGTGCTCTGTTCTTGATAATGTGTTCATAGTGAGTATGAGTATAAGGAGCCTGAGCACTGCGGTGAACGTCTTTCATCTTATCATGGGTTATGGTCATGACCTCTGGTAGTACTCTCCCAATATAACACAATCCCTCTGAGCTCGGGGCAAGCCACTTGTACACCTTCCTCCCACATATGAAATAGGCATCATCTGGGAGAACATAGGGGACAAAATATGACATCACCATATTACAAACTTTCCAAGTAAAGAAACCTATCCCTAGTTCTCCCATCTGCTCAGTACAAGTATCGGGCTGGATGATATGAGCACAATACCCTGGCGATACTTTTCCAACCCACATGGTCTTGCTTCCACGAGTATACCAATACCGAAAATACCTCCCACTGTTGTCTATTTGGCGTATAAGTTCAGAGTCTATGGGTATCCTATCAGCTCTGTATGAGAAGGTCATTGTCTGGTTATTCCACGTCACTTCCCAATTTCCCGGTTTTCGGTAATTGGAAATATTAAAACATAATAAGGATCTGTCTACATGATACTGGTGGAGCTTCAAACTAGGGGGCCTAGAAATATTGATTTTCTTGTCCACCGGTCTCCCACCCCCCGTAATTTGAGTACCTCATCTTTTGCTAAAGGGTATGGTACTAATCCTGACTTGCTCTGACCTTGAGGTACCTGTGAGCACACCCAGCATTCTGTCTGGTTTAAGACCTTACCCACTAGTGAGTGGTAATCACTCAACGGATGACGGTCCATGTCGATATTAAGGTTGGACTGACATCTCTGGATGCACCCATTCTCAACTATATTCTCACAATTCCTACAAATACAATATTCATCAGACAATAACCCCTCACAGTGCCTCCGAGCTCCCTGACTACCAGAGCGCTTACTGATGCCAGCCTTTACCAAAATGATGTGCTGATCCTGAGATACTACAAATTCATACTTGCCATCAGAACCCATTCCAGATCCCTGCTCGACCTCTCTGGGACCCTCACAAAAACAAACTGTCCTTATCAAAATCAGAATTACTAATAGAACCCGAAACGCAGTCTCTTGTGATCGATCCATTTCGTTAGGGGAAAGGAGGAAAATAAGAAAAAGAAAAGAAAGGAAAAGGGGAGGTGAAAAAAGAAAGTGGCACGACAACCGTTCTGGCTCTTGTTACTCTCTGTGCTCAGATGCCCTTCAACAGTCCTGTCTTTCAACTTTCCCGGAACAGACACTCCAGTGATACGAGGTTCTCTACTCTCTGCTCTATGTCACGAGTTCTCTCCGGGTCAGCGACCTTCTTGCAGTGGGACGAGTGGATCCAAGTCTCTCTTTCGGCGACCTTCAATGCTGTTGTGCTGGTTAACAAGACTTGATATGGTCCTTCCCACCTGTTTATGAGGCAACCTGAGCATAAGAAATTTTGAATCATCACATAATCCCCAGATTCAATGTCATGACAATTACTGTTCGGTAGGTCAGGAATCACCAGCTTTAAATTTCTTTGTTGATTTCTCAGCTGCTGGCTCATCCCAACCAAATATTTCACAGTCACTTCATTATTACATTTCAAATCATCCTGGGAGTCTATCTTTACATGATGTTGTCGACCAAAAATGATTTCAAAGGGTGATAGGTTAAGGGGAGACCTGGGAGTGGTTCTGATGCTGTACAATACTAGTGGCAAAGCTTCTGGCCACGACAATCCAGTTTCAACCATTAATTTGCTCAGCTTGTTCTTAATAGTGCTATTCACTCTCTCCACCTTTGCACTCGCCTGTGGACGGTACGGAGTATGCAGCTTGCTATTAATTCCCATCAGCTTGCACATGACCTGAAAGACTTCACCTGTAAAATGGGTACCCCTATCACTTTCAATTATTCTAGGGATACCATATCTACACACAAATTCCTGCACAATTTTCTTTGCAGTGAAAGTAGCAGTATTTGTGGCAGCAGGGAACGCTTCTACCCAATTTGAAAATACGGCAATACAAACTAACACATATTTTAAATTCCTACAGGGTGGTAACTGTATGAAATCGATTTGTATTACCTGAAAAGGTCCGTCTGTCGGAGGGATATAGGATGGCTCTGTTGATATTGACTATCCAATATTCTTCCTCAAGCAAGTAAAACATGTCATTGCTCTCTTACCTGCATGAGAAGATAATCCTGGCGCACACTAGAGATGTGCACTTGAAATTTTTCGGGTTTTGTGTTTTG
The DNA here is from genome assembly GCF_028390025.1 of Pseudophryne corroboree. Taxonomy (NCBI): domain Eukaryota; kingdom Metazoa; phylum Chordata; class Amphibia; order Anura; family Myobatrachidae; genus Pseudophryne; species Pseudophryne corroboree. The sequence continues at coordinate 465,625,392 of NC_086445.1, forward strand.
GTTTTGGGTTCGGTTCCGCGGCCGTGTTTTGGGTTCGACCGCGTTTTGGCAAAACCTCACCGAATTTTTTTTGTCGGATTCGGGTGTGTTTTGGATTCGGGTGTTTTTTTCAAAAAACCCTAAAAAACAGCTTAAATCATAGAATTTGGGGGTCATTTTGATCCCAAAGTATTATTAACCTCAAAAACCATAATTTCCACTCATTTTCAGTCTATTCTGAATACCTCACACCTCACAATATTATTTTTAGTCCTAAAATTTGCACCGAGGTAGCTGTGTGAGTAAGATAAGCGACCCTAGTGGCCGACACAAACACCGGGCCCATCTAGGAGTGGCACTGCAGTGTCACGCAGGATGGTCCTTCCAAAAAACACTCCCCAAACAGCACATGACGCAAAGAAAAAAAGAGGCGCAATGAGGTAGCTGTGTGAGTAAGATAAGCGACCCTAGTGGCCGACACAAACACCTGGCCCATCTAGGAGTGGCACTGCAGTGTCACGCAGGATGGCCCTTCCAAAAAACACTCCCCAAACAGCACATGACGCAAAGAAAAAAAGAGGCGCAATGAGGTAGCTGTGTGAGTAAGATAAGCGACCCTAGTGGCCAACACAAACACCGGGACCATCTAGGAGTGGGACTGCAGTGTCACGCAGGATGGCCCTTCCAAAAAACACTCCCCAAACAGCACATGACGCAAAGAAAAAAAGAGGCGCAATGAGGTAGCTGTGTGAGTAAGATAAGCGACCCTAGTGGCCGACACAAACACCGGGCCCATCTAGGAGTGGCACTGCAGTGTGACGCAGGATGGCCCTTCCAAAAAACACTCCCCAAACAGCACATGACGCAAAGAAAAAAAGAGGCGCAATGAGGTAGCTGTGTGAGTAAGATAAGCGACCCTAGTGGCCGACACAAACACCTGGCCCATCTAGGAGTGTCACTGCAGTGTCACGCAGGATGGCCCTTCCAAAAAACACTCCCCAAACAGCACATGACGCAAAGAAAAATTAAAGAAAAAAGAGGTGCAAGATGGAATTGTCCTTGGGCCCTCCCACCCACCCTTATGTTGTATAAACAGGACATGCACACTTTAACCAACCCATCATTTCAGTGACAGGGTCTGCCACACGACTGTGACTGAAATGACGGGTTGGTTTGGACCCCCACCGAAAAAGAAGCAATTAATCTCTCCTTGCACAAACTGGCTCTACAGAGGCAAGATGTCCACCTCATAATCATCCTCTGATATATCACCGTGTACATCCCCCTCCTCACAGATTATCAATTCGTCCCCACTGGAATCCACCATCTCAGCTCCCTGTGTACTTTGTGGAGGCAATTGCTGCTGGTCAATGTCTCCACGGAGGAATTGATTATAATTCATTTTAATGAACATCATCTTCTCCACATTTTCTGGAAGTAACCTCGTACGCCGATTGCTGACAAGGTGAGCGGCGGCACTAAACACTCTTTCGGAGTACACACTTGTGGGAGGGCAACTTAGGTAGAATAAAGCCAGTTTGTGCAAGGGCCTCCAAATTGCCTCTTTTTCCTGCCAGTATAAGTACGGACTGTGTGACATGCCTACTTGGATGCGGTCACTCATATAATCCTCCACCATTCTTTCAATGGGGAGAGAATCATATGCAGTGACAGTAGACGACATGTCCGTAATCGTTGACAGGTCCTTCAGTCAGGACCAGATGTCAGCATCAGCAGTCGCTCCAGACTGCCCTGCATCACCGCCAGCGGGTGAGCTCGGAATTCTGAGCCTTTTCCTCGCACCCCCAGTTGCTGGAGAATGTGAAGGAGGAGATGTTGACAGGTCGCGTTCCGCTTGACTTGACAATTTTCTCACCAGCAGGTCTTTGAACCCAAGCAGACTTGTGTCTGCCGGAAAGAGAGATCCAAGGTAGGTTTTAAATCTAGGATCGAGCACGGTGGCCAAAATGTAGTGCTCTGATTTCAACAGATTGACCACCCGTGAATCCTTGTTAAGCGAATTAAGGGCTCCATCCACAAGTCCCACATGCCTAGCGGAATCGCTCCGTGTTAGCTCCTCCTTCAATGTCTCCAGCTTCTTCTGCAAAAGCCTGATGAGGGGAATGACCTGACTCAGGCTGGCAGTGTCTGAACTGACTTCACGTGTGGCAAGTTCAAAGGGCAGCAGAACCTTGCACAACGTTGAAATCATTCTCCACTGCGCTTGAGACAGGTGCATTCCACCTCCTATATCGTGCTGAATTGTATAGGCTTGAATGGCCTTTTGCTGCTCCTCCAACCTCTGAAGCATATATAGGGTTGAATTCCACCTCGTTACCACTTCTTGCTTCAGATGATGGCAGGGCAGGTTCAGGCGTTTTTGGTGTTGCTCCAGTCTTCTGTACGTGGTGCCTGTACGCCGAAAGTGTCCCGCAATTCTTCTGGCCACCGACAGCATCTCTTGCACGCCCCTGTCGTTTTTTAAAAAATTCTGCACCACCAAATTCAAGGTATGTGCAAAACATGGGACGTGCTGGAATTTGCCCATATTTAATGCACACACAATATTGCTGGCGTTGTCCGATGCCACAAATCCACAGGAGAGTCCAATTGGGGTAAGCCATTCCGCGATGATCTTCCTCAGTTGCCGTAAGAGGTTTTCAGCTGTGTGCGTATTCTGGAAACCGGTGATACAAAGCGTAGCCTGCCTAGGAAAGAGTTGGCGTTTGCGAGATGCTGCTACTGGTGCCGCCGCTGCTGTTCTTGCGGCGGGAGTCCATACATCTACCCAGTGGGCTGTCACAGTCATATAGTCCTGACCCTGCCCTGCTCCACTTGTCCACATGTCCGTGGTTAAGTGGACATTGGGTACAGCTGCATTTTTTAGGACACTGGTGACTCTTTTTCTGAGGTCTGTGTACATTTTCGGTATCGCCTGCCTAGAGAAATGGAACCTAGATGGTATTTGGTACCGGGGACACAGTACCTCCAACAAGTCTCTAGTTGGCTCTGCAGTAATGATGGATACCGGAACCACGTTTCTCACCACCCAGGATGCCAAGGCCTCAGTTATCCGCTTTGCAGCAGGATGACTGCTGTGATATTTCATCTTCCTCGCAAAGGACTGTTGGACAGTCAATTGCTTGGTGGAAGTAGTAAAAGTGGTCTTACGATTTCCCCTCTGGGATGACCATCGACTCCCAGCAGCAACAACAGCAGCGCCAGCAGCAGTAGGCGTTACACGCAAGGATGCATCGGAGGAATCCCAGGCAGGAGAGGAATCGTCAGAATTGCCAGTGACATGGCCTGCAGGACTATTGGCATTCCTGGGGAAGGAGGAAATTGACACTGAGGGAGTTGGTGGTGGGGTGGTTTGCGTGAGCTTGGTTACAAGAGGAAGGGATTTACTGGTCAGTGGACTGCTTCCGCTGTCGCCCAAAGTTTTTGAACTTGTCACTGACTTATTATGAATGCGCTGCAGGTGACGTATAAGGGAGGATGTTCCGAGGTGGTTAACGTCCTTACCCCTACTTATTACAGCTTGACAAAGGCAACACACGGCTTGACAAATGTTGTCCGCATTTCTGTTGAAATACTTCCACACCGAAGAGCTGATTTTTTTGGTATTTTCACCAGGCATGTCAACGGCCATATTCCTCCCACGGACAACAGGTGTCTCCCCGGGTGCCTGACTTAAACAAACCACCTCACCATCAGAATCCTCCTTGTCAATTTCCTCCCCAGCGCCAGCAACACCCATATCCTCCTCATCCTGGTGTACTTCAACACTGACATCTTCAATCTGACTATCAGGAACTGGACTGCGGGTGCTCCTTCCAGCACTTGCAGGGGGCGTGCAAATGGTGGAAGGCGCATGCTCTTCACGTCCAGTGTTGGGAAGGTCAGGCATCGCAACCGACACAATTGGACTCTCCTTGTGGATTTGGGATTTCGAAGAACGCACAGTTCTTTGCGGTGCTTTTGCCAGCTTGAGTCTTTTCATTTTTCTAGCGAGAGGCTGAGTGCTTCCATCCTCATGTGAAGCTGAACCACTAGCCAAGAACATAGGCCAGGGCCTCAGCCGTTCCTTGCCACTCCGTGTGGTAAATGGCATATTGGCAAGTTTACGCTTCTCCTCCGACAATTTTATTTTAGATTTTGGAGTCCTTTTTTTACTGATATTTGGTGTTTTGGATTTTACATGCTCTGTACTATGACATTGGGCATCGGCCTTGGCAGACGACGTTGCTGGCATTTCATCGTCTCGGCCATGACTAGTGGCAGCAGCTTCAGCACGAGGTGGAAGTGGATCTTGATCTTTCCCTAATTTTGGAACCTCAACATTTTTGTTCTCCATATTTTAATAGGCACAACTAAAAGGCACCTCAGGTAAACAATGGAGATGGATGGATACTAGTATACTTATGGATGGACGAGCGACTGCCGACACAGAGGTAGCTACACCCGTGGACTACCGTACTGTGTCTGCTGCTAATATAGACTGGATGATAATGAGATGAAATCAATATATATTATATCACACTAGTACTGCAGCCGGACAGGTAGATATATTTATTATGTAATGACTGATGACGGACCTGCTGGACACTGTCAGCTCAGCAGCACCGCAGACTGCTACAGTAAGCTACTATAGTAGTATGTATAAAGAAGAAAGAAAAAAAAAAACCACGGGTAGGTGGTATACAATTATGGATGGACGAGCGACTGCCGACACAGAGGTAGCTACAGCCGTGGACTACCATACTGTGTCTGCTGCTAATATAGACTGGATGATAATGAGATGAAATCAATATATATTATATCACACTAGTACTGCAGCCGGACAGGTATATATATTTATTATGTAATGACTGATGACGGACCTGCTGGACACTGTCAGCTCAGCAGCACCGCAGACTGCTACAGTAAGCTACTATAGTAGTATGTATAAAGAAGAAAGAAAAAAAAAAAACACGGGTAGGTGGTATACAATTATGGATGGACGAGCTACTGCCGACACAGAGGTAGCTACAGCCGTGGACTACCGTACTGTGTCTGCTGCTAATATAGACTGGATGATAATGAGATGAAATCAATATATATTATATCACACTAGTACTGCAGCCGGACAGGTAGATATATTTATTATGTAATGACTGATGACGGACCTGCTGGACACAGTCAGCTCAGCAGCACCGCAGACTGCTACAGTAAGCTACTATAGTAGTATGTATAAAGAAGAAAGAAAAAGAAAAAAAACACGGGTAGGTGGTATACAATTATGGATGGACGAGCGACTGCCGACACAGAGGTAGCTACAGCCGTGGACTACCGTACTGTGTCTGCTGCTAATATAGACTGGATGATAATGAGATGAAATCAATATATATATATAATATCACTAGTACTGCAGCCGGACAGGTATATATATTTATTATGTAATGACTGATGACGGACCTGCTGGACACTGTCAGCTCAGCAGCACCGCAGACTGCTACAGTAAGCTACTATAGTAGTATGTATAAAGAAGAAAGAAAAAAAAAAACCACGGGTAGGTGGTATACAATTATGGATGGACGAGCGACTGCCGACACAGAGGTAGCTACAGCCGTGGACTACCGTACTGTGTCTGCTGCTAATATAGACTGGATGATAATGAGATTAAATCAATATATATATATATATATATAATATCACTAGTACTGCAGCCGGACAGGTATATATATTTATTATGTAATGACTGATGACGGACCTGCTGGACACTGTCAGCTCAGCAGCACCGCAGACTGCTACAGTAAGCTACTATAGTAGTATGTATAAAGAAGAAAGAAAAAAAAAAACCACGGGTAGGTGGTATACAATTATGGATGGACGAGCGACTGCCGACACAGAGGTAGCTACAGCCGTGGACTACCGTACTGTGTCTGCTGCTAATATAGACTGGATGATAATGAGATGAAATCAATATATGTATATATAATATCACTAGTACTGCAGCCGGACAGGTATATATATTTATTATGTAATGACTGATGACGGACCTGCTGGACACTGTCAGCTCAGCAGCACCGCAGACTGCTACAGTAAGCTACTATAGTAGTATGTATAAAGAAGAAAGAAAAAAAAAACCACGGCTAGGTGGTATACAATTATGGATGGACGAGCGACTGCCGACACAGAGGTAGCTACAGCCGTGGACTACCGTACTGTGTCTGCTGCTAATATAGACTGGATGATAATGAGATTAAATCAATATATATATATATATAATATCACTAGTACTGCAGCCGGACAGGTATATATATTTATTATGTAATGACTGATGACGGACCTGCTGGACACTGTCAGCTCAGCAGCACCGCAGACTGCTACAGTAAGCTACTATAGTAGTATGTATAAAGAAGAAAGAAAAAGAAAAAAAACACGGGTAGGTGGTATACAATTATGGATGGACGAGCGACTGCCGACACAGAGGTAGCTACAGCCGTGGACTACCGTACTGTGTCTGCTGCTAATATAGACTGGATGATAATGAGATGAAATCAATATATATATATAATATCACTAGTACTGCAGCCGGACAGGTATATATATTTATTATGTAATGACTGATGACGGACCTGCTGGACACTGTCAGCTCAGCAGCACCGCAGACTGCTACAGTAAGCTACTATAGTAGTATGTATAAAGAAGAAAGAAAAAAAAAAACCACGGGTAGGTGGTATACAATTATGGATGGACGAGCGACTGCCGACACAGAGGTAGCTACAGCCGTGGACTACCGTACTGTGTCTGCTGCTAATATAGACTGGATGATAATGAGATGAAATCAATATATATATATATATAATATCACTAGTACTGCAGCCGGACAGGTATATATATTTATTATGTAATGACTGATGACGGACCTGCTGGACACTGTCAGCTCAGCAGCACCGCAGACTGCTACAGTAAGCTACTATAGTAGTATGTATAAAGAAGAAAGAAAAAAAAAACCACGGGTAGGTGGTATACAATTATGGATGGACGAGCGACTGCCGACACAGAGGTAGCTACAGCCGTGGACTACCGTACTGTGTCTGCTGCTAATATAGACTGGATGATAATGAGATGAAATCAATATATGTATATATAATATCACTAGTACTGCAGCCGGACAGGTATATATATTTATTATGTAATGACTGATGACGGACCTGCTGGACACTGTCAGCTCAGCAGCACCGCAGACTGCTACAGTAAGCTACTATAGTAGTATGTATAAAGAAGAAAGAAAAAAAAAAACCACGGGTAGGTGGTATACAATTATGGATGGACGAGCGACTGCCGACACAGAGGTAGCTACAGCCGTGGACTACCGTACTGTGTCTGCTGCTAATATAGACTGGATGATAATGAGATGAAATCAATATATATATATATAATATCACTAGTACTGCAGCCGGACAGGTATATATATTTATTATGTAATGACTGATGACGGACCTGCTGGACACAGTCAGCTCAGCAGCACCGCAGACTGCTACAGTAAGCTACTATAGTAGTATGTATAAAGAAGAAAGAAAAAAAAAAAAAACCACGGGTAGGTGGTATACAATATTATATATATATTATATACAATTATATATATATATATATATATATATATATATATATTAAACTGGTGGTGACTGGTGGTCAGGTCACTGGTCACACTATCAGCAACTTGCAAGTAGTACTCCTAAGCAGACAATCACAATATATATTATACTGGTGGTCAGTGTGGTCACAATGGCAGTGTGGCACTCTGGCAGCAAAAGTGTGCACTGTACGTTATATGTACTCCTGAGTCCTGCTCTCAGACTCTAACTGCTCCCCACTGTCAGTGTCTCCCCCACAAGTCAGATAATATACAGTCACACTATCTATCACTTCAGCAAGTAACTAGTACTCCTCCTAATGCTCCCCAAAATTACTACTGTGTCTCTCTCTACTGTCTCACTCTCTTCTCTATAAACGGAGAGGACGCCAGCCACGTCCTCTCCCTATGAATCTCAATGCACGTGTGAAAATGGCGGCGACGCGCGGCTCCTTATATAGAATCCGAGTCTCGCGATAGAATCCGAGCCTCGCGAGAATCCGACAGCGGGATGATGACGTTCGGGCGCGCTCGGGTTAACCGAGCAAGGCGGGAAGATCCGAGTCGCTCGGACCCGTGTAAAAAAACATGAAGTTCGTGCGGGTTCGGATTCCGAGGAACCGAACCCGCTCATCCCTAGCGCACACCAGTAGGCTCTCACCAGCTTACACATACCCTCTTTACCCAGATGAGTCAGACCGTGTGCCGCCTCAGCTAAGCTTGGAAGATATGCTCTGGGGCTACTGGCTTACCTTGTCCACCTGTCCACAGTCCCGAGGATTCCTGGCCGGGTTCACTACGATATGCCGGCGGTCGGGCTACCGGCGACCAGCATACCGGCGCCGGGAGCCCGACCGCCGGCTTACCGACAGTGTGACAAGCGCAAATGAACCCCTTGCGGGCTCGCTGCGTTCGCCACGCTACGGGCACGGTGGCGGGCTACGCGCGCCACACTATTTTATTCTCCCTCCAGGGGGGTCGTGGACCCCCACGAGGGAGAATAAGTGTCGGTATGCCGGCTGTCGGTATGCCGGCTGTCGGGATCCCGGCGCCGGTATACTGTGCGCCGGAATCCCGTCAGTCGGCATACAGAACACCACCCTTCCTGGCCATATCCCTTTGACCTCCAGACTGCCTTTTCCTTTAATGAACACAAATCTTGCATTTCAATTAATTGTTGTGTGTTGATCGGGTTAAATGTCATCAGTGGTGTGATGTTCGTTTGTATAGGGGTGCTGGCTGCTGATTTAGCAGCTTCGTCTGCTCGTCTGTTAGCAAGTGAAATTGGGTCTTGGTTGTAAGTATGTGCTTTGCACTTGATAACAGCCACTCTGTCTGGTTCCTGTATCACTGTTAGACGTCTTTATATGTGGGACGCATGCGCTACGGGTGTGCCAGCTGCCGTCATGAAATTTCTGAGGCGCCATAGGGCCCCGAAATCATGCACCACTCCAAAGGCATATCTAGAATCTGTGTATATATTAGCTGACTTACCCTTGGCCAATTCACACGCTCTGGTTAGGGCGACCAACTCAGCAACTTGTGCTGAGTGCGGTGGGCCCAGGGGTTCAGCTTCTATGATACCTCTGTCATCTACAACTGCACAGCCAGTACACAGGTCTCCCGAGTCCGTTTGTCTGTGGCAACTACCGTCAGTGTAGAAGGTAAAGTCTACCCCTTCCAGTGGGCTGTCACTGATGTCAGGTCTCGCAGTGAAAGTCTGATTCAGGTATTCCATACAATCATGCATATCAGTATCTGCACTAAATCCTCCTTCACCATCATTCTCATCCTCCACCCTTTGTGCCTGTCCAGGCACACTTGGCAAGTAAGTTGCAGGATTTAGTGAGCTGTATCTCTTAATGGTGATGTTTACAGGGGCCATCAGTGATAACTCCCACTTTGTAAACCGAGCAGATGAGACATGTCTGGTTTGGGCGGAGTTCAGTAAGGCTGATACTGTTAGGCGCGGCGGTCTTTGTCCGCGCTCTGACCGAGCAGCGGTCACGGCCGCCGCGCCTATCGCTCTGTCTGCTTCCGCACGGCGCCTAGCAACGCCGGGACGCCGTGCGCGCGATAGCCGCCGGGTCCCTGGCAACGCTAGGACGCCGTGCGCCCAGGGCCGCCGGGTCCATGGCAACGGGGACGCCACATGCGGACCGCGTTCCCCGTTGCCATGAGAGTACTCACACCTGTTATCCCCTGGTCGTGCAGCAAGGCAGCTGCACGACATTCATCAATCAGGCTCTGCACTGCCATTGGAGGGTTCCCTGTTATATGCCTCCTCAGTGCCTCACACAAACGCCGGTGATAGCTTCCTGCATGCTGTTCCTGCCTGGTAACGTCTGTTCCTGATTTGGCTGTATCTGGTCGATCCTGCTCCCTGGACTCCCGAGTCCTGAAGCCGGTCCTGGGAATCCTTCCTGTCCAAAACGAACCTGTTGCAGTCATCCGAGGGTTCTCATTATTTGGGGTTCTCTCCCGGTTTCATGAGTAGCGGCTTCTGCCGCGAGTTGCGGCCTAGGCCGCCTTTACTTTGTATTTCTTTTGTGTTGGAGGTTTTTGCGGAGGTTTCCGCTTTTCACTGTCCTCCCCGGAACTCGGCGGTGCCGTGTAGGGGAACGGACAGTGGTATCATTTGTTGTCCTTTTTCCTTGGCGGCGTGCCGCACATACCTTTAGTTTTAGGGTAGTTAGTAGTCCCTAGCTTCTGTTTGTTTTAGTTAGAGGTCCCCTTGTTATTACCCTGTCTCAGTTCACGCTTTGTCTCTCTCTAAGACCTGGGGGCATCGGAGTTGGGCAGACCTAATCCGCCCTTCAAACGCGGCTGCCGTGGGCCCAAGAAACCATAGTCGTTCAGGCGTGAGTCGACCACATGGGTAAGACAACGGAGGTAGGGTGCTAGGGGCTATTCCCGTACCTCTCCTTAGTTCAGCGTCACGTTCTGGTGCTCTGAACTCGCATCACTACATCTCTCCAGTTCTGAGCATCAGGAACGTAACAGATACTGCATGAGGTGTATGGATGGTCAGGTTGTGTCCTAACACTACGTCCTTGCTTTTACTTACTAGCAAAGCTATCGCTGCAACACTCCGCAAGGAAGTGGGGAGAGACCTCGCTACACTGTCCAACTGTGCACTGTAGTATGCTACCGGTCTGCTGTCACCACCATGTCTCTGTGTTAAAACTCCTGCCGCGCACCCTGCACTTTCTGTGCCGTATAATTCAAAGGGCTTCCCATAATCTGGCATACCTAATGCAGGTGCCTGTGATAGGCACTGTTTGAGTCTCTCAAAGGCCAGTTCGGACTCATCTGTGTGTGAGACCCATTCTGGTTTGTTTGAAGAGACCATTTCTTGCAAAGGTAAAGCCAGTATAGAGAACCCTGGAATCCAGTTTCGGCAGTACCCGCACATTCCAAGGAAAGTGCGGATCTGCTGCTGCGTTTGTGGCAGTCATGTGTCGCGAATCACCTGTATTCTATCAGCGGTGAGGTGTCTAAGTCCTTGAGTCAAGCAATGTCCCAAATATTTTACCCTGGTCTGGCACAACTGCAACTTATCCTTTGAAACCTTGTGTCCCGTTTGGGAAAGATGAAACAGAAGCTGTTTCGTGTCTTTCAAGGATGATTCGAGTGAGTCAGGACACAACAATAAGTCATCGACATACTGTATTAGTACTGATCCACTCTCAGGTTAAAAGGATTGTAAACAATCATGCAAGGCCTGTGAGAAAATACTCGGGCTGTCAATGAATCCTTGGGGGAGACGAGTCCAGGTGTACTGTACTCCCCTGTATGTAAAAGCAGAAAGATATTGGCTACAATATATAATTTTCACTGCGCTTGTGTGGATTTCAGCAGCTTCTGTAACGATAAACAATACTGACTCTAAAAGATAGAAGCGCTTGTGATTTGTTTAAGAAATGCTCATACCTAAAAAAGAAAACTGTTAGTTATAATGAATACAGCTCTTTTGGGTGCTATGTGGAGGTATTTTGTAGGTTTTTTTTAATTGCTGGGGGTTCCGTATTGGTAATCCAGGTTATTACTGGCCAGTGATTAGCTGTCCCTAGCTCTCCCTACCTTCTGTGAGCCGCCAATCGCAGCTCACTAGTGGCGTCCCGGCTCTGGTTCCCTCCTGCAATGAGTTGCGGTGTCCGTTAGTTTTGAGATCGGAGCTTGGTGATGACGTCAGATCCCGCTTCCGCTTCTCCTGCCTCCGTCTCTCTCCAACGCGTTTCGGGCTTCCCGCCCTTTGTCAAGGATGATCCTTGACAAAGGGCGGGACGCCACTAGTGAGCCGCGATTGGCGGCTCACAGAAGGTAGGGAGAGCTAGGGACAGCTAATCACTAAAGCTATCCTACCATCTTTTACTTGCACTACTACTGGAGCTACATTCGCCATCAATCCAGTGTCCTGTCCATCTTTGGTCCAAAGGGAACCCGGTATTTGTGAGATCATTTCCTCTACCTTTGATGGACACTTGTCTATAACAGTAGAATGCAACATTAGCCTTTGAGGAATGTCTAATATATCTTGTACTTCTTGAGCGTGGTTCCCAGGTATATCCAAGAAGACACCATCAGGAGTACAGTATATGACACACCGCATTTTACACAATAAGTCTCTCCCGAGTAGATTAGTCGGAGCCGATGCAGCCAACAGGAAAGAATGTTTGGTTTGCAAAGGCCCATCGTAATCTCTGCAGGTCTACTCAAAGGGTATTGTTGCACAGTTCCTGTTACTCCCATTGCCGAAATTGTTTTACCCATGGTTTTTATACCTACTGTCGAATTTAACACTGACCTGGCCGCCCCTGTATCTACAAGAAAAGGTAATGGTACACCAGCTACATCAACCGTGACCTCAGGTTCACTACCAAGGCTAGCAATCAACTTCACTGGCTGCAGACTACAGGTGTGGCCCAACCCCTATTGTGTGGTGAGACCCTCCCTCAGCGCATTGGCAGCTACAATATGTGAGGGTGGTAGCTGTGAGTTTTCGGAGGCCTGCCAGTCTCTCCTTGGTGGGTACCTCCTTGTTTCCCCTGTATGTGGCTCATAATTTCTCCTAGGTTGTCCCTGATCCCAATTATGTGCATTGTAGTGTGGTTCATATCCTGGTCTAGGGGGTCGGTATACATTATGTGTACCTTTATTCCTACAGTCCCTTGCAAAATGTCCTACCTTGTGACAAGTATAGCATGTTACTCCACGTGACTTACCATCAGGGGTCTGGGGTTTCGGCTGATATGGCTTTTTTGTAAGTGCGTCTATACTCACTGTCATCAGCCTTTCCCCCTGTAACTCCCTGTGCTAAATGATGTTCCTATCATGCTCGACAGTGGACTCTCTCAATGCAGCCACCGATATACCTCTCCAGTTTGGTAGAAAGGTCTGTACTCTTGTTCTTAATGCCTCTTTTAACCCGTCCATTAATACAGTAACAGCTACCTCCCTATGATGCACATTATCTTTTATGTCCTCGATCCCAGTGTATCTAGACATATCCTGCAGTGCTCGATGGAAATATTCAGATGCCGTTTCACCTTCCTTTTGTCTTATGGAAAAGATTTTGTTCCATTTGACAACAGTAGGGAAATATACTCCTAATTGCAGATTGATTTGCCGTACATTCTCCTGATTGTATTCATCAGTGAGAGGTACTTCTGCGTCTAACTTACAATCGGTTATGAATTTTGCGGGGTCAATATTTGAGGGTAAACATACCCGTAGCACTATTCGCCAATCTTTGTTTGTTGGTTCGTTGGCATTACCTAACTCTTTAATGAACCTTTGGCATGCGACTAGATCTTTTCTGGGATCAGAAAATTCTGACATAATTGACCTTAACTCTGCTCGGGACCATGGACAATGCATGGCAATGTTCCTGATGGGAGTGACTCCCTGAGCGTCAGTCTTCCCATTGGGGACTGCAATCACCCTGACAGGATTTAATTCAATTACATCATTCTGGTTTGATTCTACAATGTGAAGTGCTATTGTTTCTGCATAATGTACGGTAACGTACTTACCTGTGGACACGACCTCACTTATCCCTCCGCTAGGGGGCCTGACTACTGCTCTTGTTGGTTGGGCCGTGCCCACCTGAGTGTCTTGTATGGTGGCTGCTAGAGAGAGTGCCGATATCATGCTGGGCTCATCTTCCTGCTTGCAGTCCTGGGGAAAATTCAAAATGGGATACAACTGGCAAGGGTTAGCATTAGTACATTTATCAATTACTCTCCTATCCTGTACCAATGTACCATTGTCTGTAGCCACTTTCTCACCCACAATATATGGTGGTGGTGGTGCGGTCGCCATTGTTTTCCCGCTAGGTTTGGAACCTGCTGCGCGAGCTAATTCCCTTTGCATATCCCCCTCCTGTTGCCATAAATGTAAGCAATCTGTATGTCTAATCCTTTGTTTTTTGGATTTTATCAGACATATCCTTATCCTTAAGTTCTGTAATACCTCTGGTTCAAAGCTGCCCACCCGAGGGAATGGTACCCTATCTTTATCAGTCATACATACCCATTCATTGCAAAAAGCCTCTGTGTGTGATCCAAATTTTTCACACATAATAAACCTTGCCGACGCTTTTGTTCGCACCTCTTCAGCCTGAACTCTAGCTACAAAACGCCCACTGCTTGTGCAATTGGATCCCATTGCGGACTTGCCAATAAACGCAATCCCCAAATGCACAATACAATAGACGGTGAGAGACACCTAGCGTTTTCACTCGCTCCTTCTCCGCTGAATACCACAACTCACTCCAATAATGAACACTGCGTACCCAGTGAGGCCCTATCTGGTTTCTATTTACTGGAAGTGTTTAGGAGTGACTTACCTATTCCAGTAAATATCCGCCGCTGGAGATTTTCCTGAGAGAGACCAGCGAAAACTCCCTATAACCTTATACACAAATCACACTTGCGTATGCTCTATACAGCGGTAATGGTACCGCGATTTTACGCAAAAGCTCGTAAAGGGGTATCCAGTTGCGTTATAAATATATCGCACCCACAAATGCGCGGTCCAATCGCACAGCGTATAGGTACTTGTTACCTATCTGCCATACGGCCACGGGTCGATGTACCAACTGCGACCCTCAGTCTGGAGCGTAATACAAAACGCAATACAATGCACTATCACGCTCCTCTACAAATCACCTCACGATTTGCGTATTTCAATCTTATACTAACATGAGTCAGCCACCTCACGCCACCAAGCCTCCTCTTACTTGAATTACCACGGGACCCGACTTCCGGAGTTCAAATCCACTCACTCCTGCGTTCGTTCGCTCACTCACTCGAATAAACTTTGGTTTTTCTGTACAGAAAATGTCAATTCAGTCAGATAGTCAGCTTTACCCCAGAGGCAATTTAAAAAAAAATATTTATACTAAACTTTTTTTTATACTAAATTTCTTTAGAAACCGGGTAGTTTGGTGCTATTGTAGCGTAGCTACTGTCCCACCTTTAAACTAAACGAACTATCATGTGGCTTTATTATGCGCACACAACCCTATGCAAGCTTGCGTAATTACGCAACCGTGCGTACCTCTATGCCACATGTGCGGACTTGCGCCACGTGCACGTTTTTGTACGCTGTCCTCACGTTCCGTACCACATGTACCAATGTGCGTATGCAATAAAACAAATCACACAACTTCTATAAATGTGAGCAATAAAACTACTATTGCCCACTAAACACAATCCACACTTGTTCCGTTTTAACCCTCTTACTACTGGGCCAGAAATGCGTTTTGTGATTTTACTCTTATTTCCTTAAATACCTTTTTTTTTTTTTAACTATATAGCAACAAATATCTCCGGTTTCACACAGGTCTAAATGAATCTAGCAATTTGAATGTTATGGCAACAATGTGAGAGAGTATGCAAAGTATGGGTGCCGTGTACGCTTTCAGCGCCAATTTTTTTTTCACAGATTTTAAATAGCTTTTTTCCTGTTGTACTACGGGTTCTACCAGCACCTCTACAAACCATACAGAGCAGACGCCATCTAATCAGCATACAAGTAGGGTTTTCAGTGTCTCCAACGACCACGAAAGGGTTACGTAGGATACTGTCCTGTCCACCCTTTGCTGATAGATAAAGTCTGCTGTGACCTGTTAGGTAGTAAGAATGTGAAAAACTGGAGGAGCCCCCAATTGATAATGCTGATTTATCCTTAGGTATGAAAGCTATACCTTAAACACACCTTAAATACACTTTACCATGGAGCCGCTGCAGCCGCTGTACTTAATACACACTCTACGTACTTTGTACGCTATTAGCGTACAAAGTCCCGTGCTGTGTACGGACTTAGCGTACAAACGCCGCGCTGACGGTACAAAGTACTCACAGCGCGTACACACCCAGAGATACACTTTAAACCTTTTACAGCAATGCAATGCAGGGCAATGAAGACACGACACCAGATTGTAATTAAACCGCTGGGTTCCGACACCACAGGGTATTATTGCTGAAAGGGGGTTACAATTCAAGTAATACAATACAATATAACAGAGTAAATGGCTACATTCAATGTTACATACGTGAGTGGATTCGCTTGCGCTACCCGGTCCGGTCCTCCGTCATCTGATAGATAACATTGTGAGTCTTGTGTCTGACCAGGCCTGCAGTAGGCTCTCTTTATACAATTCTTCCAAAAAGCAATACAATAGATACTGTAATCTCTTTGTCCATTGGACTCAGGAATGCACATTTACAGTACAGGAGAGGTCATAGGTCGGTTTGAATAGGTAGGCGATGTCTTTCCCAACTGCTCTTGTGGGTGGTCTCCTCTGGATTCCCGCCGCATACATAATGTACAGTAAATACAGTTTATAGCTATATTCTGCTCCTGCACATAACTATCCGCAGGAACATGCGATCTTTCTCAAACCAACACCCTTTAGCTGGATACCAAACACCACCTTATAACCTTGTTCTGTCCCCTCCTATTCTGTAAAGGTGAATCCCTTTGTTCTGAAACCATCTAAACTGTTGTTACTTTCTGATGTGGTGCAGGGAGGCTATGTGTACATTGTGCACTATTTGGATTAAATATGTAATGTGTTTTGATAGCTTTCCATGCATTCACAAACTCTACCGTAAATACCCATACCACGCGCTAATGCGCAGGAGCGATCATACGCAAATTGCGGATATGTGCACGCACGACAGAACAAGTACACGCGTGGAGGACATCTGTGTGTAGTTTGTACGTGATGTGTGTACTGCAATATTTTTCGACTTTGACAATAAATATATATATATATATATATGTATATATGGGTGTGTGTTAATGAGGGGTACTACTATGCAGTGTAATGAGAA
Source organism: Pseudophryne corroboree (assembly GCF_028390025.1). Lineage (NCBI taxonomy): Eukaryota > Metazoa > Chordata > Amphibia > Anura > Myobatrachidae > Pseudophryne > Pseudophryne corroboree. Next base: position 465,642,336 of record NC_086445.1, read on the forward strand.
TAAGGTTACACGACTGTGCGGTGTAGTTTGAAATATATATGTTTATTTTATTTATATATTTGTATTTATTTTTATTATTTTTGTGTGGTGGTGGTGGTGGGGTGCTCGCTAAATTACTGCCTTGCCCCGGGTGCCGAAAATCCTAGTTTCGTCCCTGGTCAGTGATCTAGCTAGTGGGCAAGCTCCAGGTGCCGGAAAATTTACATGGTGCGCCGCCGGTCTCCCCCCCCCCCCCCTACATTCCACACACCACTGTACAAGAAGCCACAGAGGAGGAGGATGAGGAGCAGAGGTGGTACACGCTGGCTCGGGCTCTGAGACTAGGTAGGGAACAGGGCACACCAGAGGCAACAGCAGGAGATACTGAAAGCTGGAATATGCTTGAGCTCTGCTAATCCTCTTTATACAGTATGGCTCACTGTGTGCTTGTAGCTGTCTAGCAGGGTTACTTCTGCCATGCAGAACTACTCTCTGCCTCTGCTGCAGCAACACCTCCCTCTGTCTAACCCAGATGCTGCAACACCTCTTTCTGCCCCTGTTGCTTCATAATCTCTCTCTGCCCCAGCTTTTGCAACAGCTCTCTTTCCTTCAGATTCTGCAGCACTTCTCTCTGCCCCGGCTGCTGCAGCACCTCTCTATAAATTGATGCTGCAGAATCTCTCTCTGCCCCAGCTGCTGCTGCAGCACCTTACTCTGCCTCTCAGGCAGCTGCAGCACCTCTCTCTGTCCCTCAAGCTGCTGCAGAGCAGCACTCTCTGTCCTTCAGGCAATTCTGGGACATTATTTTAATTGAGACATAGTGGGATTATCAGGTCTGGGATGGCAGTTCTATATAATTTTAATTTCATTGAGGCACTGGGGGAATATCAAGTCAGGGGGCTTTTTTTGGTGCATTTTTTAATTGAGAGTTTAGAGGGAGGATTCAGGTCTGTGGGGGGAGGGGGGTCACATTTGGGGCATTATTTTCATTGAGGAAATAGGAGATTATCAGATCTGGGGAAGGGTAAATTTTGGGGCAAAATTTTCATTGAGAGACTGAGGTGTTATCTGGTCTGTGGGAGGTCACATTTGGGGCATTATTTGAGGGATTGTTGGGTTGTGAGGTCAGGCCGGTCAGGGCATACATAATGTTTTTTTTTATTTGACTTAAACAAGTAAATAGTTAAATACAGCTACTTCCATAACGTCTCTAATGTGGTGTAATGTGTATAAGGAGCTCTACCATGGCATAACATGTATAAGGGGCACTACCATGATATAACGTGTATAAAGGACTCTACTGTGGCATAATATGTATAAGGAGCTCTACTGAAGCATAATGGGGGTCATTCCGAGTTGTTCGCTCGTTATTTTTTTCTCGCAACGGAGCGATTAGTCGCTAATTCGCATGCGCAATGTCCGCAGTGCGACTGCGCCAAGTAAATTTGCTATGCAGTTAGGTATTTTACTCACGGCATTACGAGGTTTTTTCTTCGTTCTGGTGATCGTAATGTGATTGACAGGAAGTGGGTGTTTCTGGGCGGAAACTGTCCGTTTTATGGGAGTGTGTGAAAAAACGCTACCGTTTCTGGAAAAAACGCGGGAGTGGCTGGAGAAACGGAGGAGTGTCTGGGCGAACGCTGGGTGTGTTTGTGACGTCAAACCAGGAACGACAAGCACTGAACTGATCGCACTGGCAGAGTAAGTCTCGAGCTACTCAGAAACTGCACAGAGAAGTCTTTTCGCAATATTGCGAATCTTTCGTTCGCAATTTTGATAAGCTAAGATTCACTCCCAGTAGGCGGCGGCTTAGCATGTGCAAAGCTGCTAAAAGCAGCTTACGAGCGAACAACTCGGAATGACCCCCATTGTGTATAAGCAGCTCTACTTTTGTGTAACATGTATAAGCAGCTCTATTGTGTGGTGTAATGTGTATAAGCAGTTCTACTGTGGTGTAACCTGTATAAGCAGCTCTACTTTGGTATAAAGTGTATAAGCAGCACTACTGTGTGGCGCAGAGGTTCCCAAACTGTGTGCCGTGGCTCCCTGGGGCTCCTCGGGACACTTGCAGGGGTGCCCTGGGTTCATGGTCAATATAACAGGTAAAACTAGTGCTGTTGGCTGCCAGTCATAAAATATGTGGTCAAATAGAAGCAAATCTTGTCCCTCACCACACAACTGACCCTAAGGATGACATATAAACGCGATCTACTTAATGTAATATTTCTTTATAAATGTCTCAATAAGAAATTTTTGGCCTAGGGGTGCCGTGAAAAAACATCTGATATTCTAGGGTGCCATGATTCAAAAAAGTTTGGAAACCACTGGTGTGGCGTAATGTGTGTAAGCGGCTCTACTGTGGCGTAATATTTATAAGCTGCTCTACTGTGGTATAACATGTACAAGCAGCTCTACTGTGGCATAACGTGTATAAACAGCTCTACTGTGTGGCATAAAATGTATAAGCGACTCTACTGTGTGGCGTAACGTATAAGGGGTACTACTGTGTGGTGTGATGTGAATAACGGACACTACTGTACATTGTATTTGGCACTTTTCTGTGATCACGCCCCTTACCCATGAAGCCATGCCCCTGTATTTTAGTTGTGCGACTTTGGTGCGCACTGTCCATATTTTTAATATGGGAGAACACATAGGAAACTTTCGCCTTGAGCTACACAAGGTCTAGAACTGGCGCTGTCACCAATTTCGGAGTTTTAAATATTTTGTTCTTTTAAAATGTAACATGCGACCACATGTTGGCCAGGTCCCCAAATCAGTACAGGAAAGGAAGGAGGGGGGGGAGCGCCAAAACATACCCTTACTCTGAGCACCATGGCACTAGCTACACCTCTGCCTGCAGCAGAGGTAAATGGCTACAGGAGGCACTGGCAAGTACCAGAGCCAGATTTACACTAGTGATGAGCGGGTTCGGTTCCTCTGAATCCGAACCCGCCCGAACTTCAGCTTTTTTCCACGGGTCCGAGCAGGCTCGGATCCTCCCGCCTTGCTCGGTTAACCCGAGCACGCCCGAACGTCATCATCCCGCTGTCGGATTCTCGCGAGACTCGGATTCTATATAAGGAGCCGCGCGTCGCCGCCATTTTCACACGTGCATTGAGAGTCATAGGGAGAGGACGTGGCTGGCGTCCTCTCCGTTTAGAGAAGAGAGAGACACAGTATTTTGGGGAGCATTATTAGGAGGAGTACTACTATACTGTATACTACTCTACTACTTGCTGAAGTGATATTTATAGAGTCATAGGGAGAGGACGTGGCTGGCGTCCTCTCCGTTTAGAGAAGAGAGAGACACAGTATACTATTTTGGGGAGCATTATTAGGAGGAGTACTACTATACTGTATACTACTATACTACTTGCTGAAGTGATATTTATAGAGTCATAGGGAGAGGACGTGGCTGGCGTCCTCTCCGTTTAGAGAAGAGAGAGACACAGTATTTTGGGGAGCATTATTAGGAGGAGTACTACTATACTGTATACTACTCAGACACAGTATTTTGGGGAGCATTATTAGGAGGAGTACTACTATACTGTATACTACTCTACTACTTGCTGAAGTGATATTTATAGAGTCATAGGGAGAGGACGTGGCTGGCGTCCTCTCCGTTTAGAGAAGAGAGAGACACAGTATTTTGGGGAGCATTATTAGGAGGAGTACTACTATACTGTATACTACTCTACTACTTGCTGAAGTGATATTTATAGAGTCATAGGGAGAGGACGTGGCTGGCGTCCTCTCCGTTTAGAGAAGAGAGAGACACAGTATTTTGGGGAGCATTATTAGGAGGAGTACTACTATACTGTATACTACTATACTACTTGCTGAAGTGATATTTATAGAGTCATAGGGAGAGGACGTGGCTGGCGTCCTCTCCGTTTAGAGAAGAGAGAGACACAGTATACTATTTTGGGGAGCATTATTAGGAGGAGTACTACTATACTGTATACTACTCTACTACTTGCTGAAGTGATATTTATAGAGTCATAGGGAGAGGACGTGGCTGGCGTCCTCTCCGTTTAGAGAAGAGAGAGACACAGTATTTTGGGGAGCATTATTAGGAGGAGTACTACTATACTGTATACTACTCTACTACTTGCTGAAGTGATATTTATAGAGTCATAGGGAGAGGACGTGGCTGGCGTCCTCTCCGTTTAGAGAAGAGAGAGACACAGTATTTTGGGGAGCATTATTAGGAGGAGTACTACTATACTGTATACTACTCAGATACAGTATTTTGGGGAGCATTATTAGGAGGAGTACTACTATACTGTATACTACTCTACTACTTGCTGAAGTGATATTTATAGAGTCATAGGGAGAGGACGTGGCTGGCGTCCTCTCCGTTTAGAGAAGAGAGAGACACAGTATTTTGGGGAGCATTATTAGGAGGAGTACTACTATACTGTATACTACTCTACTACTTGCTGAAGTGATATTTATAGAGTCATAGGGAGAGGACGTGGCTGGCGTCCTCTCCGTTTAGAGAAGAGAGAGACACAGTATACTATTTTGGGGAGCATTATTAGGAGGAGTACTACTATACTGTATACTACTCTACTACTTGCTGAAGTGATATTTATAGAGTCATAGGGAGAGGACGTGGCTGGCGTCCTCTCCGTTTAGAGAAGAGAGAGACACAGTATTTTGGGGAGCATTATTAGGAGGAGTACTACTATACTGTATACTACTCTACTACTTGCTGAAGTGATATTTATAGAGTCATAGGGAGAGGACGTGGCTGGCGTCCTCTCCGTTTAGAGAAGAGAGAGACACAGTATTTTGGGGAGCATTATTAGGAGGAGTACTACTATACTGTATACTACTCAGACACAGTATTTTGGGGAGCATTATTAGGAGGAGTACTACTATACTGTATACTACTCTACTACTTGCTGAAGTGATATTTATAGAGTCATAGGGAGAGGACGTGGCTGGTGTCCTCTCCGTTTAGAGAAGAGAGAGACACAGTATTTTGGGGAGCATTATTAGGAGGAGTACTACTATACTGTATACTACTCAGACACAGTATTTTGGGGAGCATTATTAGGAGGAGTACTACTATACTGTATACTACTCTACTACTTGCTGAAGTGATATTTATAGAGTCATAGGGAGAGGACGTGGCTGGCCTCCTCTCCGTTTAGAGAAGAGAGAGACACAGTATTTTGGGGAGCATTATTAGGAGGAGTACTACTATACTGTATACTACTATACTACTTGCTGAAGTGATATTTATAGAGTCATAGGGAGAGGACGTGGCTGGCGTCCTCTCCGTTTAGAGAAGAGAGAGACACAGTATACTATTTTGGGGAGCATTATTAGGAGGAGTACTACTATACTGTATACTACTCTACTACTTGCTGAAGTGATATTTATAGAGTCATAGGGAGAGGACGTTGCTGGCGTCCTCTCCGTTTAGAGAAGAGAGAGACACAGTATTTTGGGGAGCATTATTAGGAGGAGTACTACTATACTGTATACTACTATACTACTTGCTGAAGTGATATTTATAGATTAGATAGTGTGACTGTAAGTGTATTATCTGACTTGTGGGGGAGACACTGACAGTGGGGAGCAGTTAGAGTCTGAGAGCAGGACTCAGGAGTACATATAACGTACAGTGCACACTTTTGCTGCCAGAGTCAGTGCCACACTGCCATTGTTGTGACCACACTGACCACCAGTATAATAATATATTTTGTGATTGTCTGCTTAGGACTCGGAGTACTAGTTGCAAGTTGCAACGTGACCTGACCACCAGTTTAATAATCAATCACCACCAGTTTAATATATATATAATTGTATATAATATATATATATATATAATATTGTATACCACCTACCCGTGGTTTTTTTTTTTCTTTCTTCTTTGTACATACTACTATAGTATAGTAGCTTACTGTAGCAGTCTGCGGTGCTGCTGAGCTGACAGTGTCCAGCAGGTCCGTCATCAGTCATCATTACCAATACCTAATAAATATATTATCTACCTGTCCGGCTGCAGTACTAGTGATATTATATATACATACATATATATATTGATTTCATCTCATTATCAATCATCCAGTCTATATTAGCAGCAGACACAGTACGGTAGTCCACGGCTGTAGCTACCTCTGTGTCGGCACTCGGCAGTCCATCCATAATTGTATACTAGTATCCATCCATCTCCATTGTTTACCTGAGGTGCCTTTTAGTTGTGCCTATTAAAATATGGAGAACAAAAATGTTGAGGTTCCAAAATTAGGGAAAGATCAAGATCCACTTCCACCTCGTGCTGAAGCTGCTGCCACTAGTCATGGCCGAGACGATGAAATGCCAGCAATGTCGTCTGCCAAGGCCGATGCCCAACGGCATAGTACAGAGCATGTCAAATCCAAAACACCAAATATCAGTAAAAAAAGGACTCCAAAACCTAAAATAAAATTGTCGGAGGAGAAGCGTAAACTTGCCAATATGCCATTTACCACACGGAGTGGCAAGGAACGGCTGAGGCCCTGGCCTATGTTCATGGCTAGTGGTTCAGCTTCACAGGAGGATGGAAGCACTCAGCCTCTCGCTAGAAAACTGAAAAGACTCAAGCTGGCAAAAGCACCGCAAAGAACTGTGCGTTCTTCGAAATCCCAAATCCACAAGGAGAGTCCAATTGTGTCGGTTGCGATGCCTGACCTTCCCAACACTGGACGTGAAGAGCATGCGCCTTCCACCATTTGCACGCCCCCTGCAAGTGCTGGAAGGAGCACCCGCAGTCCAGTTCCTGATAGTCAGATTGAAAATGTCAGTGTTGAAGTACACCAGGATGAGGAGGATATGGGTGTTGCTGGCGCTGGGGAGGAAATTGACAAGGAGGATTCTGATGGTGAGGTGGTTTGTTTAAGTCAGGCACCCGGGGAGACACCTGTTGTCCGTGGGAGGAATAGGGCCGTTGACATGCCTGGTGAAAATACCAAAAAAATCAGCTCTTCGGTGTGGAAGTATTTCACCAGAAATGCGGACAACATTTGTCAAGCCGTGTGTTGCCTTTGTCAAGCTGTAATAAGTAGGGGTAAGGACGTTAACCACCTCGGAACATCCTCCCTTATACGTCACCTGCAGCGCATTCATAATAAGTCAGTGACAAGTTCAAAAACTTTGGGTGACAGCGGAAGCAGTCCACTGACCAGTAAATCCCTTCCTCTTGTAACCAAGCTCACGCAAACCACCCCACCACCAACTCCCTCAGTGTCAATTTCCTCCTTCCCCTTGAATGCCAATAGTCCTGCAGGCCATGTCACTGGCAATTCTGACGAGTCCTCTCCTGCCTGGGATTCCTCCGATGCATCCTTGCATGTAACGCCTACTGCTGCTGGCGCTGCTGTTGTTGCTGCTGGGAGTCGATCGTCATCCCAGAGGGGAAGTCGTAAGCCCACTTGTACTACTTCCAGTAAGCAATTGACTGTCCAACAGTCCTTTGCGAGTAAGATGAAATATCACAGCAGTCATCCTGCTGCAAAGCGGATAACTGAGGCCTTGACAACTATGTTGGTGTTAGACGTGCGTCCGGTATCCGCCGTTAGTTCACAGGGAACTAGACAATTTATTGAGGCAGTGTGCCCCCGTTACCAAATACCATCTAGGTTCCACTTCTCTAGGCAGGCGATACCGAGAATGTACACGGACGTCAGAAAAAGACTCACCAGTGTCCTAAAAAATGCAGTTGTACCCAATGTCCACTTAACCACGGACATGTGGACAAGTGGAGCAGGGCAGGGTCAGTACTATATGACTGTGACAGCCCACTGGGTAGATGTATGGACTCCCGCCGCAAGAACAGCAGCGGCGGCACCAGTAGCAGCATCTCGCAGACGCCAACTCTTTCCTAGGCAGGCTATGCTTTGTATCCCCGCTTTCCAGAATACGCACACAGCTGAAAACCTCTTACGGCAACTGAGGAAGATCATCGCGGAATGGCTTACCCCAATTGGACTCTCCTGTGGATTTGTGGCATCGGACAACGCCAGCAATATTGTGTGTGCATTAAATATGGGCAAATTCCAGCACGTCCCATGTTTTGCACATACCTTGAATTTGGTGGTGCAGAATTTTTTAAAAAACGACAGGGGCGTGCAAGAGATGCTGTCGGTGGCCAGTAGAATTGCGGGACACTTTCGGCGTACAGGCACCACGTACAGAAGACTGGAGCACCACCAAAAACTACTGAACCTGCCCTGCCATCATCTGAAGCAAGAAGTGGTAACGAGGTGGAATTCAACCCTCTATATGCTTCAGAGGTTGGAGGAGCAGCAAAAGGCCATTCAAGCCTATACAATTGAGCACGATATAGGAGGTGGAATGCACCTGTCTCAAGTGCAGTGGAGAATGATTTCAACGTTGTGCAAGGTTCTGATGCCCTTTGAACTTGCCACACGTGAAGTCAGTTCAGACACTGCCAGCCTGAGTCAGGTCATTCCCCTCATCAGGCTTTTGCAGAAGAAGCTGGAGACATTGAAGGAGGAGCTAACACGGAGCGATTCCGCTAGGCATGTGGGACTTGTGGATGGAGCCCTTAATTCGCTTAACAAGGATTCACGGGTGGTCAATCTGTTGAAATCAGAGCACTACATTTTGGCCACCGTGCTCGATCCTAGATTTAAAGCCTACCTTGGATCTCTCTTTCCGGCAGACACAAGTCTGCTGGGGTTGAAAGACCTGCTGGTGAGAAAATTGTCAAGTCAAGCGGAACGCGACCTGTCAACATCTCCTCCTTCACATTCTCCCGCAACTGGGGGTGCGAGGAAAAGGCTCAGAATTCCGAGCCCACCCGCTGGCGGTGATGCAGGGCAGTCTGGAGCGACTGCTGATGCTGACATCTGGTCCGGACTGAAGGACCTGACAACGATTACGGACATGTCGTCTACTGTCACTGCATATGATTCTCTCAACATTGAAAGAATGGTGGAGGATTATATGAGTGACCGCATCCAAGTAGGCACGTCACACAGTCCGTACTTATACTGGCAGGAAAAAGAGGCAATTTGGAGGCCCTTGCACAAACTGGCTTTATTCTACCTAAGTTGCCCTCCCACAAGTGTGTACTCCGAAAGAGTGTTTAGTGCCGCCGCTCACCTTGTCAGCAATCGGCGTACGAGGTTACATCCAGAAAATGTGGAGAAGATGATGTTCATTAAAATGAATTATAATCAATTCCTCCGTGGAGACATTGACCAGCAGCAATTGCCTCCACAAAGTACACAGGGAGCTGAGATGGTGGATTCCAGTGGGGACGAATTGATAATCTGTGAGGAGGGGGATGTACACGGTGATATATCGGAGGATGATGATGAGGTGGACATCTTGCCTCTGTAGAGCCAGTTTGTGCAAGGAGAGATTAATTGCTTCTTTTTCGGTGGGGGTCCAAACCAACCCGTCATTTCAGTCACAGTCGTGTGGCAGACCCTGTCACTGAAATGATGGGTTGGTTAAAGTGTGCATGTCCTGTTTATACAACATAAGGGTGGGTGGGAGGGCCCAAGGACAATTCCATCTTGCACCTCTTTTTTCTTTCATTTTTCTTTGCGTCATGTGCTGTTTGGGGAGGGTTTTTTGGAAGGGACATCCTGCGTGACACTGCAGTGCCACTCCTAGATGGGCCCGGTGTTTGTGTCGGCCACTAGGGTCGCTTATCTTACTCACACAGCTACCTCATTGCGCCTCTTTTTTTCTTTGCGTCATGTGCTGTTTGGGGAGGGTTTTTTGGAAGGGACATCCTGCGTGACACTGCAGTGACACTCCTAGATGGGCCCGGTGTTTGTGTCGGCCACTAGGGTCGCTTATCTTACTCACACAGCTACCTCATTGCGCCTCTTTTTTTCTTTGCGTCATGTGCTGTTTGGGGAGGGTTTTTTGGAAGGGACATCCTGCGTGACACTGCAGTGACACTCCTAGATGGGCCCGGTGTTTGTGTCGGCCACAAGGGTCGCTTATCTTACTCACACAGCTACCTCATTGCGCCTCTTTTTTTCTTTGCGTCATGTGCTGTTTGGGGAGGGTTTTTTGGAAGGGACATCCTGCGTGACACTGCAGTGACACTCCTAGATGGGCCCGGTGTTTGTGTCGGCCACTAGGGTCGCTTATCTTACTCACACAGCTACCTCATTGCGCCTCTTTTTTTCTTTGCGTCATGTGCTGTTTGGGGAGGGTTTTTTGGAAGGGACATCCTGCGTGACACTGCAGTGACACTCCTAGATGGGCCCGGTGTTTGTGTCGGCCACTAGGGTCGCTTATCTTACTCACACAGCTACCTCATTGCGCCTCTTTTTTTCTTTGCGTCATGTGCTGTTTGGGGAGGGTTTTTTGGAAGGGACATCCTGCGTGACACTGCAGTGACACTCCTAGATGGGCCCGGTGTTTGTGTCGGCCACTAGGGTCGCTTATCTTACTCACACAGCTACCTCATTGCGCCTCTTTTTTTCTTTGCGTCATGTGCTGTTTGGGGAGGGTTTTTTGGAAGGGACATCCTGCGTGACACTGCAGTGACACTCCTAGATGGGCCCGGTGTTTGTGTCGGCCACTAGGGTCGCTTATCTTACTCACACAGCTACCTCATTGCGCCTCTTTTTTTCTTTGCGTCATGTGCTGTTTGGGGAGGGTTTTTTGGAAGGGACATCCTGCGTGACACTGCAGTGACACTCCTAGATGGGCCCGGTGTTTGTGTCGGCCACTAGGGTCGCTTATCTTACTCACACAGCTACCTCATTGCGCCTCTTTTTTTCTTTGCATCATGTGCTGTTTGGGGAGGGTTTTTTGGAAGGGACATCCTGCGTGACACTGCAGTGACACTCCTAGATGGGCCCGGTGTTTGTGTCGGCCACTAGGGTCGCTTATCTTACTCACACAGCTACCTCATTGCGCCTCTTTTTTTCTTTGCGTCATGTGCTGTTTGGGGAGGGTTTTTTGGAAGGGACATCCTGCGTGACACTGCAGTGACACTCCTAGATGGGCCCGGTGTTTGTGTCGGCCACTAGGGTCGCTTATCTTACTCACACAGCTACCTCATTGCGCCTCTTTTTTTCTTTGCGTCATGTGCTGTTTGGGGAGTGTTTTTTGGAAGGGCCATCCTGCGTGACACTGCAGTGACACTCCTAGATGGGCCCGGTGTTTGTGTCGGCCACTAGGGTCGCTTAGCTTAGTCATCCAGCGACCTAGGTGCAAATTTTAGGACTAAAAATAATATTGTGAGGTGTGAGGTATTCAGAATAGACTGAAAATGAGTGTAAATTATGGTTTTTGAGGTTAATAATACTTTGGGATCAAAATGACCCCCAAATTCTATGATTTAAGCTGTTTTTTAGTGTTTTTTTAAAAAAACACCCGAATCCGACAAAAAAAATTCGGTGAGGTTTTGCCAAAACGCTGTCGAACCCAAAACACGGCCGCGGAACCGAACCCAAAACCAAAACACAAAACCCGAAAAATTTCCGGCGCTCATCTCTAATTTACACACAAGGCTTCATGTGGGAATTATACACAGGTGCAGCAGTATAAACTCCTTGAAATTTGGTGAGTTTTGATCAGAGATGTGCGGAAAAGATAGACAGGTGAGGTGCTACCTCACCTACCATAGACTTTTTACTCCAGAGTTGTGACTATAAAAATTATTAGTATAATAGATAGAACATGTTTCTAACATATTCTTTGTATTTTTCATATACTTTATACAATCAAAACTCTGGCACAAACAGTATGACAGGAAATGCTCTGCCTCACCTGCCTCACCCCACTGCATGTCACTGGCCTGCGGTGCAACATAGCCTTCCCAAGGTGCAAGTTGCTGCTTTTTATGATATGCTCCTAACTGAACCAGACCCCAAGGGTATTTACTTAGCTGCAGGTTGTCAGCATTGCAGTGGCCATGCCATCTGGACCAGAGGCATTTTAAGAGAGGAGAGGGCACATTTGCAGACTTTCTGTGGGACCCCTCCTCTCTGCGGTGCCTCTGCCGTGTTCCTGGAGACTAATCTCTAGTGCGCATGCACAGGTCTCTGAAAATGGGATGTAGTTACTATCCCGGTTGTCGGGATCCTGTCGGTCACAATACTGATGCCGGACTGCCCACCACCAAGAATGCCGACAGCTGCGCCAGGGCTATTCCAACTCGTGGGTGTTCACGACACCCATGTTTGGGTGGGGAGGTACACAGCGCCACCTGTATGAGGGAAGAGGAAGTACACAGTGCTGTCTGTACGTCTTTCTTTCTTTCTTTCTTTCTTTCTTTCTTTCTTTCTTTCTTTCTTTCCCCCTTCTCTCTCTCCCCTTCTCTTTTTTGTTCTGTCTCTCTCTGACTCACCCTTTTTCTCCTCTTTCACTCTCTCCCCCTCCCCCCCTCTCTCTCTGTGTGTCTCCCCCTTCTCTCTATATATCTCGTTCTGTCTCCCCCCTTCACTCTCTCTGTCTCCTTTCCTTCTCTTTCTCTCTTGTTTGTCTCTCTATCTCCCTTCATCCTATCTCTCTCCCCCTTTCTCTCACTGTCTCCCCCTTCTCTCTCTCTCTCTCTCGCTCTCTCTCTCTCTCTGTGTCTCCTCCATTCTCTCTGTGTCTCCCCCTTCTCTCTCTCTGTGTCTCCCCTTCTCTCTCACTCCCCCCCTTGTTTCTCCCTCCCCTCTCCTCTCGCCCTCACCTCTCCTCTCTCTCTGTTTCTCCCCACTACTCTCTTCTTTCTCCCTCCCCTCACCTCTCTCTCCTACTTCTCCCCCTCTTTCTCTGTCTCTCTCTTCTTGCTCTCAACACCCTTCTCTCTCTCCCCCCTTTCCCTAATATAAGTATGCCAGGGAAGGTTAGGCTGCGGGAGGGGAGGTATGGGTTAGGCACTAGGATGAAAGTTAGTGTTAGGCTGCGGGAGGGTCAGGGTTAGGGAGAGGGTAAGGGGAAAAGTTAGTTTACTTACCAAGATGAGTCAATATTCTGACTGCTGGCATCCTCAGTGTCGGGATCCCGTACCCAACCCATTGAGGGGCACATATAGACATAGGCACATTTGGACATAGCGGAGCACATATAGACATAAGTACATAGGGACATACAGGAGCAAAATCTGACATAGGCAAATATATATAACATGTGCAGAGAGAGTTAGATTTGGGTGGGTTATTTTGTTTCTGTGCAGGGTAGATACTGGCTGCTTTATTTTTACATTGCAATTTAGATTTCAGTTTGAACACACCCCACCCAAATCTAACTCTCTCTGCACATGTTATATCACCCACCCCTGCAGTGCACATGGACCTTATTCAGACCTGGTCGCAAGTAGGCGTTTTTTGCACTGCTGCGACAGGGGTAGGGGGTGCGAATGCATGTGCAGAGAGCTGCACAAACAAAAGTTTGTGCAGTCTCTGCACAGCTCAGGATTTACTCTTCCAGTGCGATGATCTGGCCCGGAGCTGACGTCGGGAACCCTCCCTTCAAACGGCTGGACACGCCTGCGTTTCTCCGGACACTCCTAGGGAACGGTCAGTTGACACCCACAAATAGCCTCTACTTGTCAATCTTCTTGCGATCGCCGGTGTGATCAATTTCTTCGGCCATCCCGTCGCTGTCCTGCACTCCCCGTCGCTGGGGGGACCTCGCGCCTGCGCATTGCATTGCATACGCATGCGCAGTTCATACCCGATCGCTGCTGAGCGAAAATGAACAGCAGCGATCAGGTCTGAATGACCCCATGGTTTTGCCGATCTGCTAACAAATTTGCTGCTACGATCAGGTCTGAATTAGGCCCTAAGAAAGGAATATGAGAATTCATTATTGATAAGTGTAAGACAGAATAATAAATACAAGAGTGCTTTGCAATTTCTGAAAAGAGTAGTTCATCTCTAATCAGCAAAGGTCACAAAAAGAGTATGTTCATTACTGTGTGCTTGAAATAAAAGATATAACACATAAAAAAATAAGCTATAGAACCCTTCCACCTACAATCCTTCCGTCCTCTTTCCTCCCCTCCCCTCCCACATGAAAATGGGTTAGATTTCATATTCAGCTGCCTAGAATATATTTTCTCCTGGGGGTATATTTACTAAAGGATCGATTTTCATCGTTTGTTTTATACCAATTTCAAATCTATATAAATTAAAGTTTTGTTCCAGGGGCTAAAACACACATTTATTAACTACTTAACTGACAATTTTTTTTCCCTATAAACCACTCAGAGGTTGTCGGGTTTTTTTTTTAATAAGTGGATTAGGTGAAAAATATGTATTTAATGTTATCCAAAATTATTTTAGTTAAAAAAGTTTTATTATGATATTTGGAGCCCCCCCCCCCCCAAAAAAAAAACCCCATCGGAACATCGGTCAGTACCATCGGAACATCGCAACCATCGGAACCATCACAACCATCGCGACTATCCTTTAACCCCCAGGGCAGCCCCCAGGTACACATGGGGGAACTTGGGGGGGGGGGGGTTAATTTACACTTCCCCAGCAGCTGCAATTGTCTGCAGCCGCTTAGGGAGGGAATCCTGCAAACACTGGGGCAGGGTGAGGGGAGGCATGGTGGGGCAGGGTGCGGGGAGGTAGAGGGACTTTCCGGTCCCTCTGAGAGCAGCAGCGGAGGGAGGTTTCTTTCCTGCAGCTGCAAACCATGTGTATCTGACTGGTCGCATACTGTGTGACCAGGTCAGGTAAAGCACTTGCTGGCATGGTCGCATCTGATGCGACCATGCCAGGCAAGTGGTTAACAGATTATTATTTTTTTATGTCAATTATTAAATGTTAGTAAATCTGTGTTTTAGCCCCGGAAACTCAATATTGGTTTAGATCGATTGGAAATCAATAAAAAAATCTATGAAAATTGACCTTAGTAAATATTTCTGCTGCGGAGTACCCTGGGCTCCACAAGGATTAACATCGGGGTGTAGAGTAGGATCTTGATCAGAGGCGCCAACAGGCTCAAAGCTTTTGACTGTTCCCAAGATCCACAGCACCTCCTCCTCTATAACCCCGCCTCCGTGCACAGGAGCTCAGTTTGTAAGTTGGTGCCATGCAGTAAGCAGGCACTTAACAGGAGGGCTGCTTTTGGCAGCCTATTGATAGCTTTTTTTGAACAAGATTTCAGGGATGCAGCGTGTAAAGTCTCATAGACTTTTCTGACTGCAGCTCCATCACCCCCAGCGGCGCTGTATACTCCCGCACCCTGGTTGTCGGGTCACTGCAGCGGAGGCTCCAGTTCCTTCCAGCGTCAGTCACACACACCGCTGTCCTCCCGGATCGCGTGGCCGCAGGAACGGGGGAGGTAAGGGGTCTCTTTGGCCACACTTTACCGCGATCCAGCGCTGCCATGGGAGGCGGGCCGCGCGTGCGCTGGCTTGGACACTGATATTGGGCAGCCGCTCCACTAGCCACCATGGACATTAACAGGGCACAGGTCTGGTTTTTTTTTAACTCTAAATAACCCCGTTTTTCAAAGCCCACAGCGCCCAGTGGGGATGCCAGCAGGGGGAGCAGTCCTAACCTGTGGCCCCTCCCCCAGCCCCAGGGAGCCATTTCTGCAAATGCTCCCGCCCTGGAGCTGCATTTTTCTCCCTCACTCCCTGTCAGCAGCCATCACAGACAGAGCTGAGCTGCTCCTGGGACTGCTGGGGCAAATCCTCCTCTGTAAAGCCACCTGATCGCCAGCGCTGTGCATATTACAGGACACTTAAGTATTCTACTTGTCACTGGGACAGTGTTAGTTAAGAAAGAGTGCATACATTCAGGGTTGTGTGGTACAAACACCCTGTGATATACATCCAGTATCTACTGTGCTTTGTTATATCTATTGTTTACACATATAGCCATACTGAGTATTACTTTGTATTGCTAGTGCAGTGCAGTTTTATGGTACATAACTTCTGCATGGTACGCTTGTGACTATATTTGTGTGTGTGCATGTAGCTGCTGCGTGGCTGCCTTATTATTGGGTATTTCACTCAGCGTGCTACTCCTATATTCCTATACCTGAGGGAGCTAAGTGTATCAGGTTTTTCTGTATAATATAGGATTTGTTTCACAAGGTATACTTGCTGTGTATTTTTACTTGTGATCTATAGTCACCCTATATATCTCTAGAACTCCCGGTTTGTGCTGTGATAGCCTTCACTGGGGGTTCTTGCTAGGTATATTGCTGCTAAGACTTGTACCAGGTTGCCCGATATTGTGCACATTAGTATGTCAGCTACACGTAGCAACGGAGCTGGGGCTTCTCCCACATTACGTGGTGGTGATGCCGCAGACACGTTGGAGGAAAATATGGCAGCTGACAGTTCAGGTTCAGGGGGTTCCTTACCTCCCAGTGGGTCTGTAGCACCGGGGGCATCACAGGACCCACCTTGGGCTACCTTCTCCACACTGTTAAACACGCTTGTAACTAAATTGGCGCCCCCTGCGGGACCACCTGTGCCACTGCAGCAGTTTATGGTACCTGCTATTAATCCGCCATGGGCAGATCAAATCTCCACTCAGTTACTGCATTTGAACTAGTCATTGATTAAATTTAAGTGTCACTCTCACCCGCCTAAGACTAAATCATCTTCTAAATGGGCCATTACCTCCTCCCAATCCACTGCTATCCCAGACATGTCCTCTGAGGAGGATGGTGCATATACTGATCCCACAGACACTGACTCAGATGTTTATGATGGGGAAGGGAAATTATTAGTGGATGTCCCGGATTTGATTGAGGCAATTAGGCTCATTCTTCAGGTGTCTGATGATCCTGAGCCTGAGGCTGTCTCTAAGAAAATGGATAGGTTTAAACGTAAGAAGGTGGTTAAACAAGTTTTACCTCATTCTGAACACCTGGTTGACATACGTCAGGAATCCTGGGAAAATCCGGGGACAAAATTCACACCGATCAAGAGACTGTTGGCTTGCTATCCTCTCTCTGCGGAGATATGTAAGAATTGTGAAACTCCTTCGCCTGTAGATTCTCATGTGGGGCGTATGGTAGTTTCCTCTGCCCTGCCAGTAACTACCGTCACCTCTCTGAAGGAAACCGACGGATAGATGTGTGGAGGGTTGTTTGAAAGAGATTTACACCCTAACGGGGGCTGCGCATAGGCCAACCATTGCAGCATCATGGGCTGCTGAAGCTGTTGAGGCGTGGGCTCAGGAGCTTTAGGCGGAGCTGCCTTCTAACGCATCTGAGCATGCTTGACAATGTCTCTCATATATTACCATGGCTTCTCTGTACCTTAAGGAGGCGGCCTCCGATGCCGGGGGGCTGGCTGCCATGGCTGCTACTACGTCCGTCTTGGCCAGACGTATCCTTTGGTTGAGATCCTGGTCGGTGGATATGGATTCCAAGAAAACTCTGGAGGTGCTTCCTTTCAAGGGAGACATTCTCTTTGGAGAAGACCTCAATAAGATTGTGGCTGATCTGGCTACTGCTAAAACAGCTTGCCTACCTAGTACGGCTACTTCTGCGCAGAAGGCTAAAAGTACTTTTCCTCTGCCCTTTCGTCCTCTAGGTAAAGCAAAAGGTCTGGTGTACCCAAAGCAAGCTCGTGCTTCCAGACCTGCAAAGCCCAGACCAAAGCATGCCTGGGCTGCCCGTCAGCCTGCTTCCAAAACTGACAAGCCTGCCACATGACCCATGGTGGGGGGCCAACTTTTAGGTTTTGCCAAGGAATGGTTGAAGACCACTTCAGATACCTGGGTAAGGGAAGTCGTCACTCGAGGCTATGCCGTACCCTTCAAGAATCGTCCCCCTCATCGATTTTGCCTGACAGATGTGCCTCTGGACCTGGCAAACGCAAACACTTTGCACTTGGTGGTACATTCCCTCCTGACCACAGGAGTGGTAGTACATGTGCCTCTAGCTCAGAGAGGCAAGAGGTACTATTCACCGATGTTTCTAGTTCCGAAACCGGATGGGTCCTCACGGCCCATTCTCAATCTGAAGTCCTTGAACAAGCATGTGCGGGTCTCCAAGTTTCGTATGGAAACTCTGTGCTCTATTGTTCTGGCCTTGGAGCCTGGGGACTTTATGGTCTCCCTGGACATACAGGATGCCTACCTGCATATTCCTATTGCGGTGTCTCATCAGCAGTACCTGAGGTTTGCGGTGGGCAATCTTCATTACCAATTTCGGGCGTTACCCTTTGGTTTGACAACAGCTCCCCGGGTTTCACCAAAGTTATGGTGGTCATGACGGCTACACTATGCCGTCAAGGGGTCAGGATCCTACCGTACTTGGATGATTTGTTGATCCTGGCAAATTCCCCAGAACTTCTACTGTGTCATCTCGATCTGACGATGGGTGGCTGACCAACTGGAAGAAATCCTCCCTGGTTCCTGCTCGGAGCATGTTACACTTGGGAGCGTTATTGGACACTCACAACCAATGGTTGTTCCTGTCTCAGGAGAAAGTCCTGAAACTTCAGGACAGGATTCGATGCTTCCTATCTCGTCCGCAAGTGTCGATTCATTCGGCGATGCAAGTGCTGGGTCTCATGGTGTCGGCTTTCGACACGGTGGAGTATGCTCAATTCCATTCTCGCACTCTGCAGAAGTTGATTCTGTCCAAGTGGGACAGCCTGTCTCACCGAATCAGATCTCACATGATCTCCTTGTCTCCGGAGGTCCCCCTGTCACTGAGCTGGTGGCTTCAGGACCAACGATTGAGCATGGGCCATTCCTTCTGGATATCCAACTGGGTCCTGTTGATGACGGATGCCAGTCTGAGAGGTTGGGGCGCGGTGTTGGAACAACACTCTCTCCAGAGTTGGTGGACCGAGGTGGAGTCACTAAACATAACGATAAACATTCTGGAATTGCGGGCAGTGTTTAATGCATTGACAATGGCCCAGCATCTGATGCAGAACAGACCTGTTCAAGTACAATCGGACAACGCCACCATGGTGGCGTACATCAATCATCAAGGCAGCACTCGAAGCCACATGGCAATGAGGGAAGTATCACGGATCCTTCAGTGGTCAGAGCGCCATCTGCCGGCCATATCTGCAGTGTTCATTCTGGGCGTTCTGAACTGGGAAGCGGACTATCTCAGTCATCAGAACGTACACGTCGGAGAGTGGAGCCTCCATCAGGAGGTGTTTCAACTTCTCGTGGACACGTGGGGCCTTCCAGATGTGGATCTGATGGTGTCTCGACACAATCACAAGGTTCCGGTCTTCAGAGCAAGGACAAGGGATCCTCAAGCAGTGTTCGTGGACAGAGTAATACGGAAGTTCAAACAAGTAGGAGGGTACCTACTTCTGGTCGCTCCAGCGTGGCCCATGCAGCACTGGTTCTCCGATCTACAGGGCCTCTTGTTGGATCATCCCCTATTACTTCCACAATGACCAGACCTCCTCGCTCAGGGCCCTTGTGTTTACCAGGATTTGGCCCATCTGGCTTTGACAGCATGGCTCTTGAAGCTTCCATCCTGAGGGCCAAGGGTTTTTCTGCTACCATCAAAGCCGAATTCTACTCGGTCGGTTGGACCTTCTTGGGCGGCCCACCACCACGGTGAACAATTGTGCAAGGTGGCTACGTGGTCCTCAGGAAACACGTTCATTAGGTTCTATGCCTTTGATACTTCCACCTCCCAGGATGCTTCCTTTGGACGCTGGGTTCTTGTGCCCATTACAGTGCGTCCCCTCCCGTAAGGAACTGCTTTAGGACAATCCCGATGTAGATCCTTGTGGATCCCAGTGTACCCCGCAGCATAAAATGAGATTTATGGTAAGAACTTACCATTGTTAAATCTCTTTCTGCGAGGTACACTGGGCTCCACAAGGCGCCCACCCTGATGCACTTAGCTTCTTTGGGTTGGTATGGCATAGCCGCTGACACCCTCTCCCGTGGCGAGTGTGTGGTGTAATTGGCTACGAGCGATTGTCGTCTCTGGTACCTGCTACTGCATTGGGCTGGTGAACGAAACTGAGCTCCTATGCACGGAGGCGGGGTTATAGAGGAGGCGGCGGTGTGCATCTTGGGAACAGTCAAAAGCTTTGAGCCTGTTGGTGCCTCGGATCAAGATCCTACTCTACACCCCGATGTCAATCCTTGTGGAGCCCAGTGTACCTCGCAGAAAGAGATTTAACAACGGTAAGTTCCTACCATAAATCTCGTTTTCTCCAGGAGTCAAGCCCCTCTGATAAGTGCTTATGCATCTGTGTGTTCCATGTCTGTAGCATTAGCATAGTTACGCCCTCACTGTACTCCACCTATGCTTACCTGCCCTTCCAATACCCCTGTTTCGCCTATCTAAGTATAGGAAGTCACAAGTGGGAAATGTAACAGAATCGGCAAGGTTGCACACATGCATGTTCCCAAAATACAGATTTAACACAAAACATACATGTACATATCCAACTCTACGAGAAGTAAATTAAACCCCCCCCCCCACTGTGTTGCACATTCATAATGGATCCTTTCTAACCCCTGAGATGGGCGTACAGTAGAGCTAATTTCTTGCCAAGGCTGTCTCAGTGTTCTTTATCAGAAGCTAGGACTCCTTGTCTATATTAAAGACACGCCCGTGGCCCAGATGTATAAATCCTTGGAGAGTGATCAATTGCATGGTGATAAAATACAAGCCAATCAGCTCCTAACTGTCATGTTACAGACTGTGTTTAAAAAATAAGATTTTACTCACCGGTAAATCTATTTCTCGTAGTCCGTAGTGGATGCTGGGGACTCCATAAGGACCATGGGGAATAGCGGCTCCGCAGGAGACTGGGCACAGCTAAGAAAGAATTAGGACTACCTGGTGTGCACTGGCTCCTCCCACTATGACCCTCCTCCTGACTTCAGTAAGGATACTGTGCCCGGAAGAGCTGACACAATAAGGAAAGGATTTTGAATCCCGGGTAAGACTCATACCAGCCACACCAATCACACCGTATAACTCGTGATATTATACCCAGTTAACAGTATGAACATAACAGAGCCTCTCAACAGATGGCTAAACAATAACCCTTTTAGTTAACAATAACTATATACAAGTATTGCAGACAGTCCGCACTTGGGACGGGCGCCCAGCATCCACTACGGACTACGAGAAATAGATTTACCGGTGAGTAAAATCTTATTTTCTCTAACGTCCTAGTGGATGCTGGGGACTCCGTAAGGACCATGGGGATTATACCAAAGCTCCCAAACGGGCGGGAGAGTGCGGATGACTCTGCAGCACCGAATGAGAGAACTCAAGGTCCTCCTCAGCCAGGGTATCAAATTTGTAGAATTTTGCAAACGTGTTTGCCCCTGACCAAGTAGCAGCTCGGCAAAGTTGTAAAGCCGAGACCCCTCGGGCAGCCGCCCAAGAAGAGCCCACTTTCCTCGTGGAATGGGCTTTTACAGATTTAGGCTGCGGCAGGCCAGCCACAGAATGCGCAAGCTGAATTGTGCTACAAATCCAGCGAGCAATAGTCTGCTTTGAAGCAGGAGCACCCATCTTGTTTGGTGCATACAGGATAAATAGCGAGTCAGTCTTCCTGACTCCAGCTGTCCTGGAAACATAAATTTTCAAGGCCCTGACTACGTCCAGTAACTTGGAGTCCTCCAAGTCCCTAGTAGCCGCAGGCACCACGATAGGTTGGTTCAAGTGAAAAGCTGATACCACCTTAGGAAGAACTGGGGACTAGTCCTCAATTCTGCCCTATCCATATGGAAAATCAAATAGGGGCTTTTCCATGACAAAGCCGCCAATTCTGCCACCCGCCTTGCCGAAGCCAAGGCCAAAAGCATGACCACTCTCCACGTGAGATATTTTAAATCCACGGTTTTGAGTGGCTCAAACCAATGTGACTTTAGGAAACCCAACACCACGTTGAGGTCCCACGGTGCCACTGGAGGCACAAAAGGAGGCTGAATATGCAGCACTCCCTTGACAAATGTCTGAACTTCAGGCAGTGAAGCCAGTTCCATTTTGGAAGAAAATCGATAGAGCCGAAATCTGGACCTTAATGGAACCCAATTGTAGGCCCATAGTCACCTCTGACTGTAGGAAGTGCAGAAATCGACCTAGCTGAAACTTCTCCTTTGGGGCCTTCCTGGCCTCACAGTACGCAACATATTTCCGCCATATGCGGTGATAATGGTTAGCGTTCACTTCTTTCCTAGCTTTAAATAGCGTAGGGATAACTTCCTCCGGAATTCCCTTTTCCTTCAGGATCCGGCGTTCAACCGCCATGCCGTCAACGCAGCCGCGGTACGTCTTGAAACAGACAGGCCCCCTGCTGCAGCAGGTCCTGTCTGAGCGACAGAGGCCATAGGTCCTCTGAGATCATTTCTTGGAGTTCTGGTTACCAAGCTCTTCTTGGCCAACCCGGAACAATGAGTTTAGTTCTTACTCCTCTCCTTCTTATTATTCTCATTACCCTGGGTAAGAGAGGCAGAGAAGGGAACACATACACCGACTGGTACACCCACGGTGTTACCAGAGCGTCCACAGCTATCGCCTGAGGGTCCTTGACCTGGCGCAATATCTTTGTAACTTTTAGTTGAGGCGGGACGCCATCATGTCTACCTGTGGCCTTTCCCAACGGTGTACAATCATTTGGAAGACTTCTGGATGAAGTCCCCACTCTCCCGGGTGGAGGTCGTGTCTTCTGAGAAAGTCTGCTTCTCAGTTGTCCACTCCGGGAATGAACACTGCTGACAGTGCTAACACATGATTTTCCGCCCATCGGAGAATCCTTGTGGCTTCTGCCATCGCCATCCTGCTTCTTGTGCCGCCCTGTCGTGTACATGAGCGACCGCCGTGATGTCGTCTGACTGGATCAGCACCGGCCGGTGTTGATGCAGGGGTCTAGCCTGACTTAGGGCATTGTAAATGGCCCTTAGTTCCAGAATATTTATGTGTAGGGAAGTCTCCTGACTTTTCCATAGCCTTGGAAATTTCTTCCCTGTGTGACTGCCCCCCAGCCTCGAAGGCTGGCATCCGTGGTCACCAGGACCAAGTCCTGTATGCCGAATCTGCGGCCCCCTAGAAGATGAGCACTCTGCAGCCACCACAACAACGACACCCTGGCCCTTGGAGACAGGGTTATCCGCCGATGCATCTGAAGATGCGACCCGGACCACATGTCCAACAGAGCCCACTGGAAAATCCTTGAATGGGACCTGGCGAATTGGAATTTCTTCGTAAGAAGCTACCATCCTTCCCAGGGCTCGCGTGCATTGATGCACCGACACCTGTATACGTATTAGGAGGTCTCTGTCTAGAGACGACAACTCCTTGGACTTCTCCTCCGGGAGAAACCCTTTTTATCCTATTCTGTGTTCAGAACCATACTCAGGAACAGTAGACGCGTCGTAGGAACCAGCTGCGACTTTGGAATATTCAGAATTCAGCCGTGCTGTTGTAGCACTTCCCGAGATAGTGCTACTCCGCCGAACAACTGCTCCCTGGACCTCGCCTTTATAAGGAGATCGTCCAAGTACGGGATAATTATTTCGGCCATTACCTTAGTAAATACCTCGGTGCCGGGGACAGACCAACGGCAACGTCTGGAATTGGTAATGACAATCCTGTACCACAATTTTGAGGTACTCCTGGTGAAAAGGGTAAATAGGGACATGCAGGTAAGCATCCTTGATGTCCAGTGATACCATCCAGGCTTGCAATAATCGCCCTGAGCGATTCCATTTCGAACTTGAACCTTCGTATATAAGTGTTCAAGGCTTTCAATTTTAGAATGGGTCTCACCGAACCGTCTGGTTTCGGTACCACAACATTTTGGAATAGTAACCCCGGCCTTGTTGAAGGAGGGGTACCTAGATTTCACCTGCTGGAAGTGCAGCTTGTGAATTGCCGCCAGTACTACCTTTCTCCGAGGGCAGCTGGCAAGGCTGAGGTGAGGTAACGGCGAGGGGGAGTCGCCTCGTACTCCAGCCTGTATCCCTGTGATACTATTTGCAGAACCTAGGGATCCACCTGTGGGCAAACCCACTGGTCCCTGAAGTTCCCGAGACGCGCCCCTACCGCACCTGTCTCCACCTGTGGAGCCCCAACGTCAAGCGGTGGACTCAGAGGAAGCGGGGGAAGATTTTTGATCCTGGGAACTGGCTGCTGGTGCAGCTTTTTCCTTCTTCCCTTGTCTCTGTGCAGAAAGGAAGCGCCTTTGACCTGCTTGCTTTTCTGAAGCCGAAAGGACTGTACCTGAAAATACGGTGCTTTCTTAGGCTGTGAGGAAACCTGAGGTAAAAAAAAATTTCTTCCCAGCTGTTGCTGTGGATACGAGGTCCCAGAGACCATCCCCAACAATTCCTCACCCTTATAAGGCAGAATCTCCATGTGCCTTTTATAGGCAGCATCACCTGTCCACTGCCGGGTTTCTAATACCCTCCTGGCAGAATGGACATTGCATTAATTCTGGATGCCAGCCGGCAAATATCCCTCTGTGCATCCTTTATATATAAGACAACGTCTTTAATATGCTCTATGTTAGCAAACAATTTTCCCTGTCTTAGAGTATTAATATTATCTGACAGGGTATCAGACCACGCTGCAGCAGCACTATTTATGCTGAGGCGATTGCAGGTCTCAGTATATAACCTGAGTGTGTATATACAGACTTCAGGATAGTCTCCTGCTTTTTATCAGCAGGCTCCTTCAAGGTGGCCGTATCCTAAAACGGCAGTGCCACCTTTTTTTGACAAACGTGTGGGCGCCTTATCCACCCTAAGGGATATCTCCTAACGTGACCTATCCTCTGGCGGGAAAGGGTACGCCATCAGTAACTTTTTAGAAATTACCAGTTTCTTATTGGGGGAACCCACGCTACTTTACACACTTCATTCATTCATCTGATGGGGGAACAAAACACTGGCTGCTTTTTCTTCCCAAAAATAAAACCCTTTTTATGTGGTACTTGGGTTCATGTCAGAAATGCGTAACACATTTTTTATTGCCGAGATCATGTAACGGATGTTCCTAGTGGATTGTGTATATGTCTCAATCTCGTCGACACTGGAGTCAGACTCCGTGTCGACATCTGTGTCTGCTGTTAGGCGCCGAGGGTCCGCTCGTCAGTGCGGCCGGCGCCTAGCAACGGGGACGCCACTGTCGGATCGTGTTCCCCGTTGCTGGGTCTAAGTTTATATCATCACTGGTTTCCTGGCTGTGTAGCATGCAGCTGCACGGCATGTTGTAATTATCACTCATCTGTTTCCCTGGCCATGCAGCTTGTCAGCTGCATGGCATTTAATCCAATCAGCCTCCAAACAGCTGATTGGAAGACTCTCTGTTAAAAGCACTCCCAGGACTCCTCACAGACGCCGGTGATAGCTTCCTGTTTGCCTGATTCTGCTGCAGAGAGAGTTCCCAGTCCCGGTCTGTTCGTTTGTTCCTGTTCTCAGTGATCCAGTACTCGGAAGTTACCATCTGTTCCTGGAGTCTGACCGAGCACCTTTAACATCTGGTGGTGTTCGTGAGTCGCGGCGCAGCCGTGTGTTGCGGCTTGTCCGCTACTATTTATTATTGTGTTTATTTTGAGTTCTGGAGCT
The DNA here is from genome assembly GCF_028390025.1 of Pseudophryne corroboree. NCBI lineage: Eukaryota > Metazoa > Chordata > Amphibia > Anura > Myobatrachidae > Pseudophryne > Pseudophryne corroboree. Next base: position 465,667,799 of record NC_086445.1, read on the forward strand.
TTGCGGAGGATTCCGCTTCCACAAGATCCACTCTGGTGTCCAGCGGTGCCGGATAGGAGTGTCGGATCCGTGGATCCTTGGTTGTCCTTTTCCCTGGCGGCTAGTCCGCACATACCTTTTGATTTAGTTAAGTTAGCTTGTAACCCCTGGCTTGGTTGCTTAGTCAGAGGGCCCCTTGTTATCTCCCTGTCTCGGACTTCCCCTTGTCTCCCATTAAGACCTGCGGGGGCATCGGGGTTGGGCAGACATAATCCGCCCTTCGAACGCGGCTGCCATGGGCTCAAGCAACCATAGTCTCGCAGGGGATTTCTGATAACACGGGCGAGACAACGGAGTTAGGGCGCCAGGGGTTACTAGGCTCTCCAGCTCCCACAACCTGTATTTCATTCCTGTACTCAGATCTCTGCCATAAGATCTTCTCCAGTCTGGAGTACAGGAATCGTAACATTATCACCGGCCAGACAAAAGAAAAAATTTCAACAGGAGTTAATTTTTTCACTTATCCAGTAGGGAGAATTTTGTCGGCCTCATGAATCCCACCGGTGTTGGGCCAAATCCTGGCCAGTTTTTGGTTAGTCAGATTCAGGAACTTACCCAGATGGTTCAGGATCTGTCCCTCCGGGTGAGCTCACAGGAAGATCTGTTACGGACTTCCCCGAGGGTCATCCCTGAACCAAAAATGCATCTGCCTGACCGTTTTTCTGGGGATAGAAAACAGTTTTTTAATTTTAAAGAGTCTTGTAAACTGTATTTTCGTTTAAGACCAGTTTCCTCAGGTACGGAGGCTCAGCGGGTTGGAATTATAATTTCTCTGCTTCAGGGGGATCCTCAGACCTGGGCTTTTGGTTTAAAGACAGACGATCCGGCCTTATCGTCTGTAGACGCTTTTTTGAAATCTTTAGGGCTATTGTATGACGACCCTGATAGAGAGGCATCCGCAGAAAGTCAGTTGCGTGCTCTAAGACAGGGTAGGAATCCTGCAGAGAATTATTGTACGGAGTTTCGCCGTTGGTCGAACGACTGTGGCTGGAATGATCCTGCCCTGCGCAGTCAGTTTCGCCTCGGCTTATCTGAATCTATAAAAGACAGCCTCCTTCAGTATCCCGCTCCTGAGAACCTTGATAAACTCATGGAGCTCTCTATTAAAATAGATCGTCGGCTCAGAGAGCGGAGGACTGAGAAAGGGGCATCTGTAGTTTCTTTTCCCTGTGTTTCTTCCGTTCCGATAGACATGGAGGAGCCTATGCAGATTGGTCTCTCCAAATTGTCTCCGGAAGAAAGAACCAGGAGGCAAAATTCTGGTCTGTGTTTGTACTGCGGAGGTAAGGGACATTTTGCCCGTAGTTGCCCAAACAAGTCGGGAAACTTCCTGACCAAGTGAATAGTGAGGGGGTTCACTTTGGTCTACAGCTCATCTCCTCAAATAATTCACTATTGGTTCCTGCTAAAGTTTCTTATGACAGCCTCTGTTCCTCGGTCTCTGCTTTTGTGGACAGTGGAGCTGCAGGAAACTTTATGGACTTAACATGGGCCAAGGCCTTAGGTATTCCTCAGTTAACCTTAAGTAGGTGTATCACCATGCATGGTTTAGATGGGAGTCCCTTATCCAATGGGGTTATTTCTCTATGTACACCTCCTGTTTTGCTCTCGGTGGGAGCTCTACATTCTGAAAAGATTGAGTTTTTTCTTACCCATTGTCCAGCAGTTCCTGTGGTTCTGGGTCACCCTTGGCTGGCCTTTCATAATCCCATCATAGATTGGCAGTCTGGGGAGATTCTACAATGGAGTACCATCTGTGATAAAGAATGTATTACACTTCCTATCCGAGTAGCTGCTGCCAGGTCCGCACATATTCCTGGAGAGTACCAAGATTTTTTGGATGTGTTTTCCAAGGGCAATGCGGATATTTTGCCTCCCCATAGGCCTTATGATTGTACCATTGAGTTAATTCCTGGTGCCACGTTGCCTAAAGGAAGGTTATATGCATTGTCTGGTCCTGAAACTGTGGCCATGAATGAGTATGTGAAAGAAAGTCTTGAGAAAGGGTTTATCAGGCCATCTAAATCCCCTTTAAGTGCAGGTTTTTTCTTCGTAGAGAAGAAGGATGGTTCCCTCAGACCCTGCATTGACTTTCGAGCCCTGAATAAAATCTCAGTAAAGAATACTTACCCTCTGCCTCTGATCTCTGTCCTCTTTGATCAGCTATGTTCGGCTGTTATTTTTTCCAAGATTGACCTGAGGGGAGCATATAATCTCATTAGAATCAGATCGGGGGATGAGTGGAAAACGGCATTTAGTACTCAATCAGGTCACTATGAGTATCTGGTCATGCCTTTCGGCCTATCTAACGCTCCGGCAGTCTTTCAGGATCTCATAAATGATGTGCTCCGTGAGTTTCTGGGAAGATTCGTTGTGGTCTATTTAGACGACATTTTGATTTATTCTGACTCTATAGAACAACATGTTACCCAGGTGCGTCAGGTACTTAAGAAATTACGTGAAAATCACTTGTATGCCAAACCGGAGAAGTGTGAATTTCACGTCACGGAGGTATCCTTTTTAGGGTACATTATTTCCCCTCGGGGATTCCGAATGGAACCTAAGAAGCTCCAAGCCATCCTGAGTTGGGCGCAACCCACCAACTTAAAAGCAATTCAGCGCTTTTTAGGGTTTGCGAACTACTACAGAAGGTTTATTCACTCTTTCTCTGACATAGTTGCTCCCATTGTGGCACTCACTAAGAAGGGAGCAGATCCTACCAATTGGTCATGTGAAGCTAAAGTATCTTTTCAGGCCTTGAAACAAGCCTTTGTCTCAGCCCCTGTCCTTAGACATCCCAACCCAGAATTGCCTTTCATCGTTGAGGTAGATGCCTCGGAGGTTGGTGTAGGGGCTATCCTTTCTCAGAAGGATCCAGATTCCCTTGAGTTACATCCTTGTGCCTTTATGTCCAGGAAATTCTCATCTGCTGAATCCAACTACGATGTTGGTAATCGGGAGTTGCTGGCTATTAAATGGGCTTTTGAGGAGTGGAGACATTGGCTTGAAGGAGCGACCCATACCATTTCTGTTTTGACAGATCACAAAAATCTTCAATACATTGAATCAGCTAAGCGACTGAATGCCCGACAGGCTCGTTGGGCTTTATTTTTCACTCGTTTCAAATTCATTATCACCTTCAGACCTGGTTCCAAGAATACCAAGGCAGATGCCCTCTCACGCAGTTTTCTTCCCGCTCAAGACAACAGTCCTGTTACTCTCATACTTCCGCCTTCAGTCATTCAGGCAGGTCTCACACAGGATGTTTTTTCTCAATTGAAGCTGCTTCAACATCAAGCTCCGGGAAATACTCCTGCTGGTCGTCTTTTTGTTCCTGAGTTTTTGAGAGCAACTGTTTTGGAGGAATTTCATGATAGCAAAGTTGCAGGGCATCTGGGAGTCGCTAAAACTTTTGAATTGGTATCCCGCTCAGTGTGGTGGCCTGGTCTTTCTAAAGACATTAAAGAGTTTGTTTTTTCGTGTCAGGTCTGTGCACAGCATAAAGTTCCCCGTTCTTTGCCTATTGGTCAACTTATACCATTGAATGTTCCTCTTAGACCATGGTCGCATATCTCCATGGATTTTGTGGTGGATCTCCCTCTGTCAGCTGGATGCACAGTCATATGGGTGGTAGTGGACCGTTTTAGTAAGATGGCTCATTTTATTGGTCTTCCCCGATTGCCATCTGCCCAGGGATTGGCAGTCTTGTTCCTCCGTCATGTTTTCAGACTCCATGGGTTACCCACTGATATTGTTTCTGACAGGGGTCCACAATTCATTGCACAGTTTTGGAAGTCTTTTTGTGCTTCGTTAAAAATGAAATTATCATTAACCTCCGGTTATCATCCACAATCAAATGGACAGACTGAGCGAGTGAACCAATCCTTAAAACAATATTTGCGTTTGTACTCGGCCAAACTCCAAAATGACTGGTCTGAGTTTCTTCCATTGGCAGAGTTTGCTTATAATAATGCCTGTCATTCCTCCACCAATGTGTCTCCATTTTTTGCAGTTTTTGGTTTCCACCCCAGAGCTAATTCATTTTTCCAACATTCCTCTGTCTCCTCTCTGGCCCTGACCTCTCATCTTAAACTTATTTGGAAAAAAGTGCACATAGCTCTCAGAAAAGCAGCTTTCAAGGAAAAAGAATTTTCGGACAGGTTCCGGCGGCCGTGCACTTTTAGAGTAGGAGACAGGGTGTGGCTGTCGACTCGCAATATCAAACTTCGACAAACCTCAGCCAGATTGGGTCCTAGATTTATTGGACCATTTCTCATTATCAAAAAAGTCAATCCAGTTGCTTTCCGGCTACAGCTACCAAAAACGTTACGAATCGGAAATACCTTCCATTGCTCTTTGCTCAAACCATATGTTTCATCTAGCAGATTTCCTCGTAAAAAACCTCAGGGGAGATCACCAGTTAATGTACAGGGTCAGCAGGAGTTCGTGGTTGAGAAGGTTCTCGATTCCAAGCTGTCCCGGGGTCGGCTTTATTTTTTGGTGCATTGGAAAGGTTATGGTCCTGAGGAAAGGTCGTGGGTCCTAGATGAGGACCTTCATGCCCCAAGGCTCAAAAGGGCATTTTTTCAAGAATTTCCTCAGAAACCCGGATTTAGGGGTTCCTTGACCCCTCCTCAAGGGGGGGGTACTGTTAGGCGCCGAGGGTCCGCTCGTCAGTGCGGCCGGCGCCTAGCAACGGGGACGCCACTGTCGGATCGTGTTCCCCGTTGCTGGGTCTAAGTTTATATCATCACTGGTTTCCTGGCTGTGTAGCATGCAGCTGCACGGCATGTTGTAATTATCACTCATCTGTTTCCCTGGCCATGCAGCTTGTCAGCTGCATGGCATTTAATCCAATCAGCCTCCAAACAGCTGATTGGAAGACTCTCTGTTAAAAGCACTCCCAGGACTCCTCACAGACGCCGGTGATAGCTTCCTGTTTGCCTGATTCTGCTGCAGAGAGAGTTCCCAGTCCCGGTCTGTTCGTTTGTTCCTGTTCTCAGTGATCCAGTACTCGGAAGTTACCATCTGTTCCTGGAGTCTGACCGAGCACCTTTAACATCTGGTGGTGTTCGTGAGTCGCGGCGCAGCCGTGTGTTGCGGCTTGTCCGCTACTATTTATTATTGTGTTTATTTTGAGTTCTGGAGCTTTGCGGAGGATTCCGCTTCCACAAGATCCACTCTGGTGTCCAGCGGTGCCGGATAGGAGTGTCGGATCCGTGGATCCTTGGTTGTCCTTTTCCCTGGCGGCTAGTCCGCACATACCTTTTGATTTAGTTAAGTTAGCTTGTAACCCCTGGCTTGGTTGCTTAGTCAGAGGGCCCCTTGTTATCTCCCTGTCTCGGACTTCCCCTTGTCTCCCATTAAGACCTGCGGGGGCATCGGGGTTGGGCAGACATAATCCGCCCTTCGAACGCGGCTGCCATGGGCTCAAGCAACCATAGTCTCGCAGGGGATTTCTGATAACACGGGCGAGACAACGGAGTTAGGGCGCCAGGGGTTACTAGGCTCTCCAGCTCCCACAACCTGTATTTCATTCCTGTACTCAGATCTCTGCCATAAGATCTTCTCCAGTCTGGAGTACAGGAATCGTAACAGTCTGCCATCTGAGGTAACGGGCGCTTTTTTGAGCCCCTGATGGCCTTTGAGACGCCTGGGCAGGCGCGGGCTGAGAAGCCTGCTGTCCCACAGCTGTTTTACGTCATCCAGCCTTGTAAGGAGTTGACATTGTCGTTTAATACCTTCCACCTATCCATCCACTCTGGTGTCGGCCCCACAGGGGACGACATCCCATTTATCGGCCTCTGCTCCACCTCCACGTAACCTTCCTCATCCCACATGTCGACACAGCCGTACCGACACACAGCACACACACAGGGAATGCTCTGACTGAGGACAGGACCCCACAAAGTCCTTTGGGGAGACAGAGAGAGAGTGTGCCAGCACACACCAGAGCGCTATATAATGCAGGGATTAACACTATAACTGAGTGATTTTTCCCCCAATAGCTGCTTGTATAAACAATATTGCACCTAAATTTAGTGCCCCCCCTCTCTTTTTAACCCTTTGAGCCTGAAAACTACAGGGGAGAGCCTGGGGAGCTGTCTTCCAGCTGCACTGTGAAGAGAAAATGGCGCCAGTGTGCTGAGGGAGATAGCTCCGCCCCTTTTTCGCAGACTTTTCTCCCGCTTTTTTATGGATTCTGGCAGGGGTATTAATCACATATATAGCCTCTGGGGCTATATATTGTGATATATTTGCCAGCCAAGGTGTATTTATTGCTTCTCAGGGCGCCCCCCCCCCCCCAGCGCCCTGCACCCTCAGTGACCGGAGTGTGAAGTGTGTATGAGGAGCAATGGCGCACAGCTGCAGTGCTGTGCGCTACCTTGGTGAAGACTGATGTCTTCTGCCGCCGATTTTCCGGATTTCTTCTTGCTTCTGGCTCTGTAAGGGGGCCGGCGGCGCGGCTCCGGGACCGAACACCAATGGCCGGTTCCATGCGGTCGATCCCTCTGGAGCTAATGGTGTCCAGTAGCCTAAGAAGCCCAAGCTACCACCAGTTAGGTAGGTTCGCTTCTTCTCCCCTTAGTCCCTCGCTGCAGTGAGTCTGTTGCCAGCAGATCTCACTGTAAAATAAAAAACCTAACATATACTTTCTTTCTAGGAGCTCAGGAGAGCCCCTAGTGTGCATCCAGCTCGGCCGGGCACAGGATTCTAACTGAAGTCTGGAGGAGGGTCATAGTGGGAGGAGCCAGTGCACACCAGGTAGTCCTAATTCTTTCTTAGCTGTGCCCAGTCTCCTGCGGTGCCGCTATTCCCCATGGTCCTTACGGAGTCCCCAGCATCCACTAGGACGTTAGAGAAATTATAGTTAGGAGCTGATTGGTTGGTACTTTATTACAATGCAATTTATCACTCTCCAAAGCTTAATAAATCTGGGCCACGGTGAGATTTTAATAGATTCTGAGATAATTGTCCAGATACAGTAAGTGTTTCCCTAAAGCTGTCTATTTCAAGATATTAATCCAGTTGACAGTAAACCCAGCATTAACAGACATGTTAGTAAATGGTTGACTAGTATTGAGTGTTCGGCAGGATTGGATCATCTGTTACTGACTTTACATACTCAAGCCTTATACCATCAATCATTGAACAGCTAATGTTAAATGGACAGCTTATAGCAGGGCTGGTCAAACCAGTCCTCGAGATCTACCAACAGTTCACATTTTCCAGACCACCTAGCTGGTGCACAGGTGTAGTCATTACTAATTAAGATGTGCTGCATTCATTCCTAACTGACAATTCTACAGATCTTCAAGAGGCCTGGAAAACGTGAACTGTTGGTAGATCTCGATGACCGGTTTGGCCAGCCCTGGCTTATAGGGTATACACATTTACATAAATACTTTTACATTTAGCATTATTTACGATACATTAAAAACAACCTTCCAATTAGGGAAGCAGTTTGTTTATAGATATACTTTATTGTGCATTTTAAGCCAAGGAAATTATATATATATATATATATATATATATTGTGGCAGAGACAGCATTTTTCCATGTGGAAGTAATGTGGAGGATCCAGACCAGGTTTTGGAAGCAGTAGCAGAATCCCAGGTGTGTGATCAGCAGCACCTGGGATTTCCTGATATAAGGGTTTCCAGGGCAGAGTCACCTTGCACTTGACGGCAGAATAGCTACCCAAGTGATAGGCCGGGGTGTGTGGGTTAGACTAGGGACCACTGGAGCCTATCAAGAGTCTGCTATACTGAGAGTGCATGTATGCTATTGCCTGTACTACTGACTGCATATGGATGTAACTTGCTATATGCTTTACTGCTGTTCCAAATAAACACTGAAAATGTTCATCTAAGTTCCGGTGTGTGTGATCCTTGTCACAATATATACACGGCAGTAGGTGCGGCACTCCAAGCGGCAGATAAATCAGAAACAGTAAAACATCATGTACAGGACAACGTTTCAATGCCCTTTTAATCTGTCATTTTCATCAGGTCAAAAGAAGAAAAAACATACACTTACCTATATAACAAGTGTCTAACCCAGTGTACCTATCGCTTCCGGAAATTGGATCATCCGCCCGTTTCCTTCAGCGCAGCCCCATGACGTCGGCATAAGCGGCGTCTTTCCCCAGTGTCCAACATGTATGTAACCACTGAAATACATAATCAGAGTGCAATAAACACGATAAAAATACTATCCGACACTTGGAGTGCCGCACCTACTGCCATGTATATTACTCTACCAGTGAAGGCACATGGCGCAGTATGTTCTGCTAATAGGAGAGCCGGTCCTTCAGTTGTACATATACGTATATATAAACTGGGTGACTCATCACGCCCTACGTGCGCTCTTCACACCATTGCAAGGCGCTACGCCCCCTTAACCCTTGCACGCCCTTGGGCCGTGCAATATTTTCATTATATGGAGTATTACCTCCAATCAGAATTCTGTGAGTGGTTAAATATTGCACGGACAAAGGCCGTGCAATGGTAAAGGGGCTGTACTCCCTTGTGATGGCGTGAACTGCACATGCAGGGCACGATGAATCACCTTGTAGGTGCTGTCGTTGGGGAAGTGGCGGGTGCGGGGGAGACAAGGATGTGGGAGAGGGTCCGGGGTTGCCGCCGGTGGGGGAGGGGCAGTTGCGGGGGTGCTGCTGGTGGGGGAGGGGTGGTTGCGGTGGAGTGGGGGAGGGCCGGGTGCAGGGGTGCCATTAGATGGGAGTCCGGAGCCACTGCGGGTGGGGGAGGGCCGGGTGCGCAGGTGCCGTGGGTGGGGGAAGGACGGTTGTGGGGATAGCATGGTTGGGATAGGGTCGGGTGCGGGGGTGTCACAGGTGGTGTAGCGGGTCCAGAGGTGCCGCGGGTGGGGGTGCCGCACATGGGGGAGGTATGGTGTGCAGTGTATGTATGGTGTGTAGTAATGCAGTGTATGTATGTATAGTAATGCAGTGTATGATGTATGTATGTATATATATGGATGGTGTGCAGCAGTGCAGTGTATGTATGTAATGTGTGCAGTGTATATATGTATGTATAGTAATGCAGTGTATGTATGTAGTGCAGCAGTGCAGTGTATGTATGTATGTATGTATATATATATGTAACGTGTGCAGTGTATGTATGTAGTGTAGCAGTGCAGTGTATGTATGTAAGTATGTATATATATATATATATATATATATATTTATGTAATGTGTGCAGTGTATGTATGTAGTGTAGCAGTGTATGTATGTATATATAAATGTAATGTGTGCAGTGTATGTATGTAGTGTAGCAGCAGGCACGGATACAGAGGGGGGAGGTGGGGGCGGTCGCCCCCCCTAGCACACTCCTGCCTACGACAAACTGTCTGTGAAGTCCTGCTCCTTAGCCAGCTGAGATAGGAAGGGGTTATCAGTTCTGGAACTAAGGGCCATTTACAACGCCCTGAGTCAAGCAGAACCCCTGCTTCAAAACCAACCGGTGCTGATTCAGTCAGACAACATCACGGCGGTCGCCCATGTAAACCGACAGGGCGGCACAAGAAGCAGGATGGCGATGGCAGAAGCCACAAGGATTCTTCGATGGGCGGAGAATCACGTACTAGCACTGTCAGCAGTGTTCATTCCGGGAGTGGACAACTGGGAAGCAGACTTCCTCAGCAGGCACAACCTCCACCCGGGAGAGTGGGGACTTCATCCAGAAGTCTTCACGCTGATTGTAAATCGTTGGGAACGGCCACAGGTAGACATGATGGCGTCCCGTCTCAACAAAAAGCTAAAAAAATATTGCGCCAGGTCAAGGGACCCTCAGGCGATAGCTGTGGACGCACTAGTGACACCGTGGGTGTACCAGTCGGTTTATGTGTTCCCTCCTCTTCCTCTCATACCCAAGGTACTGAGGATTGTAAGAAAGAGAGGAGTAAGAACTATACTCATCGTTCCGGATTGGCCAAGAAGATCTTGGTACCCAGAACTACAAGAAATGATCTCAGAGGACCCATGGCCTCTGCCTCTCAGACAGGACCTGTTACAGCAGGGGCCCTGTCTGTTCCAAGACTTACCGCGGCTGCGTTTGACGGCATGGCGGTTGAACGCCGGATCCTAACGGAAAATGGCATTCCAGATGAAGTGATTCCTACGCTGATAAAGGCTAGGAAAGACGTGACAGCACAGCATTATCACCGTATATGGCGAAAATATGTTGCTTGGTGTGAGGCCAGGAAGGCCCCTACTGAGGAATTCCAGCTGGGTCGATTCCTGCACTTCCTACAGTCAGGAGTGACTATGGGCCTAAAATTAGGATCCATAAAGGTCCAGATTTCGGCCCTATCTATTTTCTTTCAAAAAGAACTGGCTTCACTGCCTGAAGTTCAGACGTTTGTTAAGGGAGTGCTGCATATTCAGCCCCCTTTTGTGCCTCCAGTGGCACCTTGGGATCTTAACGTTGTGTTGGATTTCCTGAAATCCAACTGGTTTGAGCCACTTAAGACCGTGGAGCTAAAATATCTCACGTGGAAAGTGGTCATGCTATTGGCCTTAGCTTCGGCTAGGCGTGTGTCAGAATTGGCGGCTTTGTCGTGTAAAAGCCCTTATCTGATCTTCCATATGGACAGGGCAGAATTGAGGACTCGTCCCCAATTTCTCCCTAAGGTGGTATCAGCGTTTCATTTGAACCAACCTATTGTGGTGCCTGCGGCTACTAGGGACTTGGAGGACTCCAAGTTACTAGATGTAGTCAGGGCTTTGAAAATCTATGTAGCCAGGATGGCTGGAGTCAGGAAAACTGACTCGCTGTTTATCCTGCATGCGCCCAACAAGCTGGGTGCTCCTGCTTCAAAGCAAACTATTGCGCGCTGGATCTGTAGCACGATTCAGCAAGCTCATTCTGCGGCAGGATTGCCGCATCCTAAATCAGTAAAAGCCCATTCCACAAGGAAGGTGGGCTCTTCTTGGGCGGCTGCCCGAGGGGTCTCGGCTTTACAGCTTTGCCGAGCTGCTACTTGGTCGGGTTCAAACACATTTGCTAAGTTCTACAAGTTTGATACCCTGACTGAGGAGGACCTTGCCTTTGCTCATTCGGTGCTGCAGAGTCATCCGCACTCTCCCGCCCGTTTGGGAGCTTTGGTATAATCCCCATGGTCCTTACGGAGTTCCCAGCATCCACTAGGACGTCAGAAAAAATAAGAATTTACTCACCGGTAATTCTATTTCTCGTAGTCCGTAGTGAATGCTGGGCGCCCGTCCCAAGTGCGGACTCTCTGCAATACATGTATATAGTTATTGCTTAACTAAAGGGTTATTGTTATGAGCCATCTGTTACTGAGGCTCAGTTGTTTGTTCATACTGTTAACTGGGTATGGTTATCACGAGTTGTACAGTGTGATTGGTGTGGCTGGTATGAGTCTTACCCTGGATTCCAAATCCTTTCCTGGTAATGTCAGCTCTTCCGGGGCACAGTTTCCCTAACTGAGGTCTGGAGGAGGGGCATAGAGGGAGGAGCCAGTGCACACCAGATATAGTACCTAATCTTTCTTTTAAGAGTGCCCAGTCTCCTGCGGAGCCCGTCTATTCCCCATGGTCCTTACGGAGTTCCCAGCATCCACTACGGACTACGAGAAATAGAATTACCGGTGAGTAAATTCTTATTTTTATTATGCTATACCCCAATATTAGGGGATTATAACTTTTATACTGTAGGTATCACAACTGTGTCATACATTATGATGAACATAAGGAGGGATTTGGATAGATGTCATATTGGGGAACTTTGCTTTGATGTGTTGTAGAAGTGATTATTATACCTAACATCCACTAACAAATCCTTTACCTGCAATTATACCTATTTGTGTGATAGAGGAATTTGGACTGGAGAGGGGAGGAGTCAAGATGATGGGGAGGAGTCAAGATGATGGGGAGGAGTAAAGATGAGAGGGGAGGAGTCAAGATGAGAGGGGGAGGAGTCAATATGAGAGAGAGGAGGAGTTGGGACTGGAGAGGGGAGAGGTCAAGACTAAACCGTAAACCGCCCCCCCCTAAAAGAAAAGTCTAGATCCGACCCTGTGTAGCAGTGCAGTGTATGTATATTGTAATATGTGCAGTGTATGTATGGTGTGTAGTAATGCAGTGTATGAGCGGGCAGGAGATATGGGAGCAGTTTCCACGCTGTGTGGGGAATATTATCCCCTGTACCCCGGGACACGGAGGCTGATGCAGACCTGGTGGAGCTGAAGTCAAAGGTGCAGTCGGGGGGCGGGTTCAGGCCGCTCCAGGGAGATATTCACCGTGCTGCTTCCCTGTCTGCCCACTCTGCAGCTCTCCACGCAGTCTCCAGTCTCCATGTGGCTGGCTCCGGCCTGTGCACTCTGATATCAGATGGCCTCTCTCCGCCTGAGCCTGGCAGTCACCACCGGCCGGGAAGGGGAAGCTGAGCCTGGGAGAGCGGGGGGAGAGAGCAGGAGGCGGGGGCGGGAGACAGAGCGCCGATACATACAGCAGCGGCTGTGACTGACTGAGGGGCGCCATCCTCCTCCTCCTATTGGCCTAGCTCTGTTACTCTGTGACTCTGACTCCGCCCATCGCTTGCCACACAGTCACAGAGTGACAGATCTGGGCAATTATTTAGGATATATATATATATATATATATAAAATGGTATACCCCATTTTGTTACACTATGTATCATACTTGGTATATTAAAAATACTCTACTTTGACCTATGAAACCTGGTGGTATTATACAGCATTGGGAGAATTATACATTTGGTATAATAGAGGCAGTACCTCCTAAGATGTCTTTCTTAAATATGTGCAAATTAGCTTTGCCATAAAATATTTCACAAGAAACCCCCAGCAATTACTGTCACCAGTGATATTGTCGGGAAAAAAGCAATTTTTCAAGAGAACTGAGGTTCTATTTCATAAGACTGTCTCTAATGTGGTAACAGTAAAATACCTTTTGACTCCAAGTTGGCACTTTTTGCTCAAAATTATTTATTTTCTTTCTATAGGCTAATAGTGACCAAGGCCATCTTAACATATGAGCACACTAGGCAGCTGCTCAGGGGCCCAGGAGTCTTGGGGCCTTCAAGCAGGTGCGAGCTTGCCCTCTGTGCTAGTGCCTCCAGAGCTTCTTGGGAGGTAGATAGGGAATGCTGTCTGGCCACTCTTCTTCCCACCTGCAGCCAGACAGTGAATGACTGTCAGCGTGCTGATTGGTGGATGGCCGGAGCTATTAAATGGTGCATGGCCTACATCACAAAACCTATCTGGAAAGACTAAAATAATATGTATAGTTAAAAGCAGAAAGAGTAGACATGATAGAAACTTTCAAATATATCAAGAGTTTTAACAAGGTACAGGACGGAGACATTCTTCAAAGGAAGAGAAGTATCAGAACATGAGCACATACACTGAAACTGGAGGGTTCTGGGGAAAGTGAAGAAAAAATACTTCACTGAAAGGATAGTGGACAAGTGGAATAGCCTCCAATAGAGGTGGTAGAGGCTAAGACAGTAGAGCAATATAAACATGCATGGGACAGACATATAATAATAATAATAATAATTTTATTTATATAGTGCTCTTTCTCCAAAAGAACTCAAGGCACTTAACAGAATTAACATAATACAGTACAGTAAACAATGAAGAACAGAAAAGCTTTTCATAAAATACAGAGAGCATGGCGATATTAAAGAGATAATTATAGAAATGCTTGAGTAAACAGGAAAGTCTTGAGTTCATTAGTGAAGGATGCCTCGAACTATATGGGGAAGTGAGTTCCATAGAGTTGGAGCCATATGCCTAAAAGCTTGACCCCCAGATGAATATGGATATCTTTACAAAGAAATACGATAAGATATATGGACATTTGGATATCCTTACAAAGAAATAAGGATCAAATAGGGTTGAGGCAACAATATGGTTAAAAAAGGGACAGACTAGATGGGCCAAATGGTTCTTATTTGCCATCAAATTCTCTGTTTCTATTTTACATGGAATCTTTATATTCAAGCCGCATTGTGAACTAAATTTGTTATTTTTAGTTATTGCATTTCTATTATTTGACTAAGGTGGTCATTCCGAGTTGATCGAAGGTAGCAACTTTTTGCTGCTCGTGCGATCAACCTGACGCCGCCTATGGGGGAGTGTATTTTAGCATAGCAGAGCTGCAAAACAAGACTAGCCCTAGACCTACTTACCATTTGCGACAGATCCAGCGATGCAGGTCCCGGATTTGACGTCAGACATTCGCCCTTAAAACACCTGGACACGCCTGCGTTCACTGGACCACTCCCAGAAAACGGTCAGTTGATGCCCCCCGACACGCCTTCCTCCTGTCAGCCTTCTTGCGGTCGCTGTTGCGACCACTTTCCTCGTTCCCAGTGTTGTTGCCTGTCGTTGGCCATCGCCGGGCAATGACGCGCATGCGCAGTTCCGACCTAATTGCACCGCTGCGAAGAAGGGCAGCATGCGATCAGGTCAGAATGTATGAGTTATATTTAGTAATACAAAGTAGCTAGGTAGCTGAAGTTCTTTGAGACACATTTTATACATCTTAAAAAAGAAGACTCTTGAATATGAAAGTTTAGATAGAAAAGTGGCATACAGTACTATAGAACATTAATTCAAGTCATTTGTCAATTTATAATTGCCATCATTTGTTCCATATTAGATAATATATTTAGTTTAACATTCATGGTATTTTTTTTATCTCTGCTTCTACATACATAAGTACAGTACCATGTGAATGCTAAGTTTTATTCAAACAAAAAAGGCTAAAAGTCTAGCGGAATATATACAAAATGACCTTGGAAAATAGTGACTCCTGGGAATCATAGCATTGAGTCAGATCCATTGAATTGTGGCTTTATCTGTCTGCAGTTCTTTTACCGCTAGAGGTCACATATAAAAAAACTATGAGAAATAAATATGAGTACTTTTAAATTAAATAAAATTTGTATTTCTAGGCCATTTAAATAAAATGAATTGTGTTTGGTGTCCAGTGCCAAAGATCAGTTCTGACTCTTTCCTACCTCTCCATCTTCAACACCACCCAGGAAAGCATGAACTGTTCGGAGACACATGATATAAAAGCAACAGAAATGTACATTTAACGTCAACTACTGTCTTCTGTATATGGCTTACCATAATTCTATGCTCCATTAACGTAAATGCTTTTTTGTTAAATTTTTAAAAATTATTGTTTTATTGCAACTAAAGTTTTATTTCTCAAGTTGCACTACATTTTTGTACTCATTTATTCTTTTCATATTCTTTTTATAAAAACTATAATACAATTCAAATGCAAAACTGTCAGATAAAAAAAAAAAATGTACAATTCCTAGGCAACAAATCAGAAACAGTGTTCCCTCGAACATATAGGGCCCATACTGTAGAGAGGGAATAACCATTTTTTTGCGCAATAAACACTCTGAGTGCAGCCCAGTTTTAAACAAGGGATTTCACCAAAGCCCAAAAAGACAAGTGCAAAGATACAAACTGAATAAAACCAGTGGCGCAGACAGAAGGAACATGCATATGATAACAACCATCACAACCTGATTAACTCGTTCATGGATGCTAGTGTTGCTTCGTTAGTGAATGTATCCATTCTCGATATTGACCTCAAAAAGAGAATGATTGATAGTGCAACACCGTTTGATAACAAAAAGGATCCCAATTTTTATTAATGTTCCACTCACATGAAGGGACTTAGAAATCGCATATATTGAATTCCACAATACAGCCAAGATCGTACTTCTTTCCCGTATTTCTTTAGGTCAATACCTCGGGAGAAATATCATTAGTGCAACACTGTGAGATTTTTTAACACAGTTTTAATTTTTTAAAAGCACACTCACATTACACATAAAAAGTATCAGCATATAAAACATGGGGGTTTCTGTTCCTCACAAACAGCAGAAATTAATCCCAGAGAGAGTCCTGGAAGTCCACACCGATGGTAAGAGTCCCAGTTCCACCCCTCCGAAATTTCCACGGTCACAGGCACCTTGCTTAACGTGTTTCGGACCTCCAATGATTCGGGTCCTTCCTCAGAAGCATGGTGCACCTTATGTCCCACTGGATATTTATACCCAACAAACAAATCAATTGCTCCTCCCGGTTCCTGTGTTTCTGAGCGCCAGAAACGAAGACGAGACGTGGTCCCTCTCTTCCGTCACTTCCGAGCGTTCCACTACATACTTCCGGCGGCGGCTGAAGTGACGTATTTCGTACACATGCGTTCCACCAACGGGCAGAATCCCGTAGTTTACCCAGGAGATGCTCCTTTTTAGGCACTGGGTACTGAGGGGTCATTACACATCGCTCATCCCGATTTATTGGGCACAAAACAGCCTCACAGGAACCGGTGGTCCTCAAAAGAAATATAAAATATTAAAACATCATAATTAATTGAGACAAGGGAAAACAGATACAAAAATAAGTAAGACAAAACCAGGGTGGATTTTACTCCTAGAAGAAACCGTGATCATAAGAAATGCTTCAACTCAAAGTCTCCATTGAGACCTTGGGGAACTAGTGTTTTTAATTGAAATATCCACCGCATTTCGGCTTTAGAGAGTCTCAGATCTATATCTCTACTCCTCCAGGTGGGTTTTACTTGTTGTATTCCCCAAAAAGATTTAATGAAGCATTCCTTTGACTTATGTTTCTCCTTAAAGTGAGCAGATAAAGTGTGTGACTCAAGGCCTTTTTTTTACATTATAAATGTGTTCAGCCATCCTGGTTTTCAGGGTCCTGGTCGTTTTACCAATATATAATAAATCACAAGAGCATTTTACTGCATATATCACATACTTAGAATTACAGGTGATAAAATCCCTGATTGGGTATATTTTCCCATTTACAGTGAACTCTTTAATTTTAGATGGATTATTTTCTGTTGTTGATCTACACATCGCACACAGACCACAGCGATGGAAACCTTGAATCCTCAGACTTGTACGTTTCTCATCTTCCACCGAACTACGTACTACTTTGCTCTTAATATTCTGTGCCCTACGATATATAAAGGAGGGTTTTTCAGGTAATTCTTTACCAATCACTGGATCCCTTTGAAGTAATGGCCAGTTATTTCTGATACAGTTTTCGATCTCCCTAGAGTTGGAACTGAATCTACTAATAAAGGACCAATTATATTTCTCATCCTTATTTGTCCCTTTATCAGTATTTTTCTGTAAAAGAGTCAACCTATCCACTTCCTCTAATCTCTTCTCTGCCTTTTCTAAGGAATCTTTCTTATATCCCTTTTCTAGAAATCTATTTCGTGTTTCTTCTATTTGTTCTTGACATATTTCCGGTTCTGAGCAATTTCTTTTTATTCTACTATATTGCCCAAACGGAATCCCACTCAACCAACTTTCATGGTGTACACTATCTCTGTATATATAACTGTTGCAATCGGTAGATTTTCAATAGTTTTTTGAATGGATAACTCCATTTTTTATGTATATACATAGATCAAGAAAAATGATATTACTTTTACTCTTTTGAAAGGTCAGGGACATATTAAAGTCATTTGTATTCAATGACTCACAGAAAGTCATCAATTCCTCATCTGAACCCCTCCAAATAAATAAAATATCATCTATAAACCTTTGCCAGGATACCAGGCCTGCCCCCAGTTGACCTTCAGTTAGTGTGCTAACATCAGCACTACAAAGGGTATAATTTTCACCCCAATCCATATTGCCAATTCTATTTAAGACATCCTTAGTATCCCTCAAGTAGGCCCTTGTTTGTTTTACCAAAGGTTGTAGAAATCCATCAATGACAGCTGATAAATTGCTGGTAATACTATTCGTACCGGAGATTATAGGTCTCCCGGGGGGGTGTATAGGGTCCTTATGAAGTTTCGGCAGGACATAAATGGTCAGTATGGAGATTTTTAAACAACTAAAAAGTGGGAACACATATAAAAGACTTAAGGGGGACCCTACAGATAAAATTATGAAAGCCCTCCTAGAATTTACTGTGGAAGCTGTGGAAAAAGGAGTTATAACTCAAAGTGAGTCGGACTTAATAAATATTAAAACCCCCTCCATACCGACCATTTATGTCCTGCCGAAAATTATACCCTTTGTAGTGCTGATGTTAGCTCACTCTATACAATTATCGATGCTGAAAAGGGCTTAGAAGCTGTTTCTTTCTTTTTAAATAAAAGTAATCTTGATATGAATAGTAGAGATTTTATTCTGAGAGGAATAGATTTTATTTAAAAAAATAATTACTTTTTCTTTGACGGGGTCTATTACGTCCAGTCTATAGGAACAGCCATGGGTACCAGGTTTGCCCCCAGTTATGCTAACCTATTTATGTCCTATTGGGAGGAGCATTTCATATGGCCTGAAGGTCAGCTGGGGGCAGGCCTGGTATCCTGGCAAAGGTTTATAGATGATATTTTATTTATTTGGAGGGGTTCAGATGAGGAATTGATGACTTTCTGTGAGTCATTGAATACAAATGACTTTAATATATCCCTGACCTTTTAAAAGAGTAAAAGTAATATAATTTTTCTTGATCTATGTATATACATAAAAAATGGAGTTATACATTCAAAAAACTATCGAAAATCTACCGATTGCAACAGTTATATATACAGAGATAGTCTACACCATGAAAGTTGGTTGAGTGGGATTCCATTTGGGCAATATAGTAGAATAAAAAGAAATTGCTCAGAACCGGAAATATGTCAAGAACATATGTAGCAGTGCAGTGTATGTATATTGTAATATGTGCAGTGTATGTATGGTGTGTAGTAATGCAGTGTATGAGCGGGCAGGAGATATGGGAGCAGTTTCCACGCTGTGTGGGGAATATTATCCCCTGTACCCCGGGACACGGAGGCTGACGCAGACCTGGTGGAGCTGAAGTCAAAGGTGCAGTCGGGGGGCGGGTGCAGGCCGCTCCGGGGAGATATTCACAGTGCTGCTTCCCTGTCTGCCCACTCTGCAGCTCTCCACGCAGTCTCCAGTCTCCATGTGGCTGGCTCCGGCCTGTGCACTCTGATATCAGATGGCCTCTCTCCGCCTGAGCCTGGCAGTCACCACCGGCCGGGGAGGGGAAGCTGAGCCTGGGAGAGCGGGGGGAGAGAGCAGGAGGCGGGGGCGGGAGACAGAGCGCCGATACATACAGCAGCGGCTGTGACTGACTGAGGGGCGCCATCCTCCTCCTCCTCCTATTGGCCTAGCTCTGTTACTCTGTGACTCTGACTCCGCCCATCGCTTGCCACACAGTCACAGAGTGACAGATCTGGGCAATTATTTAGGATATATATATATATATATATATATAAAATGGTATACCCCATTTTGTTACACTATGTATCATACTTGGTATATTAAAAATACTCTACTTTGACCTATGAAACCTGGTGGTATTATACAGCATTGGGAGAATTATACATTTGGTATAATAGAGGCAGTACCTCCTAAGATGTCTTTCTTAAATATGTGCAAATTAGCTTTGCCATAAAATATTTCACAAGAAACCCCCAGCAATTACTGTCACCAGTGATATTGTCGGGAAAAAAGCAATTTTTCAAGAGAACTGAGGTTCTATTTCATAAGACTGTCTCTAATGTGGTAACAGTAAAATACCTTTTGACTCCAAGTTGGCACTTTTTGCTCAAAATTATTTATTTTCTTTCTATAGGCTAATAGTGACCAAGGCCATCTTAACATATGAGCACACTAGGCAGCTGCTCAGGGGCCCAGGAGTCTTGGGGCCTTCAAGCAGGTGCGAGCTTGCCCTCTGTGCTAGTGCCTCCAGAGCTTCTTGGGAGGTAGATAGGGAATGCTGTCTGGCCACTCTTCTTCCCACCTGCAGCCAGACAGTGAATGACTGTCAGCGTGCTGATTGGTGGATGGCCGGAGCTATTAAATGGTGCATGGCCTACATCACAAAACCTATCTGGAAAGACTAAAATAATATGTATAGTTAAAAGCAGAAAGAGTAGACATGATAGAAACTTTCAAATATATCAAGAGTTTTAACAAGGTACAGGACGGAGACATTCTTCAAAGGAAGAGAAGTATCAGAACATGAGCACATACACTGAAACTGGAGGGTTCTGGGGAAAGTGAAGAAAAAATACTTCACTGAAAGGATAGTGGACAAGTGGAATAGCCTCCAATAGAGGTGGTAGAGGCTAAGACAGTAGAGCAATATAAACATGCATGGGACAGACATATAATAATAATAATAATAATAATAATAATAATTTTATTTATATAGTGCTCTTTCTCCAAAAGAACTCAAGGCACTTAACAGAATTAACATAATACAGTACAGTAAACAATGAAGAACAGAAAAGCTTTTCATAAAATACAGAGAGCATGGCGATATTAAAGAGATAATTATAGAAATGCTTGAGTAAACAGGAAAGTATTGAGTTCATTAGTGAAGGATGCCTCGAACTATATGGGGAAGTGAGTTCCATAGAGTTGGAGCCATATGCCTAAAAGCTTGACCCCCAGATGAATATGGATATCTTTACAAAGAAATACGATAAGATATATGGACATTTGGATATCCTTACAAAGAAATAAGGATCAAATAGGGTTGAGGCAACAATATGGTTAAAAAAGGGACAGACTAGATGGGCCAAATGGTTCTTATTTGCCATCAAATTCTCTGTTTCTATTTTACATGGAATCTTTATATTCAAGCCGCATTGTGAACTAAATTTGTTATTTTTAGTTATTGCATTTCTATTATTTGACTAAGGTGGTCATTCCGAGTTGATCGAAGGTAGCAACTTTTTGCTGCTCGTGCGATCAACCTGACGCCGCCTATGGGGGAGTGTATTTTAGCATAGCAGAGCTGCAAAACAAGACTAGCCCTAGACCTACTTACCATTTGCGACAGATCCAGCGATGCAGGTCCCGGATTTGACGTCAGACATTCGCCCTTAAAACACCTGGACACGCCTGCGTTCACTGGACCACTCCCAGAAAACGGTCAGTTGATGCCCCCCGACACGCCTTCCTCCTGTCAGCCTTCTTGCGGTCGCTGTTGCGACCACTTTCCTCGTTCCCAGTGTTGTTGCCTGTCGTTGGCCATCGCCGGGCAATGACGCGCATGCGCAGTTCCGACCTAATTGCACCGCTGCGAAGAAGGGCAGCATGCGATCAGGTCAGAATGTATGAGTTATATTTAGTAATACAAAGTAGCTAGGTAGCTGAAGTTCTTTGAGACACATTTTATACATCTTAAAAAAGAAGACTCTTGAATATGAAAGTTTAGATAGAAAAGTGGCATACAGTACTATAGAACATTAATTCAAGTCATTTGTCAATTTATAATTGCCATCATTTGTTCCATATTAGATAATATATTTAGTTTAACATTCATGGTATTTTTTTTATCTCTGCTTCTACATACATAAGTACAGTACCATGTGAATGCTAAGTTTTATTCAAACAAAAAAGGCTAAAAGTCTAGCGGAATATATACAAAATGACCTTGGAAAATAGTGACTCCTGGGAATCATAGCATTGAGTCAGATCCATTGAATTGTGGCTTTATCTGTCTGCAGTTCTTTTACCGCTAGAGGTCACATATAAAAAAACTATGAGAAATAAATATGAGTACTTTTAAATTAAATAAAATTTGTATTTCTAGGCCATTTAAATAAAATGAATTGTGTTTGGTGTCCAGTGCCAAAGATCAGTTCTGACTCTTTCCTACCTCTCCATCTTCAACACCACCCAGGAAAGCATGAACTGTTCGGAGACACATGATATAAAAGCAACAGAAATGTACATTTAACGTCAACTACTGTCTTCTGTATATGGCTTACCATAATTCTATGCTCCATTAACGTAAATGCTTTTTTGTTAAATTTTTAAAAATTATTGTTTTATTGCAACTAAAGTTTTATTTCTCAAGTTGCACTACATTTTTGTACTCATTTATTCTTTTCATATTCTTTTTATAAAAACTATAATACAATTCAAATGCAAAACTGTCAGATAAAAAAAAAAAATGTACAATTCCTAGGCAACAAATCAGAAACAGTGTTCCCTCGAACATATAGGGCCCATACTGTAGAGAGGGAATAACCATTTTTTTGCGCAATAAACACTCTGAGTGCAGCCCAGTTTTAAACAAGGGATTTCACCAAAGCCCAAAAAGACAAGTGCAAAGATACAAACTGAATAAAACCAGTGGCGCAGACAGAAGGAACATGCATATGATAACAACCATCACAACCTGATTAACTCGTTCATGGATGCTAGTGTTGCTTCGTTAGTGAATGTATCCATTCTCGATATTGACCTCAAAAAGAGAATGATTGATAGTGCAACACCGTTTGATAACAAAAAGGATCCCAATTTTTATTAATGTTCCACTCACATGAAGGGACTTAGAAATCGCATATATTGAATTCCACAATACAGCCAAGATCGTACTTCTTTCCCGTATTTCTTTAGGTCAATACCTCGGGAGAAATATCATTAGTGCAACACTGTGAGATTTTTTAACACAGTTTTAATTTTTTAAAAGCACACTCACATTACACATAAAAAGTATCAGCATATAAAACATGGGGGTTTCTGTTCCTCACAAACAGCAGAAATTAATCCCAGAGAGAGTCCTGGAAGTCCACACCGATGGTAAGAGTCCCAGTTCCACCCCTCCGAAATTTCCACGGTCACAGGCACCTTGCTTAACGTGTTTCGGACCTCCAATGATTCGGGTCCTTCCTCAGAAGCATGGTGCACCTTATGTCCCACTGGATATTTATACCCAACAAACAAATCAATTGCTCCTCCCGGTTCCTGTGTTTCTGAGCGCCAGAAACGAAGACGAGACGTGGTCCCTCTCTTCCGTCACTTCCGAGCGTTCCACTACATACTTCCGGCGGCGGCTGAAGTGACGTATTTCGTACACATGCGTTCCACCAACGGGCAGAATCCCGTAGTTTACCCAGGAGATGCTCCTTTTTAGGCACTGGGTACTGAGGGGTCATTACACATCGCTCATCCCGATTTATTGGGCACAAAACAGCCTCACAGGAACCGGTGGTCCTCAAAAGAAATATAAAATATTAAAACATCATAATTAATTGAGACAAGGGAAAACAGATACAAAAATAAGTAAGACAAAACCAGGGTGGATTTTACTCCTAGAAGAAACCGTGATCATAAGAAATGCTTCAACTCAAAGTCTCCATTGAGACCTTGGGGAACTAGTGTTTTTAATTGAAATATCCACCGCATTTCGGCTTTAGAGAGTCTCAGATCTATATCTCTACTCCTCCAGGTGGGTTTTACTTGTTGTATTCCCCAAAAAGATTTAATGAAGCATTCCTTTGACTTATGTTTCTCCTTAAAGTGAGCAGATAAAGTGTGTGACTCAAGGCCTTTTTTTTACATTATAAATGTGTTCAGCCATCCTGGTTTTCAGGGTCCTGGTCGTTTTACCAATATATAATAAATCACAAGAGCATTTTACTGCATATATCACATACTTAGAATTACAGGTGATAAAATCCCTGATTGGGTATATTTTCCCATTTACAGTGAACTCTTTAATTTTAGATGGATTATTTTCTGTTGTTGATCTACACATCGCACACAGACCACAGCGATGGAAACCTTGAATCCTCAGACTTGTACGTTTCTCATCTTCCACCGAACTACGTACTACTTTGCTCTTAATATTCTGTGCCCTACGATATATAAAGGAGGGTTTTTCAGGTAATTCTTTACCAATCACTGGATCCCTTTGAAGTAATGGCCAGTTATTTCTGATACAGTTTTCGATCTCCCTAGAGTTGGAACTGAATCTACTAATAAAGGACCAATTATATTTCTCATCCTTATTTGTCCCTTTATCAGTATTTTTCTGTAAAAGAGTCAACCTATCCACTTCCTCTAATCTCTTCTCTGCCTTTTCTAAGGAATCTTTCTTATATCCCTTTTCTAGAAATCTATTTCGTGTTTCTTCTATTTGTTCTTGACATATTTCCGGTTCTGAGCAATTTCTTTTTATTCTACTATATTGCCCAAACGGAATCCCACTCAACCAACTTTCATGGTGTACACTATCTCTGTATATATAACTGTTGCAATCGGTAGATTTTCAATAGTTTTTTGAATGGATAACTCCATTTTTTATGTATATACATAGATCAAGAAAAATGATATTACTTTTACTCTTTTGAAAGGTCAGGGACATATTAAAGTCATTTGTATTCAATGACTCACAGAAAGTCATCAATTCCTCATCTGAACCCCTCCAAATAAATAAAATATCATCTATAAACCTTTGCCAGGATACCAGGCCTGCCCCCAGTTGACCTTCAGTTAGTGTGCTAACATCAGCACTACAAAGGGTATAATTTTCACCCCAATCCATATTGCCAATTCTATTTAAGACATCCTTAGTATCCCTCAAGTAGGCCCTTGTTTGTTTTACCAAAGGTTGTAGAAATCCATCAATGACAGCTGATAAATTGCTGGTAATACTATTCGTACCGGAGATTATAGGTCTCCCGGGGGGGTGTATAGGGTCCTTATGAAGTTTCGGCAGGACATAAATGGTCAGTATGGAGATTTTTAAACAACTAAAAAGTGGGAACACATATAAAAGACTTAAGGGGGACCCTACAGATAAAATTATGAAAGCCCTCCTAGAATTTACTGTGGAAGCTGTGGAAAAAGGAGTTATAACTCAAAGTGAGTCGGACTTAATAAATATTAAAACCCCCTCCATACCGACCATTTATGTCCTGCCGAAAATTATACCCTTTGTAGTGCTGATGTTAGCTCACTCTATACAATTATCGATGCTGAAAAGGGCTTAGAAGCTGTTTCTTTCTTTTTAAATAAAAGTAATCTTGATATGAATAGTAGAGATTTTATTCTGAGAGGAATAGATTTTATTTAAAAAAATAATTACTTTTTCTTTGACGGGGTCTATTACGTCCAGTCTATAGGAACAGCCATGGGTACCAGGTTTGCCCCCAGTTATGCTAACCTATTTATGTCCTATTGGGAGGAGCATTTCATATGGCCTGAAGGTCAGCTGGGGGCAGGCCTGGTATCCTGGCAAAGGTTTATAGATGATATTTTATTTATTTGGAGGGGTTCAGATGAGGAATTGATGACTTTCTGTGAGTCATTGAATACAAATGACTTTAATATATCCCTGACCTTTTAAAAGAGTAAAAGTAATATAATTTTTCTTGATCTATGTATATACATAAAAAATGGAGTTATACATTCAAAAAACTATCGAAAATCTACCGATTGCAACAGTTATATATACAGAGATAGTCTACACCATGAAAGTTGGTTGAGTGGGATTCCATTTGGGCAATATAGTAGAATAAAAAGAAATTGCTCAGAACCGGAAATATGTCAAGAACATATGTAGCAGTGCAGTGTATGTATATTGTAATATGTGCAGTGTATGTATGGTGTGTAGTAATGCAGTGTATGAGCGGGCAGGAGATATGGGAGCAGTTTCCACGCTGTGTGGGGAATATTATCCCCTGTACCCCGGGACACGGAGGCTGACGCAGACCTGGTGGAGCTGAAGTCAAAGGTGCAGTCGGGGGGCGGGTGCAGGCCGCTCCGGGGAGATATTCACAGTGCTGCTTCCCTGTCTGCCCACTCTGCAGCTCTCCACGCAGTCTCCAGTCTCCATGTGGCTGGCTCCGGCCTGTGCACTCTGATATCAGATGGCCTCTCTCCGCCTGAGCCTGGCAGTCACCACCGGCCGGGGAGGGGAAGCTGAGCCTGGGAGAGCGGGGGGAGAGAGCAGGAGGCGGGGGCGGGAGACAGAGCGCCGATACATACAGCAGCGGCTGTGACTGACTGAGGGGCGCCATCCTCCTCCTCCTCCTATTGGCCTAGCTCTGTTACTCTGTGACTCTGACTCCGCCCATCGCTTGCCACACAGTCACAGAGTGACAGATCTGGGCAATTATTTAGGATATATATATATATATATATATATAAAATGGTATACCCCATTTTGTTACACTATGTATCATACTTGGTATATTAAAAATACTCTACTTTGACCTATGAAACCTGGTGGTATTATACAGCATTGGGAGAATTATACATTTGGTATAATAGAGGCAGTACCTCCTAAGATGTCTTTCTTAAATATGTGCAAATTAGCTTTGCCATAAAATATTTCACAAGAAACCCCCAGCAATTACTGTCACCAGTGATATTGTCGGGAAAAAAGCAATTTTTCAAGAGAACTGAGGTTCTATTTCATAAGACTGTCTCTAATGTGGTAACAGTAAAATACCTTTTGACTCCAAGTTGGCACTTTTTGCTCAAAATTATTTATTTTCTTTCTATAGGCTAATAGTGACCAAGGCCATCTTAACATATGAGCACACTAGGCAGCTGCTCAGGGGCCCAGGAGTCTTGGGGCCTTCAAGCAGGTGCGAGCTTGCCCTCTGTGCTAGTGCCTCCAGAGCTTCTTGGGAGGTAGATAGGGAATGCTGTCTGGCCACTCTTCTTCCCACCTGCAGCCAGACAGTGAATGACTGTCAGCGTGCTGATTGGTGGATGGCCGGAGCTATTAAATGGTGCATGGCCTACATCACAAAACCTATCTGGAAAGACTAAAATAATATGTATAGTTAAAAGCAGAAAGAGTAGACATGATAGAAACTTTCAAATATATCAAGAGTTTTAACAAGGTACAGGACGGAGACATTCTTCAAAGGAAGAGAAGTATCAGAACATGAGCACATACACTGAAACTGGAGGGTTCTGGGGAAAGTGAAGAAAAAATACTTCACTGAAAGGATAGTGGACAAGTGGAATAGCCTCCAATAGAGGTGGTAGAGGCTAAGACAGTAGAGCAATATAAACATGCATGGGACAGACATATAATAATAATAATAATAATAATAATAATTTTATTTATATAGTGCTCTTTCTCCAAAAGAACTCAAGGCACTTAACAGAATTAACATAATACAGTACAGTAAACAATGAAGAACAGAAAAGCTTTTCATAAAATACAGAGAGCATGGCGATATTAAAGAGATAATTATAGAAATGCTTGAGTAAACAGGAAAGTCTTGAGTTCATTAGTGAAGGATGCCTCGAACTATATGGGGAAGTGAGTTCCATAGAGTTGGAGCCATATGCCTAAAAGCTTGACCCCCAGATGAATATGGATATCTTTACAAAGAAATACGATAAGATATATGGACATTTGGATATCCTTACAAAGAAATAAGGATCAAATAGGGTTGAGGCAACAATATGGTTAAAAAAGGGACAGACTAGATGGGCCAAATGGTTCTTATTTGCCATCAAATTCTCTGTTTCTATTTTACATGGAATCTTTATATTCAAGCCGCATTGTGAACTAAATTTGTTATTTTTAGTTATTGCATTTCTATTATTTGACTAAGGTGGTCATTCCGAGTTGATCGAAGGTAGCAACTTTTTGCTGCTCGTGCGATCAACCTGACGCCGCCTATGGGGGAGTGTATTTTAGCATAGCAGAGCTGCAAAACAAGACTAGCCCTAGACCTACTTACCATTTGCGACAGATCCAGCGATGCAGGTCCCGGATTTGACGTCAGACATTCGCCCTTAAAACACCTGGACACGCCTGCGTTCACTGGACCACTCCCAGAAAACGGTCAGTTGATGCCCCCCGACACGCCTTCCTCCTGTCAGCCTTCTTGCGGTCGCTGTTGCGACCACTTTCCTCGTTCCCAGTGTTGTTGCCTGTCGTTGGCCATCGCCGGGCAATGACGCGCATGCGCAGTTCCGACCTAATTGCACCGCTGCGAAGAAGGGCAGCATGCGATCAGGTCAGAATGTATGAGTTATATTTAGTAATACAAAGTAGCTAGGTAGCTGAAGTTCTTTGAGACACATTTTATACATCTTAAAAAAGAAGACTCTTGAATATGAAAGTTTAGATAGAAAAGTGGCATACAGTACTATAGAACATTAATTCAAGTCATTTGTCAATTTATAATTGCCATCATTTGTTCCATATTAGATAATATATTTAGTTTAACATTCATGGTATTTTTTTTATCTCTGCTTCTACATACATAAGTACAGTACCATGTGAATGCTAAGTTTTATTCAAACAAAAAAGGCTAAAAGTCTAGCGGAATATATACAAAATGATCTTGGAAAATAGTGACTCCTGGGAATCATAGCATTGAGTCAGATCCATTGAATTGTGGCTTTATCTGTCTGCAGTTCTTTTACCGCTAGAGGTCACATATAAAAAAACTATGAGAAATAAATATGAGTACTTTTAAATTAAATAAAATTTGTATTTCTAGGCCATTTAAATAAAATGAATTGTGTTTGGTGTCCAGTGCCAAAGATCAGTTCTGACTCTTTCCTACCTCTCCATCTTCAACACCACCCAGGAAAGCATGAACTGTTCGGAGACACATGATATAAAAGCAACAGAAATGTACATTTAACGTCAACTACTGTCTTCTGTATATGGCTTACCATAATTCTATGCTCCATTAACGTAAATGCTTTTTTGTTAAATTTTTACAAATTATTGTTTTATTGCAACTAAAGTTTTATTTCTTAAGTTGCACTACATTTTTGTACTCATTTATTCTTTTCATATTCTTTTTATAAAAACTATAATACAATTCAAATGCAAAACTGTCAGATAAAAAAAAAAAATGTACAATTCCTAGGCAACAAATCAGAAACAGTGTTCCCTCGAACATATACGGCCCATACTGTAGAGAGGGAATAACCAATTTTTTGCGCAATAAACACTCTGAGTGCAGCCCAGTTTTAAACAAGGGATTTCACCAAAGCCCAAAAAGACAAGTGCAAAGATACAAACTGAATAAAACCAGTGGCGCAGACAGAAGGAACATGCATATGATAACAACCATCACAACCTGATTAACTCGTTCATGGATGCTAGTGTTGCTTCGTTAGTGAATGTATCCATTCTCGATATTGACCTCAAAAAGAGAATGATTGATAGTGCAACACCGTTTGATAACAAAAAGGATCCCAATTTTTATTAATGTTCCACTCACATGAAGGGACTTAGAAATCGCATATATTGAATTCCACAATACAGCCAAGATCGTACTTCTTTCCCGTATTTCTTTAGGTCAATACCTCGGGAGAAATATCATTAGTGCAACACTGTGAGATTTTTTAACACAGTTTTAATTTTTTAAAAGCACACTCACATTACACATAAAAAGTATCAGCATATAAAACATGGGGGTTTCTGTTCCTCACAAACAGCAGAAATGAATCCCAGAGAGAGTCCTGGAAGTCCACACCGATGGTAAGAGTCCCAGTTCCACCCCTCCGAAATTTCCACGGTCACAGGCACCTTGCTTAACGCGTTTCGGACCTCCAATGATTCGGGTCCTTCCTCAGAAGCATGGTGCACCTTATGTCCCACTGGATATTTATACCCAACAAACAAATCAATTGCTCCTCCCGGTTCCTGTGTTTCTGAGCGCCAAAAACGAAGACGAGACGTGGTCCCTCTCTTCCGTCACTTCCGAGCGTTCCACTACATACTTCCGGCGGCGGCGGAAGTGATGTATTATATCCACATGCGTTCCACCGACCTCCTTCCGGCCGCGGCTGAAGTGACGTATTTCGTACACATGCGTTTCACCAACGGGCAGAATCCCGTAGTTTACCCAAGAGATGCTCCTTTTTAGGCACTGGGTACTGAGGGGTCATTACACATCGCTCGTCCCGATTTATTGGGCACAAAACAGCCTCACAGGAACCGGTGGTCCTCAAAAGAAATATAAAATATTAAAACATCATAATTAATTGAGACAAGGGAATACAGATACAAAAATAAGTAAGACAAAACCAGGGTGGATTTTACTCCTAGAAGAAACCGTGATCATAAGAAATGCTTCAACTCAAAGTCTCCTTTGAGACCTTGGGGAACTAGTGTTTTTAATTGAAATATCCACCGCATTTCGGCTTTAGAGAGTCTCAGATCTATATCTCTACTCCTCCAGGTGGGTTTTACTTGTTGTATTCCCCAAAAAGATTTAATGAAGCATTCCTTTGACTTATGTTTCTCCTTAAAGTGAGCAGATAAAGTGTGTGACTCAAGGCCTTTTTTTACATTATAAATGTGTTCAGCCATCCTGGTTTTCAGGGTCCTGGTCGTTTTACCAATATATAATAAATCACAAGAGCATTTTACTGCATGTATCACATACTTAGAATTACAGGTGATAAAATCCCTGATTGGGTATATTTTCCCATTTACAGTGAACTCTTTAATTTTAGATGGATTATTTTCTGTTGTTGATCTACACATCGCACACAGACCACAGCGATGGAAACCTTGAATCCTCAGACTTGTACGTTTCTCATCTTCCACCGAACTACGTACTACTTTGCTCTTAATATTCTGTGCCCTACGATATATAAAGGAGGATTTTTCAGGTAATTCTTTACCAATCACCGGATCCCTTTGAAGTAATGGCCAGTTATTTCTGATACAGTTTTCGATCTCCCTAGAGTTGGAACTGAATCTACTAATAAAGGACCAATTATATTTCTCATCCTTATTTGTCCCTTTATCAGTATTTTTCTGTAAAAGAGTCAACCTATCCACTTCCTCTAATCTCTTCTCTGCCTTTTCTAAGGAATCTTTCTTATATCCCTTTTCTAGAAATCTATTTCGTGTTTCTTCTATTTGTTCTTGACATATTTCCGGTTCTGAGCAATTTCTTTTTATTCTACTATATTGCCCAAACGGAATCCCACTCAACCAACTTTCATGGTGTACACTATCTCTGTATATATAACTGTTGCAATCGGTAGATTTTCAATAGTTTTTTGAATGTATAACTCCATTTTTTATGTATATACATAGATCAAGAAAAATGATATTACTTTTACTCTTTTGAAAGGTCAGGGATATATTAAAGTCATTTGTATTCAATGACTCACAGAAAGTCATCAATTCCTCATCTGAACCCCTCCAAATAAATAAAATATCATCTATAAACCTTTGCCAGGATACCAGGCCTGCCCCCAGTTGACCTTCAGTTAGTGTGCTAACATCAGCACTACAAAGGGTATAATTTTCACCCCAATCCATATTGCCAATTCTATTTAAGACATCCTTAGTATCCCTCAAGTAGGCCCTTGTTTGTTTTACCAAAGGTTGTAGAAATCCATCAATGACAGCTGATAAATTGCTGGTAATACTATTCGTACCGGAGATTATAGGTCTCCCGGGGGGGTGTATAGGGTCCTTATGAAGTTTCGGCAGGACATAAATGGTCGGTATGGAGATTTTTAAACAACTAAAAAGTGGGAACACATATAAAAAACTTAAGGGGGACCCTACAGATAAAATTATGAAAGCCCTCCTAGAATTTACTGTGGAAGCTGTGGAAAAAGGAGTTATAACTCAAAGTGAGTCGGACTTCATAAATATTAAAACCCCCTCCATACCGACCATTTATGTCCTGCCGAAAATTATACCCTTTGTAGTGCTGATGTTAGCTCACTCTATACAATTATCGATGCTGAAAAGGGCTTAGAAGCTGTTTCTTTCTTTTTAAATAAAAGTAATCTTGATATGAATAGTAGAGATTTTATTCTGAGAGGAATAGATTTTATTTAAAAAAATAATTACTTTTTCTTTGACGGGGTCTATTACGTCCAGTCTATAGGAACAGCCATGGGTACCAGGTTTGCCCCCAGTTATGCTAACCTATTTATGTCCTATTGGGAGGAGCATTTCATATGGCCTGAAGGTCAGCTGGGGGCAGGCCTGGTATCCTGGCAAAGGTTTATAGATGATATTTTATTTATTTGGAGGGGTTCAGATGAGGAATTGATGACTTTCTGTGAGTCATTGAATACAAATGACTTTAATATATCCCTGACCTCTTAAAAGAGTAAAAGTAATATAATTTTTCTTGATATATGCATATACATAAAAAATGGAGTTATACATTCAAAAAACTATCGAAAATCTACCGATTGCAACAGTTATATATACAGAGATAGTCTACACCATGAAAGTGGTTGAGTGGGATTCCGTTTGGGCAATATAGTAGAATAAAAAGAAATTGCTCAGTACCGGAAATATGTCAAGAACAAATAGAAGAAACACGAAATAGATTTCTAGAAAAAGGATATACAGTAAGAAAGATTCCTTAGAAAAGGCAGAGAAGAGATTAGAGGAAGTGGATAGGTTGACTCTTTTACAGAAAAATACTGATAAAGGGACAAATAAGGATGAGAAATATAATTGGTCCTTTATTAGTAGATTCAGTTCCAACTCTAGGGAGATCAAAAACTGTATCAGAAATAACTGGCCATTACATCAAAGGGATCCGGTGATTGGTAAAGAATTACCTGAAAAATCCTCCTTTATATATCGTAGGGCACAGAATATTAAGAGCAAAGTAGTACGTAGTTCGGTGGAAGATGAGAAACGTACAAGTCTGAGGATTCAAGGTTTCCATCGCTGTGGTCTGTGTGCGATGTGTAGATTAACAACAGAAAATAATCCATCTAAAATTAAAGAGTTCACTGTAAAGGGGAAAATATACCCAATCAGGGATTTTATCACCTGTAATTCTAAGTATGTGATATATGCAGTAAAATGCTCCTGTGATTTATTATATATTGGTAAAACGACCAGGACCCTGAAAACCAGGATGGCTGAACACATTTATAATGTAAAAAAAGGCCTTGAGTCACACACTTTATCTGCTCACTTTAAGGAGAAACATAAGTCAAAGGAATGCTTCATTAAATCTTTTTGAGGAATACAACAAGTAAAACCCACCTGGAGGAGTAGAGATATAGATCTGAGACTCTCTAAAGCTGAAATGCGGTGGATATTTCAATTAAAAACACTAGTTCCCCAAGGTCTCAATGGAGACTTTGAGTTGAAGCATTTCTTATGATCACGGTTTCTTCTAGGAGTAAAATCCACCCTGGTTTAGTCTTACTTATTTTTGTATCTTTTTTCCCTTGTCTCAATTAATTATGATGTTTTAATATTTTATATTTCTTTTGAGGACCACCGGTTCCTGTGAGGCTGTTTTGTGCCCAATAAATCGGGACGAGCGATGTGTAATGACCCCTCAGTACCCAGTGCCTAAAAAGGAGCATCTCCTGGGTAAACTACGGGATTCTGCCCGTTGGTGGAACGCATGTGTACGAAATACGTCACTTCAGCCGCGGCCGGAAGGAGGTCGGTGGAACGCATGTGGATATAATACGTCACTTCCGCCGCCGCTGGAAGTATGTAGTGGAACGCTCGGAAGTGACGGAAGAGAGGTACCACGTCTCGTCTTCGTTTTTGGCGCTCAGAAACACAGGAACCGGGAGGAGCAATTGATTTGTTTGTTGGGTATAAATATCCAGTGGGACATAAGGTGCACCATGCTTCTGAGGAAGGACCCGAATCATTGGAGGTCCGAAACGCGTTAAGCAAGGTGCCTGTGACCGTGGAAATTTCGGAGGGGTGGAACTGGGACTCTTACCATCGGTGTGGACTTCCAGGACTCTCTTTGGGATTCATTTCTGCTGTTTGTGAGGAACAGAAACCCCCATGTTTTATATGCTGATACTTTTTATGTGTAATGTGAGTGTGCTTTTAAAAAATTAAAACTGTGTTAAAAAATCTCACAGTGTTGCACTAATGATATTTCTCCCGAGGTATTGACCTAAAGAAATACGGGAAAGAAGTACGATCTTGGCTGTATTGTGGAATTCAATATATGCAATTTCTAAGTCCCTTCATGTGAGTGGAACATTAATAAAAATTGGGATCCTTTTTGTTATCAAACGGTGTTGCACTATCAATCATTCTCTTTTTGAGGTCAATATCGAGAATGGGTACATTCACTAACGAAGCAACACTAGCATCCATGAACGAGTTAATCAGGTTGTGATGGTTGTTATCATATGCATGTTCCTTCTGTCTGCGCCACTGGTTTTATTCAGTTTGTATCTTTGCACTTGTCATATAGGGCCCATGGTATACACAATTGATTGGCAATAACTATGTATGAAATATTTGCTAAACAACAACTTAAACGTCAGACTCAATAAAAAAATTTAGTGCAGAAAATAAGCCCCAAGGTACCTAATGCCACAATTATTCAGATTAAGTGTCTTTGATTTTTATAAAACCCTTCAGCACTCCGAAATTGAGCTTTCCCATTTTTTAATAGCTTGCCTCACAGGCAATGTTGAACAAATCAATATACAAATCCACTACATTAGAAATGTTTTTGATCTTGGCTACATAAAAAAATGTTTTACATTCATCGAGCCAGTGGCGTAAGTTCGTCCTAGACGCCCGGAGGCAATATACATACAGGTGCCCCCCTATATAGAGGCAAAAAAATAAAATTATATATATATATATATATATATATATATATATATATATATACACATACACACACACCACACCACACCAATATTGATCCTGCAGGCTATATATATATATAGGCAGAATGAGGGGTCATTGTATATATGAGGCGGGATGAGGCAGAATGGGGGTCATTGTATATATGACAAAAATGCAGATTCATTAAACGGGCATTGAAACGTTGCACTACTTCAATTGGTGTCAGTGTGCAAATCATTGGAGTGCCGCACCACCTCTATTTTGCTAAACTACTTTGCTGTGAGGGCACCCAATGTATTAGTCTATTATGTGGCTGTGCCAGACCCCTACCTCTATCTATATATACACAAACATACATACAGTATACTGGCAGTGCACTTATACAGGGAGAAAGGGAGCATAGATGGATACCTTGTGTAGTGAAAGAAGGCTCTACTCTCCTCCCCAATTACCGGAGGCAGAGCGCAATTAGGAAGTGGAATACAAGGCAAGCGTGGTACCAGCTCTTAAACTCCGCCTCGCACGTGTGTCCATCCATCCCGTCCCCCCCTTCCCCACAGCAGCGGGGAAACGGTAGCAGCAGCTCCTCTCCTACCTCCCACAGCAGGCGCTCACCAGCGTACTCTCCTGGGGTTTGCGCTGTGGTGGCGGCTTACAGGAATGAGTCAGTTCAGTGACGTAACTAGAAATTTTTCTCCCCCAAGCCAAAAAATTATTTGCCCCCCCCCCCCTCCATAATTGGCAGTATAGAGTGTGTGGCTTCGTTGGGATGGCTTACCATAAAGGGGCGTGACATTGCAGGAAAAGACTGCGTTATACCCCAGTTTTCCAACCTGCACGCCCAGACGGGAAAGAAAAATAATCCTGATTCATGCCCCTTACATTATTTGTAATTTTTCCTCCTTATAGTAATGCCCAGTATACATTATGCCACATACTGCAGTGGCCCTTAGACATTATGCCACACACAATAATGCACATGACATAATATGCACACACCGTAATGCCCACGACACATTATGCCACACACCGTAATGCCCCCGACACATTATGACAGGAATCGCAATGCCCGTTATACATTATGCTACACACTGCAATGCCCCTGATACATTATACCACACACCGTAATGCCTGTGACACATTATGACAGGAATCACAATGCCCATTATACATTATGCTACACACTGCAATGCCCTTGATACATTATAGCACATACAATGTCTTTGACACAGTATAACACACACCACAATGAGCCTGAGACATTATACCACATATCACAATGCCCGCGATATAGTATACCATACACCGTAATGCCCGACACATTATGACACACACCGCAATGTCCGTGATACATTATGCCACACACCGTAATGCCCATTACACATTAAGTTCTACAGTAAGGCTTCTAATTACTTTTAAATTACCTGCTCGTTGCCAGGGGTTTCATGCTCTTGGTTCCATGCACGGTGCCAGGGGTTTTCATGCTCATGGTGTCATGCTCGTTGCCAGGGGTTTCATGCACTGGGTGTCATGCTCGTTGCCAGCGGTTCCATGCACGGTGCCAGGGGATTTCATGCTCAGGGTGTCATGCTCGTTGCCAGGGGGTTCATGCACTGGGTGTCATGCTCGTTGCTAGGGGGTAGTGCTTGTTGCTAGGGCCGTGCTCCCAGTGCCACATATGCCCCCAGTGCCAGATATTCCCCCACAGTGTCAGGTATATGCCTCCAGTGCCAGGTACATGCCCCCAGTGCCAAATATACCCCCCCCCCCCCAGTGCCACATATGCCCCCTCAGTGCCTGCTCCCCCCAGTGCCAAATATTCCACCACAGTGCCACATATGCCCCCTCAGTGCCTACTCCCCCACAGTGCCAGCTATATGCCCCCAGTGCCTGATATTCCTCCACAGTGCCAGGCATATGCCCCCAGTGCCAGATATTCCCCCCACAGGGCCAGGTATATGCCCCCAGTGCCAGATCTTCCCCCACAGTGCCAGGTGTATGCCCCCAGTGCCAGATATTCCCCCACAGGGCCAGGTATATGCCCCCAGTGCCAGATCTTCCCCCCACAGTGCCAGGTATATGCCCCCAGTGCCAGATATTCCCCCACAGGGCCAGGTATATGCACCCAGTGCCAGGTATATGCCCCCAGTGCCAGATATTCCCCCACAGGGCCAGGTATATGCCCCCAGTGCCAGATCTTCCCCCACAGTGCCAGGTATATGCCCCCAGTGCCAAATATATCCCTCTCCCCAGTGCCACATATGCCCCCCGCCCCAGTGCCAGGTATATGCCCCCCAGTGCCAGGTATATGCCCCCCAGTGCCAGGTCTTCCCCCACAGTGCCAGGTATATGCCCCCCAGTGCCAGGTGTATGCCCCCCAGTGCCAGGTCTTCACCCCCAGTGCCAGGTATATGCCCCCCAGTGCCAGGTCTTCCCCCACAGTGCCATGTATATGCCCCCCAGTGCCAGGTATATGCCCCCCAGTGCCAGGTCTTTCCCCCCCAGTGCCAGGTATATGCCCCCCAGTGCCAGGTATATGCCCCCCAGTGCCAGGTCTTCCCCCACAGTGCCAGGTATATGCCCCCCAGTGCCAGGTGTATGCCCCCCAGTGCCAGGTCTTCACCCCCAGTGCCAGGTATATGCCCCCCAGTGCCAGGTCTTCCCCCACAGTGCCATGTATATGCCCCCCAGTGCCAGGTATATGCCCCCCAGTGCCAGGTCTTTCCCCCCAGTGCCAGGTATATGCCCCCCAGTGCCAGGTATATGCCCCCCAGTGCCAGGTCTCCCCCCCCCTCGTGCCAGGTATATGCCCCCCAGTGCCAGGTATATGCCCCCAGTGCCTGTCCCCCCCCCCCCCCTTGTGTTGGAGGGACACGGAGCGCATAGAGCGTCTCTCCTGTGTCCCTCCCTGGCTCTCTCCCCCGGCTGGTCTAATACAGGAAGTGCCGGTTCGTGAGCCAATCAGAGCTCACGAACGGCACTTCCTGTATTAGACCGCCGGGGGAGAGAGCCAGGGAGGGACACAGGAGAGACGCTCTATGCGCTCCGTGTCCCTCCAACACAGCAGGGAGGGAGGCGCCCTCTTCAGGTTAGGAGCCCGGCGGCAGCCGACTCCGCTGCCTCCGGGACTTCCGCCCCTGCATCGAGCTAATTTCCAATATGCTAAATTAAAAGCTTTACTATGGTATGAGAATTTTAATACAGTATGTAGTAAGTTCTTTCATAATGAGCACATTTTAATTTTTGGCTTTTTAGACTCAATAAGGAAGGAGCAAAAATGGAAACTAAGAATGTAAGTTATTTGTGTGCCTGGTTATTAGACTAAAATTTTGTATTGCATTTTGATACAAGGTGTATAGAGATACCTTTTTATATCTTTATAGGTTAAGCATGAGTTGTATGGTTGTTTTACATTAAAAATGATTTAGTATCTAAGTAAATAAAAATTGATTGTACTATAGTATAGTATGTAGTGTAGTATACTATACTGTAGTAGTAATGCATTTCAGGGAAGATGTATACTCTGTAAATTTATAGATGGATGTCTGTGGAGTTTTTTTTTTCAATAAAGTATAAATGTAAATTTTTGTAACTAAGTACATACAATTATAGATGCAAAGAAACACTGTTGCATACATCTTGTGCTTCGTTCATATGTAAACGTGCAAACCGAACCTGTGCTGCAACAAACCGAACCTGTGCTGCAACTTTTAAGATAAGAGGCTTTTTTCCTGGTGACCTTCCGCAAAAACGATACTCGCTTAATCTTATTTTATTATAGCAGTCATGAACTTTAATATTTACTTTGTTGGCAGACTGTGTAGAGCTCTGTGAGTTTCTGTTGCATATTCACAAGTGGCCAGCACAAACACCTGGCCCATCTAGGAGTGGCACTGCAGTGTCAGACAGGATGGCACTAAAAATTGGCCCCAAACATCACATGATGCAAAGATAAATTAAAGAAAAAAGAGGTGCAAGATGGAATTGTCCTTGGGGCCTCCCACCCACCCTTATGTTGTATAAACAGGACATGCACACTTTAACAAACCCATCATTTCAGCGACAGGGTCTGCCACACGACTGTGACTGAAATGACTGGTTGGCTTGGGCCCCCACCAAAAAAGAAGCAATCAATCCCTCTTTGCCCAAACTGGCTCTACAGAGGCAAGATGTCCACCTCCTCCTCATCGTCCGATTCCTCACCCCTTTCACTGTGTACATCCCCCTCCTCACAGATTATTAATTCGTCCCCACTGAAATCCACCATCTCAGGTCCCTGTGTACTTTCTGGAGGCAATTGCTGGTGAATGTCTCCACGGAGGAACTGATTATAATTCATTTTGATGAACATCATCTTCTCCACATTTTCTGGAAGTAACCTCGTATGCCGATTGCTGACAAGTACGCCGATTGCTGCACTAAAGACACTAAGAGTACACACTGGAGGGGGGGCAACTTAGGTAAAATAAAGCCAGTTTGTGCAAGTGCCTCCAAATTGCTTCTTTTTCCTGCAAGTATACGTACGGAATGTCTGACGTGCCTACTTGGATGCGGTCACTCATATAATCCTCCACCATTCTTTCAATGGTGACAGAATCATATGCAGTGACAGTAAACAACATGTCAGTAATCGTTGGCAGGTCCTTCAGTCCGGGCCAGATGTAAGCACTCGCTCCAGACTGCCCTGCATCACCGCCAGCGGGTGGGCTTGGAATTCTTAGCCTTTTCCTCGCACCCCCAGTTGCGGGAGAATGTGAAGGAGTAGCTGTTGACGGGTCACGTTCCGCTTGACTTGACAAGTGTCTCACCAGCAGGTCTTTGCACCTCTGCAGACTTGTGTGTGCCGGAAAAAGAGATACAACGTAGGCTTTAAACCTAGGATCGAGCACGGTGGCCAAAATGTAGTGCTCTGATTTCAACAGATTGACCACCCGTGAATCCTGGTTAAGCGAATTAAGGGCTCCATCCACAAGTCCCACATGCCTAGCGGAATCGCTCCGTTTTAGCTCCTCCTTCAATCTCTCCAGCTGCTTCTGCAAAAGCCTGATGAGGGGAATGACCTGACTCAGGCTGGCAGTGTCTGAACTGACTTCACGTGTGGCAAGTTCAAAGGGTTGCAGAACCTTGCACAACGTTGAAATCATTCTCCACTGCACTTGAGTCAGGTGCATCCCCCCTCCTTTGCCTATATCGTAGGCAGATGTATAGGCTTGAATGGCCTTTTGCTGCTACTCAATCCTCTGAAGCATATAGAGGGTTGAATTCCACCTCGTTACCACCTCTTGCTTCAGATGATGGCGGGGCAGGTTCAGGAGTGTTTGCTGGTGCTCCAGTCTTCGGCACGCGGTGGCTGAATGCCGAAAGTGGCCCGCAATTCTTCGGGCCACCGACAGCATCTCTTGCACGCCCCTGTCATTTTTTAAAAAATTCTGCGCCACCAAATTCAATGTTTGTGCAAAACATGGGACGTGCTGGAATTTGCCCACATGTAATGCACGCACAATATTGGTGGTATTGTCCGATGTCACAAATCCCCAGGAGAGTCCAATTGGGGTAAGCCATTATGCGATGATGTTCCTCAGTTTCCGTAAGAGGTTGTCAGCTGTGTGCCTCTTATGGAAAGCGGTGATACAAAGCGTAGCCTGCCTAGGAACGAGTTGGCGTTTGCGAGATGCTGCTACTGGTGCCGCCGCTGCTGTTCTTGCTGCGGGAGGCAATACATCTAACCAGTGGGCTGTCACAGTCATATAGTCCTTAGTCTGCCCTGCTCCACTTTTCCACATGTCCGTGGTTAAGTGGATATTGGGTACAACTGCATTTTTTAGGACACTGGTGACTCTTTTTCTGACGTCTGTGTACATTCTCGGTATCTATTGGAACAAACAGAAAAAAAGTATTCCTTTGATAGGGCACACAGAGACTAATACAATTAGAATTTACTAAAAGTCATTAACCCTTAGGATAATGACCACTAATGTTAAAATATAACTTTTATTGAATACCGTTAATAACTAGTGAAATATGTGAAGTAAAAAAATATATAAATGTGAAAAAATAATAAAGTGATATTAAAAAGCTAAACCACTGTATATATATGCTTGATTTATTATTCCTTATTAGGATAAATTCCTAATTGCTGACACAGTATGTTGTCACTGTGTGACACCCTCAGGGAGAAAGTGTATTGTGAATTATTAAACTTGGTATTGGTCCAAGTGTAATCCAAAAGCTGTTGCTGCACTTCAATTCATTACACAGCTTCCTATTAATGGTGTGCGCATCACCATTGGTAAACACCATTTGATTTTTGGGTCATTTTACTGAACTTTTGTTTTTTGGATTTTACATGCTCTCTACTATGACATTGGGCATCGGCCTTGGCAGACGACGTTGATGGCTTTTCATCGTCTCGGCCATGACTAGTGGCAGCAGCTTCAGCACGAGGTGGAAGTGGATCTTGATCTTTCCCTATTTTACCCTCCACATTTTTGCTCTCCATTTTTTAATGTGTGGAATTATATGCCAGTAATATATCAACCGCAATGGCCTACTGTACCGTACTGCTATATATATATATATATATATATATAGATACTGGTGGTCAGCAAAATTCTGCACTGTCCTCCTACTATAAACTGCGCACAACTACAATGCAGCACAGATATGGATAGTATACTTGACGACACAGAGGTAGAGCAATGGACTACTGTACCGTACTGCTATATATGTATACTGGTGGTCAGCAAAATTCTGCACTGTCCTCCTACTATATACTGCGCACAACTGCAATGCAGCACAGATAT
Source organism: Pseudophryne corroboree (assembly GCF_028390025.1). Classification (NCBI taxonomy): domain Eukaryota; kingdom Metazoa; phylum Chordata; class Amphibia; order Anura; family Myobatrachidae; genus Pseudophryne; species Pseudophryne corroboree. The sequence continues at coordinate 465,709,045 of NC_086445.1, forward strand.
GTATGGATAGTATACTTGACGACACAGAGGTAGAGCAATGGACTACTGTACCGTACTGCTATATATATACTGGTGGTCAGCAAAATTCTGCACTGTCCTCCTACTATATACTGCACACAACTACAATGCAGCACAGATATGGATAGTATACTTGACGACACAGAGGTAGAGCAATGGACTACTGTACCGTACTGCTATATATATACTGGTGGTCAGCAAAATTCTGCACTGTCCTCCTACTATATACTGCATCCAACTACAATGCAGAACAGATATGGATAGTTTAGTTGACGACACAGAGGTAGAGCAATGGACTATTGTACCGTACTGCTATATATATACTGGTGGTCAGCAAAATTCTGCACTGTCCTCCTTCTATATACTGCGCACAACTACAATGCAGCACATATATGGATGGATAGTATACTTGATGACACAGAGGTAGAGCAATGGACTACTGTACAGTACTGCTATATATATATATATATATACTGGTGGTCAGCAAAATTCTGCACTGTCCTCCTACTATATACTGCGCACAACTACAATGCAGAACAGATATGTATAGTATACTTGATGACACAGAGGTAGAGCAATGGACTACTGTACCGTACTGATATATATATATATATATATATATACTGGTGGTCAGCAAAATTCTGCACTGTCCTTCTACTATATACTGCACACAACTACAGTGCAGCACAGATATGGATAGTATACTTGACGACACAGAGGTAGAGCAATGGACTACTGTACCGTACTGCTATATATATACTGGTGGTCAGCAAAATTCTGCACTGTACTCCTACTATATACTGCACACAACTACAGTGCAGCACAGATATGGATAGTATACTTAACGACACAGAGGTAGAGCAATGGACTACTGTACCGTACTGCTATATATATACTGGCGGTCAGCAAAATTCTGCACTGTCCTCCTACTATATACTGCGCACAACTACAATGCAGCACAGATATGGATAGTATACTTGACAACACAGAGGTAGAGCAATGGACTACTGTACCGTACTGCTATATATATATACTGGTGGTCAGCAAAATTCTGCACTGTCCTCCTACTATATACTGCGCACAACTACAATGCAGCACAGATATGGATAGTATACTTGACAACAAAGAGGTAGAGCAATGGACTACTGTACTGTACTGCTATATATATATATATATACTGGTGGTCAGCAAAATTCTGCACTGTCCTCCTACTATATACTGCGCACAACTACAATGCAGCACAGATATGGATAGTATACTTGACGACACAGAGGTAGAGCAATGGACTACTGTACCGTACTGCTATATATATACTGGTGGGCAGCAAAATTCTGCACTGTCCTCCTACTATATAATGCGCACAACTATAATGCAGCACAGATATGGAGCGTTTTCAGGCAGAGAACGTAGATATTTGCAGCACACTGAGCACAAATATTTGCAGCACACTGAGCACAGATATTTGCAGCACACTGAACACAGAAACTGAGAGAACGCAGCCACGTCCTCTCGCTATCATTTCCAATGCACAAGTGAAAATGGCGGCGATGCGCGGCTCTTTATATGCAATACGAATCTTGCGAGAATACGACAGCGGGATGATGACGTTCGGGCGCCTTCTGGTTAACCGAGCAAGGCGGAAAGATCCGAGGCTGCCTCGGAACCGTGTAAAATGGGTGAAGTTCAGGGGGGTTCGGATCTCGAGGAACCGAACCTGCTAATCTCTACTTCTTATTGGAGACGCGCCCTTTCCTTTCCAGACTAATAAGCAGTGAAAATTAGTACTCGGACATCATTGCTGATGTTTTTTTTCTTCTTGTTAATCTATTAGAACAATGCATGCCCCAGACTGAGGTGCAGATGGTTCTGCGGCATACCTCCCATGGCGACACATGTGCAAAATTAGGGGGTGTGGCCCATAATCGTGGCACTTTCTGTGAGGCCACACCTATTTTTGCAGCTGTTGGGGGCATGTTGAGTGCTCTGTGACCTGCTGGCATGCCCACTGTCCATAGGTGAATAGATGCTCAGCTGTACCCCAGCACATTTACTTCACATAAGCAGTGTGACTCCATAGTAACTTGAGTGGTCATTTAAAAAAAAAGTTTAAGTAAATAAAAACGCTACTATTATACTATAGTTGTTTTTAGTATAAATTGTTTGTGCTGTATGCCCCTGCGTCCACATAACTATAACCACTGAGTCTTTAAGGATCACAATCAGTTGATAGAAGAACAGGAGCAGCAACCAAGTATTAATGCAGTGGCTGCTGCCAGTTATGATAGTACTACAACATCTAGTAAAGGTGGTCCAGGTGGCAGAAAGTTTAGGAATGGGCACCCCAAATCCGACTATTAAAAAAAAGGGTAGAGATGTCACATTAAAAACCAACAAATCAGTGGGTAAAAAATAAAGAACACTAAGGCTAAGAACAAACTATGTGTCCACAAATCCCTAAAGAGAGTCTATGGGTTTCCACATTAGCTCTGTGTGAATCTGATATTTCTCAGACTGTACTTATATAGAAGCCTCTTTTGCCTCCTACCACCATTACTGCACCATTTGCAAGTGTGTGAAAGAGTAGTAAAAGTAAAGATGATGATGATATAACAGAAATTAAGGATGCTACTGTGGAAGTGGAACACGATGAGGGGGATATTTTTGTACTATTTGACACTACTGGGAATGATGATGTTAAAAATGTTAATAATATTGTGTAAGTCAGCCACCAGTGGCAGCAGTCTTTTCCTGTGATAAAAAGAAAGCCATAGTGATGCCTAGGCATAATACCACAAAAGCCACCTCTTGGGTGTGGGATTATTTTTACCCAAATCCTAATGTTTGTAAAAAAAACACCTACTCCATTTGTGAGGCCAAATTTAGTAGAGGTATGGACATTAACCATCTAGGCACCTCCTCCATTTTAATTCATTTGCGCCGAGTTCATGAAATGTATTTTTCCAAATTATGATAATTTGTTGTAATTAACACCCTCATCACAACCTCCTTATTAGTGATCAGAGGTAGTCTTTCCAATAAATTGTTTTGTGGGGGGTCCAAACAAACCAAGCACTTCTGCCACAAAAGTGCCAGTCCCTGTCACTGAAGTGCTTGGTTTGTTAAACTGTGCCTGTCCACCATAAAAGTTGGTGGGAGGGCTCAAGAACAATTTCATCTTACGTCACTTTTCTTTTCATAATGGGCTGTATTTTGGAGGGCATTAGGGATGGTCTTTGTATTACTAATTTGCAACACATTAGAAGAAATTTTGTGGTGCCTCATACTTGTTAACTTTAATTCATTAATCAGACCAATGTACCTGCCTTCCACTATATACAGTACTACACTGCCATATCCCTGTACTTCCCTAGGGTCTCTGAGCTTCTGTAGTTATTGATTAATGAAGACATTCTTGGTTACTTTCCATGGCGTTGTATAGTTTATTAAACTAGATGTGTAATGTTTGAAGTTGAACTACCACATGTTTGTACTGCCACCTGGTGTCAGATATCTAGTTCTCCTATACTCCTATTGGCCGAGGGGTGGGCTTAGCTGTATAATGGCTTATGCTGATTCCCGGGTGCCTTCAATTGTCTTATGCTGATTCCTGGGAATACCTTGCCCTGCCCCATCACTTGCCCCCCCCCTGCACCTTCCCCCCCGCTCCCACTTCAATTTAACATCACCCCCCTGGGTATGTTTTTAAATTGAAAACCCGGCACTGAGGGGGTTAAAAAACCTCTGTGAACAATGATAAATATGTTTATACTGAAGAGCTCCAATTCTTAATTAGTGCATTAGTACACATTTATTTGTGAAAATATCAGGTTAAGTGGCTGGTTCTGAGTCGGAAGCAGCTGTGTCTGTGACTTTGTCTCTTGCAACAGTAGCACCTACAACTTTATGCTAATGCCACTACAAAGCCCTTCCCTGGTGTACAGTTGTGTGTCCAATTGTGCAAGGATTGAGTTGGCCACTCTGTGTATATTTAATCACCACCATTGGTTGCACCATCAAATCTTGTACCAACTCTATGTCCGGTACAGATTCTCCATCTAAGTATAGCCTGCAGTGTATACACAACCACTTTCAGCATTACGCCCGTTACACTCCTATAACACTACTTAAAACTCAGCATCTCCGTGTGCCAGCCCCTGCCACTGTCCAGGAATGCCCAGTACCTTTCTAATACATTTCAGACACCATGCATCTGAATCAATACTGCAACTCTGTGCACTCACAATTGGGATCGTACATGGTATTACCAAGACTCTACTATGACCGATATTTCAGTGCATGCACCTCAGAATCAGGCCTTATATGTGTAGCAGGAATTTCGGGTGATGCATGAAATTATTATTACTTTTATTATCATTTGGGGGAGAATTCAATTACCCGCAATCCCGTTTTCCCTGTAAGAAATCTCAGTAAATACCCAATTTACCGCAATTTTTTGGGGGTAATTAAAATGACCTCTTGCTTTTTGTTGCGTTAAAAAATACAGTTACCCAGGAACTTATCCCAGATCCATGTGTTTATCGCGATGGCAGATGTGAAAAATGTTAGTAATAGGGGATTTTGTTTCTCCTGCCTCTGGCAATGCCCATATGGGTCTATGTAATCGCCCGCAATCTGCACGCTCTGCATAAATTCTGGCGAGTCTGCCTGTATTTCTAAAGTGCCAATCATTTAAAAGGCAAAACCAACCTGGGCATGCAGCTCGCAGGATTTTACATAAGCCCCTCAGACACCAACAGGAAAATGACTGAAGAGAAAGCAGTTTTCATACATGGCGGAGTCACATTATTATGACCACCAGCTAATAGCCAGAGTAACAGCATGGACAGCAGCTAGATAGGCTGCGAGTGATTCGTTGAGGTGCTGGTAGGTTGGCACAGGTACATTTTGGCGGTGAGCTGCTCCACTGTAGCGTGTTGGCCGGCCCTCACACACCTTCGTAGCCGATGTTTATCACTTACATCAATGACATGTGGTGCTCCGCAGATTCCACGTCTGTTATTCGCAATGGTGCCATTTGTCCAGTTACGATACACCTTCACCACAGCAGCACGTGAACAGTTCACAAACTGCGCTTTTTCAGAAATACTGCCACCCTTGGCACAAAAGCCGATAATCATCTTATTTACAACTCGGATAAATCTCCCCTTTTACCCGTGACAGCAACGAATGATATGTGTGCAGACAGCCTATTGCACACCTTATATACCTATCAAGCCAGCGTACTACACATAAAGTAATTCATGGGCTACAGTATGTGTTTCCAACATCAAATGTAGGAGGTGGTCTTAATAATGTGACTTGACTGTGTAGTAAAATGCAGTATCTAAGAGATTTAGAATGGAAACTATTCGCAGCAAAATGTATGTTTTCATAATTATTTCTAATCTTTTGTTTTTCTTATTCTTGTAGATAATCTAATTTTTTGAAAGTGAATGAAACAAACAAAGTGGACGCCAGTAACTCAGCAAACGCACAGAACCAGTCTGGCTCATTGAGGCACATTAACATCTATGAATTCATATATGTGATGATGTCAGACATGAACTTAAACTGGACAACAAATGTCAGTTTTGAAACTTCTCTGTCATACATGGAAAATGACGGCTCACAATTCAAAGAACCTGTGATGTCGAGACAAGCACATACAGTGGTGGCCATCTTTCTTGGAATTATACTTGTTTTTGGCTTCCTAAACAATTTCATAGTGTTGATTCTCTTCTGCAAGTTCAAAACCCTAAGAACCCCAGTCAATATGATGCTATTAAATATCAGTGTCAGCGACATGTTAGTCTGTGTGTCTGGTACAACTTTGAGTTTTACATCCAACATTCAAGGCCAGTGGATTGGAGGAGAATATGGCTGTCAGTGGTATGGTTTTGTCAATTCTTGTTTTGGTGAGTAAATATCATCATACTTGTTTTAATTTAAATCTTATACTGTAATTAGTAAAGCCTACTTTAGCATGATGTTTATTTTGTGTGTAAACATTTAATTTATTATTGACAAAAAGGGTCGGGGAGGTTCAATTAGTTATTTGACTTACTGTGAGGTTGTAGTGTTGGGTGAAGTGCCCGGAGCTATTATTCTGTTACTGCTTGTGGTAAGCCCATGGATAGCCCCAATGGGGGCAATTAATAAGGATTTATGCTCGCATTCTCCTTAACTAGTGTTTCCAGTGCTAATTATAAGCTTACCACAGGCGGTAATTGTATACAGTCACGCTAAACAGCCCTTGAAGTCACACCATGCCATGGCGGGACTCGGTAGTGCCAAGCATCTTTTTTATTGCGTTTTTCCATGAAAATGCATCTTACTAATGTTATACGACGCACAAGCAGCTTCTGCTGATTAAAATGATATGCAACATGCATATATTCTGTGTGTAATTGCGGCTCTATCTGCATCCGAAATGCTGCGTTATAGTGTTTTCCAGGAAAACAATGTAGCATATACATTTGCAGTCACACACAGAATATAGGCATATCATTTTAATCAGCAGAAGCTGCTTCTGCGTCCTATTACATTACTTTGCATCTAAGATGCATTATTGTGGAAAAATTGCAAAAAAAGACGCTTGGTGCTATCGAGTCACACCGCACTCACACATTATGTGTAACACGACTTGTAGCGCACGGAGCAAAGATGTGAGAGGAAACATCTGTACCTTTGGGCACTTAAGGGGTAATTCAGAGTTGATTGCAGCAGCAAATTTATTAGCAGCTGGGCAAAACCGAGAGCCTAATCCAGACCTAGTCACACGCATGTTACTTTTTCCACTGCAGCGACCAGGTAATCGTCGCCCACAGGGGAGGAGGGATTTGCTGTGCAGGGCTGCAAATGCTTGTGCAGAGAGCTGCACAAACAAAAAGTTTGTGCAGTCTGCACAGCTCAGGACTTACTCAGCCGCTGCAAAGATCCTTGCTGGAGCTGACGTCAGGATCCCTCCCTGGAAATGGCGGGGCACGCCTGTGTTTTCCTCGACACTCTCAGAAAATGGTGAGTTGACACCCCCGGATGGCCTCTTCCTGTCAATCTTCTTGCGTTCGCCGCAGCGAACACTTTCTTTGTTGTTTTCGTTGCTGCCCTTTGCCGGCCAGCGACGCGCCTGCGCATTGCGGCCCCCATGCGCTGTTCAGACCCGATCGCACGGTGTGATCGGGTTTGAATGACCCCCCATGTGCACTGCAGGTGTGGCAGATATAACATTTGCAGAGAGAGTTAGATTTGGCTGGGTTATTTTGTTTCTGTGCAGGGTAAATACTGGCTGCTTTATTTTTACACTGCAATTTAGATTTTAGATTGAACAGGCCCAACCCAAATCAAATTCTCTCTGCACATGTTTTATCTGCCCCCCTCCCTGCAGTGCACATGGGGGGTAATTCAGAGTTGATCGCAGCAGCAAATTTGTTAGCAATTGGTAAAAACCATGGCCCTCATTCCGAGTTGATCGCTCGCTAGCTGCTTTTAGCAGCAGTGCAAACGCTAAACCGCCACCCTCTGGGAGTGTATCTTAGCTTAGCAGAAGTGCGAACAAGAGGGTAGCAGAAGTGCTCGAAAAAATTTTCATGCCCTTTCTGAGTAGCTCCAAACCTACTCCTTCCTTGCGATCACTTCAGTCTGTTTAGTACCTGCTTTGACGTCACAAACACGCCCTGCGTTCGGCCAGCCACTCCCCCGTTTCCCCAGGCACGCCTGCGTTTTTACCTGATACGCCTGCGTTTTTTAGCACACTCCCGGAAAATGCTCAGTTACCACCCAGAAACACCCACTTCCTGTCAATCACTCACCGATCAGCAGAGAGATTGAAATGAGTCGCTCGACCTTGTGTGAAACTGCATAGTTTTGTGCGAAAGTACTTCGCGCGTGCGCACGGCAGCTAGCGATCAACTCGGAATGACCCCCCATTTGCACTGCAGGTGAGGCAGATGTAACATGTGCAGAGTGAGTTAGATTTGCGTGTGCTGTGTTCAAACTGAAATCTAAATTGCAGTGTAAAAATAAAGCAGCCAGTATTTACCCTGCACAGAAACAAAATAACCCACCCAAATCTAACTGTCTCTGCAAATGTTATTTCTCTGACGTCCTAGTGGATGCTGGGAACTCCGTAAGGACCATGGGGAATAGCGGCTCCGCAGGAGACTGGGCACAATTAAAGAAAGCTTTAGGTCACCTGGTGTGCACTGGCTCCTCCCACTATGACCCTCCTCCAAGCCTCAGTTAGATTTTGTGCCCGGCCGAGGTTGGCTGCACACTAGGGGCTCTCCTGAGCTTCTAGAAAGAAAGTATATATTTAGGTTTTTTATTTTACAGTGAGACCTGCTGGCAACAGGCTCACTGCAGCGAGGGACTAAGGGGAGAAGAAGCGAACCTACCTGCTTGCAGCTAGCTTGGGCTTCTTAGGCTACTGGACACCATTAGCTCCAGAGGGACCGACCGCATGGAACTGGCCTTGGTGTTCGGTCCCGGAGTCGCGCCGCCGTCCCCCTTACAGAGCCAGAAGCAAGAAGAGGTCCGGAAAATCGGCGGCAGAAGACATCAGTCTTCACCAAGGTAGCGCACAGCACTGCAGCTGTGCGCCATTGCTCCTCATACACACTTCACACTCCGGTCACTGAGGGTGCAGGGCGCTAGGGGGGGGCGCCCTGAGCAGCAATAAAAAGACCATGGCTGGCAAAAATACCACAATATATAGCCCCAGAGGCTATATATGGGATAATTACCCCTGCCAGAATACAGAAAAAAGAGGGAGAATAGTCCGCGAAAAAGGGGCGGAGCTATCTCCTTCAGCACACTGGCGCCATTTCTCCCTCACAGCTCCGCTGGAAGGAAGCTCCCTGGCTCTCCCCTGCAGTCTACACTACAGAAAAGGGTAAAAAAGAGAGGGGGGGGGCACTAAATTTAGGCGCAGTATATATAACAGCAGCTATAGGGGACATAATTCAGTTAGTCCCTGCATTATATAGCGCTCTGGTGTGTGCTGGCATACTCTCACTCTGTCTCCCCAAAGGGCTTTTGTGGGTCCTGTCCTCTGTTAGAGCATTCCCTGTGTGTGTGCGGTGTGTCGGTACGGCTGTGTCGACATGTTTGATGAGGATAATGAGGTGAAGGCGGAGCAGTTGCATATAGAAGGGATGTCACCACCTGCGGGGCAGACACCTGAGTGGATGGACTTATGGAAGGAATTGCGTGCACGCGTCGACTCCTTACACAAAAAATTTGACGACATGCCAAATGCGGGACAGCCGGCTTCTCAGCTCGTGCCTGTCCAGGCGTCTCAAAGGCCATCGGGGGCTCTAAAACGCCCACTACCTCAGATGGCAGACGCGGATGTCGACACGGATACTGACACCAGTGTCGATGACGATGAGTCTAGTCTAATGTCCACTAAGGCCATTTGTTGCATGATTGAAGCAATGAAAGAGGTGTTACACATTTCTGATATAAACCCAGGTACCACTAAAAAGGGTATTATGTTTGGGGAGAAAAAACTACCCGTAGTCTTTCCCCCATCAGAAGAATTAAATGAAGTGTGTGAAGAAGCGTGGGCTTTCCCTGATAAAAGATTGGTAATCTCTAAGAAGTTACTTATGGCGTTCCCTTTCCCGCCAGAGGATAGGTCACGTTGGGAAACACCACCTAGGGTGGATAAAGCGCTCACACGTTTGTCTAAAAAGGTGGCACTACCGTCTCCGGATACGGCCGCCCTCAAGGAGCCTGCTGATAGAAAGCAGGAGGCTATCCTGAAGTCTGTATATACACACTCAGGCATTATACTTAGACCTGCTATTGCGTCAGCGTGGATGTGCAGTGCTGCCGCTGCGTGGTCAGATTCCCTGTCAGAAAATATTGACACCTTAGACAGGGACACTATTCTGCTAACCATAGAGCATATTAAAGACTCAGTCTTATACATGAGAGATGCACAGAGGGAGATCTGCCGGCTGGCATCTAAAATAAGTGCACTGTCCATTTCTGCTAGGAGAGGCTTATGGACTCGCCAGTGGACAGGGGATGCAGATTCAAAAAGGCACATGGAAGTTTTGCCTTATAAGGGTGGGGAGTTATTCGGGGATGGTCTCTCGGACCTAGTTTCCACAGCAACTGCTGGGAAGTCAGCATTTTTACCCCATGTTCCCTCACAGCCTAAAAAGGCGCCGTTTTATCAAGTACAGTCCTTTCGGACTCAGAAAAACAGGCGTGGAAAAGGCGGGTCCTTTCTGTCCAGAGGCAGAGGTAGGGGAAAAAGGCTGCAACAAACAGCAGGTTCCCAGGAGCAAAAGTCCTCCCCCGCTTCTTCCAAGTCCGCCGCATGACGGTGGGGCTCCACAGACGGAGCCAGGTACGGTGGGGGGCCGCCTCAAAAATTTCAGCGATCAGTGGGCTCGCTCACAGGTGGATCCCTGGATCCTGCAAATAGTATCTCAAGGGTACAAACTGGAATTCGAGGCATCTCCACCCCACCGGTTCCTAAGATCTGCCTTACCGACAACTCCCTCAGGCAGGGAGGCTGTGCTAGAGGCAATTCACAAGCTGTATTCCCAGCAGGTGATAGTCAAGGTGCCCCTACTTCAACAAGGACGTGGTAACTATTCCACACTGTTTGTGGTACCGAAACCGGACGGTTCGGTGAGACCCATTTTAAATTTGAAATCCTTGAACACATACATAAAAAAATTCAAGATCAAGATGGAATCGCTCAGGGCGGTTATTGCAAGCCTGAACGAGGGGGATTACATGGTATCCCTGGACCTCAAGGATGCTTACCTGCATGTCCCCATTTACTATCCTCACCAGGAGTACCTCAGATTTGTGGTACAGGATTGCCATTACCAATTCCAGACGCTGCCGTTCGGACTCTCCACGGCACCGAGGGTGTTTACCAAAGTAATGGCGGAAATGATGATACTCCTTCGAAGAAAGGGAGTTTTAATTATCCCGTACTTGGACGATCTCCTAATAACGGCGAGGTCCAAGGAGCAGTTGTTGGTGGGAGTAGCACTATCTCAGGAGGTGCTACACCAGCACGGTTGGATTCTGAATATTCCAAAATCACAGCTGGTTCCGACGACACGTCTACTGTTCCTGGGTATGATCCTGGACACAGTCCAGAAAAAAGTGTTTCTCCCGGAGGAGAAAGCCAAGGAGCTGTCATCTCTAGTCAGAGACCTCCTGAAACCGAAACAGGTATCGGTGCATCACTGCACGCGGGTCCTGGGAAAGATGGTGGCTTCTTACGAAGCAATTCCTTTCGGCAGGTTCCATGCCAGAATCTTTCAGTGGGACCTGTTGGACCAGTGGTCCGGATCGCATCTTCAGATGCATCGCCTGATAACCCTGTCTCCAAGAACCAGGGTGTCTCTGCTGTGGTGGCTGCAGAGGGCCCATCTTCTAGAGGGCCGCAGATTCGGCATACAGGACTGAGTCCTGGTGACCACGGATGCCAGCCTTCGGGGCTGGGGGGCAGTCACACAGGGAAGAAACTTCCAAGGACTATGGTCGAGTCAGGAGACTTCCCTACACATAAATATTCTGGAACTAAGGGCCATTTACAACGCCCTAAGTCAGGCAAGGCCTCTGCTTCAAAACCAGCCGGTACTGATCCAGTCAGACAACATCACGGCAGTCGCCCATGTAAATCGACAGGGCGGCACGAGAAGCAGGATGGCAATGGCAGAAGCCACAAGGATTCTCCGATGGGCGGAAAATCACGTACTAGCACTGTCAGCAGTGTTCATTCCGGGAGTGGACAACTGGGAAGCAGACTTTCTCAGCAGGCACGACCTCCACCCGGGAGAGTGGGGACTTCATCCAGAAGTCTTCACGCTGATTGTAAATCGATGGGAACGTTCACAAGTGGACATGATGGCGTCCCGCCTAAACAAAAAACTAGAGAGATATTGTGCCAGGTCAAGGGACCCTCAGGCGATAGCTGTGGACGCTCTGGTGACACCGTGGGTGTACCAGTCAGTTTATGTGTTCCCTCCTCTGCCTCTCATACCAAAGGTACTGAGAATAATAAGAAAACGAGGAGTAAGAACAATACTCGTGGTTCCGGACTGGCCAAGGCGAGCGTGGTACCCGGAACTTCAAGAGATGATCTCAGAGGACCCATGGCCTCTGCCGCTCAGACAGGACCTGCTGCAGCAGGGGCCCTGTCTGTTCCAAGACTTACCGCGGCTGCGTTTGACGGCATGGCGGTTGAACGCCGGATCCTGAAGGAAAAGGGCATTCCGGAGGAAGTCATTCCTACGCTGATTAAAGCCAGGAAAGATGTAACTGCAAAGCATTATCACCGCATATGGCGGAAATATGTTGCTTGGTGTGAGGCCGAAAAGGCCCCAACAGAGGAATTTCAACTAGGTCGATTTCTGCATTTCCTACAAACAGGAGTGACTATGGGCCTGAAATTAGGCTCCATTAAGGTACAGATCTCGGCTCTGTCGATTTTCTTCCAGAAAGAACTGGCTTCATTGCCTGAAGTTCAGACGTTTGTGAAGGGAGTGCTGCATATTCAGCCCCCGTTTGTGCCTCCAGTGGCACCTTGGGATCTCAACGTGGTGTTGAGTTTCTTAAAATCACATTGGTTTGAGCCACTTAAGACCGTGGATCTAAAATATCTCACGTGGAAAGTGGTCATGTTATTGGCCTTGGCTTCGGCCAGGCGTGTGTCAGAATTGGCGGCTTTGTCATGTAAAAGCCCTTATCTGATTTTCCATATGGATAGGGCAGAATTGAGGACTCGTCCCCAGTTTCTTCCTAAGGTGGTATCAGCTTTTCACTTGAACCAACCTATCGTGGTGCCTGCGGCTACTAGGGACTTGGAGGACTCCAAGTTACTGGACGTAGTCAGGGCCTTGAAAATTTATGTTTCCAGGACGGCTGGAGTCAGGAAAACTGACTCGCTATTTATCCTGTATGCACCCAACAAGCTGGGTGCTCCTGCTTCTAAGCAGACTATTGCTCGCTGGATTTGTAGCACAATTCAGCAGGCGCATTCTGCGGCTGGACTGCCGCATCCTAAATCAGTAAAAGCCCATTCCACAAGGAAGGTGGGCTCATCTTGGGCGGCTGCCCGAGGGGTCTCGGCTTTACAACTTTGCCGAGCTGCTACTCGGTCAGGGGCAAACACGTTTGCAAAATTCTACGAATTTGATACCCTGGCTGAGGAGGACCTGGAGTTCTCTCATTCGGTGCTGCAGAGTCATCCGCACTCTCCCGCCCGTTTGGGAGCTTTGGTATAATCCCCATGGTCCTTACGGAGTTCCCAGCATCCACTAGGACATCAGAGAAAATAAGATTTTACTCACCGGTAAATCTATTTCTCGTAGTCCGTAGTGGATGCTGGGCGCCCGTCCCAAGTGCGGATTGTCTGCAATACTTGTACATAGTTACTGTTAACTAAAGGGTTATTGTTGAGCCATCTGTTGAGAGGCTCAGTTGTTTTCATACTGTTAAACTGGGTATTGTATCACGAGTTGTACAGTGTGATTGGTGTGGCTGGTAAGGGTCTTACCCGGGATTCAAAATCCTTCCTTATTATGTAAGCTTGTCCGGGCACAGTGTCCTAACTGAGGCTTGGAGGAGGGTCATAGTGGGAGGAGCCAGTGCACACCAGGTGACCTAAAGCTTTCTTTAATTGTGCCCAGTCTCCTGCGGAGCCGCTATTCCCCATGGTCCTTACGGAGTTCCCAGCATCCACTACGGACTACGAGAAATAGATTTACCGGTGAGTAAAATCTTATTATCTGCCACACCTGCAGTGCACATGGGGGGTGATTCCGAGTTGATCGCTAATCTTTTTGTTCGCACAAGGTATTCGCAAATACCCAAATACCCGCCCCCAACATATTTTTGCTATTTCGTACGCAGTATTACACAAAGTAGGCGTATGCCAAATGACATCGCACTAATGCGAACCCATCGCATTACCACAAACCACATCGTAAAATTACTAACTTCTCGTAGATTTACAAATTCCTCTTAAAATTGCACACGCTTTTGCTAAAATCCGCACAGCAATGGGTTTTTTTTTAAGTTAAATTACAGCTTTCAGTTCAAACTACACAAGCCATCCTCAATTACGATTCCAATTAGTGTAATGAATGATAATGGTCATGACCAATTAAGTCTTCAAACAATACCTGAAGAACACTTTGTAGGCATAATTGGCCATCAACATTTAAATGTTTTAACTAAAAATATAGATGTGGTAAATGTGCCTGGTCTAATTTTTTTTGTGTAGAGGTGTAGTTTGTGAATAAAGGTGTTTACATTTATTTTATACAATAACCTCCTAACTCTCATTTTTGTTATTGTTTTAATTTATTAATTTTGTTTAGAAATCTTACGTTAGATGTGTGAAATGTTTAAGGTAACCAATTTCTGCTAGCCAATCTGCTGTTCCTTAATTGCATAGGTTCTCAAACTCGGTTCTCAGGACCCCACACAGTGCATGTTTTGCAGGTAACCCAGCAGGTGCACAGGTGTATTAATTACTCACAGACACATTTTAAAAGGTCCACAGGTGGTGCTAATTATTTCACTTGTGATTCTGTGAGGAGACCTGCAAAACATGCACTGTGTGGGGTCCTGAGGACCGAGTTTGAGAACCTGTGCTTTATTGCATTAATAAACACAACACCCGCTTAACTTGAAATATATATATTTTTTTTATTGTTTGTAACTTTTTTTTTTGTGTGTGTGCAGGAAACTTTAACGTAAATAAAAATGTTTTACAATAAAAATTAACAGAATTTTTGGAGCTGCTCCACATTCTGCATTAATGCTTGTAGGTGTTGCCGCATGGTGGCAAGAATGCCCACAAAAGTAGTGGGATCTTCAACTGCAATATCTGAAATTAAGAGGCAACATAAACATTACTAACGTACTCACATTACCTATTATACAAGCAAGGCACAAAGCACACTTTAATGCAGTCATGTCCAAACTGCGGCCCTCCAGCTGTTGTGAAACTACATATACCAGCATGCCTTGACACAATTTTGGTGTCATAGAATGCAAAAGCTGTGTCAGGGCATGCTGGGATGTGTATTTTATCAACAGCTGGAGGTCCGCAGTTTGGACAGGCCTGCTGTAATGGCAAAGTGACTACATCATGGATGTTTTAAGGATAAAACAGTAACATAACAACACAGAAGCCTGCTCAACAAGTTTTTTTTTGTTTTGTTTTTTAAAGTGTACCACACCATGGTGTACATTTACTAATATGGGAGTTCTATTTAAGATGTGACGTTGCCCATAGCAACCAATCAAATTCAACATATCATCTTGTAGAAGGGGGTCAACATCCCATCTTAAATAGAACTACCATCTTAGTAAATGTAACACCATGTTGGGATTCATTCACATCTGGAGTGAAGCAGACTTATATTTTTTGGGGTTGGCCCTGCACCATCACACTGCATATCAACATCTTCAGAAGGACAACATATCCTAGCATGGCCACACTCCCTGAAAGCCTGGCCTTACTACATAAGGTCAAACAGGTTTTAAAATGTTAAAAATAAAATTTTAGGAGTGTAACTTTCACAACACAAATCACTGTGTCCTTAGCCTGCCTAACAAAGTGAAGCCTGCGACTTCAATGTGCAAATATTGGAATACCCAGGCACAAGTGTAAAAGTCTAACAACATACTAAACTCCACTCAGGCCTAACTGTTTTGCAGATAATGTATCACATACAAACCCTGTTGTCCAGGCAACCCTGTCGACATAATGAGTGTCGACCTAGAGTGGGCATCCTCAACATTGCAGACGTAGACACTGTACATCTAATGTTCCTCACACAAATGTAAATGCATCATCCATACCATGATGAAGAACACAAACATTTAACCTTGGCAAAAGATTGGCCCCCAGTACAACACTGCATTTATTAGAATGTGACGTTAAATACGTTTCTAAATGAAATGTCAATGTGTGTGAACTTACTCTCCTCTGCCACTTGCCCACCTCCCTCAAGTGGCTCTGGGGCCTCTGCTGCCCATTCTAATGGCGGAGATGTCGGCTGGATGGGGGATGTCGGCTGGATGGGGGATGGTGGCTGGATGGGGGATGGCGGCTGGATGGGGGATGGCGGCTGGATGGGGGAAGGAGGCAGGATGTGGGAAGGAGGGTGGATTTGTGAAAGAGGATGGAAGGGGGAGGAGCTTACAGAGGGTGGGTCAGATTGAGAGGGGGAGGGTGAGGGAGAGGTGGGTTGGGCCACAGAGGGGGAGGGGGGCAGAGAGGTGGATTGGGAAAGAGAGGGGGAGTGGGGTGGAGTGGAGGATTGGGCCACAGAGGGGGAGGGGGGCAGAGAGGGGGAGTGGGGTGGAGAGGGAAATTGGGAAAGAGAGGGGGAGTGGGGCGGAGAGGGGGAGTGGGGCGGAGAGGGGGAGTGGGCTGGAGAGGGGGGTGGGGCGGAGAGGGGGAGTGGGCCGGAGAGGGGGATTGGGAAAGAGAGAGGGAGGGGTGCAGAGAGGGGGAGTGGGCCGGAGAGGGGAAGTGGGAAAGAGAGGGGGAGGGGCGCAGAGAGGGGGAGTGGGCCACAGAAGGGGAGGGGGACGGAGAAGGGGCTTGGGCTGCCCTTCGAAGCCACTGCTCGCCGTTGTGCTTGCCCTAGAATGACATATGTAATAATTAGGTTGTGGCTTTTACAAAAAAAAATCAGCATTTCATAAATACATTGTTATGTACCATGTTAAATACACAGATCAAGTTATTTTGTTCAGCCGATAGCCTGTGTACCAACTCAGTACAACAACATTAACTTTTTCACAAGCACTTTGCTACACACTCAGTACTGCAAGCCATAACCACACACAATGTTGAAACTTGTGTAAGGTTTGTGCTACAATAGTGTCATTACACAGTCTGCTAATTCTCTAACTATAGCACTTTTTAGTGAAAATGTACATTTTTAACTTTAATAATCCTGCAAATAATCTCAGTGTAATATTCATATTTTATGTAATGTGTTTAACTTACTGCGTCTACGGCGGATGCTAATTTGTTGGCGCAGCTCCGCCAACAGCTCAAACGTGCGACGGCGGAGGTCACTTTCCAGTTGGATAATGCAGCGCTGTGTCTGGGTGTTTGTCCGCAGTATGCGTCGGACTTTCACGTAGGCCTCGCGCTTTACCCTATTGGGGATAAAGGGCCCTGCGTGGCCTACGCAGCGGTCCATGACCGAGATTAGCACGCGCAGCTCCTGGCGTGAAAAGGCAGCTGCGCGCATGGTGCCAATGGCGTTTTCCATACATGGTCATGTATTTATAGTGTGTGGTGGCATTTGATTGGTAGAAATTGTATGGTGTCATCTCTATTAAACTTTATTGATATGTGTACATTACTGTGCTGGACAGTGTGTACATTTAGCATCAGCGGAAATTCGCACCTGCGGAAACAAACACACACTCACTCACTCACAATCACACTCACACACACACTCACATACACACACTCATATACACACACACACACACACACACACACACACACACACACACACACACACTTATTGTTGCAAATTTGTATTCCAAATACATGCTTAGAAATTACTAGCATTGTAGGTTTGTAGGATAAAAGAAAAAAATAAACACATGACAATATTTAGATATATGTCTCTAGATAGTTATATAGATACATACACACACATATACCAGTAATATTTTTCCGGAATTCATTAACATATACGTCTATATATCTATATATCTATATCTATCTATATATATATATATATATTGATATATATTGATATATATTGATAGATATATATATATATTGATATATATATTTATATATATATTTAAAAAAAAATATATATATATATATATATATATATATATATATATACAGAGAGAGAGAGAGAGAGAGAGTGAGAGAGAGAGAGAGAGAGAGAGAGAGAGAGCACAAAAAGGTAAATAAAAATAAAAAATAAAGTAAGTGTTACAATCTGTGTACTCACCACATTTTGCTGGAACAATCAGCTACACAAAGTCACAAAGTTTTAGAATTTTAGGATCAGATGTTGTGTCATTTTTATTGTAAACAGATGCACAAGCCAAACATAAAATTAAAAAAAAAATGTTGGTTAATAACACAATTAACCCAAATGTAATTATTGTTTTAAAATTAAAAAAAAACCCTTTGTCTACAACAATCTTACACAACAAACATGATAAGGAGAACATTACAGATTAATTATGTACTGAAACAATAATAAAGACTCACAAAACAAAAGCAACACACTCTGAACTTTACCAAGCTACCTAAATGCCATCAGTACAAAAATAATAAACAAATACAGACAGTTTTGGGATACAAAACTAAATAAAACAAAAACACAATACCTGAAATAATCCCAGACAATTCTAGCCCTTACTGCATTCCCCCGGCGGTTCACACTCCCCCCACGGAATGTACGCCCAACCCCTGGCTCCTCATCCGGCAATTCCTCCATGTGGGGAAGCTCTACGCGACTCCTTACTGCGATGTTATGTAGGATAGCGCACAGGACCACAATTTTACTTACCATCTCCGGCGAATACATTATGTCGCCATTAGTGCGGTGGAGCACACGAAAACGCCCTTTGAGAACACCAATCGTGCGCTCCACCAGCTGTCTACTGGCAGTAGGCGCAGAGTTAAATGCCATCTGTGGTCTTGGCCTGGGTTTACTGTAAGGAGTCATCAGCCAGGGAGTGCAAGGATATCCACGGTCTCCTGTTTGATAAGATGAGAATAGAAAAAGGTGAAAAAATACATTAAAGAATGTAATTCCAAAAATATGACTGCTCAAATAATGAAAAATACAAAACTCACCCAATAGCCACATGTCTTGGCCTTCCATCGTTCTTAATCTTTGCCATATCCCTGATTGTCTAATGACATGGGCATCATGGGAGTTCCCAGGGAACTAAGCATTCAGGGACAGGATCTGGAGGGATGGGCAACAAACAACCATTACATTCAGAGAATGAAACAGTTTTCTGTTTATAAATATTTCTTCATTATGTCTTGGCGCAACAATAGCAACATGTGTCCCATCCACAACCCCAATAATGTGTGGGAAGCGACTACCCCCTTCCTGAAATTGCCGCTTCACCACAGCCAGGGCACCAACATCCAAAGGCATTGAGATAAATTGCTTCACTCGGGTTAGGAAAGCTTGGCTGACACGCCGCAGGACCTTACTGAACTGGCCTTGCGACATGCCAACCAGATCTCCTACGACATGCTGGTACGAACCAGTGGCCAAAAAATGTAACACAGCAAGGAATTGTGTCAATGCTGGTATTGCTGTAGGATACCTAATGGATTGTTCTAGATCACTCTCTATTATGGAGAGAGTGTCTAGGATTAGATGAGGTGGCAGTCTGTATCTGCGCAACACTACATCATCAGGCATCCCAAAAAGGAGGACACGGGTACGGAAAATTGGTGGCATTGCACGCCTCCGTTGCCTTGGAGGATGAGGAGCTGGTTGGGGTTGGAGGGCTTGCGCCGGTTGGGGTGGAGTGGTTCCGTGGGTTGTGGTGGGAGGGCTTCAGCTGCCACATGAATGGACATCACCAACTTCAAATGAAGGTAAGAATCATTAAAACACATAATCAATTAACACCACACATTGTAAAAAATAATATAAGTAAAAGTGTATGGGTGTTCACTTACTGCAGGAGCGTACTCCATATCTTCATGATGAAAATACGGAGAAAAAAAATTGCCACAGTTAGCTAAGTACCTACAACATAGGTAAACATCACAAATATCAAAGTTTTTGAGATAAAAAACATACCCATATAATTACTGCAACAATATATGTAAAAAGTACTAAGTATGTTTTGTTTTTAACACAAAAAGAAATCCTAAAAAAAAGGCAACTTACCTGCTCAGAAAAAAAGGAACACTTGTTTTGAAAAATAAACTGAAAAAGGGCCTACTTTGGCACTCCAAAGATAATGTGCAAAATAAACAATAGAAACACCTACAAGAGAGATAAATGGCCAATAAGAAATAAGATACACACTCTCACCAAACACTCACCATGACACCCAGGGACAGGCAACTTACCTGCTCAGAAAAAAAAGGAACACTTGTTTTGAAAAATAAACTGAAAAAGGGCCTACTTTGGCACTCCAAAGATAATGTGCAAAATAAACAATAGAGACACCTACAAGAGAGAGAAATGGGCAATAAGAAATAAGATAAACCACTCTCAGCACTAGAACGGCCACACTGGAAATTACAGATAACATAACTATTAGATACTACATGTAAAAATATTGAAAAAAAAAAAACATTAAACACCATACAACAAAAACACATTTTAAACCACTACAAAGGACCATTGCACACCCATACATACTTGGTTTGGTAATATACTAATTTATTTTAAAATAGCAAAAAAAAATATGTTTTAAATACGCCATTCGCAACACAACAGTAACAAATTTGCTAGCTAACAAACGCACATTTTTATGCTATATACTGCAATAAAAGCTCACTCTGAAATGTGATAGGCACCACGTCCACCTTGCTTGTGTCTTGCTTCACGATTTCTCATCATACACCCACTCACACAGGCTGCAGTCAAGGGTTTTAAATAGCCAGTACAACAATTACTGGAAGTATTTGCATAATTGACACCTGTGCGGATTACCGCACTGGAAATCGCACGCAGCTATAAATCGCTAGACACCTGTGCAAACACACATGCCACCAGCAACATGGCTACTCATGAGCAGATGGCAGCAGAGATGGACCAGGTGCAGCAGCAGATGTCCGCTTTGACACATAGGCATCTAGCGTTGCGGAGGCAGATGCTGGAAGCTGCCAGTGTGGATTTTGAAATTGCAGGACCCAGTACTGTACAAACTCCATCTTCTGATACCCAGGAGCTAGGAGTGAATCCCCACCAGACATAGATACTGGGGAAACTGAGGGAGATTCAGGCCTACCATCTCAAACACAAAGTACACAAGCAGCTAGTGAAGAGGAAGATGGTGAGGAGGGAAAGGACGATAGCTCACAGGCTACATCCAAAAAAAAAAAAAAAAGACAGCCCGCCTTCACTAAGAGGGAGTTACGTGTTTTGGTCACACAGGCCATGGAAAAAATTCATCGAGGCAGCAAAAACATGGGTGCTGCATCCAAAGATCCGAATCTGGAGGGACATCACTGATTCTGTTAATGAAGTCGGCTCAATAGTCTGCACCTCACAGGAAGTTAGAAGACGGTAAGTGTATATTGACACACCATTTTCTGAGCCAAGTATTATTAAAAACTTAGCTAGATGTGATGTTGCCTATAGCAACCAAATACATAATATGTGTACTATCAATTAAAGCAGGTATTCATAACTTTTATGTCCCTTGCCCCTAATTCTAATCACATATGTAGTTGGGCCGACTTCAAATCCCGCCTGACTGTGTGAGCTACGAGGAGGGGGTTGGGGTGTCTCATATGGACATGGACCTGCCTGAAATACTGAATCCACATGACTTGCCAGGTAAGTTTACACACATATTCCTAAAAAACTAATTTGGTGGTTCCAAAAGTCTCATGTTGTTTTTTTCTTCACTTTTTCCACTCATTCTTCTATTTGCTTTTAACATAACACAGCACAGGTGGGTGAGCAGGTAGAGTCACAGGAGGGTTATGTGGCTGAGGCTGAGGTGGGGGGACTTAGTGTCTCTGCCACTGTGGGACCACAGATTCCATCCGTCCAGATTCCAACTGGCCCCCCCACCCAACCCTCTGCTATCCCGGACATCCTGTCTCAAATTGCCAGGTATGGTGAGAGCCTGAATGCTTTTCAGGACAGGATGAACCGGGAGGTAAGCCAGATACCTGTCCGGCTCACTGAGCACAGAAACAGTGTGGAGCAAGGTGTAGCTCAACTCTGCCAAGGTCTGGCAGAGATCTGGCAGGGCAGAGAGCAACTCGCCTCCTCCTTCCAATAAATTGTCAATTCAACTCTGCAAGGGCTCCAGGACATCGCTGTCTGCCTTGCCCACAGTGGCAGAGAGCCAGCCACATCTGCTCCCTCCCCTCCCTCTGCCCAGGAAGAACATCCCACTGGGCAGGGCCCTGGAAGGTCGCTTCGCAGACCGAGCCGGGAAGAACAACATCAGGCGGGGAAAAAGAAGAGAAAGTGATGTCTCTCCATGTGGGCAGCACCCATGTTTTACATGTTGCCTCGATGTTTTTTATTTTTGCTTGTGTGGCCAGAATGTACAACTCCCTCAAAGTGAAAGGGTATATTTTTGTTTTTTTAAATTGTAGCCTGTGAGTTATTTTCGTCTACACCTGAGCCATCTTCCTCTTCCTAGCGTGCTGTGTATGGTTGTGTTTGTGTATTGGTTCCAGAACCGACCTCAGTTCCCCTAAAAGTTTAGTCTGGCTGGGGGTTCACAACATATACTTAGTAAATATTAAACATCACATTTTGTCAGAAGATGGGGTTACCATAGTACTGGGTTCTGCTATGTCAAATTTGGCACTGGCATCTGCTTGTTGCTATGTCCATCTTTGTATGTGATGCTCATTTGTAGCCATGTTGTGTTGCTGCTTTACTTTATTTTTTGAAGTAAAAATAAAAAATAAAATTGTTTGTGTGTTTTATTAAAGGTTATGCACTCTGGAAAACTGTGCCCTGAAAACTTTAACATGGCATATTGACATTTGTGGAACAAGGGAACAATCAGAATATTCATACAAACATTGAATATTGTAATTTAAAACATGTATGCCTTGCACAACACTTAAGTGGCCATATAAAAAAAGAAAAAAAAAACTTTGGAACTTGGGTTACTAGGGGCAACATGGCATAGTATTAGATATGGACACATATTCCCACAAAAAAAAAATGGTATTAAGTAACATTGGCCCTCATTCCGAGTTGTTCGCTCGTTTTTTCCTTTGCATCGGTGCGATTTTCCGCTAACTGCGCATGCGCAATGTTCGCACTGCGGCTGCGCCAAGTAAATTTGCTAAGAAGTTTGGTATTTTACTCACGGCATTACGAGGTTTTTTCTTCGTTCTGCTGATCGTTGTGTGATTGGCAGGAAGTGGGTGTTTCTGGGCGGAAACTGGCCGTTTTATGGGAGTGTGTGAAAAAACGCTGCCGTTTCTGGGAAAAACGCGGGAGTGGCTGGAGAAACGGGGGAGTGTCTGGGCGAACGCTGGGTGTGTTTGTGACGTCAAACCAGGAACGACAAGCACTGAACTGATCGCACTGGAAGAGTAAAGGTGGGTACACACTGGCAGATATATCTGCAGATCAATCGATCTGCAGATATATCTGCTGACGATACACACTGACCAACCACCACTGCCATCTGCAGATATAGCTGTCGTTGAGAACATTGGCCAATAAATCTTTCCTCCGTACACACTGGCAGATCATTGTCATGAAATGTGCCAAATATTCCTGAAATTTACATAGTGGGCTGGCCTTCTAAAGAGCACACAGGAAAAGGAAACAGGCTTTTTTCCTGTTTTTTTTTCTTCTACCATCGTCTCTCTCTTGCTCCCTCCATCTCCCACTGTCTCGCTATCTTCATCTCCCACCGTCTTTCTCTTGCTCTTTCCTTCTCCCTGTCTCTCTCTCCCTCCATCTAATTTCCTCTGTCTCCAACTACTGTCTCTCTCGCTCCTTCCTTCTCCCTGTCTCTCTCTCACTTCCTTCTCCCTCTATCTATTGCTGATGATGTAACCCAACATTACAGCAGGTAACATCACTGCAGGGCAAGTGTCCTAGCATCTGGTATTGTCCTTACACGATAGGCATCATAGCAGTACAATGGGGTTGGGGTTGAAATGCCAGCAGTCAGAATACCGGCTGTGGCATCCCAACAGGGGGAAGGTACATATACTTACCTTCTCCCCATGGTCCCCTGAATCGAACTCTCACTTCCCACAGCCTATACCTAATGCCCTCCCACCCCCGGGTGCAGATTACCTCTACGGCGGCCCCGCAGATGATCGAGAGGGATCCCGGCGCTGGTGTTGTGCACCTTGTCGGATTCCGGCAACTGCATTTTTCCTGCACAATCAATACACTTTCCTTGCACAATGGCAGCCGTGGATGTACTGCCCTTGCACTATGGTGGTCCTAGCTTGTACAATATAGTAACATAGTATCTGAGGTTGAAAAAAGACAATTGTCCATCGAGTTCAACCTATTTGTGGTCTCCTATGCATGATGATTTGACTAAAATTTCTGACTGATGCTGCTGTCAGCCGTTGCATTTTATCCCAATTTATAGTAACTATAATGCATGACTATGCACCATACCCCTGGATATCCTTATCCATTAGGAATTTATCTAACCCATTCTTAGATGGTGTTGACAGATTCCGCCATTACAACTCCCTCGGGCAGGGAATTCCAAACACGTATTGTCCTTACCGTGAAAAAGCCTTTACGACGTATTGTGCGGAATCTCCTCTCCTCTAACCTGAGCGAGTGTCCACGAGTCCTCTGTGTTGATCTAACCAAAAACAGGTCCCGCGCAAGCTCTGTGTATTGTCCCCTTATATATTTGTAGATGTTGATCATATCCCCTCTTAGTCTCCGCTTTTCCAATGTAAACATGCCTAGTCTTTCAAGCCTTTCCTTGTATTCCATCGTCTCCATGCCCTTAATTAGTTTGGTCGCCCTCCTCTGTACCTTTTCTAGCTCCAGGATATCCTTTTTGTGGTACGGTGCCCAGAATTGTACACAGTATTCAAGGTGAGGCCTCACTAGTGATTTATATAACGGGAGTATAATACTCTCGTCCCTAGCATCAATACCCCATTTTATGCATGCTAATATCTTATTAGCCTTCTTTGCTGCAGTCCTACTTTGGGTACTACTGCTTAGCTTGCTATCTATGAGGACACCTAAGTCCTTTTCTAGTACAGAATCCCCTAATTTTACCCCATTTAGTAGGTAGGTGTAATTTTTGTTCTTGTTACCACAGTGCATTACCTTACACTTGTCTGTGTTGAAGCGCATTCTCCATTTGGCTGCCCATGCTTCTAATTTAACTAAATCGTTCTGAAGAGACTCAGCATCCTCCTCTGTATTTATAGCCTTACACAATTTGGTATCATCTGCAAAAATTGACACCATGCTCTCTAGACCTTCTGTTAGGTCGTTAATGAAAATATTGAACAATAGCGGTCCTAATACTGAGCCTTGCGGCACACCACTTAGCACTTCAGTCCAAGTTGAAAAAGATCCATTAACCACAACGCGCTGCTCCCTATTATCTAACCAGTTTTTGACCCAAGTGCATATTGTGCTTCCTAGCCCTGATTCTTGTAGCTTGTAGATAAGTCTCATGTGTGGTACAGTATCGAACGCTTTGGCAAAGTCTAAAAAGATTACATCCACATCTTTACCCTGATCTAGGTATGCGCTTACTGTTTCATAAAAGCCAAGTAAGTTGGTTTGACAGGATCTGTCCTTCATAAACCCATGTTGATTCCTTTTAATGACCTTATTGACTTCAAGGAACTTCTGAATACTATCTCTTAGAATACCTTCCAATACTTTCCCCACTATAGATGTAAGACTAACTGGTCTATAATTACCTGGTTCAGCTTTACTTCCCTTTTTGAATATAGGCACTACTTCCGCTATACGCCAGTCTTTAAGAACCATACCTGATATACCTGAATCCTTAAAGATCAAAGATAGCGGTTTTGCCAGTTCAGAGTGAAGCTCCATTAGAACCCTTGGGTGAATACCATCGGGCCCTGGTGATTTATTAATCTTTAAATGTTTTAATCGGTCACAGACTACTTCCTCGCTTAAATAAGTACCTATCAGTGGGATATTCTCATTATTGAGATTGTGTGTCAGTCCCTGAATTGGGTCCTCTCTAGTGAATACTGTTGAAAAAAACTCATTTAGTGTGTCCGCTATGTCATTATCATTTTTGCTTAAGACTCCCAACTTGTCTTTTAAAGGGCCTATACTCTCCTTCTTTAATCTCTTGCTATTAATGTATTTAAAGAATTTTTGGGGATTCGCTTTGCTTTCCTTTGCTACTAGTTTTTCAGTTTCTACTTTAGCCGCTCTTATTTCCTTCTTGCAAATTTTGTTACATTCCTTATAGTGCTGAAATGACTCTGCTTCCCCGTCAGATTTGTATTTTTTAAATGCTCGCCTTTTCTTGCCCATAAGTTCCTTAATCTTTTTGTTAAGCCACATCGGTTTATGATTTTTATTCCTTTTTTTGCTGCTCATAGGAATAAATTTGAGTGTATTTTTAGCTAGCAGGAATTTTAGTACCTCCCATTTCTCTGCAGTATTTTTTCCTAAAAACAAACCTTCCCATTCAATATCCCTGAAGAATACCCTCATCTTTTCAAAATTTGCTTTGCTAAAGTTTAGAGTCCTAGTTGAGCCAGTATAGGGCTGTTTATGGAAACTGATATTGAATGTGACCATATTGTGGTCGCTGTTTCCTATGGGTTCCCCTACTATAATACCTGATACCAAATCCCCATTGTTTGTTAATACCAGGTCTAAGATTGCATTGTACCTAGTTGGTTCCTCAATTAGTTGGACTAAGTAGTTATCATTAAGTGTGTTTAAAAACATATTGCCCCTAGCAGTATCACATAAATCGTTTTTCCAGTTTATCTCTGGATAGTTAAAATCTTCCATCATTACTATGTCTCCTACTCCTGCTGCTCTTTCAATTTGCTTTAGTAACAATTCCTCATCAGATGCGTTGATACCAGGCGGCCTATAGCATACACCCAATACTAACTTTTTTATTCCTTTTTCCCCGCATGCAATTTCTACCCATAATGTCTCGACAGTGTCTACAGTCCCCTCCTGAATATCTTCCCGTATATCAGGTTTTAAAAATGGCTTTACGTAAAGACACACCCCTCCACCCTTTTTATTTAGTCTGTCTCTCCTAAACAGTGTATAGCCCTCTAGAATAACTGTTCAATCATGAGATTCATCCCACCAAGTTTCAGTAATGCCTATAATATCATACTGTTTGCTTGCTGCAAGTATTTCTAGTTCACCCTTTTTACCAGTAATGCTTCTGGCGTTTACATACATACATCTAAGATAAGTATTTTCCCTTGTGTTAGGGACATCTTTCACCTTATGTAGCAATGATGACCTGTAATCGTCATTGGTTAGTGCTTTGGTAAAATCTCTTTTAGTACCCATGTTAGTAACCTTACCGCCTGCTCTTACCCTCCCCCCAACTTCTCCCCCATTTCGTTTACTACCGCCATCCCCACTATTCTCACTGCATGACCCGTAGTTTCTAGCTAAACCCTCCCCACAGGCTCCTAGTTTAAAATCTCCTCCAACCTTCTAACCATCCTTCCCCCCAACACCGCTGCCCCCTCCTCAGTCAGGTGCAATCCGTCACAACAAAAGAGATGGCGCCTGATTGAGAAGTCCGCCCAGTGTTCCAGGAACACAAACCCCTCTTTCCTGCACCAATCCCTAAGCCACACATTTACCTCCCTAATCTCCCTCTGCCTCCCTGGACTAGCGCGTGGCACGGGTAATAATTCAGAGAATATTACCTTAGATGTCCTTGCCTTCAGTTTCTTTCCTAAGTCCCTATAGTCTTTCTTAAGGACATCCCACCTTCCGCTAACTTTGTCATTGGTGCCAACGTGCACCAAGACCGCCGGGTCTTTCCCAGCCCCTCCCAACAATCTATCTACCCGGTCCGCGATGTGCCGTACCCGAGCACCCGGGAGACAACAGACTGTACGGCGATCACGGTCCCGGTAGCAGATTGCCCTATCTGCCTTCCTGATGATAGAATCCCCTACCACCACCATCTGACTAGGTACCTCTCTTTCTTTTATCCCAACCGCGCCAGAGGGACCGCTCCTCTGGATGCTAGAGGGAGCAGTCTCCTCCGGCACCGTCATTTCTTCACTATCATCCTCCGATTCCTCGTCCAATCGGGCAAATTTGTTCGGGTTTGATAGTTCGGAGATGTCGAGCCTCCCCCTCTTTTTCTTCCTTCTAACTGTGACCCAACTGGCTACCTGATCATCATCCTCTTCTACCAGTGACCCCTCCCGCAACTCCTCCACCGTTCTGTCTAAACTACGCTCGAGATTGTGAATCTCCCTCAGTCGCGTAACGGTTTGCTCTAGATCAGTTACCTGGGCTTCCAGGGCAACAGTTCGCACACACCTCGTACAGATGTAATCACACTGTGCCGGTAGCTCCAGGTGTGCATACATCTTGCACGACATGCACTGAGTGAGGTCCCCAATCACAGCCCCTCCCATATTGTTTGTGAGGTCTAACTCCCTGTTACTCTCAAAGAAAAAGCAGAAAAAATAAAAAGTAGAAGACAAGCAATCTCACTTATACAATAATTAAGCTGGCTTATACTTATCTATCTTTGTGCGGTTCTTTGTCCTTCACTTTTATGCAGCCGTAGTACTCTCTCCTGCGGCACCTATACTCCACTTAGCAGTTGCAGTTGCAGTTGTTCCAGCTCACTGCTCCTCCTTTTCACTCGGCTTCCAGCTCCTGCTAATAAAAAAAAAAAAAAAATGCCCCTCACACACGCACAATCACAGCCCCTCTGCTACTCCAAGTAAGAGACCCTCTCACTCACTCACAAGGTCAGCCCCTTGCAGCCTCACCAGAAGTTTAATGGTACTGCAAATGTGTGTTCCTGATTGTGTATTATAAGACTCACCTTTATCTGTATTCTAACTCACCTTTTTGCTGTTTCCAACTCACGCTTAGAAATCCAAGCAGCACTTAAAACAGACAAGCCTTTACACAGAGCAAGAATGTACATTGACCCTGCATGGTGAAGGTCCTAGCAATGCCCTGAATGTTCCTCCCTGCAATCACATACCTGTACCACTCCCCCCCCCCCCGCAATCACATACCTGTACCGCCCCTCTCCCCCCCTGCAATCACATGCCTGAATTGCCACCCCCCGCAATAACATACCTGTAACGCCTCCCCACCCCGCAATCACATACCTGTACCGCCTCCCCCCACAATCACATACCTGTGCCGCCCCTCTCCCCCCCTGCAATCACATACCTGTACCGCCCCTCTTTCCCCCCCTGCAATCACATACCTGTACCGCCTCCCCCCCCCCACAATCACATACCTGTACCGCCTCTCCCCCCCCGCAATCACATACCTGTACCGCCCCTCTCCCCTCTCTGCAATCACATACCAGTACCACCTCCCCCTACCTGCATTCACATACTCGCACATAGCTCCCCCATCCCCACCCAGGCAGGCACATGCACTGCATACACACAGCTGGTCACAGCTTCAGCTGGAGTCTGCAACCCCCAGCGCACATGTGGTACAGCTCCAACTGACACATGCACCCCTTCCTTCAGATCACAGCTGAGACTGACGCCGGCATTATACCCCCCCCCCCCTGCACATGGTCAGAGCTCCAGGTGACATCCACACCCCCCTCCTAGCACAAGTTAGCTGATACCCGACTCATAGCTCTGGCTGAAACCCGCCTACCCTGATTACAGCAGCTGACGATTACAGCTCAGGCAGACACCGCAGCCCCCCCCCCCCCTGCACAAGCCACAGCTCAGAGCCTCTTGCTGCCTACCGTAACCTCCACTCCCTGACCACAGATCACAGCTCCTGCTGCCTTTCTCCATGTCATGTGATGTGGGCATTTATTTGCATAATCCAGCCCTTTACATGACGGAGGAGCAGGACGACCTATCGCGGCTGATGTGCTGCGCTGATGTGCCCCTCCGTTGCTGGCCGCGGATACCGCTGTTGTGTGCTTTCCAGGGGATTGCGTTGGTGTGCCCCTCCTGTGCTGGCCGCGGCACCCGGTCTAAACAAGCACAGCAGCCCCTCCAGTGCTTCACTGAGGAGGCTGTCGCGTGTTGTCTACAGCCCCCCGAAGATACAGAAACCGTGGATAATGCGCAGTGGATCGTGATACTCACCTCCTATCCTGTCGGCTCTTTCCCACGCCAAAGCCAGGTTACTGCTGCTGCTGCTCCCACGACGAACCCAGGCTGCTGCTCCCGCACGGAGGATGATTTACTTAGGGCCGCCCATACAAGGTGACGCTCACAACAGCCGACCTATCGTGGAGGAGCGGGTCGGCCATACACACAAAGCGACGTGGCAATATATCTAACGATATATTGCCCGTCGGCTGTGCAGCAGGGCCGACACGATAGGTCTGTGAACGACGGAGTTCACAGACCTATCGCTGGTACACACAGGCCGATGGACCAGCGATATATCGGCCGTTCAATAGAACGGCCGATATATCGGCCAGTGTGTACGGGCCTTTAGTCTCGAGCTACTCAGAAACTGCAAAGAAAAATCTTTTTGCAATATTGCGAATACTTCGTTCGCAATTCAGCTAAGCTAAGATTCACTCCCAGAAGGCGGCGGCTTAGCGTGTGCACTGCTGCGAAAAGCGGCTAGCGAGCGAACAACTCGAAATGAGGGCCATTAAGTGTAGGCTGCATTATGTTGCTCATGTTATTTGGTATGTAGAAAGGAATATGACTATGTCGACAACATTTAGCTGATGTAGTTTATAAGTTGATTTATTCACACTTGATTACATTTGAAAGTATTAAGCAAATAATTAAAACATGCAGTTAACATCAAAGTATTTAACCAAATAAATAAAATACAGTGCGTTATTTGTGAGTGTGTCAGATTTATACGTGGTAAAAATAAAAATGTTATGTGGGCATACAATTGCTGTTTGTAGTCTTTTGTAACTGCAGTGTTTGGCAAATAATTGATCAACAGGTAAATTCATTGGCCAATTAATTGCTAATTAGGGCAGACACACTTGTAACAGTACTTCGCAAGTGCTGAGTAGCTGCAGCCTTACTCGTCGGCTGCGACAAGATAGCGAACATTTGTTGTGTAATTTTTACCATCGGCTACGCATTTCTGCACAAAACACGCCTACTGCCAGTTGCCTACTCCCACACTAGCCGCCCTCTTTCACGCCCATTTCGTTAGATAGTGAAGCCGAGCCTCTGCCACGCCTCCGTCACTCCCTGTTTTCGGTGATGTAGTACGAGCTGATTTTCAGTTAGTAATTTTGCACAAGCGTCATATTGCTCCCTTTGCGCACGCGCATTTCTGCATTTGCGCATGCGCAGTTTGCGATTTTTTTTCCGTTTGCGATGTGATGAACTGCTGCGAACAACTCGGAATGAGGGCCATGGTTTTGCCCAATTGCTAACATATTTGCTGCTGCGATCAACTCTGAATCAGACCCTTAAACCGTGAGCTAAAATCCTACGGTAAGCTCTGCAGTTAACTAAACTCCCACAAACTGTTTTTTTATATTCTGTTGTAATTATTTGTTACCCAAAATGCAGTACCAGGTTATGTATTTTGTTGCGATGTGTTTACTATTACTATACATGTTGCAATGCAGAGTGTAATTGGGTTGGGGGGGGGGACCCACACGTTAGTGCTGCATGGTGGGAAATGATAAAAGTTTCTCCTTTGCCAGCAGAATTCATATATATAAATTTGCATCTACAGTATATGTTATTGAGATGGAACTAAGGTGACCTTTCTCTTTGCTCATTTGGTAAGCTATTAATTATTTGCTGATTCTTTCTTGCAAGGGCTGATCATAATAATGAAAAAAAAAACAACAACAACCAGTAACAGGTGCTTAATATATTGCTTATGTTGGGCATACATGCTACAATTATCTGGCCTATCTGCCCGATATCAACGTATATGTTTCCGACTGATCCGAAAATATTGATCAGTCGGTCATGCAGTATCGTCCACCATATCCTTCCAATGCAATATTTTTAAGTGTCCTGTCGGCCCCATCAGGAAGTGTACGCCCTGCCGAGGCCAACCAATGGACATTTCCCCTGTTCCTTCACATGAAGGAACAGGGGCGTAGCTCCAATATCACATGACATACACTGTAAGACGTCTCACAGTGTATGTCCCGGATATCGGCAGGGTCAGATAAAATGCCTGTCGGTCTGCAGGCATTTTATTTGACCATGTATGCTCTACATTAGATATTAGTAGCTCTGCAATCTTTGACCTACTTGTATTAGGAATGATGTAGTAACAGGCTTATAATATTTACAAATATTTTAAATGGGAAAAGTCATATTATGAATCAGACTCATGTTGAGTACACACTAAAGCGATCCCTCTTACAATATATCGTTCCGACGTGTATAAGTAACAATATATCGGGTGGATCGTATAGTGCAGGCATTCCTAAGCTCGGTCCTCAAGGCACACTAACAGTACATGTTTTAGTTGTATATATACTTCAGCACAGATGGTTAAATCAGAATAACTGAGATACTAATTAAGTCACCTGTGCTCAAGCATGGATATCACTAAAACCTGGACTGTTACTGTGCTTTGATGACCGAGGTTGGGAATGCCTGGTATAGTGTGTAAGCCCGATTGCGCATGGCCGGCAGTAATTCATTACATCGATACAGAAAATGGGAAGTTGCAATGAATGAAACCATGCTGCTAAATGCAGCATGGATTTGTACATACTGTAGCGCAGTTGTCTACATGGACAACGTGATTGCTTTGTGCCTTCACTGGGTATACGCATCCTTTAGTGTGTACCCAGCATAGGTTGTATTAGTTTATTGTATTGGTGTTGTATGCAGCTATTGATTTTAATTATTTGTTACTCTTTTTGTTCTCAGTTTAGGTCTTTCATCACTTTTGAGTGGTGGAACTGAATTGAATTGGGTGGATATTAGAGATGTTTCGGGGTTTGTGTTTTGGTTTTGGATCTGGATCTCCATTCGTGTTTTGGATCTGAATTGGTTTTGCCAAAACCACCCTTTCAGGTTTTGGTTTTGGTTTTGGATCTGGAATTTTTGTAAAAAAACATAAAAATAGCTAAAATCACAGATTTTTTTTTTTTGTTCCTACGGTATTATTTTCCTCAATAACATTCATTTCCACTCATTTCCAGTCTATTCTGAACACCTCACAATAATATTTTTAGGCCAAAAGGTTGCACCGAGGTAGCTGGATTACTAAACTAAGCGACAAAAGTGGGCGGCACAAACACGCGGCCCATCTAGGAGTGACACTGCAATAGCAGACAGGATGGCAGTTTTAAAAACTAGGCCCCAAAGAGCACATAATGCATAAAAAAAGAAGGAAAAAAAGAGGTGCAAGATAGAATTATTTTTGGGACCTCCCACCAACCCTTATGTTGTTTAAACAGGACATGCACAGTTTAATAAACCCATCATTTATGTGACTGGTGGTCCCCCTGGAAAAAGCTCGCTAAGTTCTCTGAATCATAGCAAGCTACAAACATACCACCTTCATAATTGATGACTTTTCACATTATGAGAAGAGTCAAGAGGAAGAGGACAGTGTCAAGGAAGTGATAAAAATTAGAGAGGTACACGCAATGAGGAACAACACACAGGCTTTCACCTCCACTCCTAAATTGGTGTGGAACAGAAAGGACTTTAACCAAGCAAATATATAATTACCACATTACTGGACAAACTGAAAAACTATAAAGAAAGATACCACCACACCAAAAGCGCACAAATTCTTCTGTGGACAGATCAATAGAGGTTGGATCTTCTCATCCGGGGTTCACATAAATCAGTAGTCCTCAATACCTCAAAACAAAAACATGTGCAGACATAGTGTAATACTGCAATTTTTCAATCAGTGGGTATCTGTGTTTAAGCAATTGCTCGTACCCCTTATGATGGTCTACATATGTGTAGACAATTCAAGCTTTTAAGGAGCGGATGACACAAGATAGGCCAATCTGGTCTCCTTCAAAAGGACTTCTTTCAAATGGTTTCTCTTCCACAAACATAAAATCAAGAAGAAAAAATCTCCATGGTGTAAAACCTTAGGATGATTTATTTAAAACACAAATTGGGACAGGAGGTTCCTGCACCCACACAGTAAAAGGTCAAGTACAATTGGAAACACAATCCAAAATACAGAAGCTGGGACTCCTACCAGATGGTGTTGTCCACTCTGAAAAATAGACAATGCAAGCATGGATCAAGGGAGTATACAGGCGTCCCTGGGTCTCGACCTCCAGATCCTGGGTAGGGGTCCCTCTGTCAGGTCACCTTCCTTGCCAACGCGTTTCGATACGTAGTATCTTCCATGCCTTGAAACGCGTTTTCTTCTTGATTTTATGTTTTATTTTATGTTTGATTTTATGTTTGAATAAAAGGACACAACTTTTGTATTGCGTCGCCTACTACCTCCCCGTCCAGAAAAGAAGCTGGTAAGTTGAAAAATCGGCAAGGAGGAACGTCTTGAAACTCCAGTTTGTACCCTTGGGATACTATTTGTAAAACCCATGGGTCCAGGTCCGAACAAAACCAGAACTGACTGAAGAGTTTGAGACGTGCCCCCACTGGTGCGGACTCCCACAAAGGAGCCCCAGCATCATGCGGTGGAGTTGGCAGAAGCTGGGGAGGACTTCTGCTCCTGAAAACCCGACAAGGCTGGTGATCTTTTACCTCTTCCCCTTCCTCTAGTAGCAAGGAAGGAAGAACCTCACCCTTTTCTGTATTTATTAAGGACTGCATTTGATAGTGGTGTGTTTTCTTTTGTTGTGGAGGAACATAAGGCAAAATGGATGACTTACCCGCAGTAGCCGTAGATACCAAATCAGCGAGGCCGTCACCAAACAAGGCACCACCTTTATATGGTAGAGATTCCATTTTTTTCTTGGAGTCAGCATCAGCATTCCATTGGTGAATCCACAATGCTCGCCTAGCTGAGACTGCCATGGCATTGGCTTTTGATCCCAAAAGGCCAATATCTCTCGCAGTTTCCTTTAGGTAACGCTCCAGCGTCATTGATATAACCCAGCATCAAGAGGATGCTATCCCTATGTAGGGTATCTATATCAGATGACAAGTTATCTGCCCACTTTTCGATAGCACTACTCACCCACGCAGATGCAATGACAGGTCTGAGTAGCGTACCTGTGGTCGCATAAATGGATTTTAACGTAGTTTCTTGCTTACGATCCGCAGGATCCTTAAGGGCTGCCGTGCCAGGTGACGGGAGAGCCACCTTTTTAGACAAACGTAATAGGGCCTTGTCTACAATAGGGGGTGACTCCCACTTTTCCCTATCCTCAGAGGGAAACGGATAAGCCACCGGAATCCTTTTGGGAATCTGAAACTTTCTGTCAGGGCTTTCCCAGACTTTTTCAAATAGAGTGTTCAGTTCATGAGAGGGAGGAAACGTTATCTCAGGTTTCTTTTCCGTATACATACAGACCCTTTTATCAGGAACAGCAGGGTCCTCAGTGATATGTAATACATCTTTAACCGCCACAATCATGTACTGAATGTTCTTTGCCAATTTTGGATCTAATCTGGAATCATTATAGTCGACACTGGAATCAGTGTCCGTGTCGGTACCAGTGTCTGCCAACTGGGCAAAAGTACGTTTTTGTGACCCCGAGGGGTCCTGGACTTGTAATAAAACATACTCCATAGATTTCTTCCATGCCTGGATCTGAGACTCAGACTTATCTAATCTCTTACTAATAAGAGCCACATTAGCATTCAAAGTATTCAAAACATTTACCCAATCAGGAGTCGGCAGTGCCGACAGGGTCACCCCCACAGCCATTTGTGTCCCTAATACAGCCTCCTCCTGGGAAGAGCACTCAGCCTCAGACATGTCGACACACGTGTACCAAACACCCACAGACACACCGGGCATATAGGGGACAGACCCACAGTAAAGTCTGCCAGAGAGACACAAAGGGAATTTGCCAGCTCACAACCCAGCGCCAAAATAACGGGTCTGAAAACACAAAAAAATGCCCCAGACCTGTAGCGCTTTAAATATCAAATATATTGCAGTGTCTCTGCAGCCCTGTGGAGAGGAAATGGCGCTGAGTTGAGAGTGAGCTGTGAGGAAGAAGCTCCGCCCCCTTAATGGCGCGCTTCTGTCCCGCTTATTTTAATAAATAATTATACTGGCGGAGGTTAGGACAGTGCCTTGGCACTAATGTCCCCTCTTGCCAGTGGAATTTGAGGATTTTTGCTGCCCAGGGTGCCCCCCCACCCCCCGCGCGGGCCTTGCACCCAGCAGTGCTGTGTGTGTGGGAGCATGGCGCTCAGCGTTCCGTTCGCTATGCATTACCTCAGAATGCTGTCACTGAAGAAGAAGTCTTCTTTCTTCTGCTACTCACCTGTCTTCTGACTTCTGGCTCTGTAAGGGGGGTGACGGCAGGCTGCGGGAGTGAGCATCTAGGTGTACCCAGCGATCAGCACCTTCAGGAGCTAATGGTGTCCTGTAGCCAGAAGCAGAGCCATTGAACTCACTAGAAGTGGGTCATACTTCTCTCCCCTAAGTCCCACGAAGCAGGGAGACTGTTGCCAGCAGCCTCCCTGAAAATAAAAAACCTAACATAAGTCTTTTTCAGAGAAACTCACTAGAGCTCCCCTGTAGTGCGTCCAGTCTCACTGGGCACAATTCTAAAACTGGAGTCTGGAGGAGGGGCATAGAGGGAGGAGCCAGTTCACACCCTTTGAAAGTCTTAAAGTCTGTGGATCCCGTCTATACCCCATGGTTCTAATGTGACCCCAGCATCCTCTAGGACGTATGAGAAATAATAATAATAATAATAATAATAATAATAATTAATAGATGGCATTTATGTAAATTGAGTAATGGAATCTTGCAGTTGGAAGTAGTGTTATTGATAATTACATTATCAAAGCAAAATGTATTCAAGTTTTTTCTAAATGCCTCCCAGTGTGTGTACAGTACTTGTAAGAAGAGTATGGTCTTCCACCAAATAAAACACCTCTAATATTGCACAATGTTGCTTCAATCCCTGTATAGAGGCTCATTCTGAGTTGTGAGCAAAGCAAAATAAAGGAGTAACCCGTGTACTTGCCTCATTCCCTGTACCCAACTCACATTCCTTTCAACTACATTATAGATTTCTGTCTTGCCGTACCTTCCAACTTTACCCCATACTCTGCCTGAAGCGGTCTATTCACCATAGACAACCGTCTCCCCTCCGTTAGAGAGGATACCCAAGTGTGTGTCCCTAAAATCTCCCAGTTCCCTGTCGTCACTGCCTGTCCCACACAGGCTCCAACCCCTTTGTCTGAACAAAGTGGGATTAGACAAAGGTGGGATTTGGCAATGAACTACAGAGTAAGCAAAACAGCAGGGAGTGGAGAGTAAGATGTAGGGTGGGAGAAGTGAGGCTTTGTATGGGCATCCAGTCAGAGAAGGGAGGTGGAGGGTCTCCACCCAGCTCTCCATTGAAACTGCTGTGTGGATCATGGCCAGTGCACTGGTGCAGTGGCGCTAGCAGCACACCCTGATGGGCAGGTGCCACACATAATCCCCTGACTCAGCTCACCCTTGTCCGTCGTCACTAGTCATACTCTCCATCCCTCCTACAAGCCCTTTAATATGAAGGGGGAAAAAAATGATTATAATGCTGATTGCTGGTGTCAGGTGGGCCTTAGGTGGCCGCTTGCACCTCCTTGTGGATAATTTGGCTCTGTTTCTAAGTAAACACACTTCATCACTATTAGAGCTATTACATCTGAACACAGTGCATCACAACAGCAGCTTCAGCTAATACCTGCAGCTACTTATAGTGCATGCACATCATTATCAATCACAGAAAAACACCATGCAGAGCTACAGTACAGTACAAGCA
The DNA here is from genome assembly GCF_028390025.1 of Pseudophryne corroboree. NCBI lineage: Eukaryota > Metazoa > Chordata > Amphibia > Anura > Myobatrachidae > Pseudophryne > Pseudophryne corroboree. The sequence goes on from NC_086445.1 coordinate 465,746,794, forward strand.
TTTTCATTTACAAGAGCTTCAGACATTGGGGGGTCATTCCGAGTTGATCGCTCGCTAGCAGTTTTTAGCAGCCGAGCAAATGCTATGCCGCCGCCCACGGGGGGAGTGTATTTTCGCCTTACAGGAGTGTGAACGCCTGTGCAGCAGAGCACCTGCAAACACATTTTGTGCAGAACAAGACCAGCCCTGTAGTTACTTATTCTGTGCGATGATTGCTGCGACGAGTGACACAGTAATGACTTCAGATACCCGCCCAGCAAACACCCGGCTACGCCTGAGTTTTTCCAAACACTCCCAGAAAACGATCAGTTGACACCCAGAAACGCCCTCTTCCTGTCAATCTCCTTGCTTTCGGCTGTGCGTTTGGAATCGTCGCTAGAACCAGTGCAATACCACAAAGGACTTTGTACCCGTACGACGTGCATGCGCATTGTGGTGCATATGCATGCGCAGATTTGCAGTTTTTTTCAATGATCGCTACGCAGAGAACAACGGCTGCTAGCGATCAACTCGGAATGACCCCCATTAAACATTACTATCCTGTGAACTGCTACACAGGATTAGCAACCTATACAGAAATGTATAGTCTGTCCTGACAGCAGATCATGAATATGCAGGGGTACCCACAAACGGGCGTACAAACTGTGGTGACGAGGGGGCAGTTCCCCCCCATAATTTCTGTTGGGTGGGAAAAAAACTGTGTTTTGCCCCCCTATGAACTTCTACACAAAAGTGAATGGGGATAAAAGAGATGAAATGGGAATGAAGAGATAATAGCTTCATTTGCACTCACCAATTGTTGTTTCTGATTACTAAGAATCAAGTAATCTTCATATATGCGCACAGCATCTATTCACTATGAGAGCCTTGAGAGGCTGTTTGGTGGCATGACCAGAAGCTCACAAAGTGCTGGTCATGCCCCCACATCGGTGAAAACAGGGGCGTGACCTGCTATCATGGCACTTCTCACAAGGGCATGCCCCCTAGCCTTGAGGCCATGCCCCCTTATTTCAGGCATGCATATGTGTCCTGCCTCCCAGCTTTATAAAGTTGGGAGGTATGTTGTAAATTGTGGATGGTATAAGACACTAACACCAGTCTCATTGTCGCCAGATCATAGAGTAGACAGTAGTTGCAATAAAGGTGTAGAGCCATGGTGGCCAGAGCAGGCTCATATCACGGCGCCCCCCACTCCCCCATACACACACTGACACACATGACACATGACACGTCACAAATCAATTAATGCCTTATAAAACCATTCCCTTAAAAACCAATTAATCCCCCATGAAAATCCATTAACCTATTCATCTCCATTCTATCATAATTTCACCCGCCCAGTACAAAATTACATTTTCATCCACTCTATCAGCTCCCATAAGATCTTCCCACACAGTAAAATGTAATTTGGTAAGATGAACAATTGTAATGTATCTATCTTTCTAATAGCTATTTTACTAATTGGTTGTTAATATTAGTAATAATATGTATTTGATACTGTAATGTATAAAATATTTATTTTTTTGTGTGAAATACAGGTGAAACGCAGAAAATTAGACTGTAAAGCAAAAGTTCATTTATTTCAGTAATTCAACTTAAAATGTGAAACTAATATTATATATAGACTCATTAAATGCAAAGTGAGATATTTCAAGACTTTATTTGTTATAATTTTGATGATTGTGGCTTAAAGTTAAAGAAAACCCCAAATCCAAAATCTCGGAAAACTAGAATATTGTGAAAAGGTTCAATATTGTAGGCTCAAAGTGTCACACCATAATCAAATAATTAATCCAAACCACCTGCAAAGGGTTCCTGAGCCTTTAAATTATCTCAGTTTGGTTCAGTACAATTCACAATCATGGGGAAGACTGCTGACCTGACAGTTGTGCAGAAAACCATCATTGACCCCCTCCACAAGGAGGGAAAGCCTCAAAAGGAAATTGCAAAAGAAGTTGGATGTTCTCAAAATGCTGTATCAAAGCACAATAATAGAAAGCTAAGTGGAAGGGAAAAGTGTGGAAGAAAAAGGTGCACAAGCAGCAGGGATGACCACAACCTGGAGAGGATTGTCAGCAAAAGGCCATTCAAAGGTGTGGGGGAGCTTCACAAGGAGTAGACTGAGGCTGGAGTTAGTGCATCAAGAGCTACCACACACAGACAGTTCCTGGACATGGGCTTCAAATGTCGTATTCCTCTTGTCAAGCCACTCCTGAACAACAAAAAACGTCAGAAGCGTCTTACCTGGGCTAAAGAAAAAAAGAAATGGTCTCTTGCTCAATGGTCCAAAGTCCTGTTTACTAATGAGAGCAAATTTTGCATCTCATTTGGAAACCAAGGTCCCAGAGTATGGAGGAAGAATGGAGAGGCACACAATAATCAAAATTATAACAAATAAAGGCTTGAAATATCACACTTTACATGTAATAAACCTATATAATATATTAGTTTCTCCGTTTAAGTTGAATTACTGAAATAAATGAACTTTTGCACGATATTCTAATTTTCTGAGTTTCACCTGTAAAAACAATGAAATGGTGGTTGGCCAACCCTAGAAATACTGCCGGAAAAAAAATAACAGAATTGGGAGTCTTTGTATATCTATAGTCACTGTTACAACTGTCATAAAATTAGATACCAAACAAAATAAAAAGGGTCTTCAAGCCCTATAGTAGTCTTTGGCCTTTTGCTCCCCATGAAAATTTAGTTCCTATGCCCCTGCCACCAAATAAAAAGTATCCCCTGAATGCATGAATAGGGAACCTGCTTTTTTGCTGAATTTACCAAGCTCTGGAATGAGAAGCCTTCTGAAGCTTTGCCATGATAGCCAATGCCATCTTTACATGGCGTTATACATTGTAGGCAATGGGCTACACTCTGTAACATTTAACACAAGATGGAACCATAGCAGAATTGATGTGCTGTACGGTGCTTGACCAAAAGATATCTAAACCACTGTTCAGTATAGAAAAAGCTGCACAGCCATAGTAAGATCTCCATAGCCACACGCTCTCAAATGAGAAGCAAAAAACGGGTGATGCACCCACACTGTTGCATCATGGATTCACCCCCGCACAAAGGCTATCTTTAACAAGGATTTTTACTGTCATTGACATAAATATTCTTTAATTTCTATATAGCAGATGATACAAATAAAGCAGGGCCCGTGGGCCTTCCATACAATAACCCTGCTTCTCTCACTCCCTCTCCAGTTCTCTATGCCAAAAACCATCCTCACCCCCCCTTGCAAGTATCAAGAAACCATATGAACACCCTCTCTGTTACAGATTACAATAATACTGGTTTACACACCATTCTTTGCTGGGGGGATAGATTAGATTTACAGTAAACATCCTTTCTTCAAATCGGTAATCTAAAATCTTTGGGGTAAATTTACTAAGAATCATGTCTAAGAATCATTCTTGACTTCTGAAAGAAATTGCTAGATATCGCCAGAATGTTTTTAGACTAAAATTCATGAATTTACTAAAGAGTATTTTTGAGTGTCTATTTTAAACCACTGGTTTTAGGCATGTGCGATTTTAGGTGATTTCAGTTGGATTCAACAGTATATTTACATAGGTGTGCGCACAGGGGGTTCCTGGTGCGCACAGGCACCCCCTAATCAAGTCCAGCCCCCACCTCACATGCAGATCGATCCCGCGCACGTCCGTTCTAAATTTGGTGTTGGCTGCCAGCCAATTAGAGCTCGCGGACCGGCCGTGGCGGCTCTTGATTGGCTGCCGGACTGCGAGCTTTGATAGGCTGACGGCCGGCACCATGTTTCAAATGGTTGATGCTGTAGGAGGGCTTCGGTCAGTGAGGAGCGGGATTTAGCAATAGGAGAGATGCCCCCTAAATCTCCCATACTTTACAGATTATCCCACTCAAAAACAGGGTGTAGATGCTGTCGGGTGGGGGTTGGGGGGAGGATAAGGGGTGTGTGTGTGGGGGGGTGCATATGCACCTCGGCTCACCACTTGCTAGTTGCTACTAGTTCCGCCACTGGGTCAGGGATAGGTTGGGGAAGTGTAAGCAGCGATACGATGCAGTGGCAGCTAGGGCTCAGGGTTATGGCATAGTAGATAGAAAGTACTGTCTGGTTTAATTTTATTTCTCTGGGGTGTATTATATCTTTGTTATCATTAGGAACCAGAGAGAAATTAGATTAAGCTATGTGATTTTACTGAGAGACTGTAAAATAGTGCTAGACACGCCCAAAAGGCAATTCTAGACACGCTCCTCCTGCGGTGCACCCCCTAATAAAATTAGCTGCGCACGCCTATGTATATTTACAATAGAATCTGCTGACAGATAGAAATATGAATCTGCTGACAGTCTGCAGTGGATTCAAAGCACTGCACAGATCAGTATGATTTGTACAGGCTTTTGTGTATTCTACAGTAAATAAAGGGTTACATTTTAGAAAAATATTTGCGTGGGTTCCCCCTCCCAAAATCATAACCAACCCCAAATCTCTGAGCCCAATCTGGTACTGGAATATCAGGGGCTAAACTAGAGTGGAGTATCCCCATTTTTTCAACCGGGGGTTTACACCATTGAATGGAGACATGCATTATAGGGTCCCCCTGCCATCACGTAAACCACTCCTAAACTGGTCAGTCGGGTCTTGGGATTCCTCAATAATTGTGGACCCCAGCGATAAAGGGCAGTTTATGAAAACATGGTGGCAGTGGTTATGGGGTTAATGGTGTCAAAATAGAATTAATACCCTTTATTAAAATTAAAAAAAATATATATATATTTTGATACCCACCACCACCTTGATATAATTTCTTTGCTTCACTGAATCTCATCCTGCAGCTGTTAACACTGTGTGGATGTTCCCTATAGCAACAACATTCTGACAGAATACACTGAGAGATCGCTGGGGACTGCCTTATAACTCGGTAAACCCTGGTGAGCATGTGCGGAATGGAGGTGTACGGCAGTGCCAATCACCCGGGAATAACACCATGGTGATCAGTGCCTGCATGTTGGGGAGTGCTATGGGCGGAGCAGAGGTGGGCGCCAACAATATTTGATTGCTCTGCCCTATCCATCACCTTTCTCCCCAACCCAGGACAATGGGACAGCTCTGAGTCAGAACAGACAGAGAGCACCATCGGATGGATCCCTATTTAGCACTAACAAGTGGCTAAAATCTGCAGTCAGAGGAGAGAGTACCCTGGGCCCTGATCTTTTTTTCCATAGCTGGTTCAGCTCTTCCTGTGCATATGTTGCACCCCCCTCCCATGCTGTGCTCCCCCTCTACCAGCCGCTCTGCCCTTCTTCCACTGTGCTTATACAGGTATCTAGATGGCCCTCCCCTACTGTTAGTGTATGCAGTGTATCACTGTGCCCCTTACCCTCCAGTGTGTGTATGTGTGTGTGTGTCCCACGACCAAGTATATGTGTCACTATGGCTTCCCAGGCTCCAGTATGAATGACACCATGTCATCCTTCCTTCCTCAGGCTGCAGTGTGTGTCACCCTGTCTGCCCCAGGCCTCAGTGTGTATGTCTCCATGTCACTCCAGGCCTCAGTGTGTACATCACCATGTCCCCCTAGGTCCCAGTGTATGTGTCATCTTGTCCTCCCAGGTCTCAGTGTGTGCCTACATGCCTCCCCGTCACCCCCATGTCACAATGTATTTCACCATGTTGGCCCTAGGCTTCAATGTATAAATCTCCTTGTCCACTCCAGTCCCCAATATATATGTATCCATGTCTCTACAGAATCCCAAAGTGTATGTCTCCATGGTTCCCCAAGCCCCAGTATGAATACACCATGTCACTCGTCCCCCCAGGCCATGCTGTATGCCACCATATCCCTGTTAGTGCATGCCCTAGTGTGTGTGTGTGTGTGTGTGTGTGTGTGTGTGTGTGTGGGGGGGGGGGGGTGCGGGGGGGGGCACCAAAATCTATCTGTCCTCCCGGCGCCTGGGATGAAGTTACACCACTATACCAGCACACAGTAACAATGCAAAGTAAAACATTACATTTGCAACACTGAACAGAGCACAAGAATCCAACAGCACTAATAATTATCATACATTGAAACTGCCAGTTACAGCCTTTCAGAACCTGACAAATTGTTTTTTATTTACTGTTATTTCTCTTATGAAAAGAAGACAGCAGAATAGCTAAATACTGTATGTACAGCGTAGACAGATATTTTTCTGACATGTTTTGAAGACTTCCAGTAGATGTCATTTTTACTTCAGTCACATAAATATATGGCATTCTCCCACATGGAGTCATTACATGATTACTGTTATATCTTCTTCACTTGTCTGGAAACTGAAATGTGGGACACGCCATGCACATTGTAATTCAGAATGGAAATGAGCATATGAAATGTAGGCATAAGTTATTCCTCACATGCTCCATTGTCATAAGCCATGCAAATTATATATGTACAGTCAGGTAGACTTATATTGCCTGATCGGGTGTAGTACGGCTGACCGGCGGTCTCCTGACCACCAGTCAGCTTACCGACGCCGGGATCCCGGCGGGGAGGGGCGAGTGCAGCAAGCCCCTTGCGGGCTCGCTGCGCTCGCCACGCTGCGGGCTCGGTGGCGACCTGCGGTCGCCACGGGTTCTATTCCCACTCTACAGCGGTCACATGAATACCACCCGCCTGATCCACATGTTGACAATGTATTGAGTAATTTTAGATTCAACAACATCTGCAGTATGATTCATTAATTGGAGAGTAAATTTATGTACTATCCTGTTCTTTTTTATCTTGATTAAATAATTCATCTTTTTGAAGTTTGTTCATGGAAATTAGCTTAAGCGAGCAAATTATGAACTTTTTAATATCTACATTGTATATAATGTTATATCATTACTTATGTCATTATACAAAACTTCTGTTTCCAAGGATTTAATTTCCTTTCATTTAACCTAAGTACAAAGACCCTGTATCTTATGTGATATTTTGTTGAGATAATAAGATAATAAGAATAAAAATTGCTGAAATGAAGTAAAAAAAAAATTTTTACTAGGAAAAATATCAGTTTAAAGAATACAGCAAAATAAAATAAAAAAATGCAGAAAGAAACAGTCAGAAGTAAAGCAGAATTTGCCTGATGTCGGCCACATGCCTACAAGGAAAGGATGAGCCAGTAAAAGCACCGGATGGACCAATATGTGATACTATGTACACAGTGACATGTACAGGATGATAAATCTGTGGCAGTGTTGTCCACAGGTAAGCAGGTCCATATGTGAGGCACGCTATTCTGTAATAGCATTTTGTACACCAACCTGATGGCCTTCACAACTGAGTAGCTTCTTTTCTGGACCTCCTGTTCTTTTCTCAAGAACATTCATCCAAATGAGATTTACCATAGATGATATTAGACCTTGCCTACATTTAAATAATTTCCCCATCTTATATTTCCTCTCTGATCTTGTTGTCACTGATCCACAAACTGAATGGATACCTGTTTTATGCTTGGGATTGTGGTGGATGTCCATTACATGATAATGTTGTGTCAGATGTTGCACAGTACTTTATTTCTTCAAATCATCTCTTGCTATTTCCTCATATGACCTGTTGTTCTAGCTAGCTTCAACAACCTGACGACACATTTCCCCTTCTCTTATCTAAACCAGCTGTACTAATTTGCAAATTACCCTGTACTGGCAATTAAAAATAATAAAAGAAGTCTAAGCTATGTATTCTATACAAATAGATGTTACTGTAGTATATTTTACTTTCTTTAAAGATGTTTGTAATTTTAGACTTTAAAACAGTCACTAAAAAAATTAGTAATTAGTAATACTAATGGCCTTATTTACAATTGCATGTTACTCCATTTATGCCATGTAGAAATATATAAATACAGTATGATCAAATTCATGCATGTACACAATTTACACTTGTAACATTGAGTGTACAGTATCTTTGTTGCAGGCCCGAGAGATGTTCTGTGCATTAAGGGAATGGAGATGCAAAGTTAACCGTACCCCTTAAAGGTGTGTACAGTTTTGAGCATAAGTTACTGTGAGAAGACCTCACCGAGCAGCCTGCAACATTTATTATATAGCTATTGATTGTGTCTTGTAACTTGTAAAGTCATGCAACAAAGCATATTGAAAATGCAATTGCATCTGATGGAGAGTGCTGACCTCCATATTATACTTGTACAATAGAAATTTCTTCACAGCCTATAGTAACAAGTTCCAAATATAGAAAACACATACAGTATTTGTATGGGCTTTAACCAATACTTCCTTTAGAAGTGGTGGTGTGCCTAATCAGTTTTATGTACCTGAAGCCTGCTGCAGCTACGGCAGATACATACAAATAATTTCACAATGATCTCTATTTACTGTTTTGAGTTCAGGCTGGTTATCACCATTACAGGGCATCACTTTGTTTTAGAGGAAACCAGCCTGGGCTGGTCTGCTGATGGAGCTGGTTCAGTACTGGTCAGCAGAGCGTGCTGTCAGTTCTTTTAATCTTTTGGAGCTTTTCCCTTTCATTTCAGTGGTATATTCATTTTCATTCCTACTTTCAACATCTGTTTTTTATATGTACTCAAATTTTAGTAAACTCTTTCCGACACCTCAAACTTTTTTTTCTTATTGACAATTGTTGTTTCGCTACACCATACTTGTCTGCTCCCCCGGAACCTCCGAGAGGCTCACGAAAATCAGGTGGCCCTCCCAGCCCCCCCGGAAGAGTGAGCAAGTCTCCGATTTCAGCTGAACCCCTGCGCAGTTGCCCACTTAGTTAGTAAAACGGGCGGTCTGGAAGGCCGATTACATGTTCTCCTTGTCCAGTGCTGCTTTTAGGAGGGCATTGCTTTTCAAGCTTTTCATTTCCGCAGTGTATAAGGGAAGTTGTTACTCATTTCAGCATGACTATGTTCATTCTCAACAACCCCTGGTAGATGGACGTTTCCTGTGGTTTCGCAAAGTTCAACAGCTGCATTTCAGTTTTCGGTTTGATAAGTTGCATTTGCTGATTTTTCTTACTCTGAGTCCATTTCTATTATTCATTTTTAATAAAGGAAACAACGCATTAAGGCTCGGATTTATCAAGCCTTGGAGAGTGATAAATAGCACGATGATCAAGTACTCACCAATCAGCTCCTGACTGCCATATTACAGGCTGGGTTTGAAAAATGACAGTTAGAAGCTGATTGGTTGGTACTTTATCACAGTGCAATTTATTACTCTCTTGGCTTGATAAATCTGGACCTAAAACTGAAGCGCTCTATAAAACAATGAACAATAACTGTTCAATATTGTACAGCAAGAAGTTACTTGTGTGAGTTTCAGTTGCTATATCCAGCTGCCCTGAACGGTCAGTACAACTAAACTGCAGAACACTGATGATGACCAGACCTTTAAGTGCAACAGTTGACAAACAATCCTACAGCAGAGTGGCAGGGCACAGCAAGAGCAGTCTGGGGATTACTAAAGGGTTACGTCGGGCCCTGGGGCTTAAGCTGGGGGCGTCTCCTGAAATGGTGCCTAAACATTGTTATTAGGTACAGTACATTAAGTACTTGAACAAATGAAGAGCTGAGTATAAGACATTCTGTAGTGTATTTTAGGTCACATTTTCAAACAGTTACAGAGGGTTATACTAAAAAAATACTTACACTAAAATGGGAATAAGAGGAAAGGTGATCCAACGGGACTGTTCCCTATCAGAGCTAGGCAACGTAATAAACATTTTTCAGTTAATAATATAAAATGAAATGTAAATTGAATTAGGAATCAAATGAGTCCTTTATATTGCACAATCACAGTATAGAAAGGTGTATCTCAAGCAAAAATATATATGCATGTCTATTACTAATTGAGGGCCAATAAACATAAGCGAATTGAAAGACTATCATTATTTATACAATTAATATTGCAAATGATATGTTACAAAACAAGGACAAAATGAAACAAATGACACTTACTTACTTACTGAAGCGGCATAGCATTCTGATCAGAGTACACCTCAGAGAGTAAATGCAACACGATGCAGCAAAAAAAGGGGACAACAGAGCAATGAGGATAAGCAGGGTGTAAGGACCCCCTACATTGGTCACATAGTGCGGACAGACTAAAGTTATATGAGTGATGTCCAAAAAAACTTTAATACTAGTGAAATAAAGTAAGAACGATTTGGGGGTATATTTACTAAAATTCGTGTTTGGGACGATTTGATAGAAGTTTAATCCTGATTTTCATCGCACATATTTTACTGCAACTTTTTGAATCCATTTTCTGTAATTTACTAAGCTGCCGAGTTTTCTATTTTTGCATTTTCCGATGTCGATGTGATTCATATTGTTGGGCAGTGTTTTACGGGAGTGATTAGTAAAACACTGCCGGACATATCACAATGAAGTCCGGCCAGATCAGTGAGATCCGTGCAGGGCTTGATTGTGTACATTACGAGAAGTGTTTAAATAGTTAAAAATCAAAGAAAAAAATTGTGTGGGGTCTCCCCTCCTATGTATAACCAGCCTCAGGCTCTTTGAGCCGACCTTGGTTGTAAAAATACAAGGGAAAAAATGCATAGGGTCCCCCCATATTTATACAACCAGCACTGGGCTCTGCGTCCGGTCCTGGTTCAAAAAATACAGGGGACAAAAGACGTAGGGGTCCCCTGTATTTTTTAAACCAGCACTGGGCTCCACTAGCCAGAGAGATACTTTTATATAGGTCCCTGCGGCCGTGGCATTACCCCCCCAACTAGTCACCCCTGGCCGGGGTTTATGGAGGAGTGGGGACCCCTTAAATCAAGGGGTCCCCACCCTCTAGGCACCCAAGGACCAGGGGTGAAGCCTGAGGCTGTCCCCCCATCCCTCGGCAGTGGATGGGGGGCTGATAGCCTTTGTGTAAAAAAAATATATTGTTTTTTGTGGTAGAACTACTAGTCCCAGCAAGCCTCCCCGCAAGCGCACTGGCTAGAACTCTACCCAATAATGGGAATTTTGTGGTCTGCGGTAAACCGCAAAGTTAATTGAGGTCACTCTTGTGGGTGACCCCAATTAACTTTGCGGTTAACCGCAGACCGCAAGTTTCCATCATTGGGTATAATGGAGCTGCGCTAAGCCCCATTCTAGCCGGTGCGCTCCTCCTGATTGAAAGGCTAGGAGCGCACAGCCAATCAGGAGAGCGCCTCCATGGAACCCCGGCCAGGGGTGACTAGTTGGGGGGGGGGGGGGTAATGCCACGGCCGCAGGGACCTATATAAAAGTGTCCCCAGGCTGTGGCATTATCTCTCTGGCTAGTGGAGCCCGGTGCTGGTTTAAAAAATACGGGGGACCCCCTACGTCTTTTGTCCCCCGTATTTTTTGAACCAGGACCGGATGCAGAGCCCGGTGCTGGTTGTATAAATATGGGGGGACCCTACGCATTTTTTCCCTTGTATTTTTAAATCCAGGGCCGGCTCAAAGAGCCGAGGCTGGTTATACATAGGAGGGGGGACCCCACGCCATTTTTTTCTTTGATTTTTAACACTTTCACACCCCTTTACACAGATAAGCATGCACGGATCTCACTGATCCGTGCATGCCTATCTGAACACGCCAGGAAAAAGCAGGTCTATTTTAAAACTGATTTTTTAACGAATTATATGCTTTACTGGCAGTGTTTGCCTATTGTCGGCAGTTAGTGTGAATACGAATTCTTAGTAAATTACCGAGTTGTATCAAATAACAGGCGTGTTTGACCAATGGTCTATTCATTCGTATTTGTGAACTTAGCTGGGGAAAACAAACAATACGAATAGACCCAACACTGCCGAGAGTTGTGTTTAATAAATTCCCGAGATGACACTTTGAAAAAAAAAAACTTGGTCAAAATAAGGACCTTAGTAAATATACCCCTTGGAGAGAGGTTATGACAATATAGTGGCAATTGTACTTTTGACATCAGACTATAATCAGCTACATTTCAGTGTCATTATTACAATGCATATTTTTGATGAAAAGTGTACTTCAGCAGTGTGTAGCACTAACAAGTAATTCCTCCTGTCTTATTTACAAGCTACTGTATGTCACCTTGTATATAACTTTATTATCCAATATATTCTTTTTCCCAATAAGACTTTACTGTAACTCCTTTTCAATGACATAATTTTACAGGTCAGTTTCATAGACATTTAGTATATTGAGAACATTCTACTTTATCAGCTCTAAAGCCCACTGGTCAGGGAATGGCATTGACTCTGTGTTCTTTTAGCCGCAGCGTATTGAACTTAAAAGAAAGAGAATTATATATTATGCTTTAGGTTGAATCAAAAGAAATGTTATTATCTGAATCTTAAAATGTATTACAGAAGTGCATGCATTTCTTATACATTAATAAAGAGATTAGTACTGTAAGTAGAGGAAACAATTCTGCAGTGATTATCTATTTGACAATGTTCTATTTGGGTCAGTTATCTGCAATTTGATTCTTTAGCCAAACGTTATTCAAATACATATTATTATGTACTTATTTATGAAAGTATACATTTCTTTAACCTAGATTTCTATTTCACCTACTTTTTCCACAGGGAATGCCATCCTAATATTTTTTTATATCAAATATACAGTACTGATATATTTATAGTTTTCCTAGATATAGACATCACAATTTTTAAGTCTAATAATATATACCAGCACAAACAATTTGGTGGAAGGAGGAGGGCGAGCTGACGGCTCAATCAGACTTGTCTGCCTGATCATTGCATGCATGACTGGGTACAGTGGGAAAGGAGGTCCTGGAAGGGAGTCCGAGCCTCATAGCATCCACACTTCTTGCAGCCACAGTAGTTACACTAGTGCAACAGATGTTTCATTGGATTAAGGTCTGGGGAATTTGGAGTCAACACTTTGAACTATTTGTCATGTTCCTCACACCATTCCTGAACAATTTTTACAGTGTGTTTGGGCGTATTATCATGCTGAAAGAGGCCATTGCCATCAGGGAATATACCCCTGCCATGAAGTGGTGTACTTGGTCTGCAGTAATGTTTAGGTAGGTGGTACATGTCAAAGTTACTTTCACATGTTATTTCTGCTGGGACCACCATTAACATTCACATGTTACTTCTTACTTCTGCTGGGACCCAGCAGAACATTGCCCAGAGCATCACACTGTCTCTGTAGGCTTGCCTTCTTCCCCAGGTAAACAACGCACATACTGAATGCCCATCTCTTCACATGATGTAAAATAATATGTGATTCATCAGAATAATGGGTATATTCAATTGAAGTCGAAAGCTGCCATCTGTTGGAAAGACAGCAGTTTTTGACTTTTTTAGGTTGGAAGGGGTTCCGATCTAGTCAGTATACCCCCAAATTATCCGATAAGTCTGGGAATTTGACTTGTTGGAAAGCACGTGGATCGGCGGAATAGCTACCGATCCGTGTGCTTCTGTGGAAACGGGGCCAAATCCAACAGGTTTTGGCCCCCTTTCCGACCATCTCAATCCGACTTTAAAAAAATCGGATTGAGATGAGGGAACTGAGAGGAGGAGAGGAGGAGACGGGGGGGGGGGGATGGGGGAGAGCCACGGGGGAGAGCCGCGGGGAGACGGGGGAGAGCAGAGGGGAGACGGGGGAGAGCAGCGCGGGAGACGGGGGAGAGCAGCGCTACAGCAAGCATAGCAGGAGGATGTGTCACAGCCGCCGCTCACAGCAGCGTCCACCCGGCTCCAGCTAGTGAGACCTCGGCTCTCCGCCATCCCAGCTCCCTCATCTCAATTTGACTTGTTTTAAAGTCGAATTGAGATGCCCATTGAATAGCCCTTGTCGGATCCATTCTGACAAATGCATGTCGGAATGAATCCGACTTCAATTGAATATACCTATTAGCCGCCTTCTTTTATTTCTCCATGGTCCAGTTCTGACAGTCACGTGCCTATAGTAGGTGCTTTTGGCAGTGGACAGGGGCCAGCATGGGCACTCCGACTGACATGTGGCTATGAAGCCTCATACATAGCAATCTGTGATGCACTGTGTGCTTTGACATTTTTATGTTATAGCCACCATTAGCTTTTTCAGCAGTTTGTACTAAAGTAGCTCATACTCGCCTACCCTCCCAGAATGGCCGAGAGGCTCCTAAAAATCACATGCCACTCCTGGCACCCTGGAGAGGTGGGAAGGCCTGCCACAGCAGCGCAGCCCTCCCACAACCCCCCCCCCCTCCCTCAGCTGCTCACTTACAGAGCACAAGTGGGCAGTCCAAGGGGACTCGATGACAAGATTTGTGTTGAATCATGTCATCGTAGCCTCGTCCTCTGTTGTACAATGCCTGTAATAGCAGCATTGTATAGCATGGTCATGACCACAATGACATGACCGTGAATGCCATGCACCTGTACTGCCTCTTACATTGCACCACTCCACCACACCGCATCATGCCCACCCACACCTCCCCCTGCAGCATCAAGCTGGCTGCCCTCTCCTGAAGGGGGCAACCAGAAAGTTGGTAACCCTGCAGTAGCTCCTCTGGACCATACAGGCTAATCTTCATTCCCCACACGCATGAATGAGCCTTGGACTGTGGACAGTTCTTTGGCTGTCTTTCTACTGCTTAGTAGGAACACCCCAAAAGACCTGCTGTTTTGTGGATGCTCTGACCCAGTCGTCTAGCCATCACAATTTGTTTCTTGTCAAAGCTGCTCAGATCCTTACGCTTGCCCATTTTTCCAGCTTCCAAGACATCAACTTCAAGAACTGACTGTTCACGTGCTGCCTAATATATCCTAGAGATGAGCGCCTGAAATTTTTCGGGTTTTGTGTTTTGGTTTTGGGTTCGGTTCCGCGGCCGTGTTTTGGGTTCGACCGCGTTTTGGCAAAACCTCACCGAATTTTTTTTGTCGGATTCGGGTGTGTTTTGGATTCGGGTGTTTTTTTAAAAAAACACTAAAAAACAGCTTAAATCATAGAATTTGGGGGTCATTTTGATCCCATATTATTATTAACCTCAAAAACCATAATTTCCACTCATTTTCAGTCTATTCTGAATACCTCACACCTCACAATATTATTTTTAGTCCTAAAATTTGCACCAAGGTCGCTGGATGACTAAGCTAAGCGACACTAGTGGCCGACACAAACACCTGGCCCATCTAGGAGTGGCACTGCAGTGTCACGCAGGATGTCCCTTCCAAAAAACCCTCCCCAATCAGCACATGACGCAAAGAAAAAAAGAGGCGCAATGAGGTAGCTGACTGTGTGAGTAAGATAAGCGACCCTAGTGGCCGACACAAACACCGGGCCCATTTAGGAGTGGCACTGCAGTGTCACGCAGGATGTCCCTTCCAAAAAACCCTCCCCAATCAGCACATGACGCAAAGAAAAAAAGAGGCGCAATGAGGTAGCTGACTGTGTGAGTAAGATTAGCGACCCTAGTGGCCGACACAAACACCGGGCCCATTTAGGAGTGGCACTGCAGTGTCACGCAGGATGTCCCTTCCAAAAAACCCTCCCCAATCAGCACATGACGCAAAGAAAAAAAGAGGCGCAATGAGGTAGCTGACTGTGTGAGTAAGATTAGCGACCCTAGTGGCCGACACAAACACCGGGCCCATTTAGGAGTGGCACTGCAGTGTCACGCAGGATGTCCCTTCCAAAAAACCCTCCCCAATCAGCACATGACGCAAAGAAAAAAAGAGGCGCAATGAGGTAGCTGACTGTGTGAGTAAGATTAGCGACCCTAGTGGCCGACACAAACACCGGGCCCATTTAGGAGTGGCACTGCAGTGTCACGCAGGATGTCCCTTCCAAAAAACCCTCCCCAA
Organism: Pseudophryne corroboree; assembly: GCF_028390025.1. Lineage (NCBI taxonomy): Eukaryota > Metazoa > Chordata > Amphibia > Anura > Myobatrachidae > Pseudophryne > Pseudophryne corroboree. The sequence continues at coordinate 465,762,552 of NC_086445.1, forward strand.
TCAGCACATGACGCACAGAAAAAAAGTGGCGCAATGAGGTAGCTGACTGTGTGAGTAAGATTAGCGACCCTAGTGGCCGACACAAACACCGGGCCCATTTAGGAGTGGCACTGCAGTGTCACGCAGGATGTCCCTTCCAAAAAACCCTCCCCAAACAGCACATGTCGCAAAGAAAAATAAAAGAAAAAAGAGGTGCAAGATGGAATTGTCCTTGGGCCCTCCCACCCACCCTTATGTTGTATAAACAAAACAGGACATGCACACTTTAACCAACCCATCATTTCAGTGACAGGGTCTGCCACACGACTGTGACTGATATGACGGGTTGGTTTGGACCCCCCCCAAAAAAGAAGCAATTAATCTCTCCTTGCACAAACTGGCTCTACAGAGGCAAGATGTCCACCTCATCATCACCCTCCGATATATCACCGTGTACATCCCCCTCCTCACAGATTATCAATTCGTCCCCACTGGAATCCACCATCTCAGCTCCCTGTGTACTTTGTGGAGGCAATTGCTGCTGGTCAATGTCTCCGCGGAGGAATTGATTATAATTCATTTTAATGAACATCATCTTCTCCACATTTTCTGGATGTAACCTCGTACGCCGATTGCTGACAAGGTGAGCGGCGGCACTAAACACTCTTTCGGAGTACACACTTGTGGGAGGGCAACTTAGGTAGAATAAAGCCAGTTTGTGCAATGGCCTCCAAATTGCCTCTTTTTCCTGCCAGTATAAGTATGGACTGTGTGACGTGCCTACTTGGATGCGGTCACTCATATAATCCTCCACCATTCTTTCAATGGTGAGAGAATCATATGCAGTGACAGTAGACGACATGTCCGTAATCGTTGTCAGGTCCTTCAGTCCGGACCAGATGTCAGCATCAGCAGTCGCTCCAGACTGCCCTGCATCACCGCCAGCGGGTGGGCTCGGAATTCTGAGCCTTTTCCTCGCACCCCCAGTTGCGGGAGAATGTGAAGGAGGAGATGTTGACAGGTCGCGTTCCGCTTGACTTGACAATTTTCTCACCAGCAGGTCTTTCAACCCCAGCAGACTTGTGTCTGCCGGAAAGAGAGATCCAAGGTAGGCTTTAAATCTAGGATCGAGCACGGTGGCCAAAATGTAGTGCTCTGATTTCAACAGATTGACCACCCGTGAATCCTTGTTAAGCGAATTAAGGGCTCCATCCACAAGTCCCACATGCCTAGCGGAATCGCTCCATGTTAGCTCCTCCTTCAATGTCTCCAGCTTCTTCTGCAAAAGCCTGATGAGGGGAATGACCTGACTCAGGCTGGCAGTGTCTGAACTGACTTCACGTGTGGCAAGTTCAAAGGGCATCAGAACCTTGCACAACGTTGAAATCATTCTCCACTGCGCTTGAGACAGGTGCATTCCACCTCCTATATCGTGCTCAATTGTATAGGCTTGAATGGCCTTTTGCTGCTCCTCCAACCTCTGAAGCATATAGAGGGTTGAATTCCACCTCGTTACCACTTCTTGCTTCAGATGATGGCAGGGCAGGTTCAGTAGTTTTTGGTGGTGCTCCAGTCTTCTGTCCGTGGTGCCTGTACGCCGAAAGTGTCCCGCAATTTTTCTGGCCACCGAAAGCATCTCTTGCACGCCCCTGTCGTTTTTTAAATAATTCTGCACCACCAAATTCAAGGTATGTGCAAAACATGGGACGTGCTGGAATTTGCCCATATTTAATGCACACACAATATTGCTGGCGTTGTCCGATGCCACAAATCCACAGGAGAGTCCAATTGGGGTAAGCCATTCCGCGATGATCTTCCTCAGTTGCCGTAAGAGGTTTTCAGCTGTGTGCCTATTCTGGAAACCGGTGATACAAAGCGTAGCCTGCCTAGGAAAGAGTTGGCGTTTGCGAGATGCTGCTACTGGTGCCGCCACTGCTGTTCTTGCGGCGGGAGTCCATACATCTACCCAGTGGGCTGTCACAGTCATATAGTCCTGACCCTGCCCTGCTCCACTTGTCCACATGTCCGTGGTTAAGTGGACATTGGGTACAACTGCATTTTTTAGGACACTGGTGAGTCTTTTTCTGACGTCCGTGTACATTCTCGGTATCGCCTGCCTAGAGAAGTGGAACCTAGATGGTATTTGGTAACGGGGGCACACTGCCTCAATAAATTGTCTAGTTCCCTGTGAACTAACGGCGGATACCGGACGCACGTCTAACACCAACATAGTTGTCAAGGCCTCAGTTATCCGCTTTGCAGCAGGATGACTGCTGTGATATTTCATCTTCCTCGCAAAGGACTGTTGAACAGTCAATTGCTTACTGGAAGTAGTACAAGTGGGCTTACGACTTCCCCTCTGGGATGACCATCGACTCCCAGCAGCAACAACAGCAGCGCCAGCAGCAGTAGGCGTTACACGCAAGGATGCATCGGAGGAATCCCAGGCAGGAGAGGACTCGTCAGAATTGCCAGTGACATTGCCTGCAGGACTATTGGCATTCCTGGGGAAGGAGGAAATTGACACTGAGGGAGTTGGTGGGGTGGTTTGCGTGAGCTTGGTTACAAGAGGAAGGGATTTACTGGTCAGTGGACTGCTTCCGCTGTCACCCAAAGTTTTTGAACTTGTCACTGACTTATTATGAATGCGCTGCAGGTGACGTATAAGGGAGGATGTTCCGAGGTGGTTAACGTCCTTACCCCTACTTATTACAGCTTGACAAAGGGAACACACGGCTTGACACCTGTTGTCCGCATTTCTGTTGAAATAGTTCCACACCGAAGAGCTGATTTTTTTGGTATTTTCACCAGGCATGTCAACGGCCATATTCCTCCCACGGACAACAGGTGTCTCCCCAGGTGCCTGACTTAAACAAACCACCTCACCATCAGAATCCTCCTGGTCAATTTCCTCCCCAGCGCCAGCAACACCCATATCCTCCTCATCCTGGTGTACTTCAACACTGACATCTTCAATCTGACTATCAGGAACTGGACTGCGGGTGCTCCTTCCAGCACTTGCAGGGGGCGTGCAAATGGTGGAAGGCGCATGCTCTTCACGTCCAGTGTTGGGAAGGTCAGGCATCGCAACCGACACAATTGGACTCTCCTTGTGGATTTGGGATTTCGAAGAACGCACAGTTCTTTGCGGTGCTACTGCTTTTGCCAGCTTGAGTCTTTTCATTTTTCTAGCGAGAGGCTGAGTGCCTCCATCCTCATGTGAAGCTGAACCACTAGCCATGAACATAGGCCAGGGCCTCAGCCGTTCCTTGCCACTCCGTGTGGTAAATGGCATATTGGCAAGTTTACGCTTCTCCTCCGACAATTTTATTTTAGGTTTTGGAGTCCTTTTTTTACTGATATTTGGTGTTTTGGATTTGACATGCTCTGTACTATGACATTGGGCATCGGCCTTGGCAGACGACGTTGCTGGCATTTCATCGTCTCGGCCATGACTAGTGGCAGCAGCTTCAGCACGAGGTGGAAGTGGATCTTGATCTTTCCCTAATTTTGGAACCTCAACATTTTTGTTCTCCATATTTTAATAGGCACAACTAAAAGGCACCTCAGGTAAACAATGGAGATGGATGGATACTAGTATACAATTATGGACGGACTGCCGAGTGCCGACACAGAGGTAGCTACAGCCGTGAACTACCGTACTGTGTCTGCTGCTAATATAGACTGGTTGATAAAGAGATGTCGTAGTATGTATGTATGAAGAAGAAAGAAAAAAAAACCACGGTTAGGTGGTATACAATTATGGACGGACTGCCGAGTGCCGACACAGAGGTAGCCACAGCCGTGAACTACCGTACTGTACTGTGTCTGCTGCTAATATAGACTGGTTGATAAAGAGATGTAGTAGTATGTATGTATAAAGAAGAAAGAAAAAAAAACCACGGGTAGGTGGTATACAATTATGGACGGACTGCCGAGTGCCGACACAGAGGTAGCCACAGCCGTGAACTACCGTACTGTACTGTGTCTGCTGCTAATATAGACTGGTTGATAAAGAGATGTCGTAGTATGTATGTATGAAGAAGAAAGAAAAAAAAACCACGGTTAGGTGGTATACAATTATGGACGGACTGCCGAGTGCCGACACAGAGGTAGCCACAGCCGTGAACTACCGTACTGTACTGTGTCTGCTGCTAATATAGACTGGTTGATAAAGAGATGTCGTAGTATGTATGTATAAAGAAGAAAGAAAAAAAAACCACGGTTAGGTGGTATACAATTATGGATGGACTGCCGAGTGCCGACACAGAGGTAGCCACAGCCGTGAACTACCGTACTGTACTGTGTCTGCTGCTAATATAGACTGGTTGATAAAGAGATGTCGTAGTATGTATGTATGAAGAAGAAAGAAAAAAAAACCACGGTTAGGTGGTATACAATTATGGACGGACTGCCGAGTGCCGACACAGAGGTAGCCACAGCCGTGAACTACCGTACTGTACTGTGTCTGCTGCTAATATAGACTGGTTGGTAAAGAGATGTCGTAGTATGTATGTATAAAGAAGAAAGAAAAAAAAACCACGGTTAGGTGGTATACAATTATGGACGGACTGCCGAGTGCCGACACAGAGGTAGCCACAGCCGTGAACTACCGTACTGTACTGTGTCTGCTGCTAATATAGACTGGTTGATAAAGAGATGTAGTAGTATGTATGTATAAAGAAGAAAGAAAAAAAAAACACGGGTAGGTGGTATACAATTATGGATGGACTGCCGAGTGCCGACACAGAGGTAGCTACAGCCGTGAACTACCGTACTGTGTCTGCTGCGACTGGATGATAAATAATGATATAAAAAATATATATATATCACTACTGCAGCCGGACAGGTATATATATTATATAATGACGGACCTGCTGGAAACTGTCTGTCAGCAGAATGAGTTTTTTATAGAATAAAAAAAAAAACACCACACAAGTGAAGTCACACGACGAGTGTTTAACTTTTTCAGGCAATCACAATATAGTATACTACTAACTATACTGGTGGTCAGTGTGGTCAGGTCACTGGTCAGTCACACTGTCAGTGGCACTCCTGCAGCAAAAGTGTGCACTGTTTAATTTTAATATAATATGTACTCCTGGCTCCTGCTATAACCTATAACTGGCACTGCAGTGCTCCCCAGTCTCCCCCACAATTATAAGCTGTGTGAGCTGAGCACAGTCAGATATATAATATATACATAGATGATGCAGCACACTGGGCTGAGCAGTGCACACAGATATGGTATGTGACTGTCTTGTACTCCTGGCTCCTGCTATAACCTATAACTGGCACTGCAGTGCTCCCCAGTCTCCCCCACAATTATAAGCTGTGTGAGCTGAGCACAGTCAGATATATAATATATACATAGATGATGCAGGCATGCAGCACACTGGGCTGAGCAGTGCACACAGATATGGTATGTGACTGAGTCACTGTGTGTACCGTTTTTTTCAGGCAGAGAACGGATATATTAAATAAAACAACTGCACTGCTGGTGGTCACTGTGGTCAGTCACTAAACTCTGCACTCTCTTCTACAGTATCAGCCTCAGGTCAATCTCTCTCTCTCTCTCCTAATCTAAATGGAGAGGACGCCAGCCACGTCCTCTCCCTATCAATCTCAATGCACGTGTGAAAATGGCGGCGACGCGTGGCTCCTTATATAGAATCCGAGTCTCGCGAGAATCCGACAGCGTCATGATGACGTTCGGGCGCGCTCGGGTTAACCGAGCAAGGCGGGAAGATCCGAGTCGCTCGGACCCGTGAAAAAAAACATGAAGTTCGTGCGGGTTCGGATTCAGAGAAACCGAACCCGCTCATCTCTAATATATCCCCAGAGGTGCTATGATGGGAATGGAGGAGCAGATACTTAGTACTCTGCCACCTCCGCCTACTTTTCATACCTGGCAGTGACAGCAGACTCTCTCCCCAGCCCAGCACATGCCACTGTGTGCTGGTCAGTAGTGGTCTGCCTGTGGGGAGAGAGTGATCTCCCTGAGAATACAGTACTTTTTTTTACAGACTTGTTTTTAGAGGGCATGGCCAAACCTCTTTAATTAGGCCACAGTCCCTACATTGCCCAGGCCAGGCCTCGCTGTATATGGCTCTATATATACCACTTCTTAACAGGTGCCTTTGTAATAAGATAATCAATGTTTCTCCACTTTACCTATTAGTGGTTTTAATGGTATGGCTGATGGATGTATATTTAGTGCAATGTGTTATCAGCACTGGCGTATCTATAATGGGTCCACACCGCACTCACTGCACCCATTTCTTCTATACTTACCTTTCCGACATCCATCGGCGACTGTGTGTGTGTGGGCCCCCTTCTCTCCCGTAGCCGTCACCGCCGCTGCTAGCGCACTGAGCGCTAGAGACTCCGGCACAGTGCAAGAGTCTACAGCGCATGCGCAGGACTCCGGAAAAATGGCGCGGCAGCCATTTTTCGAAGAGTCCTGCCCATGTGCTGTAGACTCTGGCACTGTGCCAGAGTCTCAGCACTGAGAGCGCTAGCAGCGGCGGTGACGGCTACAAGAAAGAAGGGGCCCACACACGGAGTCTGCACACGGGTCCCCTCCTCTCTAGAAACACAGCTGGTTATCAGTGTTCTGGCCATACAGGAATTGTAGTACAGTGATTATGTGCAGCACAGTAACTGCCTTACTCTTTCTAATATGCAAGGCATGTGGGCTGTACTGTGCTCCTCCTTACAGAGCATTACCTCTCCAGTAGCTATTATTAAATGCATACAATTTGTATTATTCTACTTCACAAAGCAGACAAAATACTGATGCTATGATGACGCATTCACAGCCAAGACAGTAATGCCTTTCACATCAATAACATTTTTGTTTTTTACATCTTTCATTTGAACCTCATTCTTATATTAAATAAGTCATGACAGTAAGGCAGCATCAGAGCTGCCTTCATTTAACATGTCACTTTGCCACTTATTAAGACTTCGATTCTATTGTGATCTGTGTGAACAAAAATAAAATTTACTGCATAAAATGTTTCTGGTACAGTACTACACAAAGCATTCTATTGAAAGTACAGTCGGACAGCCACCAAACATATTATTATTATTATTATTATTATTATTATCCTTTATATAACTACAGCAACAAGGGATCCGCAGCGCCCAGTTACAGAGTACATAAAGAAATGACAGAGTACATAAAGAAAGAAGCAAACAAAAAACAAAAAACAGTGACTTACAGTTCAAGATAATCTAGGACAAGTACAGGTTAAATAAACATACTTGCAGACAAAACTGAAATAAGTATCGGGGTGGCAGAAATCCAAGGGATTTGGTGCAGTCGAAGGGAGTATTGAGTAGAAGATGGTTTAAATAAAAGCAGGAAAGGTACATGAGGGAAGAGGGCCAGGTCATGAGAGCTTACATTCTAAAGTAGAAACATATGCAATATTAAAGTAATTAAAAGTGTTGCAAGATAAGCTGCTTGCTTACTAAATATCTCAAAAATGCAACCTTTCTGCACCTTTTAGATCATTTAAATATCTCATCCCAAAACAAAAATTATTTCCGGGAACCAATTCGCCAAGCAAGAGCCACTCAGCTGTCCCCATCTAAATTCTGCATCCTTGCCATCTTCACCTTTACCCATTGAATCATGTGGAAATGCATTAAAATGGGTTAATTCATGCAAAGTAAGCACGCAATGTGACAAAGCAGCATTTTCATTGGAGATTCATATTTTTGCAGCTCAATGCATTAAATGAGCCCTTTTATCTATAAGTCGAAGCTTCCCCTGCATCCACCTGAAAGAGCCAAGTGGTGCATGTACAGTGGGAATACTCGTGTGACCGTGCATGTTCCCCTCTGGCCTCTAATTTAATTTTAATATATGTCTGAATATACTATTTATTATTATAAAAAAAATACTATTGATTGGTTGCACAGCAATTGCACACTGAAAGTACAGATAAGTGTCAACGCACGATTGTTTGTCATGTTATATTTACAGTTTCTATTATTTTAGTAATTTAGAATATAAATGTTTAAATATATTTAGAGTGTACTGAGATGTTAGCAATCTGTATGTATGTATGTATGTATTCTAAATGTGTTTAGAATCATGTTCTGGTTAACAGAGACATACTCAGATAAATTAACTTAGACATTTACATACTTTAATATTCTATTGTAAAATATTATTTAAAATGTCTTTATAACATCAGTCACCAAAGAATAGGTTAAACGTAGTACCATTTTATGTTAAAAATTAATTATTAATTTTTATGTAAGTTATTAAACTATATAAGTTTGGTTTAGATGCAATTGACATGTGTAATTATTTATTATGATGTAACTTTAAATTATAGATTTCCCATTAAATTAATATATGTGCAAAACAACATAGGATTATGAAATTCAATGTGTTTGGAAACATTTTTTTTAAATAATAAAAATATATTGGTAGAGGCATTTACTGAGAAATTATATTTATTGGAAATTTGATTAGTTTAAGTGTAGGTCGATGGAGTGTACTCAATTTAAAAAAATGAAATGTTAATATCAGAACAAGAATGATGGGGTATGCCTTGCTCCAAATTACTGAAAATAAATAAATAAATAAAATTATGCCTAAATTAATGTGTCACTTTGTGAGTGATAATAGCAGCAATAGCATGTCCATTTTGATTACACTATGTTGCCAGCCATGTAATATGTAACCATAATATGCCATTATTTACTTGAAATTATTTACTAACTAGCACTGCTATATAATTAGTATATGTTATACCCCTCTGAGGAAATCCTGGTTACGGGAAGAAATGCATTAGGGAAATCAGCTATGCCTTTGGGAACCCTCCTATAAGGACTGCCACCCTTATTGTCACTGCTGCTTTTATCTAATTACTCTTTTGTGTTCCCCATTTTAGCTCATTGATGTATGAACTTGGGACTGCTATTAGGTAATCATAGCCTCTGCACCTTGCAGTTCTGCTTCTAGGATTTTTATCCATATTAGGCAGCACGTCACCTGTGTATACTTTATACTGTACTTGAATAACAGCACAATATAAAGAGAGGCCTCCACAGTGTGCCAAGTAAGCTCCTGGATCTATATTGTAACCTAGGTTTTTGCTGATTAAGGAAATCCTGATTGCATGGCTCTGTTTAGCCATTAAGACTAACGGTGGTCTGCATGCCAGTCCTGTAGTCAAGCACAGGTTATTTAACACTTGGATCTATTGCACCACATTTAGACTCTTGGACTACAGTAATTGGAAGTTCAACTAATTTGTTTCTTGTGAGGAGCTCTGCAATATTGTATTCACTACCACCTTTCCAGCAAGTACATACTTATCACCATATGGACTTCATGCTGTTAGTAGTGATGAGCACCGGAAATTTTTCGGGTTTTGTGTTTTGGTTTTGGGTTCGGTTCCGCGGCCGTGTTTTGGGTTCGAACGCGTTTTGGCAAAACCTCACCGAATTTTTTTTGTCGGATTCGGGTGTGTTTTGGATTCGGGTGTTTTTTTCAAAAAACCCTAAAAAACAGCTTAAATCATAGAATTTGGGGGTCATTTTGATCCCAAAGTATTATTAACCTCAATAACCATAATTTCCACTCATTTTCAGTAGAGATGAGCGGGTTCGGTTTCTCTGAATCCGAACCCGCCCGAACTTCATGTTTTTTTTCACGGGTCCGAGCGACTCGGATCTTCCCGCCTTGCTCGGTTAACCCGAGCGCGCCCGAACGTCATCATGACGCTGTCGGATTCTCGCGAGGCTCGGTTTCTATCGCGAGACTCGGATTCTATATAAGGAGCCGCGCGTCGCCGCCATTTTCACACGTGCATTGAGATTGATAGGGAGAGGACGTGGCTGGCGTCCTCTCCATTTAGGGTTGAGAGAGAGAGAGAGAGATTGACCTGAGGCTGTGATACTGTAGAAGAGAGTGCAGAGTTTAGTGACTGACGACCACAGTGACCACCAGACAGTGCAGTTGTTTGTTTTATTTAATATATCCGTTCTCTGCCTGAAAAAAACGATACACACAGTGACTCAGTTACATACCATATCTGTGTGCACTGCTCAGCCCAGTGTGCTGCATCAATGTATATATATATCTGACTGTGCTCAGCTCACACAGCTTATAATTGTGGGGGAGACTGGGGAGCACTGCAGTGCCAGTTATAGGTTATAGCAGGAGCCAGGAGTACATAATATTATATTAAAATTAAACAGTGCACACTTTTGCTGCAGGAGTGCCACTGCCAGTGTGACTAGTGACCAGTGACCTGACCACCAGTATATATAATATTAGTAGTATACTATCTCTTTATCAACCAGTCTATATTAGCAGCAGACACAGTACAGTGCGGTAGTTCACGGCTGTGGCTACCTCTGTGTCGGCACTCGGCAGCCCGTCCATAATTGTATATACCACCTAACCGTGGTTTTTTTTTCTTTCTTTATACATACATACTAGTTACGAGTATACTATCTCTTTATCAACCAGTCTATATATTAGCAGCAGACACAGTACAGTGCGGTAGTTCACGGCTGTGGCTACCTCTGTGTCGGCACTCGGCAGCCCGTCCATAATTGTATATACCACCTAACCGTGGTTTTTTTTTTCTTTCTTTATACATACATACTAGTTACGAGTATACTATCTCTTTATCAACCAGTCTATATATTAGCAGCAGACACAGTACAGTGCGGTAGTTCACGGCTGTGGCTACCTCTGTGTCGGCACTCGGCAGCCCGTCCATAATTGTATATACCACCTAACCGTGGTTTTTTTTTCTTTCTTTATACATACATACTAGTTACGAGTATACTATCTCTTTATCAACCAGTCTATATTAGCAGCAGACACAGTACAGTGCGGTAGTTCACGGCTGTGGCTACCTCTGTGTCGGCACTCGGCAGCCCGTCCATAATTGTATATACCACCTAACCGTGGTTTTTTTTTCTTTCTTTATACATACATACTAGTTACGAGTATACTATCTCTTTATCAACCAGTCTATATATTAGCAGCAGACACAGTACAGTGCGGTAGTTCACGGCTGTGGCTACCTCTGTGTCGGCACTCGGCAGCCCGTCCATAATTGTATATACCACCTAACCGTGGTTTTTTTTTCTTTCTTTATACATACATACTAGTTACGAGTATACTATCTCTTTATCAACCAGTCTATATATTAGCAGCAGACACAGTACAGTGCGGTAGTTCACGGCTGTGGCTACCTCTGTGTCGGCACTCGGCAGCCCGTCCATAATTGTATATACCACCTAACCGTGTTTTTTTTTCTTTCTTTATACATACATACTAGTTACGAGTATACTATCTCTTTATCAACCAGTCTATATATTAGCAGCAGACACAGTACAGTGCGGTAGTTCACGGCTGTGGCTACCTCTGTGTCGGCACTCGGCAGCCCGTCCATAATTGTATATACCACCTAACCGTGGTTTTTTTTTCTTTCTTTATACATACATACTAGTTACGAGTATACTATCTCTTTATCAACCAGTCTATATATTAGCAGCAGACACAGTACAGTGCGGTAGTTCACGGCTGTGGCTACCTCTGTGTCGGCACTCGGCAGCCCGTCATAATTGTATATACCACCTAACCGTGGTTTTTTTTTCTTTCTTTATACATACATACTAGTTACGAGTATACTATCTCTTTATCAACCAGTCTATATATTAGCAGCAGACACAGTACAGTGCGGTAGTTCACGGCTGTGGCTACCTCTGTGTCGGCACTCGGCAGCCCGTCCATAATTGTATATACCACCTAACCGTGGTTTTTTTTTCTTTCTTTATACATACATACTAGTTACGAGTATACTATCTCTTTATCAACCAGTCTATATATTAGCAGCAGACACAGTACAGTGCGGTAGTTCACGGCTGTGGCTACCTCTGTGTCGGCACTCGGCAGCCCGTCCATAATTGTATATACCACCTAACCGTGGTTTTTTTTTCTTTCTTTATAGTCATACTAGTTACGAGTATACTATCTCTTTATCAACCAGTCTATATTAGCAGCAGACACAGTACAGTGCGGTAGTTCACGGCTGTGGCTACCTCTGTGTCGGCACTCGGCAGCCCGTCCATAATTGTATATACCACCTAACCGTGGTTTTTTTTTCTTTCTTTATAGTCATACTAGTTACGAGTATACTATCTCTTTATCAACCAGTCTATATTAGCAGCAGACACAGTACAGTGCGGTAGTTCACGGCTGTGGCTACCTCTGTGTCGGCACTCGGCAGCCCGTCCATAATTGTATATACCACCTAACCGTGGTTTTTTTTTCTTTCTTTATACATACATACTAGTTACGAGTATACTATCTCTTTATCAACCAGTCTATATATTAGCAGCAGACACAGTACAGTGCGGTAGTTCACGGCTGTGGCTACCTCTGTGTCGGCACTCGGCAGGCAGTCCGTCCATAATTGTATACCACCTAACCGTGGTTTTTTTTTCTTTCTTCTTTATACATACATAGTTACATAGACATCTCTTTATCAACCAGTCTATATTAGCAGCAGACACAGTACAGTACGGTAGTTCACGGCTGTGGCTACCTCTGTGTCTGCACTCGGCAGGCAGTCCATAATTGTATACTAGTATCCATCTCCATTGTTTACCTGAGGTGCCTTTTAGTTGTGCCTATTAAAATATGGAGAACAAAAATGTTGAGGTTCCAAAATTAGGGAAAGATCAAGATCCACTTCCACCTCGTGCTGAAGCTGCTGCCACTAGTCATGGCCGAGACGATGAAATGCCAGCAACGTCGTCTGCCAAGGCCGATGCCCAATGTCATAGTACAGAGCATGTCAAATCCAAAACACCAAATATCAGAAAAAAAAGGACTCCAAAACCTAAAATAAAATTGTCGGAGGAGAAGCGTAAACTTGCCAATATGCCATTTACCACACGGAGTGGCAAGGAACGGCTGAGGCCCTGGCCTATGTTCATGGCTAGTGGTTCAGCTTCACATGAGGATGGAAGCACTCAGCCTCTCGCTAGAAAAATGAAAAGACTCAAGCTGGCAAAAGCAGCACAGCAAAGAACTGTGCATTCTTCGAAATCCCAAATCCACAAGGAGAGTCCAATTGTGTCGGTTGCGATGCCTGACCTTCCCAACACTGGACGTGAAGAGCATGCGCCTTCCACCATTTGCACGCCCCCTGCAAGTGCTGGAAGGAGCACCCGCAGTCCAGTTCCTGATAGTCAGATTGAAGATGTCAGTGTTGAAGTACACCAGGATGAGGAGGATATGGGTGTTGCTGGCGCTGGGGAGGAAATTGACCAGGAGGATTCTGATGGTGAGGTGGTTTGTTTAAGTCACGCACCCGGGGAGACACCTGTTGTCCGTGGGAGGAATATGGCCGTTGACATGCCAGGTGAAAATACCAAAAAAATCAGCTCTTCGGTGTGGAGGTATTTCACCAGAAATGCGGACAACAGGTGTCAAGCCGTGTGTTCCCTTTGTCAAGCTGTAATAAGTAGGGGTAAGGACGTTAACCACCTCGGAACATCCTCCCTTATACGTCACCTGCAGCGCATTCATAATAAGTCAGTGACAAGTTCAAAAACTTTGGGTGACAGCGGAAGCAGTCCACTGACCAGTAAATCCCTTCCTCTTGTAACCAAGCTCACGCAAACCACCCCACCAACTCCCTCAGTGTCAATTTCCTCCTTCCCCAGGAATGCCAATAGTCCTGCAGGCCATGTCACTGGCAATTCTGACGAGTCCTCTCCTGCCTGGGATTCCTCCGATGCATCCTTGCGTGTAACGCCTACTGCTGCTGGCGCTGCTGTTGTTGCCGCTGGGAGTCGATGGTCATCCCAGAGGGGAAGTCGTAAGCCCACTTGTACTACTTCCAGTAAGCAATTGACTGTTCAACAGTCCTTTGCGAGGAAGATGAAATATCACAGCAGTCATCCTAATGCAAAGCGGATAACTGAGGCCTTGGCATCCTGGGTGGTGAGAAACGTGGTTCCGGTATCCATCATTACTGCAGAGCCAACTAGAGACTTGTTGGAGGTACTGTGTCCCCGGTACCAAATACCATCTAGGTTCCATTTCTCTAGGCAGGCGATACCGAAAATGTACACAGACCTCAGAAAAAGAGTCACCAGTGTCCTAAAAAATGCAGCTGTACCCAATGTCCACTTAACCACGGACATGTAGACAAGTGGAGCAGGGCAGGGTCAGGACTATATGACTGTGACAGCCCACTGGGTAGATGTATGGACTCCCGCCGCAAGAACAGCAGCGGCGGCACCAGTAGCAGCATCTCGCAAACGCCAACTCTTTCCTAGGCAGGCTACGCTTTGTATCACCGGTTTCCAGAATACGCACACAGCTGAAAACCTCTTACGGCAACTGAGGAAGATCATCGCGGAATGGCTTACCCCAATTGGACTCTCCTGTGGATTTGTGGCATCGGACAACGCCAGCAATATTGTGTGTGCATTAAATATGGGCAAATTCCAGCACGTCCCATGTTTTGCACATACCTTGAATTTGGTGGTGCAGAATTTTTTAAAAAACGACAGGGGCGTGCAAGAGATGCTGTCGGTGGCCAGAAGAATTGCGGGACACTTTCGGCGTACAGGCACCACGTACAGAAGACTGGAGCACCACCAAAAACTACTGAACCTGCCCTGCCATCATCTGAAGCAAGAAGTGGTAACGAGGTGGAATTCAACCCTCTATATGCTTCAGAGGTTGGAGGAGCAGCAAAAGGCCATTCAAGCCTATACAATTGAGCACGATATAGTAGGTGGAATGCACCTGTCTCAAGCGCAGTGGAGAATGATTTCAACGTTGTGCAAGGTTCTGATGCCCTTTGAACTTGCCACACGTGAAGTCAGTTCAGACACTGCCAGCCTGAGTCAGGTCATTCCCCTCATCAGGCTTTTGCAGAAGAAGCTGGAGACATTGAAGGAGGAGCTAACACGGAGCGATTCCGCTAGGCATGTGGGACTTGTGGATGGAGCCCTTAATTCGCTTAACAAGGATTCACGGGTGGTCAATCTGTTGAAATCAGAGCACTACATTTTGGCCACCGTGCTCGATCCTAGATTTAAAGCCTACCTTGGATCTCTCTTTCCGGCAGACACAAGTCTGCTGGGGTTGAAAGACCTGCTGGTGACAAAATTGTCAAGTCAAGCGGAACGCGACCTGTCAACATCTCCTCCTTCACATTCTCCCGCAACTGGGGGTGCGAGGAAAAGGCTCAGAATTCCGAGCCCACCCGCTGGCGGTGAAGCAGGGCAGTCTGGAGCGACTGCTGATGCTGACATCTGGTCCGGACTGAAGGACCTGACAACGATTACGGACATGTCGTCTACTGTCACTGCATATGATTCTCTCAACATTGATAGAATGGTGGAGGATTATATGAGTGACCGCATCCAAGTAGGCACGTCACACAGTCCGTACTTATACTGGCAGGAAAAAGAGGCAATTTGGAGGCCCTTGCACAAACTGGCTTTATTCTACCTAAGTTGCCCTCCCACAAGTGTGTACTCCGAAAGAGTGTTTAGTGCCGCCGCTCACCTTGTCAGCAATCGGCGTACGAGGTTACATCCAGAAAATGTGGAGAAGATGATGTTCATTAAAATGAATTATAATCAATTCCTCCGCGGAGACATTGACCAGCAGCAATTGCCTCCACAAAGTACACAGGGAGCTGAGATGGTGGATTCCAGTGGGGACGAATTGATAATCTGTGAGGAGGGGGATGTACACGGTGATATATCGGAGGGTGATGATGAGGTGGACATCTTGCCTCTGTAGAGCCAGTTTGTGCAAGGAGAGATTAATTGCTTCTTTTTTGGGGGGGGTCCAAACCAACCCGTCATATCAGTCACAGTCGTGTGGCAGACCCTGTCACTGAAATGATGGGTTGGTTAAAGTGTGCATGTCCTGTTTTGTTTATACAACATAAGGGTGGGTGGGAGGGCCCAAGGACAATTCCATCTTGCACCTCTTTTTTCTTTTCTTTTTCTTTGCATCATGTGCTGATTGGGGAGGGTTTTTTGGAAGGGACATCCTGCGTGACACTGCAGTGCCACTCCTAAATGGGCCCGGTGTTTGTGTCGGCCACTAGGGTCGCTAATCTTACTCACACAGTCAGCTACCTCATTGCGCCTCTTTTTTTCTTTGCGTCATGTGCTGTTTGGGGAGGGTTTTTTGGAAGGGACATCCTGCGTGACACTGCAGTGCCACTCCTAGATGGGCCCGGTGTTTGTGTCGGCCACTAGGGTCGCTAATCTTACTCACACAGCTACCTCATTGCGCCTCTTTTTTTCTTTGCGTCATGTGCTGTTTGGGGAGGGTTTTTTGGAAGGGACATCCTGCGTGACACTGCAGTGCCACTCCTAGATGGGCCCGGTGTTTGTGTCGGCCACTAGGGTCGCTAATCTTACTCACACAGCTACCTCATTGCGCCTCTTTTTTTCTTTGCGTCATGTGCTGTTTGGGGAGGGTTTTTTGGAAGGGCCATCCTGCGTGACACTGCAGTGCCACTCCTAGATGGGCCCGGTGTTTGTGTCGGCCACTAGGGTCGCTAATCTTACTCACACAGCTACCTCATTGCGCCTCTTTTTTTCTTTGCGTCATGTGCTGTTTGGGGAGGGTTTTTTGGAAGGGACATCCTGCGTGACACTGCAGTGCCACTCCTAGATGGGCCCGGTGTTTGTGTCGGCCACTAGGGTCGCTTATCTTACTCACACAGCGACCTCGGTGCAAATTTTAGGACTAAAAATAATATTGTGAGGTGTGAGGTATTCAGAATAGACTGAAAATGAGTGTAAATTATGGTTTTTGAGGTTAATAATACTTTGGGATCAAAATGACCCCCAAATTCTATGATTTAAGCTGTTTTTTAGTGTTTTTTGAAAAAAACACCCGAATCCAAAACACACCCGAATCCGACAAAAAAAATTCGGTGAGGTTTTGCCAAAACGCGTTCGAACCCAAAACACGGCCGCGGAACCGAACCCAAAACCAAAACACAAAACCCGAAAAATTTCAGGCGCTCATCTCTAATTTTCAGTAGAGATGAGCGGGTTCGGTTCCTCTGAATCCGAACCCGCCCGAACTTCATGTTTTTTTTCACGGGTCCGAGCGACTCGGATCTTCCCGCCTTGCTCGGTTAACCCGAGCGCGCCCGAACGTCATCATCCCGCTGTCGGATTCTCGCGAGGCTCGGATTCTATCGCGAGACTCGGATTCTATATAAGGAGCCGCGCGTCGCCGCCATTTTCACACGTGCATTGAGAGTCATAGGGAGAGGACGTGGCTGGCGTCCTCTCCGTTTAGAGAAGAGAGAGACACAGTAGAGACGAGAGAGACACAGTAGTAGTAATTTTGGGGAGCATTATTAGGAGGAGTACTACTATACTACTATACTACTTGCTGAAGTGATATAGATTAGATAGTGTGACTGTAAGTGTATTGTATTATCTGACTTGTGGGGGAGACACTGACAGTGGGGAGCAGTTAGAGTCTGAGAGCAGGACTCAGGAGTACATATAACGTACAGTGCACACTTTTGCTGCCAGAGTCAGTGCCACACTGCCATTGTTGTGACCACACTGACCACCAGTATAATAATATATTTGGTGATTGTCTGCTTAGGACTCGGAGTACTAGTTGCAAGTTGCAACGTGAGTGACCTGACCACCAGTTTAATAATCAATCACCACCAGTTTAATATATATATATATATATATATATATATATATATATATATATATAATTGTATATAATATATATATATATATATATATATATAATATTGTATACCACCTACCCGTGGTTTTTTTTTTTTCATTCTTCTTTATACATACTACTATAGTAGCTTACTGTAGCAGTCTGCGGTGCTGCTGACCTGACAGTGTCCAGCAGGTCCGTCATCAGTCATTACATAATAAATATATATAGTACCTGTCCGGCTGCAGTACTAGTGATATTATATTGATTTCATCTCATTATCAATAATTTATCATCCAGTCTAGACTCTATATTAGCAGCAGACACAGTACGTTAGTCCACGGCTGTAGCTACCTCTGTGTCGGCACTCGGCAGTCCATCCATAACTGTATACCACCTACCCGTGGTTTTTTTTTTCTTTCTTCTTTGTACATACTACTATAGTATAGTAGCTTACTGTAGCAGTCTGCGGTGCTGCTGAGCTGACAGTGTCCAGCAGGTCCGTCATCAGTCATCATTACCTAATAAATATATTATCTACCTGTCCGGCTGCAGTACTAGTGATATTATATATACATACATATATATATTGATTTCATATCATTATCATCCAGTCTATATTAGCAGCAGACACAGTACGTTAGTCCACGGCTGTAGCTACCTCTGTGTCGGCACTCGGCAGTCCATCCATAATTGTATACCACCTACCCGTGGTTTTTTTTTTCTTTCTTCTTTGTACATACTACTATAGTATAGTAGCTTACTGTAGCAGTCTGCGATGCTGCTGAGCTGACAGTGTCCAGCAGGTCCATCATCAGTCATCATTACCTAATAAATATATTATCTACCTGTCCGGCTGCAGTACTAGTGATATTATATATACATACATATATATATATATTGATTTCATATCATTATCATCCAGTCTATATTAGCAGCAGACACAGTACGGTAGTCCACGGCTGTAGCTACCTCTGTGTCGGCACTCGGCAGTCCATCCATAATTGTATACCACCTACCCGTGGTTTTTTTTTTCTTTCTTCTTTGTACATACTACTATAGTATAGTAGCTTACTGTAGCAGTCTGCGGTGCTGCTGAGCTGACAGTGTCCAGCAGGTCCGTCATCAGTCATCATTACCTAATAAATATATTATCTACCTGTCCGGCTGCAGTACTAGTGATATTATATATACATATATATATTGATTTCATATCATTATCATCCAGTCTATATTAGCAGCAGACACAGTACGTTAGTCCATGGCTGTAGCTACCTCTGTGTCGGCACTCGGCAGTCCATCCATAAGTATACTAGTATCCATCCATCTCCATTGTTTACCTGAGGTGCCTTTTAGTTGTGCCTATTAAAATATGGAGAACAAAAATGTTGAGGTTCCAAAATTAGGGAAAGATCAAGATCCACTTCCACCTCGTGCTGAAGCTGCTGCCACTAGTCATGGCCGAGACGATGAAATGCCAGCAACGTCGTCTGCCAAGGCCGATGCCCAATGTCATAGTACAGAGCATGTCAAATCCAAAACACCAAATATCAGTAAAAAAAGGACTCCAAAACCTAAAATAAAATTGTCGGAGGAGAAGCGTAAACTTGCCAATATGCCATTTACCACACGGAGTGGCAAGGAACGGCTGAGGCCCTGGCCTATGTTCATGGCTAGTGGTTCAGCTTCACATGAGGATGGAAGCACTCAGCCTCTCGCTAGAAAAATGAAAAGACTCAAGCTGGCAAAAGCAGTAGCACCGCAAAGAACTGTGCGTTCTTCGAAATCCCAAATCCACAAGGAGAGTCCGACTCCAATTGTGTCGGTTGCGATGCCTGACCTTCCCAACACTGGACGTGAAGAGCATGCGCCTTCCACCATTTGCACGCCCCCTGCAAGTGCTGGAAGGAGCACCCGCAGTCCAGTTCCTGATAGTCAGATTGAAGATGTCAGTGTTGAAGTACACCAGGATGAGGAGGATACGGGTGTTGCTGGCGCTGGGGAGGAAATTGACCAGGAGGATTCTGATGGTGAGGTGGTTTGTTTAAGTCAGGCACCCGGGGAGACACCTGTTGTCCGTGGGAGGAATATGGCCACTGACATGCCTGGTGAAAATACCAAAAAAATCAGCTCTTCGGTGTGGAAGTATTTCAACAGAAATGCGGACAACAGGTGTCAAGCCGTGTGTTGCCTTTGTCAAGCTGTAATAAGTAGGGGTAAGGACGTTAACCACCTCGGAACATCCTCCCTTATACGTCACCTGCAGCGCATTCATAATAAGTCAGTGACAAGTTCAAAAACTTTGGGTGACAGCGGAAGCAGTCCACTGACCAGTAAATCCCTTCCTCTTGTAACCAAGCTCACGCAAACCACCCCACCAACTCCCTCAGTGTCAATTTCCTCCTTCCCCAGGAATGCCAATAGTCCTGCAGGCCATGTCACTGGCAATTCTGACGATTCCTCTCCTGCCTGGGATTCCTCCGATGCATCCTTGCGTGTGACGCCTACTGCTGCTGGCGCTGCTGTTGTTGCTGCTGGGAGTCGATGGTCATCCCAGAGGGGAAGTCGTAAGACCACTTTTACTACTTCCACCAAGCAATTGACTGTCCAACAGTCCTTTGCGAGGAAGATGAAATATCACAGCAGTCATCCTACTGCAAAGCGGATAACTGAGGCCTTGGCATCCTGGGTGGTGAGAAACGTGGTTCCGGTATCCATCATTACTGCAGAGCCAACTAGAGACTTGTTGGAGGTACTGTGTCCCCGGTACCAAATACCATCTAGGTTCCATTTCTTTAGGCAGGCGATACCGAAAATGTACACAGACCTCAGAAAAAGAGTCACCAGTGTCCTAAAAAATGCAGCTGTACCCAATGTCCACTTAACCACGGACATGTGGACAAGTGGAGCAGGGCAGGGTCAGGACTATATGACTGTGACAGCCCACTGGGTAGATGTATGGACTCCCGCCGCAAGAACAGCAGCGGCGGCACCAGTAGCAGCATCTCGCAAACGCCAACTCTTTCCTAGGCAGGCTACGCTTTGTATCACCGGTTTCCAGAATACGCACACAGCTGAAAACCTCTTACGGCAACTGAGGAAGATCATCGCGGAATGGCTTACCCCAATTGGACTCTCCTGTGGATTTGTGGCATCGGACAACGCCAGCAATATTGTGTGTGCATTAAATATGGGCAAATTCCAGCACGTCCCATGTTTTGCACATACCTTGAATTTGGTGGTGCAGAATTATTTAAAAAACGACAGGGGCGTGCAAGAGATGCTGTCGGTGGCCAGAAGAATTGCGGGACACTTTCGGCGTACAGGCACCACGTACAGAAGACTGGAGCACCACCAAAAACTACTGAACCTGCCCTGCCATCATCTGAAGCAAGAAGTGGTAACGAGGTGGAATTCAACCCTCTATATGCTTCAGAGGTTGGAGGAGCAGCAAAAGGCCATTCAAGCCTATACAATTGAGCACGATATAGGAGGTGGAATGCACCTGTCTCAAGCGCAGTGGAGAATGATTTCAACGTTGTGCAAGGTTCTGATGCCCTTTGAACTTGCCACACGTGAAGTCAGTTCAGACACTGCCAGCCTGAGTCAGGTCATTCCCCTCATCAGGCTTTTGCAGAAGAAGCTGGAGACATTGAAGGAGGAGCTAACACGGAGCGATTCCGCTAGGCATGTGGGACTTGTGGATGGAGCCCTTAATTCGCTTAACAAGGATTCACGGGTGGTCAATCTGTTGAAATCAGAGCACTACATTTTGGCCACCGTGCTCGATCCTAGATTTAAAGCCTACCTTGAATCTCTCTTTCCGGCAGACACAAGTCTGCTGGGGTTGAAAGACCTGCTGGTGAGAAAATTGTCAAGTCAAGCGGAACGCGACCTGTCAACATCTCCTCCTTCACATTCTCCCGCAACTGGGGGTGCGAGGAAAAGGCTCAGAATTCCGAGCCCACCCGCTGGCGGTGATGCAGGGCAGTCTGGAGCGACTGCTGATGCTGACATCTGGTCCTGACTGAAGGACCTGACAACGATTACGGACATGTCGTCTACTGTCACTGCATATGATTCTCTCAACATTGAAAGAATGGTGGAGGATTATATGAGTGACCGCATCCAAGTAGGCACGTCACACAGTCCGTACTTATACTGGCAGGAAAAAGAGGCAATTTGGAGGCCCTTGCACAAACTGGCTTTATTCTACCTAAGTTGTCCTCCCACAAGTGTGTACTCCGAAAGAGTGTTTAGTGCCGCCGCTCACCTTGTCAGCAATCGGCGTACGAGGTTACATCCAGAAAATGTGGAGAAGATGATGTTCATTAAAATTAATTATAATCAATTCCTCCGTGGAGACATTGACCAGCAGCAATTGCCTCCACAAAGTACACAGGGAGCTGAGATGGTGGATTCCAGTGGGGACGAATTGATAATCTGTGAGGAGGGGGATGTACACGGTGATATATCGGAGGATGATGATGAGGTATACATCTTGCCTCTGTAGAGCCAGTTTGTGCAAGGAGAGATTAATTGCTTCTTTTTTGGTGGGGGTCCAAACCAACCCGTCATTTCAGTCACAGTCGTGTGGGAGACCCTGTCACTGAAATGATGGGTTGGTTAAAGTGTGCATGTCCTGTTTATACAACATAAGGGTGGGTGGGAGCGCCCAAGGACAATTCCATCTTGCACCTCTTTTTTCTTTAATTTTTCTTTGCGTCATGTGCTGTTTGTGGAATGTTTTTTGGAAGGGCCATCCTGCGTGACACTGCAGTGCAACTCCTAGATGGGCCCGGTGTTTGTGTCGGCCACTAGGGTCGCTTATCTTACTCACACAGCTACCTCATTGCGCCTCTTTTTTTCTTTGCGTCATGTGCTGTTTGGGGAGGGTTTTTTGGAAGGGACATCCTGCGTGACACTGCAGTGCCACTCCTAGATGGGCCCGGTGTTTGTGTCGGCCACTAGGGTCGCTTATCTTACTCACACAGCTACCTCATTGCGCCTCTTTTTTTCTTTGCGTCATGTGCTGTTTGGGGAGGGTTTTTTGGAAGGGACATCCTGCGTGACACTGCAGTGCCACTCCTAGATGGGCCCGGTGTTTGTGTCGGCCACTAGGGTCGCTTAGCTTAGTCATCCAGCGACCTAGGTGCAAATTTTAGGACTAAAAATAATATTGTGAGGTGTGAGGTATTCAGAATAGACTGAAAATGAGTGTAAATTATGGTTTTTGAGGTTAATAATACTTTGGGATCAAAATGACCCCCAAATTCTATGATTTAAGCTGTTTTTTAGTGTTTTTAAAAAAAAACACCCGAATCCAAAACACACCCGAATCCGACAAAAAAAATTCGGTGAGGTTTTGCCAAAACGCGGTCGAACCCAAAACACGGCCGCGGAACCGAACCCAAAACCAAAACCCGAAAAATTTCCGGCGCTCATCTCTAATTTTCAGTCTATTCTGAACACCTCACACCTCACAATATTATTTTTAGTCCTAAAATTTGCACCGAGGTCGCTGGATGACTAAGCTCAGCGACCCAAGTGGCCGACACAAACACCTGGCCCATCTAGGAGTGGCACTGCAGTGTCACGCAGGATGGCCCTTCAAAAAACTACTCCCCAAACAGCACATGACGCAAAGAAGAAAAAAAAGAGGCGCAATGAGGTAGCTGTGTGAGTAAGCTAAGCGACCCTAGTGGCCGACACAAACACCTGGCCCATCTAGGAGTGGCACTGCAGTGTCACGCAGGATGGCACTTCCAAAAAACACCCCCCAAACAGCACATGACGCAAAGAAAAAAAGAGGCGCAATGAGGTAGCTGTGTGACTAAGCTAAGCGACCCTAGTGGCCGACACAAACACCTGGCCCATCTAGGAGTGGCACTGCAGTGTCACGCAGGATGGCCCTTCAAAAAACTACTCCCCAAACAGCACATGACGCAAAGAAGAAAAAAAAGATGCGCAATGAGGTAGCTGTGTGACTAAGATAAGTGACCCTAGTGGCCGACACAAACACCTGGCCCATCTAGGAGTGGCACTGCAGTGTCACGCAGGATGGCCCTTCCAAAAAACACCCCCCAAACAGCACATGACGCAAAGTAAAAAGAGGCGCAATGAGGTAGCTGTGTGACTAAGATAAGCGACCCAAGTGGCCGACACAAACACCTGGCCCATCTAGGAGTGGCACTGCAGTGTCACGCAGGATGGTCCTTCCAAAAAACACCCCCCAAACAGCACATGACGCAAAGAAAAAAAGAGGCGCAATGAGGTAGCTGTGTGACTAAGATAAGCGACCCAAGTGGCCGACACAAACACCTGGCCCATCTAGGAGTGGCACTGCAGTGTCACGCAGGATGGCCCTTCCAAAAAACCCTCCCCAAACAGCACATGACGCAAAGAAAAAAAGAGGCGCAATGAGGTAGCTGTGTGACTAAGATAAGCGACCCAAGTGGCCGACACAAACACCTGGCCCATCTAGGAGTGGCACTGCAGTGTCACGCAGGATGGCACTTCCAAAAACTACTCCCCAAACAGCACATGACGCAAAGAAAAATGAAAGAAAAAAGAGGTGCAAGATGGAATTGTCCTTGGACCCTCCCACCCACATGTTGTATAAACAGGACATGCACACTTTAACCAACCCATCATTTCAGTGACAGGGTCTGCCACACGACTGTGACTGAAATGACGGGTTTGTTTGGACCCCCACCAAAAAAGAAGCAATTAATCTCTCCTTGCACAAACTGGCTCTACAGAGGCAAGATGTCCACCTCATCATCATCCTCCGATATATCACCGTGTACATCCCCCTCCTCACAGATTATCAATTCGTCCCCACTGGAATCCACCATCTCAGCTCCCTGTGTACTTTGTGGAGGCAATTGCTGCTGGTGAATGTCTCCACGGAGGAATTGATTATAATTCATTTTAATGAACATCATCTTCTCCACATTTTCTGGATGTAACCTCGTACGCCAATTGCTGACAAGGTGAGCGGCGGCACTAAACACTCTTTCGGAGTACACACTTGTGGGAGGGCAACTTAGGTAGAATAAAGCCAGTTTGTGCAAGGGCCTCCAAATTGCCTCTTTTTCCTGCCAGTATAAGTACGGACTGTCTGACGTGCCTACTTGGATGCGGTCACTCATATAATCCTCCACCATTCTTTCAATGGGGAGAGAATCATATGCAGTGACAGTAGACGACATGTCCGTAATCATTGTCAGGTCCTTCAGTCCGGACCAGATGTCAGCATCAGCAGTCGCTCCAGACTGCCCTGCATCACCGCCAGCGGGTGGGCTCCGAATTCTGAGCCTTTTCCTCGCACCCCCAGTTGCGGGAGAATGTGAAGGAGGAGATGTTGACAGGTCGCGTTCCGCTTGACTTGACAATTTTCTCACCAGCAGTTCTTTGAACCCCAGCAGACTTGTGTCTGCCGGAAAGAGAGATCCAAGGTAGGTTTTAAATCTAGGATCGAGCACGGTGGCCAAAATGTAGTGCTCTGATTTCAACAGATTGACCACCCGTGAATCCTTGTTAAGCGAATTAAGGGCTCCATCCACAAGTCCCACATGCCTAGCGGAATCGCTCTGTGTTAGCTCCTCCTTCAATGTCTCCAGCTTCTTCTGCAAAAGCCTGATGAGGGGAATGACCTGACTCAGGCTGGCAGTGTCTGAACTGACTTCACGTGTGGCAAGTTCAAAAGGTTGCAGAACCATGTACAACGTTGAAATCATTCTCCACTGCGCTTGAGACAGGTGCATTCCACCTCCTATACCGTGCTCAGTTGCATAGGCTTGAATGGCCTTTTGCTGCTCCTCCAACCTCTGAAGCATATAGAGGGTTGAATTCCACCTCGTTACCACTTCTTGCTTCAGATGATGGCAGGGCAGGTTCAGGCATTTTTGGTGGTGCTCCAGTCTTCTGTACGTGGTGCCTGTACGCCGAAAGTGTGCCGCAATTCTTCTGGCCACCGACAGCATCTCTTGCACGCCCCTGTCGTTTTTTAAATAATTCTGCACCACCAAATTCAAGGTATGTGCAAAACATGGGACGTGCTGGAATTTGCCCAGATTTAATGCACACACAATATTGCTGGCGTTGTCCGATGCCACAAATCCACAGGAGAGTCCAATTGGGGTAAGCCATTCCGCGATGATCTTCCTCAGTTGCCGTAAGAGGTTTTCAGCTGTGTGCGTATTCTGGAAAGCGGTGATACAAAGCGTAGCCTGCCTAGGAAAGAGTTGGCGTTTGCGAGATGCTGCTACTGGTGCCGCCGCTGCTGTTCTTGCGGCGGGAGTCAATACATCTACCCAGTGGGCTGTCACAGTCATATAGTCCTGAGTCTGCCCTGCTCCACTTGTCCACATGTCCGTGGTTAAGTGGACATTGGGTACAACTGCATTTTTTAGGACACTGGTGAGTCTTTTTCTGAGGTCTGTGTACATTTTCGGTATCGCCTGCCTAGAGAAATGGAACCTAGATGGTATTTGGTACCGGGGACACAGTACCTCCAACAAGTCTCTAGTTGGCTCTGCAGTAATGATAGATACCGGAACCACGTTTCTCACCGCCCAGGATGCCAAGGCCTCAGTTATCCGCTTTGCAGCAGGATGACTGCTGTGATATTTCATCTTCCTCGCAAAGGACTGTTGGACAGTCAATTGCTTGGTGGAAGTAGTAAAAGTGGTCTTACGACTTCCCCTCTGGGATGACCATCGACTCCCAGCAGCAACAACAGCAGCGCCAGCAGCAGTAGGCGTTACACGCAAGGATGCATCGGAGGAATCCCAGGCAGGAGAGGAATCGTCAGAATTGCCAGTGACATGGCCTGCAGGACTATTGGCATTCCTGGGGAAGGAGGAAATTGACACTGAGGGAGTTGGTGGGGTGGTTTGCGTGAGCTTGGTTACAAGAGGAAGGGATTTACTGGTCAGTGGACTGCTTCCGCTGTCGCCCAAAGTTTTTGAACTTGTCACTGACTTATGATGAATGCGCTGCAGGTGACGTATAAGGGAGGATGTTCCGAGATGGTTAACGTCCTTACCCCTACTTATTACAGCTTGACAAAGGCAACACACGGCTTGACAAATGTTGTCCGCATTTCTGTTGAAATACTTCCACACCGAAGAGCTGATTTTTTTGGTATTTTCACCAGGCATGTCAATGGCCATATTCCTCCCACGGACAACAGGTGTCTCCCCGGGTGCCTGACTTAAACAAACCACCTCACCATCAGAATCCTCCTGGTCAATTTCCTCCCCAGCACCAGCAACACCCATATCCTCCTCATCCTGGTGTACTTCAACACTGACATCTTCAATCTGACTATCAGGAACTGGACTGCGGGTGCTCCTTCCAGCACTTGCAGGGGGCGTGCAAATGGTGATAGGCGCATGCTCTTCACGTCCAGTGTTGGGAAGGTCAGGCATTGCAAACGACACAATTGGACTCTCCTTGTGGATTTGTGATTTCGAAGAACGCATAGTTCTTTGCTGTGCTTTTGCCAGCTTGAGTCTTTTCATTTTTCTAGCGAGAGGCTGAGTGCTTCCATCCTCATGTGAAGCTGAACCACTAGCCATGAACATAGGCCAGGGCCTCAGCCGTTCCTTGCCACTCCGTGTGGTAAATGGCATATTGGCAAATTTACGCTTCTCCTCCGACAATTTTATTTTAGATTTTTGAGTCCTTTTTTTACTGATATTTGGTGTTTTGGATTTTACATGCTCTGTACTATGACATTGGGCATCGGCCTTGGCAGACGACGTTGATGGCATTTCATCGTCTCGGCCATGACTAGTGGCAGCAGCTTCAGCACGAGGTGGAAGTCGATCTTGATCTTTCCCTATTTTTGGAACCTCAACATTTTTGTTCTCCATATTTTAATAGGCACAACTAAAAGGCACCTCAGGTAAACAATGGAGATGGATGGATACTAGTATACTTATGGATGACGAGCGACTGCCGACACAGAGGTAGCTACAGCCGTGGACTACCGTACTGCGTCTGCTGCTAGTATAGACTGGATGATAATGATATAAAAAATATATATATATCACTATTGCAGGACAGGTATATATTATATAATGACGGACCTGCTGGACACTGTCAGCACTGCAGACTCCTAAAGTAAACTACTAGTATGAAGAAGATAGAAAAAAAAAAACACCACAGGTAGGTATACAATTATGGATGGACGAGCGACTGCCGACACAGAGGTAGCTACAGCCGTGGACTACCGTACTGCGTCTGCTGCTAGTATAGACTGGATGATAATGATATAAAAAATATATATATATCACTACTGCAGGACAGGTGTCAGGTTCGGTCTGGTTTGTGTCCCCGGAGGGGGCGCTAGTGGGTCAGTGGAGGTAGGATGGAAGAAGTGAGGATACTGGATTGGATTCCTGCGCATGTGCACAATGTTGTTTATTAAGCAGAAAGATAAAACAATATGGCAGCAGGAATACTTGGAGAAGTAAACAATAATAAATGCAATGGGTATGATGCAGCGTGGAAGCTGAGAGTCTATGACAAAACAGTGAGAGTCTATGGCAATACAGTGAGAGTCTATGGCAATACAGTGAGAGTCTATGGCAATATGCTGGTATGGGAACCAGAGATGATAAACACGTGGAGCCAGCAGAGGTGATAATAATGGTAGCAAACCTGGTAGCAGATGAAGAAGACTTGATGCAGGGTTCACAGTGCTATTGGAAAGCACAGGCAGCTTGCAAGCTGATTCACAGGTGAGGTGATGAGCTGCACCTGGAGATGGAGTCTCTACAGCTGAGGCTGAAGCACACTGTGTTGGAGATTGGTGTGAAGCCTGTAAATGAATGCAGGAATTGCTGATGCTTGTAGTTCCACGGAGCTGTAGTAGGATAACCAGGACACAGGGGATCTGGAGACTGGAACACAGGGAACCACTGGATGCAGCAGGAGAGCTGGAGTGGTTGCTGGAACTTGTAGTTCCACAGAGATGCAGGAGGATAACCAGGAACACAGGGGATCTGGAGACTGGAACACAGGGAACCACTGGATGCAGTAGGAGAGCTGGAGTGGTTGCTGGAACTTGTAGTTCCACAGGAACACAGGAACTTGCACACTGAATGTTGCAGGAGAGCTGGAGGGGTTGCTGGAACTTGTAGTTCCACAGGAACACAGGAACAACTGGGAACTGGAACAGCTGGGACCTGTAGTTCCACAGGTCTAATACACAAGGAAATCTCTGTAGACAGAGGATTGCAAACAGGAGCCGCCTGTTCACGGGATGTGACGTGTTGTCCAAGGCAATGTGAGAGAGCCACAAACTGGAAGTTATACCACCTGCCCAGCAGTGATTGGACACAAACTGCAAGCGGAGATACTAGCTGGATTGGGTGTCCAGATCAGCTGTGAGTTAGTTGAAGCACTATGTACTCCAGGCTGCAGAGGACTGAAAACGAGAACTGGAACAGAACTGAACTGCTGGAACCTGTAGTTCCACAGCAGTGATGTGATGGAAAATGCAGATTCCTGACAGTACCCCCCCTTTTATGGGTGGGCACCGAACACCCACGCTGGAACTTGGAGGAACCTTGAAAAAGAACTTAGAAATACACAAAAGCAGAGGTCCTCAAAAGTCTTCCCAACTTTCATCTTCAGAAGACAGAATTTCCCCGTCAGAACAAGTAGACCATTCATGGTCATTTGAGACAGAATTTACTTCCTGGGAAAAGGCATAGCTAGGAAGGATAGAACCTCCCATAATGTAACTTGAGTCTTTATCAACAAACTCACTTTCAGAGTCAAAGTCCAGGTCTAGTGTGGTCATGGGAGCCTTTTGTTTAGGAATAACATTATCTGAGACAACCTGTGGACCAGTGAATTTGAAGCTATATGAGACACCAGGACTAGGGGTAACGGCAGCATAGCCAACACTTACATCAACAGATGGTAGACTTTGAGCTGGTTTTTGAGCTCTCCAATTCTTGTAATTCTTGAAATCTCTGATACATTGATGCAACAGAACCTGTTCATGTTTGGAAGGAGTTGAGTCGAAAAACTGAGAACTGGAAGACTGATCAGATGTTGAATCCGGGGAGTCAATACTTTCAGAAGTGTTGCTGTAGGATGGAGACACGGGAGTATATGCAACTTTCAAATCTGAAGTCTGAGAACCTTGTCTTGACTTTACAGCTTGGAAATCTTTAATAGCTTGGTCTAATGTATCCTGATCTTGCACAGACAGAGATGTTGGAGAGGATTTAGCAGTAGACAAACTGTTGACAAATTGGCCAGAATGCCCAGATGACTCTGAATGCATAAACTTTGGAGCAAACTCCTGTTTTACGGCTTCGCAGAAAGCGGGAAGATCACTCAGTAGCGGATCTTTAGATTCAATGAGAGGATTCGCCCAGTCCAGTGCTCTACCTTTGAAGAACAGGAGGAAGTATCTGATTGCATTGGCTGGAGAAATAGTCACTGAAGGTTCCGACTCAGTAAAAGCGAGGTATTGGCTCGCCACTGCACGAAACTGAGCATAGTCACCATCAAAGTAGACTGGAGCTTTTGTATCTGGTGGACACTTGGAAGGCTGAATGTCAGTTGAAGTCTCGGAAGACCATGTCGGACACTTGAGAGTAGAGGACTGGAATAAGCATTCAGAAGCAGGAGTAGAATCAACTTGAAATGCTCGAGGGTGGAGAGAGGACGTCATCTCCTGGATTGACTGACGGGAATTCTTTGCTGAGGTTGACAGAATGCTAGAAGCTTCATCTTGGGGTGAGATGCGTAGAGCCTCCATCTGGGTTGAGGCAACTGCAATATCTGCAAGAACTGTAGACTCTGGACATAGCGACAGGAGTTGCTTACTTGAAACACTGGAGAGAACCACACCGGGTTCAGAGGAACTGGAATCGGCAGGAACTGACGACAACTTTGGACAAACGGATGGAACAGGGATTTGTCCAGGACTACTTGAATTGACTTGAGCTGTAAGAGGCTGATCTGGACAGACGGATGGGACCGGATTGGGTCCAGATAAGCTTGAACCGGCTGGAACCGCAGGAGTCTTCGGACTGACGGATAGGACCGGATTTGATACAAAGAGACTGGAATCGGCTGGAACCGAAGGAGTCCTCGGACTGACGGATAGGACCGGATTTGATCCGAGGATGCTGGAATCGGCTGGAACCGAAGGAGGTAGCTCAGCATTGGAAACAGAGCTACTCGGGCTGGCTGGAACCAGAGGAGGCTGATCCGGACAGACGGATGGGACCGGATTGGGTCCGGAAGAGCTTGAATCGGCAGGAACCGGTGGAGTCCTCGGACTGACGGATAGGACCGGATTTGATCCGAGGATTCTGGAATCGGCTGGAACCGAAGGAGGTAGCCCATCATTGGAGCCACTCAGGCTGGCTGGAACCAGTGGAGACTTTGGACCGACGGCTGGAACCGGGCTAGGTCCATTGACACTTGACTCTGTATAGACAGAATCCGGATGTTCTGATGATCCCTTTTGGAGTGGTACTGAGCTGGTAGCACTCTCTGAAGTTGGCAAACAAAAGTTCATGTCTGTATCTGTGACTTTAAGAATTCCTCCTGGGATCTTGGCCCTGGATTCCTCACTTGAGGCTGAAACTCTAAAGACCCCTCCTGGGGTTAATAGATCAGACACACTTCTTTGAGTTGCATGCCCGGATGCCACTTCTGGAACCTGAACATCAGATACCCCTACTGGGGTCACAACATCAGATGCCCCACCTGGGGCTGTAGACACGGATGCCCCTTCTCGGGCTGTAGACATGGATGCCCCTTCTCGGGCTGTAGGCACGGACGCCCCTTCTCGGGCTGTAGGCACAGACGCCCCTTCTCGGGCTGTAGGCACAGACGCCCCTTCTCGGGCTGTAGGCACAGATGCCCCTTCTCGGGCTGAAGGCACAGATGCCCCTTCTCGGGCTGTAGGCACAGATGCCCCTTCTCGGGCTGTAGGCACAGATGCCCCTTCTCGGGCTGTAGGCACAGATGCCCCTTCTCGGGCTGTAGGCACAGATGCCCCTTCTCGGGCTGTAGGCACAGATGCCCCTTCTCGGGCTGTAGGCACAGATGCCCCTTCTCGGGCTGTAGGCACAGAAACTACTTTAGTTATGGGTAACATAGATAGTCTCTGTTGATTTCTGAACTTGGGATTGGGTCTATTTGTCACAGGACCCCAATCGTATACTTTTTGGACTCTCCTGTCCGAGGTAAAGGAACTTGAAACTGCAGAGGATACGTTGGAAGGTTTGCAGGTGAAAACACTGTGATGCTGGGACCTGTCACCAACTTTTGAGTTGCGGAAGGAACAGTCCTTAATAAGATGACTAGAACTCCCACAGTAAAAGCAGAGGTGAAGCTGCTTGCGATGCCGGCGTTCAGCTTCCGTTAGTTTGGAGCGCGGGTAGCTCTGGAATCTGCCCTCCCTCTGCATAGGAGAAGAGACTTTAGCTTGAAGAAAAGTTGACACGGAGGTCGCACTAGTCTCAATACTTTGAGCAGTACTCTTCACTGCGTTTAAAGCACCACCCAGGATTTCTGGCATTATTGGAATGATTTTTGTTAGGAGACTTTGAAGTTGTTCCAATAGATGATAAAGTGTGCTTATTGGTTCAGAGTTCACAGCAGACAACAAAGGAGTCTTGAAGCTTTCAAAGGAGGAAGTCGCTCTCTCAGGAGAATTCGCTGTGAAGGGACTGCCATAGGACTGACTTGAGCAATATCCATCCACAGGAACGGAATGTGCAGGGAAAGTTGAAATGACTGGAGCAGGAGTGACTTGAACAGGAACTGGAGAAACAACAGAACTTGGAAGGGATGGCTGCAAGGTATCCAAACGGATAGACATTCCCTGTAGAAACAGGATCATCTGCTGCTGCGCAGCCTCTTGACCATCCAAACGGGAGACCAGATTTTGTAAGGCCCCTGACCCCACATTCTGACCACCATCCGAGTCCATGCGCCTTGGACAAACTGTCAGGTTCGGTCTGGTTTGTGTCCCCGGAGGGGGCGCTAGTGGGTCAGTGGAGGTAGGATGGAAGAAGTGAGGATACTGGATTGGATTCCTGCGCATGTGCACAATGTTGTTTATTAAGCAGAAAGATAAAACAATATGGCAGCAGGAATACTTGGAGAAGTAAACAATAATAAATGCAATGGGTATGATGCAGCGTGGAAGCTGAGAGTCTATGACAAAACAGTGAGAGTCTATGGCAATACAGTGAGAGTCTATGGCAATACAGTGAGAGTCTATGGCAATATGCTGGTATGGGAACCAGAGATGATAAACACGTGGAGCCAGCAGAGGTGATAATAATGGTAGCAAACCTGGTAGCAGATGAAGAAGACTTGATGCAGGGTTCACAGTGCTATTGGAAAGCACAGGCAGCTTGCAAGCTGATTCACAGGTGAGGTGATGAGCTGCACCTGGAGATGGAGTCTCTACAGCTGAGGCTGAAGCACACTGTGTTGGAGATTGGTGTGAAGCCTGTAAATGAATGCAGGAATTGCTGATGCTTGTAGTTCCACGGAGCTGTAGTAGGATAACCAGGACACAGGGGATCTGGAGACTGGAACACAGGGAACCACTGGATGCAGCAGGAGAGCTGGAGTGGTTGCTGGAACTTGTAGTTCCACAGAGATGCAGGAGGATAACCAGGAACACAGGGGATCTGGAGACTGGAACACAGGGAACCACTGGATGCAGTAGGAGAGCTGGAGTGGTTGCTGGAACTTGTAGTTCCACAGGAACACAGGAACTTGCACACTGAATGTTGCAGGAGAGCTGGAGGGGTTGCTGGAACTTGTAGTTCCACAGGAACACAGGAACAACTGGGAACTGGAACAGCTGGGACCTGTAGTTCCACAGGTCTAATACACAAGGAAATCTCTGTAGACAGAGGATTGCAAACAGGAGCCGCCTGTTCACGGGATGTGACGTGTTGTCCAAGGCGATGTGAGAGAGCCACAAACTGGAAGTTATACCACCTGCCCAGCAGTGATTGGACACAAACTGCAGGCAGAGATACTAGCTGGATTGGGTGTCCAGATCAGCTGTGAGTTAGTTGAAGCACTATGTACTCCAGGCTGCAGAGGACTGAAAACGAGAACTGGAACAGAACTGAACTGCTGGAACCTGTAGTTCCACAGCAGTGATGTGATGGAAAATGCAGATTCCTGACAACAGGTATATATTTTATAATGATGGACCTGCTGGACGCTGTCAGCACTGCAGACTCCTAAAGTAAACTACTAGTATGAAGAAGATAGAAAAAAAAAACACCACAGGTAGGTATACAATTATGGATGGACGAGCGACTGCCGACACAGAGGTAGCTACAGCCGTGGACTACCGTACTGCGTCTGCTGCTAGTATAGACTGGATGATAATGATATAAAAATATATATATATATCACTACTGCAGGACAGGTATATATTATATAATGACAGACCTGTTGGGCACTGTCAGCACTGCAGACTCCTAAAGTAAACTACTAGTATGAAGAAGATAGAAAAAAACAAAAAACACCACAGGTAGGTATACAATTATGGATGGACGAGCGACTGCCGACACAGAGGTAGCTACAGCCGTGGACTACCGTACTGCGTCTGCTGCTAGAATAGACTGGATGATAATGATATAAAAAATATATATATATATCACTATTGCAGGACAGGTATATATTATATAATGACGGACCTGCTGGACACTGTCAGCACTGCAGACTCCTAAAGTAAACTACTAGTATGAAGAAGATAGAAAAAAAAAAAACACCACAGGTAGGTGGTATACAATTATGGATGGACGAGCGACTGCCGACACAGAGGTAGCTGCAGCCGTGGACTACCGTACTGCGTCTGCTGCTAGTATAGACTGGATGATAATGATATAAAAAATATATATATATCACTACTGCAGGACAGGTATATATTATATAATGACGGACCTGCTGGACACTGTCAGCACTACAGACTCCTAAAGTAAACTACTAGTATGAAGAAGATAGAAAGAAAAAAAAAACACCACAGGTAGGTATACAATTATGGATGGACGAGCGACTGCCGACACAGAGGTAGCTACAGCCGTGGACTACCGTACTGCGTCTGCTGCTAGTATAGACTGGATGATAATGATATAAAAAATATATATATATCACTACTGCAGGACAGGTATATATTATATAATGACGGACCTGCTGGACACTGTCAGCAGAATGCGTTTATAGAATAAAAACACCACACGACGAGTGTTTAACTTTTTCAGGCAGACAATCACAATATACTGGTGGTCAGTGGTCACTGGTCAGTCACACTGGCAGTGGCACTCTGGCAGCAAAAGTGTGCACTGTTAAATATGTACTCCTGCTATAACTGCTCCCCAGTCTCCCCCATAATTAAGCTGTGTGAGCAGTGAGCACTCAGCACAGTCAGATATACATAGATGATGCAGCACACTGAGGCTGAGCACAGATATGGTATGTGACTGTGTATCGTTTTTTTTCAGGCAGAGAACGGATTATATTAAATAATAAAAATAAATAAAACTGCACTGGTGGTCAGTCACTAGTATAACTATCAGCAAAACTCTGCACTCTCTGAGTACTCCTCCTAATGCTCCAGTAAATCAAGTGTCTCACTCTCTATCTATTCTAAAAGGAGAGGACGCCAGCCACGTCCTCTCCCTATCAATCTCAATGCACGTGTGAAAATGGCGGCGACGCGCGGCTCCTTATATAGAATCCGAGTCTCGCGATAGAATCCGAGCCTCGCGAGAATCCGACAGCGGGATGATGATGTTCGGGCGCGCTCGGGTTAACCGAGCAAGGTGGGAGGATCCGAGTCGCTCGGACCCGTGTAAAAAAAGGTGAAGTTCGGGCGGGTTCGGATTCCGAGGAACCAAACCCGCTCATCACTAGCTGTTAGTGGTGACAATTCTTGCTTTACCAATCCACTTTCCACTGTCTTGTGTATTTTTGGATATAACTTTATTTTATTGTGGCTCATTCCCTGGAGGGTCCTTTTTAAATGTTTAATTGAACTTTGAATATCTACTTATTGCTAATTTTTACATACTGAGGGGGAGATGTACTAAACCTTGAAAAGTGATAAATTTCAGTGATAAAGTACAAGCCAAACACAGGTCCAAGGGTATGGAAAATGACAGGAGTTGGTTCGTTGGTACTTTACCACCGTGCAATTAATCACTTTTTAAGGCTTAATACATCTGGCCCTCAAGACAATTTATTGGTGCAATTATATTGGGTGTAATTTTGTTTTAGTTTTTTGTTTATTGCAAAAATTAAAAGATTAATTAGAATTAAATTGCTATTAGAAAAAAAAACATAGTACAAGCTAATATTGTTAATTAATAAGCTATTAAAATAAAAAACAAAACTTGCAATTTGTGATATAAAAATTAATATAACTTGTTTTGGAAAATGTAAGGCCCTGTGCCATCACTGTGCAATATCTAAAGATTGTTTATTCAGTTATGTGATGGAACCTTATTCTACTTCAAGCCATGCAAAATTATGTCTTACTGTAGATTTTCTCCTCATTGCCTGCACATGAGAAAGACATCAGAGAAAAAGGCCTCACTACTAGCACCCACATACCTTTTTTGTCAGGCAATTAGGCCTGTATTTTGACTTTAAGAATGCCAAATTGATTTCTCACAAATATTTAAAATGCGCGCTCTAATATATATTGTAAATGCCTGCACATCTTATTACCAAATCCCATAAATGTGCGCTGTACATCTGTTAAAGTGTGTACCTTTTGTCTGAGGTTGTTTGTACTCCTCCCCCTCCCTCTGGGGGGTCTGATAGTCACACAAATACAAAATAACCTTTATACCAGTATTAATTGTTATAAGTAATTATTGGAAAATGATACAATACTTACTTCCATTCCATATTCCTTACATGTGATACTACTTCATCTATGACCTTCTGACTAATATTCACTAGCCTTACCATGCAGTCTTATAATACAGGTTGAGTATCCCATATCCAAATATTCCGAAATACGGAATATTCCGAAATACGGACTTTTTTGAGCGAGAGTGAGATTGTGAAACCTTTGTTTTTTGATGGCTCAATGTACACAAACTTTGTTTAATACACAAAGTTATTAAAAATATTGTATTAAATGACCTTCAGGCTGTGTGTATAAGGTGTATATGAAACATAAATGAATTGTGTGAATGTAGACACACTTTGTTTAATGCACAAAGTTATTAAAAATATTGGCTGTGTGTATAAGGTGTATATGTAACATAAATGCATTCTGTGCTTAGATTTAGGCCCCATCACCATGATATCTCATTATGGTATGCAATTATTCCAAAATACGGAAAAATCCCATATCCAAAATACCTCTGGTCCCAAGCGTTTTGGATAAGGGAGACTCAACCTGTATATATATTTTTGTCTTATACCACAACAGCCCACAGACAGAAGGTCCCAGCTGAAATGCATTATGCATCTCAGCTAGAGTCCCATGTGAGCTACACATGCAAACTCTCTACTATTGCCTAGGCCAAAACCGCCCAAATATTACTCCTTGACAAAATCCGTCAAGTAACCTCGTTATATCGCTATATTGCATTATACATATGATTTAAACATTTAAATCCTTCTTACCCTCAGTTGTAATGAACCAAAGACCATATAAAGTATAACATCTTTTACTCCATAAACAGTAACTGCAATGTTATAGATGACTTACATGTGGACAGTTACAAATAATGCAATATAGATTACCAGGTCAGATACACAATACAGTTTAACAACTCAGAAGTGAATTCCTAACTTGATCCCAGTAATGTATTACCCCATTCTGTTGCTAAATAAACTTCAATGCAGGTTCTAGTTATTCCTTACTCGTATATGTTCTTGGTGTACGTGTAGATATATATATATATGTATGTGTGTGAATGTATGAATGCAAGAAAGCTGTGCTAGTGTTATAAGATTGTGCTCTTCCCGGTGTACGTGTGTATAAGGATGTGAGTAGATGGCTGTTCCAGAAAGCATGGTGAGAAACGTGTGTGTGTGTGTGTGTGTGTGTGTGTGTGTGTGTGTCTGTGTGTCTGTAGCATGTATTGTTAGGGGATAAATGTTTAACACGCACTCGGCTAATCAGTGGACTAACTGGTAAATGCTGGATAATCATCTACCTGAAAAACATCTAGTGTGTGTGTGTGTGTGTGTGTGTGTGTGTGTGTGTGTGTGTATGTATATTTGTGGGTATGTTAAAAAGTTATCAGTATGTGTATAGAGATGGAGAGATGAAAGCAGCAGTGTCCATTGTATAGGCCAGCCCAAGTGCAGGCATAACACATACAGACATAGTAAAGCAAAAGGAGAGGTGATTTAAAGTGAAGGTATAAATAAAGGTAGAGTGTGTTCTAGTATAGTCAGAAGAATGGTTACCTTCCAAAGAAAGTGTTTTGTTGAGTGGATTTCCAGAAGCCAGGTCAGTGTTGTGTCCTGTATTGTAGTGTCAGGAAAAGAGAGCTTGTTTTTGGGTGAGGGGGCTTTATATAACCTTTCCCAGCATGCACTTCACCAACCTACCCCCACAGCTGCACATGGCTTGGAAGTGGGACATAAGGTCCATGGCTGGCTAGGTGTCATTTCCTGTTCTTTGTATTACTGTAGCTCATGTTA
Source organism: Pseudophryne corroboree (assembly GCF_028390025.1). NCBI lineage: Eukaryota > Metazoa > Chordata > Amphibia > Anura > Myobatrachidae > Pseudophryne > Pseudophryne corroboree. The sequence continues at coordinate 465,800,968 of NC_086445.1, forward strand.
CGATCAATACAGTATATTTATTTTGTTCTATATACAGCTGATTTATTCCCAGTGTATTTCTTAATGTGCGCAAGCAGTTTTGCGCATGCGCTCATTATCAGTGGCGCTGAGCAGACGCGAATATCGATGCTCCTTCACAGTCCCGCTGTTGTCGGAAATCCGACACTATAAGTTGGAAATGTATTTCTGGTTACTTCTCCCTATCTTAGTATAAAACCTATTCACTTCTGTAGTTATACATACAAAAAAAAATAATAATTTTGGAGTTAGTGCAGTTACTATAAACAAATACAGTTTTTCAAACAAGTTTCCATAAGTAAAATAAACAAAATCAAATTCATGAACAATTTTGCATGTACATAAAAAAAATAATTGAACCCGAGCGCAAAGTCCTTGAACCCGCCGCAAAGTCCTTGAACCCGAAACGTAAAGTCTTTGAACCCGAAACGCAAAGTCCTTTCAGGCAGGGGAATCAAACAATCTTGTAAGGGCTTGAACGTTACGGGGAGATAAAAAAACCTCTGTTTCTTTTTGTTTTCAGTAGGAAACCCCCCCCAAAGAGAAAAACATCTCTTTATATGCCCACCCTCCCTCAATAGTTCCTCATTTGACGAGTCTTTGTCTTTAAAAGTTCTTCTTTGTATAGTTCTAGTGTGTCTTGTAGTTGTGTATTCAGTCTTTTTATCTTCCGGTAGACAATTATTAACACAATGTACATAATCAATACCAAAAAGATGAGAACTATTACGGGGTGTATGAGAAGGTTGAAGAATGATGTTGCCTTTGGGCTGTATCCGAAGATGCTTTCCCACCAAGATACTTTAGAGTCTTCTTCTAAGGCATGTATAATACTTGTTATCTTGACGGTATCATGATCCAATTTGATGGTCGCTTGGTTTTCATTCTCCTTCTTCAGGATGTCGTCCTCTTTCACGAAGTCGAGCAGCCAGTTCTTAAGTTCTGTACCAAATCCAAGTGGAATCTTTTGAAGTCTCACTGGAGTGTCTGGGAGGATATCTAGTCGCTTCTCTGGGGTTACTGGTGTTCTTCCTCTCTCGTCTGCTACATCGATACCTAGAATGGGATTAAGGGCACAATACACTCCTCGGAGGAGAGTTCCTCTTTGCGTGCAGTTAGCAGCATATACAGTATATGAGGCATTTTGGAGTTGATACCAGCACCAGTATCCATGTCCCAGATACTTTAAGTTAGATGATGGTTTTGGACTAGCATCCATCAAACAAGATCCTTCAGAGTCCCAGCACTGTCGTCTAAGAACCCTGTCGTGATCTCCTTGGCACAATATGGCATTTTCTCGTTTCCAACAACCATCTGTATCAATTACATACGGATTCAATCCTTCATATGTTACAATGTCAGATTGTAGGTGTGGATGGAGAATTGTCTCTCCAGACATGAGAATACCTAAGTTCACTGCAGTGTAACCCTGCCTTTCCGTACCTGAAACGGGAGCTAGAGAAGAGGCAGTACAGGTCAGGTTCTGACAACCATGCCACTGAGTGAGCCACCACTTTGTGTGGTTCAACGCAAAGGAAGGGACAAATGGTCTTATCCGCTGCCTAAGGTTGAATGGATAGTGACCATTGTGAAGGGAGGATACAATATGTTTTAGATTTTCTGACAGTTCACTCTGAACCTGGGTGCATGCCAGTGCTAGCTGAGTTTCATCTTGGTCTGAAATCAGGCCTGCAACCAATCCTCTAAATTTTTCACGAAGAGCAAAGGATAGGGATGTTGTGGCATCTATTTGAGAATGTTGCAAGTGTTCAAGGATGTGATTTACATCTAATTGGGTCTTTATTCCTTCTCCAGTATGTTGTGCCAGACTCCCAAGTTTACTCCTTAGAACTTCCAAGTCCATGGTATTAAGAGTGCCTAATCCTAATGCTCCTCCTCCCAAAAATGTGGAAAGGATATCTCTTTTACTCCTACTTTTCCTAACACCCAAACCATATTTTCTTGTTTCCTGACCAGATTCTATCCAACCCTTTAGCATGTCTATATGGTTTCTCACAAACTTTTCACATCTATAGTCCCAGTGATCTACTCTGAAGTCAACTACTGAAATTCTCCAAGTATACAATACGAATTTAACATCTGTTATAATATTCCATGGAGAAGACAGTTGGGGCGCTATTACATCTGCTATTTTATGTGTAGTGAAATTACATGCATCTAGGTGTGGTTTGACTGGTTGTAGGTCTTCTGTTTCATAAGTGGTTCTGACTATGGTCACACATATCTGTCCTCTCCCTTCAAACGGGTACCACTGGTCACTATCCCCTGGTTGCAAGGAAAGGAATTTGACAGGTTTTATTTTGGAGAGATAGACCCACTGTGAAAATGTCCAACACCCTTCATCTACTGCTTCACAGAATGGCCAATTAAAAGGTCCATCTATTTTTATATCAAAATTAATATCTCTTCCACTGGGATCCTTCCAATCAAAGGACACATATCTATTCCTATATGCCTCAGTCATAGGGGTCCCATCCATCCATACATCAATTATGGGAGTATCTATTCCATTGCATATTATATCCCATCTCCATGGATTCACATCAGACATTACCATTTGTTTATCTGATTCCCAATGTGCATAGGTGATAAAATAGTACCCAGTAACATCTGGTATACATTTATCTCTCATTATGGATATCATAAAAGATCATATGGATGGTGATCCCTCTATCTGAATGTATTTAAGGCTTTTGGCATCAGTTCGGATTTTCAAAACGACTGCTCTGTACAATCCTTCCATGTCTACTGAGCCAACCTGATCGTTCCATATTGCTTGGCCTGTGCTGCTGCAGTTTAATTTCAGCATCATGACACTAGTTTGCAAATAATCTGTGGGAATGTGGCCTTGTGCATATTTGGACTCCCTTGTGATTAACATTTTGGAATCTCTTAACATACAATATGCTTTCATAGTGCCTATGATGGGTATAGGTCTATCGAAATATGTTCTGACACGTAGGGTATCCTGAACATTAGATCCTATAAATGTGGCTTTGAGAATATACCATCCATCATATTCTCCCCCTGTGGTGTCTTCAGGGTTTAAGACACCATCTCTTGTGCACACCACTTCAGTGGTATTATCAATTGGTTTTTTATATGGATGTAAATGTGGGTCTTTTGAAATCCACCTAATGGATTTAATGGGTCCTGAATCGGTATCTCTAAAGTGGGTATATTTTTTCAAGCATAATGCATGCAATTCATATTGAATAGCAGACGCATTAACTACCGGTGTATAGTGTTGGACCATACCATCAGCAAAACCATCTCTCCAAAATCCATACAAATACCATTGGCCCGGTACAAAAGTGTAATTGTAGTAGGGCGCCTGGATTTTACCTTCCTTACATTCTATTGCTAAGAGACCCGACTGGTTAGAAGGTTCTAGTTATTCCTTACTCGTATATGTTCTTGGTGTACGTGTAGATATATATATGTATGTGTGTGAATGTATGAATGCAAGAAAGCTGTGCTAGTGTTATAAGATTGTGCTCTTCCCTGTGTACGTGTGTATAAGGATGTGAGTAGATGGCTGTTCCAGAAAGCATGGTGAGAAACGTGTGTGTGTGTGTGTGTGTGTGTGTGTGTGTGTGTGTGTGTGTGTGTGTGTGTGTGTGTGTGTGTGTGTGTGTGTGTGTCTGTAGCATGTATTGTTAGGGGATAAATGTTTAACACGCACTCGGCTAATCAGTGGACTAACTGGTAAATGCTGGATAATCATCTACCTGAAAAACATCTAGTGTGTGTGTGTGTGTGTGTGTGTGTGTGTGTGTGTGTGTGTGTGTGTGTGTGTGTGTGTGTGTATGTATATATATTTGTGGGTATGTTAAAAAGTTATCAGTATGTGTATAGAGATGGAGAGATGAAAGCAGCAGTGTCCATTGTATAGGCCAGCCCAAGTGCAGGCATAACACATACAGACATAGTAAAGCAAAAGGAGAGGTGATTTAAAGTGAATGTATAAATAAAGGTAGAGTGTGTTCTAGTATAGTCAGAAGAATGGTTACCTTCCAAAGAAAGTGTTTTGTTGAGTGGATTTCCAGAAGCCAGGTCAGTGTTGTGTCCTGTATTGTAGTGTCAGGAAAAGAGAGCTTGTTTTTGGGTGAGGGGGCTTTATATAACCTTTCCCAGCATGCACTTCACCAACCTACCCCCACAGCTGCACATGGCTTGGAAGTGGGACATAAGGTCCATGGCTGGCTAGGTGTCATTTCCTGTTCTTTGTATTACTGTAGCTCATGTTACGATCAATACAGTATATTTATTTTGTTCTATATACAGCTGATTTATTCCCAGTGTATTTCTTAATGTGCGCAAGCAGTCTTGCGCATGCGCACATTATCAGTGGCGCTGAGCAGACGCGAATATCGATGCTCCTTCACAGTCCCCCTGTTGTCGGAAATCCGACACTATAAGTTGGAAATGAATTTCTGGTTACTTCTCCCTATCTTAGTATAAAACCTATTCACTTCTGTAGTTATACATACAAAAAAAAATAATAATTTTGGAGTTAGTGCAGTTACTATAAACAAATACAGTTTTTCAAACAAGTTTCCATAAGTAAAATAAACAAAATCAAATTCATGAACAATTTTGCATGTACATAAAAAAAATAATTGAACCCGAGCGCAAAGTCCTTGAACCCGCCGCAAAGTCCTTGAACCCGAAACGTAAAGTCTTTGAACCCGAAACGCAAAGTCCTTTCAGGCAGGGGAATCAAACAATCTTGTAAGGGCTTGAACGTTACGGGGAGATAAAAAAACCTCTGTTTCTTTTTGTTTTCAGTAGGAAACCCCCCCCCAAAGAGAAAAACATCTCTTTATATGCCCCCCTCCCTCAATAGTTCCTCATTTGACGAGTCTTTGTCTTTAAAAGTTCTTCTTTGTATAGTTCTAGTGTGTCTTGTAGTTGTGTATTCAGTCTTTTTATCTTCCGGTAGACAATTATTAACACAATGTACATAATCAATACCAAAAAGATGAGAACTATTACGGGGTGTATGAGAAGGTTGAAGAATGATGTTGCCTTTGGGCTGTATCCGAAGATGCTTTCCCACCAAGATTCTTTAGAGTCTTCTTCTAAGGCATGTATAATACTTGTTATCTTGACGGTATCATGATCCAATTTGATGGTCGCTTGGTTTTCATTCTCCTTCAGTTTCTTCAGGATGTCGTCCTCTTTCACGAAGTCGAGCAGCCAGTTCTTAAGTTCTGTACCAAATCCAAGTGGAATCTTTTGAAGTCTCACTGGAGTGTCTGGGAGGATATCTAGTCGCTTCTCTGGGGTTACTGGTGTTCTTCCTCTCTCGTCTGCTACATCGATACCTAGAATGGGATTAAGGGTACAATACACTCCTCGGAGGAGAGTTCCTCTTTGCGTGCAGTTAGTAGCATATACAGTATATGAGGCATTTTGGAGTTGATACCAGCACCAGTATCCATGTCCCAGATACTTTAAGTTAGATGATGGTTTTGGACTAGCATCCATCAAACAAGATCCTTCAGAGTCCCAGCACTGTCGTCTAAGAACCCTGTCATGATCTCCTTGGCACAATATGGCATTTTCTCGTTTCCAACAACCATCTGTATCAATTAGATACGGATTCAATCCTTCATATGTTACAATGTCAGATTGTAGGTGTGGATGGAGAATTGTCTCTCCAGACATGAGAATACCTAAGTTCACTGCAGTGTAACCCTGCCTTTCCGTACCTGAAACGGGAGCTAGAGAAGAGGCAGTACAGGTCAGGTTCTGACAACCATGCCACTGAGTGAGCCACCACTTTGTGTGGTTCAACGCAAAGGAAGGGACAAATGGTCTTATCCGCTGCCTAAGGTTGAATGGATAGTGACCATTGTGAAGGGAGGATACAATATGTTTTAGATTTTCTGACAGTTCACTCTGAACCTGGGTGCATGCCAGTGCTAGCTGAGTTTCATCTTGGTCTGAAATCAGGCCTGCAACCAATCCTCTAAATTTTTCATGAAGAGCAAAGGATAGGGATGTTGTGGCATCTATTTGAGAATGTTGCAAGTGTTCAAGGATGTGATTTACATCTAATTGGGTCTTTATTCCTTCTCCTGTATGTTGTGCCAGACTCCCAAGTTTACTCCTTAGAACTTCCAAGTCCATGGTATTAAGAGTGCCTAATCCTAATGCTCCTCCTCCCAAAAATGTGGAAAGGATATCTCTTTTACTCCTACTTTTCCTAACACCCAAACCATATTTTCTTGTTTCCTGACCAGATTCTATCCAACCCTTTAGCATGTCTATATGGTTTCTCACAAACTTTTCACATCTATAGTCCCAGTGATCTACTCTGAAGTCAACTACTGAAATTCTCCAAGTATACAATACGAATTTAACATCTGTTATAATATTCCATGGAGAAGACAGTTGGGGCGCTATTACATCTGCTATTTTATGTGTAGTGAAATTACATGCATCTAGGTGTAGTTTGACTGGTTGTAGGTCTTCTGTTTCATAAGTGGTTCTGACTATGGTCACACATATCTGTCCTCTCCCTTCAAACGGGTACCACTGGTCACTATCCCCTGGTTGCAAGGAAAGGAATTTGACAGGTTTTATTTTGGAGAGATAGACCCACTGTGAAAATGTCCAACACCCTTCATCTACTGCTTCACAGAATGGCCAATTAAAAGGTCCATCTATTTTTATATCAAAATTAATATCTCTTCCACTGGGATCCTTCCAATCAAAGGACACATATCTATTCCTATATGCCTCAGTCATAGGGGTCCCATCCATCCATACATCAATTATGGGAGTATCTATTCCATTGCATATTATATCCCATCTCCATGGATTCACATCAGACATTACCATTTGTTTATCTGATTCCCAATGTGCATAGGTGATAAAATAGTACCCAGTAACATCTGGTATACATTTATCTCTCATTATGGATATCATAAAAGATCGTATGGATGGTGATCCCTCTATCTGAATGTATTTAAGGCTTTTGGCATCAGTTCGGATTTTCAAAACGACTGCTCTGTACAATCCTTCCATGTCTACTGAGCCAACCTGATCGTTCCATATTGCTTGGCCTGTGCTGCTGCAGTTTAATTTCAGCATCATGACACTAGTTTGCAAATAATCTGTGGGAATGTGGCCTTGTGCATATTTGGACTCCCTTGTGATTAACATTTTGGAATCTCTTAACATACAATATGCTTTCATAGTGCCTATGATGGGTATAGGTCTATCGAAATATGTTCTGACACGTAGGGTATCCTGAACATTAGATCCTATAAATGTGGCTTTGAGAATATACCATCCATCATATTCTCCCCCTGTGGTGTCTTCAGGGTTTAAGACACCATCTCTTGTGCACACTACTTCAGTGGTATTATCAATTGGTTTTTTATATGGATGTAAATGTGGGTCTTTTGAAATCCACCTAATGGATTTAATGGGTCCTGAATCAGTATCTCTAAAGTGGGTATATTTTTTCAAGCATAATGCATGCAATTCATATTGAATAGCAGACGCATTAACTACCGGTGTATAGTGTTGGACCATACCATCAGCAAAACCATCTCTCCAAAATCCATACAAATACCATTGGCCCGGTACAAAAGTGTAATTGTAGTAGGGCGCCTGGATTTTACCTTCCTTACATTCTATTGCTAAGAGACCCGACTGGTTAGTAGGTTCTAGTTATTCCTTACTCGTATATGTTCTTGGTGTACGTGTAGATATATATATGTATGTGTGTGAATGTATGAATGCAAGAAAGCTGTGCTAGTGTTATAAGATTGTGCTCTTCCCTGTGTACGTGTGTATAAGGATGTGAGTAGATGGCTGTTCCAGAAAGCATGGTGAGAAACGTGTGTGTGTGTGTGTGTGTGTGTGTGTGTGTGTGTGTGTGTGTGTGTGTCTGTAGCATGTATTGTTAGGGGATAAATGTTTAACACGCACTCGGCTAATCAGTGGACTAACTGGTAAATGCTGGATAATCATCTACCTGAAAAACATCTAGTGTGTGTGTGTGTGTGTGTGTGTGTGTGTGTGTGTGTATGTATATATATTTGTGGGTATGTTAAAAAGTTATCAGTATGTGTATAGAGATGGAGAGATGAAAGCAGCAGTGTCCATTGTATAGGCCAGCCCAAGTGCAGGCATAACACATACAGACATAGTAAAGCAAAAGGAGAGGTGATTTAAAGTGAAGGTATAAATAAAGGTAGAGTGTGTTCTAGTATAGTCAGAAGAATGGTTACCTTCCAAAGAAAGTGTTTTGTTGAGTGGATTTCCAGAAGCCAGGTCAGTGTTGTGTCCTGTATTGTAGTGTCAGGAAAAGAGAGCTTGTTTTTGGGTGAGGGGGCTTTATATAACCTTTCCCAGCATGCACTTCACCAACCTACCCCCACAGCTGCACATGGCTTGGAAGTGGGACATAAGGTCCATGGCTGGCTAGGTGTCATTTCCTGTTCTTTGTATTACTGTAGCTCATGTTACAATCAATACAGTATATTTATTTTGTTCTATATACAGCTGATTTATTCCCAGTGTATTTCTTAATGTGCGCAAGCAGTCTTGCGCATGCGCACATTATCAGTGGCGCTGAGCAGACGCGAATATCGATGCTCCTTCACAACATCGCACAACACTGCATCCCATAAGAGAAAACAATACACCCACACATTATCTGAGTTCCAAAGGTCATTGATGTATATATTTGTTGTTAAAAGGGTATGGATTCAATATATATTACAAAGTACAGTATACCTATAGTTACATGAATACAACTCACACAGTAAACAGTTAGAACATACAATTACATACAGTTATATGCCATTACATACAGATTTAGTTACATGCCAGCGATACAATTACCATTCCCTCCATATGACTCTCTCTCTCTCTTTCCTCTGTAAAATCATGCAAGACCTCCATCTCCCTCTGAGACCAAAAAGCAAGTCACTGACCTCCTGTGTGGTCAGCAGAGTATTATCTAGTTTCTGGGGGAGGGGTTCATGGTGAGTCACCAATTCCTTTGTATATGGTAATCAGATTCAGCCTTGAAGACATCCAAAGGGCTGACCTGAGTTCCCTGTCCTCTACCTCTAAGAATTTCTATTGTTCTAATAAGAGCGATTTTAGATTTTATACATGTAATCATAATTCCGTGTTGCAATGTACTACAACTTAATAACAAGTATCAAATTAATCTACACATTAAGCTGGTTGCTTCAATAGTAAACATGACAGGTCTATCTGGTTCCGTTCAAATAATACACATACATGACACCACTTCATAACATATACAATTCTAAATCATCATGATGTCTGGCGTTTGATATTATTATAATTATGTACTGTATGAAATAAGTGTCGAATCCATCTCTGTGGCATGTCCATGTAAATGCGTGTGTTACCATATATTGCTGTGCTTGCTGCGCGTATTTGCAAGTATAGCGACTTAAATGTGTGTAGTTTGTATGTTCTCTTTATGTAATATTTTTGACTTTGACAACTTCATATTTTGGCAAAGGAAGACTTGATTCAGCAGCTTGATTAAAATCATATTCTTCTACTATTTAGTCATGGTGTCATCCCATGAAGTACAAATGGTCCACTATATTGTGTTAATGTGATGCTTTGTCCGGGTGTTACTTGATCAACATTTATTTTTGCATTGGCTGACTCTTGCAATGCAGATGAAATTCAAAGCTTGATGTAGCAGCCTGTTGCTGAGCCACTGATATCTGATTGGTGGTCTCTGCCATTTGCTGCTGTCTCTCATCCAATTGGTGTGGTGCTGTTGTGTTCAAAATCTGATACTGTCTGTAGCAGTGATCTTGCCAATAAAGCTTGATTACCGAATAGTGTGCTGTGAACAGTGAGAAGCTGTTGGAGGTGGTCTGTAAGCAGGGCTGTTTCTAGCCAATTTGGCTCCCAGTGTGAGATTTAAAAATGCGCCCCCCATGACATAAAAAAATGTGGCCCCCCCCACACACCTAGATAAAAAAAAACTTGCGCGCGCACCCGGCAAGGGGACGTGGCCTCATCTAAATGGGTGTGGCCTCATTTAAATGGGCATGGCCTCGTCTGAAAAGACTACCTCACAATCCAGTTTTTGACCCTGCTCCAATCACGACCACCACAGGGAAAAAAAATTCTACCATATTAAGCCCCACACAGTAATGCCCCCTGCACCATATTAAGCCCCACACAGTAATGCCCCCTGCACCATATTATGCCACACACCCCAATGCCCTTGATACATTAAATCCCCACACTACGGCAGGCAAGAGTCCCCATTTCACACATTACGGCAGGTGTCCCCATTTTACACATTGAGAGAGAGAGAGAGAGAGAGAGAGAGAATACTTACAGAGGCGCTTACCGCTCTTCGGCCCGCCTCACCAGTCGCTTCTCGCGCCGGCCTTTCCCTTTTCCTATCTTGGATCCCCCTCTGTACTCCGCTCGGGGTGGGGGAAGTTTCACGGAGTGACGAGGTTGCGTAGTGACGTAACGACGCAACAGCGTCATTCCATGAAACTCCGCCCCCCGAGCGGGTTACTCGGGGAGAAATAGGAGGGGGAAGCAGGGAGCCACAGTGCCGCGGTTGCACTGCTCGCCTGCCCCAAGAAACGGCCCTGTCGGTAAGGGCCTTATTTATCAACTATGTGCTTTTCTGCTTCTTGACCTTGGAGGTTTTATGATTCATTCCCTTGCTGTGGCTGTGCAGCTTCTTCAATTAACTGTGTTTCATGCTGCTTCTGACCAGGTTTACCTTTGTGACATCAATTGGAGAATCTAAAAGAAACAAAATACATTTAATACATAATTCAGATATTTTTTAGGCCTTTACACATATTAATTGTATTACTATTTGGCCAAACTACCCGGTGACAGGTGCAGAAGACTCATTGAGAGAAACATACAGTAAATCTATTAAAATTGTTTGATTGCAGTGATTGTTTCTAAAGGTTGTCCAACAACCCGTGTTTTTAAAGGTAGTGGAAAAGGGGTATGAGTTAAGGTCATACTGTATTACTGTAAAAATACAGTAGCTTCACAATTGTAAACATCCATTATCTGTGTATGTCAGTGGTCTGTTTTTCTAACCAGCCCATACTGAGGCAGAGCAGGTTTTTCCAACTGTGTGTCATGTATCTTATGTCATGCACCAGTGAACTGTACTAAAAGTGAAGACACCAAAGAGTTGGCATATGCATAAGTGCCTCAAGCTTGACATTGATTTGATAAAAATACATTTTTCAGGCATATTCTATATTTTTTCTGAAGGGACAGCATTTCAAGCCATAAATGTTTGCAATGGCTGAAGATATTTGCATGCATAAATATATCCGAAGGCCTCACTTTTACATTTTTCGCTTATCATGTACAAACTTGAAGGTTCACTGAAAGGCATATTAAAAAAGGTCATAAGAAACGCCACTGTTTTGGGGATCATTCACACATACTGTATGTACTGACAAAATACATTAAGCGCTTGCATACTGAGTGCATTAGATGCGTTATAGTGATGCATTGTAGTGCATTTTCCATGCACTTTTGATGTGTTGTGCTGTTACCTATCTAGTACAATGGAAGTTTGTTTCTGCATGAGAAAACCATTTCTTTATAAGAAGTAATTTCTTCTACTTTACTGTGGTTATCAGGATTTATTTAGAACAAGAACTGCATGAACTATGGATAGGTATAAATTAACACTCACAGTACTATAGCAGATGAAAAACTTTTTTGCAGCTGCTATAATATGATTTTGTTAAATAGTTTTATGTACTAATAAGTAAATAATGTTACCTTAATTTAATATATATATATATATATATATATATATATATATTGTATACACACACACACACACACACACACACACACACACACAGTATATATAATGTTAGAAAGCAGTGCGCTGCTGCACTGCCTCCTACTGTGCATACATGCTGGGCACTAAGACACGGAGGTCCTTCCTCCAAACTGATGTGCTGTTGCACCATCTTTACTGACTGTACGAGTAGAGACATGGTGAAGAGACAAGTCTCCATGCTTAGCTCCAGAGAGACCTGCGTGTGAAGCTGTTCCAGCATCCGTGCACCACTAACCATTTGCAATATACACTCACCCGCTGGTAAGCTGTATGAAACTCTACTTCCTGACCCAGTGCTAGGGTGTTCAGTGCTCGTCTGCCAAGTATAAATTTGCATATTCCTACTAATAGGAGAGGCAGTTGGTGACACTGTGAAGAGGCAATGGGTGACAGTTAGAATTTTTGTTGAACCGAGTGCTTGTGTGTGCTAATGTATAGTGTTCTGTAAAAATACTTAGTGAAAATAAAAGTATAAAAATTAAAAAATAATAATAAATAAATAAAAATAAAATTAAAAATTAAAAATAAAGAAAAAATTGATTAATTCAATAAAGAAAAAAATATTAAATAAAGAAAAAAATATTAATTAAAATTTTTTCGAATGAAAATAAAAATAAAAATAAAATTAAATAATAAAATAAAAGTAATAATAAATAAAATGTGAAAGGGGGGGATGAGGGTAAAGTGCAATGTTTACAGCTCCTTTAAGGATAATTAGTTTGGAGCTTTAGGACACTTAATCAGAAGGGCACAGTCTCTTGGGGTATAACTATCCCTGACTTACCCTATTCTTCTGATGCAAGCGTGACTGGAGGTTCTGGTATGGTGGCAGCAATTAGGCTGATGGGCAAGGCTGGCCTTTCCTGCCTGTTAGGCCGTAGCTGCCTTCCCACATCCTCCTCCCGCTAGCCGCACTGTAGCCGCTGCTCCGTCCAATCCGCCGTGACCGGAAGTTCCGGTCTTTACTTCCGGTAGTACGAATGCTGGCGGCGGCGGAGTTAGTGTCCTTAAAGGTTGCTTCTTTTCTTCTCTTCTCCAACGCGTTTCAAATCCAAGTCCGGATTCTTTCTCAAGGAGATGTTGAAATCTTTGCAGTTGTTTGTCCTTTTTTATATGATAACTTTATTAAAAAAACAGGAAGTGCCCGTGACCGGAAGTGAGTTTCCCGGTGGCATCCTCATGGTAAAAAAGGGAAGGGGAATATGTATGGATTATTCCCAAATTTAAAAAGGTTTAAAAATATATAAACCATTGCACTTATAGGAAGGAAAAAAGGGAAGGTGTGGGGTGAAAAAATAAAATAAAAATAAAATTAAAATTAAAATAAAATAAAAATAAAAATAAAAAAATGAAAATAAAAAAAATAAAAATAAAAATGAAAAATAATAACAAATAAATAATAAATATTTAGGAAATGAAAATTAGTATGTGTGTGTGGAGGATTACAGGAAGACGTTTAGTTCTATATCAATATTTAGACCGTGTGGTTCTAAGCTCTTCATTTTGTATATTCATTCAGTTTCTTTTTTCTTTAGTGTTTTACGATATCCTCTCCTCTCCAATGGGCTTCGATCTTTTGAATCCCAATGAATTTTAACCCAGTGGGATCTTGATTATGTTTTGTGAGGAAATGAGCTGAAACATGGGTGACAGGCAGTGGGTGACACTGGGGAGAAGCAGTGGGTGATAGGCAGTGGGTAATGCTGTGGAGAGAAAGTGGGTGACACTGGGGAGAGGCAGTGGGTAACATGTAGTGGGGTGACACTGGATAGAGAGACACAGGGAGGAAGTGGGTAAGCAGAGGGTGATGGGGAGAGGGTGATAGGGAGAGGGAGTGGTGATGGGCAGAGAGTGACGGACATAGGCATAGGGTGACAGTGAGAGGTAGTGGGTGACAGGGAAAGGCAGTGGGTGATAGAGAGGGTGACAGGAGATAGAGGTTGACTCGGACAGGGTGACAAACAATGGCTGACATGGAGAGTCAGTAGGTGACAGGGAAGGCAGTGGGTCACAGGAGAGATACGGTGATTGGAAGAGAAGCTGGGACAAACAACAACTGTGCAGAAAGCCTGTGCAGACAGAGAATGAACAGAAAGGCTGGACCAGACAGAGAATGGGCAGAGGGGCTGGTGCAGAGGAGGGGCAGAAAGGCTAGTGCAGAAGAAGGTAAGAGAGGCTGGTACAAACAGAGGATGGGCAGAAAGGCTAGCACAGAGGAAAGGAAGAGAGGTATAGACAGAGGATGTGCAAAGAGGCTGGCCTAGAGGAAGTGAAGAGAGGATATTCCAGACAGAGGATAGGCAGAGAGACTAATGCAGTGGAAGGGAAGAGAGCCTGGTACAAAGGATGGGCAGAAAGTCTGGCAGTGAATCAAGATGGGCAAAGAGGTTGGCACACAGAGGATAAAAGCAGAATACTGGCATTGGCAAGAAAAGGGATGAGAGGCTAACATAGGTAAGAATAGATAGAGAAGAATGATAAAAAAATAGACAGACAGAAACTTACCTGTTGGAGGAGGAGGAGATAACATGGGATCAGGGTCAGGCAGTAAACAATGTGGTATTAGCGTACCCTTGCTTGCTGCTCCACAGATATGATGAACCAGGATCATGTTGCCTAGTAGGAGACTCGGCCAGCCGGGCAGTCATTATTACTGGGCTCACATAGGGCACTGGAAGCTACAGCGGCCAATTTTTGTGGTGCCACATGCCCCATTTTGTACATTGGTGAAGGGGTGGATGCAGAGCTATTGCAAAGGATTGTACTCGGAGATGAGAGCATGGGGGGTAATTCCAAGTTGATCGCAGCAGGACATTTTTTAGCAGTTGGGCAAAACCTTGTGCACTGCAGGGGGGGCAGATGTATCATGTGCAGAGAGAGTTAGATTTGGGTGGGTTATTTTGTTTCTATGCAGGGTAAATACTGGCTGCTTTATTTTTACACTGCAATTTAGATTGCAGATTGAACTCACCCCACCCAAATCTAACTCTCTCTGCACATGTTATATCTGCCTCCCCTGCAGTGCACATGGTTTTGCCCAACTGCTAAAAAATTTCCTGTTGCGATCAACTTGGAATTACCCCCATGATGCAGATCTATGGTGATACAGGACTGTCCGGACAATCACTTTGCACACAATCTCATAAACACAGTAAGTGCAGCCGGACAGTGCAGAGCCAGATTATCATTTCATGGGACCCTAGGTAATTCTAGATTTGGGGCCCCTCCACTTTTGGTCCACCCCTCTACAGTCAGTGTACAGTCAGTATTGCCCAGCCAGTGTACTTTTATTGCTATTATCCTTATTGGTATAGTTCATTCATCTCCTCCCTCTGAATCCAGGATCATCAGGCGTTTTTATTTAAAAAATATCAGTCAAGTGACTTGTCTACAACTTTGAAGTCATTTGGTGTGTAATCTAAACCAAGAAATTGTAAATTTGCTTCTATCTGTGCCACCTACTGCATATCTGTGTGTATCTGTACCCCCCATCTGCCTCTCTGTGTGTCTATCTGTACCCACTTCTGCCTTTCTGTGCCTCTATTGAATCCCATTGTGACTCTGTCTGCACCCCTTTTATGCATATTTTCTTTGTTATACCATCTTTGTTCTCTCTTGGTAGCTATGTTAACCCTGCAACCCCTGACGGATTCCAGCTTTCTATAACAGTAACTATGCATTGCTTACCTGTTCCAGCAGTCCAGCAGCAGCCGCTGTCTCTTCAGTGTCCCATCCCCCGACATGTCGACATGTGGTGTGTCAGCGAGCACATCCACAGCTGGGGTGTCCTGTTGATCATAAAGCCTCGCCCCTCCCTTTTTACTCAGGTCAGCCGACCTCTCAAACATTGACACTGCAGATAACTTCTATGTTCCACTGTTTCCAGCAACAAGCTTCTTTCCTGTCACCTAATACCACTGGTGCCCGAAGCTCATGCTCCACACACACACACACACACACACACACACACACACACACACACACACACACACACACATACATACAAACATACATACATACATACTGTGAAGTCTGATTCACTTTCAGGAATAAAAAGCTATACCTTAAATGGATATCTGTACAGGCCACTGCGACCGCTAAGCGTGTGTGTGCAAAACCCCTAACAGATGCATACACATTGCGTGCGCACGCTGTCACGCTGTAAGCACAGAGTAGCTACACGTGAGGCGGAATACACTTTATAACCCCTAGCAGGAAAGGAACACGACACCAATTGTATTTAAGATGTTGGGATCTGACCCACCAACAGTTATTTACTGAAAAGGGGGTTACAACAATAATACAATCACATAAGAAAAAAGGGCTACAATCAATGGATACATACGTTTGTTTCGCCTGCGCCACCCGGTCCCTGTCCTCAGTCTATCTGGAAAGATGACCTTCAGAGAATGTGACTGACCGGCCAGGGGGCTTGGCTTTTATACAATATTCCAAAGCATGAAACAATAGAAACTGTATGCTCTTCTTCCATTGGTCCAGGGGTGGGACATATCCTGTGCACTGGGGATCATTGGTCAGCTCAAGCGGTGGGCGATGGCTAAGTCTTGAGATGTGATTACTGTTGTTTACATCTGAGTTCCCGCCCCAAGACCAGTTAAACCCACCACATTAATCATACATAAAGCAAGTATTAATAATAACTTATTGCTGCAATATGCGACAATATCCTTATACCCACCGGATTACTGCTTATGTGACCCTGAACAATATGATCCCACACATGATATGTTTATCCATTTCTATCCTTGAGATATATATATATATATATATATATATACACATACATATATATATATATATATATATATTTATTTATATATACACATACATACACATACATTCCTGCTATTGCAATTTGTTATGAAATATATATATATATTTCCATGACTTTAGACTATCAATGTTATACCTCTGCTATCTAAATGTCTGGTATGTAATTTGTCAGCTATATAGTGATTTGTACAAGCAAGGCTTGTGTTTTGTGTAGGATATTGTCTTCTTGTTTGTCCTGGTTTCTAGTAAAACAATGACAGTCCAGTATCTGTTGTCTTAATGTACAGTTTAAAACAATGAGGGCAACCAAAGGTATTTACTTTCTTCATAGACCAGGGTCCATGTTCCATGATTACAAAGCTTTGCGTAAACAAGACAGTCTGATACATTCAAGGCACTTTTTGTGATTGAGTTTCTGGAAGATTCACCTTTCTATGCATATGATTGGTTTGATTAATTTGTGTGTGCACAGTAACTTGCTTATTGAAGAATGTACAGACTGTGTGTGCGTTATGCACTATATGGATAAAATATTGAATATGGCTTTTGTGGATTTTCTATGCGAATGCGTATGTTACCGTATTTACTCATACCACTGTTATGATTCCAGTACTTCTGACCAGAGGAGATCTTATGACAAAGGCCAGAGTACTGGAAGGGAATGCTGGTTACGGGAGCAGGAAAGCCTAGTAACCCCTGGCGCCCTAACTCCGTTGTCTCGCCCGTGTTATCAGAAATCCCCTGCGAGACTATGGTTGCTTGAGCCCATGGCAGCCGCGTTTGAAGGGCGGATTATGTCTGCCCAACTCCGATGCCCCCTCAGGTCTTAATGGGAGACAAAGGGAAATCCGAGACAGGGTGATAACAAGGGGCCCTCTGACTAAACAACCAGGCCAGGGGCTACAAGCTAACTAAACTTAAACCAGAAGTATGTGCGGACAAACGGCCAGGGAAAAGGACAACCAAAATCCACTAATCCGTTACTCCTACCCAGCACCGCTGGATACCAGAGTGGATTTGTGGGAGCGGAATCCTCCGCAAAAGCTCCGAGACTCAATATAACAAATAATAAATAGTAAGCGGTCAAGCCGCAACACACGGCTACGCCGCGACTCACGAACACCACAGGATGTTAAAGGTGCTCGGTCAGGACTCCAGGAACAGATGACAACTTCCGAGTACTGGACCACTGAGGACAGGAACGACCGGAAAGAGCAGGACTGGAAACACTCTCTGCAACAGATACAGCAAACAGGAAGCTATTACCGGCGTCTGTGAGAAGTCCTGAGAGTGCCTTTAAATGGAAGCCCTCCAACCAGGTGCCAGACAGGGCTAATTACAAACATGCCGTGCAGCTGCCATACTGCACGGCCAGGAAACAAGTGTGGTAATTAACTTTGGACCCAGCAACGGGGAACGCGGTCCGACAGTGGCGTCCCCGTTGCTAGGGTCTGTGCGGCTCCGTGCGCCCGGCGTCTAGCGTTGCCAGGGAGCCGGCGGCTGTCCGCGTACGGCGTCCCTGGTTGCTAGGCGCCGGGCCGCACTGACGAGCGGACCCTCGGCGCCTAACAGTACCCCCCCCTTGAGGAGGGGTCAAGGAACCCCTAAAGCCAGGTTTCCGAGGAAATTCTCGAAAAAATGCCCTCTTGAGCCTCGGGGCATGGAGATCCTTATCCAGGACCCAAGACCTTTCTTCTGGACCATAACCTCTCCAGTGTACCAGAAAATAAAGCCGACCCCGGGACAACTTGGAATCAAGAACCTTCTCCACCAAGAACTCCTGATGACCCTGTACCTTTACTGGTGATTTCCCCTGAGAGATCTTTCGAGGAAATCTACTGGAAGAAACGTATGGTTTCAACAAGGAGCAATGGAACGTATTTCCGATCCGGAGAGCTCTTGGTAAACGTAACCGGAAAGCAACTGGATTGATTTTTTTAATAATATGAAATGGTCCAATAAATTTGGGACCCAATCTGGCTGAGGTTTGTCGAATTTTAATATTGCGAGTCGACAACCATACCCTATCTCCTACCTTAAAAGTGCAAGGCCGCCGGAGCCTGTCAGAAATTTTTTTCTCCCGAAATGCCGCTTTTCTGAGAGCAAGGTGCACTTTTCTCCAAATGAGTCTGAGATGAGAGGTTAAGGTTATCGAGGAGACAGAGGAATGTTGAAAAAAGGAATTAGCTCTGGGGTGAAAACCAAAAACTGTAAAGAATGGAGACACATTGGTGGAGGAATGACAGGAATTGTTGTAAGCAAACTCCGCCAAAGGAAGAAACTCAGACCAATCATTTTGGAGTTTGGCTGAGTACAAACGCAAATACTGTTTTAATGATTGATTAACTCGCTCAGTCTGCCCGTTGGATTGGGGATGGTAGCCAGACGTCAAAGACAATTTCATCTTTAATGAGGCACAAAAAGACTTCCAAAATTGTGCAATGAATTGTGGACCCCGATCAGAAACAATATCAGTAGGTAACCCATGGAGTCTGAAAACATGACGGAGGAACAAAACTGCCAATCCCTGGGCAGATGGCAGTCGGGGAAGAGCAATGAAATGGGCCATCTTGCTAAAACGGTCCACTACTACCCATATGACTCGGCATCCGGCTGACAGAGGGAGGTCTACCACAAAATCCATGGAAATATGAGACCATGGCCTGAGAGGAACATTCAAGGGCATAAGTTGCCCGATAGGCAAGGAACGGGGAACTTTATGCTGTGCACAGACCTGACAAGAAAAAACAAACTCCTTAATGTCTTTAGAAAGACCAGGCCACCATACTGAGCGGGAGACTAATTCCAAAGTCTTAGAGATCCCCGGATGCCCGGCAACTTTGCTATCATGAAACTCAGTCAAAACAGTTGCTCTCAAAAACTCAGGGACATAAAGACGACCAGCAGGAGTATTTCCAGGAGCTTGATGTTGAAGCTGCTTTAACTGGGTAAATAAATCTTGTGTGAGGCCTGCCCGAATGACTGAAGACGGAAGTATGGGAGTAACAGGACTGTTATCATGAACTGGAAGAAAACTGCGTGATAGGGCATCCGCCTTGGTATTCTTGGAACCTGGCCTGAAGGTGATAATGAACTTGAAACGAGTAAAAAATAAAGCCCAACGAGCCTGCCGGGCATTCAGCCGTTTAGCTGATTCGATGTACTGAAGATTTTTGTGATCAGTCAAAACTGAAATGGTATGTGTTGCTCCCTCAAGCCAATGCCTCCACTCCTCGAAAGCCCATTTAATAGCCAGTAATTCCCGGTTACCAACATCGTAGTTGGATTCAGCAGATGAGAATTTCCTGGACATAAAGGCACAAGGATGTAATTCTAGAGAGTCCGGATCCTTCTGAGACAGGATAGCCCCTACTCCAACCTCCGAGGCATCAACCTCAACAATGAAAGGCAATTCTGGGTTGGGATGTCTGAGGACTGGGGCTGAGACGAAGGCTTGTTTCAAGGCCTGAAAAGATAACTCAGCTTCACGAGACCAACTGGTTGGATCCGCTCCCTTCTTAGTAAGTGCCACAATGGGAGCAACCAGGTCGGAAAAAGAATGAATAAATCTTCTATAATAATTCGCAAACCCTAAAAAGCGCTGAATTGCTTTTAAGTTGGTGGGTTGCGCCCAACTAAGGATGGCTTGGAGCTTCTTTGGTTCCATACAGAATCCCCGAGGGGAAATAATGTACCCCAAAAAGGATACCTCCGTGACATGAAATTCACACTTCTCCAGCTTGGCATATAGGTGATTTTCACGTAATTTTTGAAGAACCTGACGCACCTGGGTAACATGTTGTTCAATAGAGTCAGAATAGATCAAGATATCGTCTAAGTAAACGACCACGAATCTTCCAAGAAAATCACGGAGCACGTCGTTAATGAGATCCTGGAAAACTGCAGGAGCGTTAGACAGGCCGAATGGCATAACCAGATACTCGTAGTGACCCGACTGAGTACTGAATGCCGTTTTCCACTCATCTCCTGACTTGATTCGGATGAGGTTATATGCTCCTCTCAGGTCAATCTTAGAAAAAATCACAGCCGAACGTAGCTGATCAAAGAGGACAGAAATCAGCGGCAAAGGGTAAGTATTTTTTACTGAGATCTTATTCAAGGCTCTAAAGTCAATGCAAGGTCTGAGTGATCCATCTTTCTTCTCCACAAAGAAGAAGCCTGCACTTAACGGGGATTTAGATGGCCTGATAAATCCTTTCCCTAGGCTCTCTTTAACATACTCATTCATGGCCACAGTTTCTGGTCCGGACAATGCATATAACCTTCCCTTTGGCAATGTGGCACCAGGAATTAGCTCAATAGCACAATCATAAGGCCGATGGGGAGGCAGAATGTCTGCATTGCCCTTGGAAAATACATCAACAAAATCCTGGTATTCCACAGGAATGGGTTCGGGAATGGCAGCAGCTATTCTGATGGGAAACGTAATACATTCCTTATTACAGATGGTACCCCATTGTGAGATCTCCCCCGACTGCCAATCAATGATGGGATTATGAAAGGCCAGCCAAGGGTGACCCAGAACCACTGGAACTGCAGGGCAATGGGTAAGGAAAAATTCAATCTTTTCGGAATGAAGAGCTCCTACCGAAAGTAGAACAGGGGGTGTACAGAGGGAAATAACCCCATTGGACAAGGGACTCCCATCTAAACCATGCATGGTGATACGCCTACCCAAGGTTAACTGAGGAATACCTAAGGCCTCGGCCCACGTTAAGTCCATAAAGTTCCCTGCAGCTCCACTGTCAACAAAAGCCGACACCGAAGAACAGAGGCTGCCAAAGGAAACTTTAGCTGGGACTAACAGGGAATTATTCGAGGAGATAAGCTGCAGACCAAAGTGAACCCCCTCACAATTCACTTGGTCGAGACGTTTCCCGACTTGTTCGGACAATTACAGGCAAAATGTCCCTTACCCCCACAGTACAAACAAAGACCAGAATTTTGCCTTCTGGTTCTTTCTTCAGGAGACAGCTTGGAGAGACCCATCTGCATGGGCTCCTCTAAGTCCACAGGAATGGAAAAAACACAAGGAGAAGACCCGACAGGTGCTCCTTTTTCAGCCCTCCGCTCTCTGAGACGACGATCAATCTTAATAGAAAGCTCCATGAGTTTATCGAGAGTCTCAGGAGCGGGATACTGAAGGAGACTGTCTTTTATAGACTCAGATAAGCCGAGGCGAAACTGACTGCGCAGGGCGGGGTCATTCCAGCCACAGTCGTTCGACCAACGGCGAAACTCCGTACAATAAATCTCTGCGGGATTCCTACCCTGTCTGAGAGCACGCAACTGACTCTCGGCGGATGCCTCTCTATCAGGGTCATCATACAAAAGCCCTAAAGACCCCAGAAAGGCGTCTACAGACAATAATGCCGGATCCTCTGTTCTTAAACCAAAAGCCCAGGTCTGGGGATCCCCCTGAAGTAAAGAAATAATAATTCCGACCCGCTGAGATTCCGTACCTGAGGAGATTGGTCTTAAACGAAAATAAAGTTTACAAGACTCTTTAAAATTAAAAAACTGCTTCCTATCACCAGAAAAACGGTCAGGCAAATGCATTTTCGGTTCAGGGACGACCCTCGGGGAAGTCCGTAAAAGATCTTCCTGCGACTTCACCCGAAGGGAAAGATCCTGAACCATCTGAGTAAGTTCTTGAATCTGGCTAACTAGAAGCTGGCCAGGATTTGGCCCTAAACCAGTGGGATTCATGAGGCCGACAAATCTTCCAAACTGAAATAAGGGAAAAAATCAAACCTTGTTTAATTTTAAGTTTTGGTGTGGCCGGTAATAATGTTATGATTCCAGTACTTCTGACCAGAGGAGATCTTATGACAAAGGCCAGAGTACTGGAAGGGAATGCTGGTTACGGGAGCAGGAAAGCCTAGTAACCCCTGGCGCCCTAACTCCGTTGTCTCGCCCGTGTTATCAGAAATCCCCTGCGAGACTATGGTTGCTTGAGCCCATGGCAGCCGCGTTTGAAGGGCGGATTATGTCTGCCCAACTCCGATGCCCCCTCAGGTCTTAATGGGAGACAAAGGGAAATCCGAGACAGGGTGATAACAAGGGGCCCTCTGACTAAACAACCAGGCCAGGGGCTACAAGCTAACTAAACTTAAACCAGAAGTATGTGCGGACAAACCGCCAGGGAAAAGGACAACCAAAATCCACTAATCCGTTACTCCTACCCAGCACCGCTGGATACCAGAGTGGATTTGTGGGAGCGGAATCCTCCGGAAAAGCTCTGAGACTCAATATAACAAATAATAAATAGTAAGCGGTCAAGCCGCAGCACACGGCTACGCCGCGACTCACGAACATCACAGGATGTTAAAGGTGCTCGGTCAGGACTCCTGGAACAGATGACAACTTCCGAGTACTGGACCACTGAGGACAGGAACGACCGGAAAGAGCAGGACTGGAAACACTCTCTGCAACAGATACAGCAAACAGGAAGCTATTACCGGCGTCTGTGAGAAGTCCTGAGAGTGCCTTTAAATGGAAGCCCTCCAATCAGGTGCCAGACAGGGCTAATTACAAACATGCCGTGCAGCTGCCATACTGCACGGCCAGGAAACAAGTGTGGTAATTAACTTTGGACCCAGCAACGGGGAACGCGGTCCGACAGTGGCGTCCCCGTTGCTAGGGTCTGTGCGGCTCCGTGCGCCCGGCGTCTAGCGTTGCCAGGGAGCCGGCGGCTGTCCGCGTATGGCGTCCCTGGTTGCTAGGCGCCGGGCCGCACTGATGAGCGGACCCTCGGCGCCTAACAACCACGTGCTAATACGCAGGGCTTCACGAGCCAATGTACGCAGTGTCCGGGTTTGCGCTCGCACGGCTGGTACGCCACCGCACAGAGGCCACTCTGAATGGTGTTTGCACGTGATACATGTGGCTATAATATTTTCGACTTCAACAATACATAAATACATTACACAAACAGTGCTGCTCACTGCTTGTATCATGTACCAGTGTCAACTGCCCACTGCAACCGCGCTGTCAGTCTGGCAGAGTCTATTGTTACAATTAAAAAAACAACACATTGTTTCAACACATTACAGGTATGCCCTAGGCGGCCACTGTATCACATTGTGATTAATCCAGCCCTCACCAATAACCCTCACTCCCATCTACCCACTTTCACTCACACCTTCACAACCATCAAACTAAGTTAATTAGTGTTTTCACCCAATTATCCTCACTCCCTGAAGGTGGAACTTGTGAGTGGTTGGCCCAGGATATAGTTTGGCCCCCGTGCTCCACCCCAACCCAAGTCCATCATATGCCACATGGCAGTGGGTGACAACGAGAGACAGAGGGTGACAGCATAAGGCAGGGGAGGCAGAGGTTAACATAGAGAGGCAGAGGGTGACAACAGCAGGCAAGGGGAGGCAGAGGGTGACAGTGGAAGGCAGGGGGAGGCAGTGGATGACAGCAGAGATGGTGGGCGACAGGTGTACAAGAACACTGTTCTGTGCAGTGTGGGGAAGAGGGGCCATGTACCATGGGGGCAGAAACACAGCAGCCTGTGCTCTGTCTGTGACAGGGGCCCCTGCCCCTTGTGCTTTCCTCAGTTTGGCACTCAATCAGGCAGACTCTGACAGTGCCAGTTACACCACTTGTGAGCTACCTTTAATTCACAGACAGCAGTGAATCAGAACAAATGTGCAGCTATATGTTAATTAGAGGCAGTATGTGGCTGTGATCATCAGCGCTGAAATGTGACATGACTCCTCTATCAGTCCCAAGGTAAGGGGCAGGTCTCTCAGGCTGTAGGGGCCCTCCCTGCTCTCTGCTTTCTGCACTGGACCATTCATCCAACAGTGGTCTGGGAGGAGGGGGGGGGGTCGGGTAAGGGATAACTCATGGTTAGTTTTGAGTCTTAGTTGGTTTAAAGTCACATTTAGTGGATCTTAGTTTTCATTTTAGTGTAATTTTTAATGAATGTTTACTCATAAATTTTGCTAACAGTTTAATGAAACTGTAGTGGATTTTTCTGAAGAACATTTGTCTAAAATTCCCTTGAGATGTTTGCATACTGTACCTTTAATTATGTGTTTAGTATTCTAGGCTCAGTAGGGTAAGTATGTGTTACATACTGAGGCTGACTTACCATAGTGCTCCAATACTGTATATCTATACACAACCCTATTTCCTTCACAGCAGGTCATATTTATTTTCTGCAAATTTCTACCACACATATTTATTGTACTTTAAAAATGTAAAACCCTACATCCACTGTTAATATTGACAAGGAATTTTAATTTAGTTTCAGTCCATTTTTTAGCTTTGTTTTAGTTAAGATTTAGTCAGTTGATCTCAGTTTTCATTTTAGTCTAATTTTAGTTCCAAATAAACTGTAATTGATGAATACTTTAAGTCAAAATCTTTGTTGACAAAATTAACACTGCTTACTGCTCCACCCCAACACTATTCACACCTCCTACACCTGTACCACCATTAGCCCTCACACCTTCCCCAACTCCAACATTAACCCTCATACCTCTCCCAACTCCACATCAACTTTATTCACCTCTTCCCCACTGCTTCAGTCTCCCGTCCTTCACCAGCAGCAACAGCAGTGAGAATATTCCATCTGATACTGTAACACTGAGGTTATCTCAGCCCGAGCTTTACCACTGTGGAACAGGACTATTGGTTCAGGAGCTGTCAATCTGTGGCGGCCTCACCATCCAGCTGTGATTGGTTCAGTGGTCTCCATGACTATGCCCCTACCCACCACTGCAGATCCGGGAACCACACTATGAGTGACTCAGCAGCTGAGTAGCTGGGGTAACTTGACCACAGCGCAGCCGACTTCCAGTCTGTCTGTATGGGCAGCTTGTATATTAGCACACTGCAAAGTAATGGACATGTGAACAGTGCAGGCATGTGCTGGGTCCCACTGGCCCAAGCTGCCAGAGAGGAGAAGCACTGAAGTGCCTTGACGCTGCTGCTTTGCCACTGCCTGTCATACAGTTTGACAGGTGCAGCCACAGTGGATAGCGAGCAGAGCAGGGAGAGCGCCTCTTTAGCACGGTGCCTCCCTGGAGTGCTTACCAGGCTTACTGCATGTCCATCACTGGTGTGTATAGGGAGTATGGCTTTACCTTGTTATATTTTAATAAACCAACACCACTGGTTAAGTAACTGGGCTGTTCACAGGGCCTAATTCAGAGGCGATAGCTGCAATGGCAGCGATCAAACTCTGAAGCCCTATGGGGAGTCGCGGGCGCACTGCACGTGCGCACCCATTGAGAAGTGAAAGTATCTCAATGGTGCAATCACCACTGCCTGGTTGACAGGCAGAGGCGTCTGCGGGCAGTGTCGGACTGGGGCATGTAGGGCCCACCGGGGGAATGCAATGGTAGGGGCCTATGTTAGGGGCGTGGTCAGTCTGCAGAGGGTGTGTGGCCTGCCACCTCGTTGGTTTGACTAACCATTAGAGAGTGCAACATCTGGACCCCTTCATAAATATATACAGTACAGTAAATTCAGCTGCTGCATGCATGATAATGTACTATATTAATAACAGATTAATAACAGTAATGCACTGTAGAAAATACACCATAGTCCAGTATAAGGTAACATATGCATAATGTATAATTCAAGTGCACAGTCTGGAACCTGATCCTTAGAGCAGGAGGTGGGCCCCCAGGCAGTAGGGCCCACCGGTGGTTTCTCCTGTACTCCTGTGGGCCAGTCCAAGCCTGTCTGCGGGTCAGGATGGGGCGTGAGGTGGCGCGGTCTGGACAACGCAGGTGTGTCCGAACTGTTGCTGTCGTGGGCTGCTGTGGTTGCGTGCCGTCACACGCAGCTGCTGCGACCCATAACATAGTGGGTAGCCACCTGCCACAGCAGCTAGGCTGCGAAGGCAGGGAGCTACTTGGCGGGGGGTAGGGCCTGACATACAGGGCGGACTAGCCCTGTGCCGGGCGTCCACCCGCATGTCAGAGTATCTAATTTTAGCACATCTACGATCAGCTCCTAATTATACCCATAGTTTGAGTCATCCACTGGTGTGTGCCTTTATACCTCTGCAAGTATCAACACCTGCATACACATCATTCCCAACATATAAAAGTGTATAAAAGACAAAGTGAAGTAGAAAACATAACCATGCTGCCTTATGTATACATTCAAACTCTCTAACCATGAGCCCATGATGAAATGAGAAGTTCCCTCTGATGTCAGCTTGGTTCCAATTTAACACTTTGTAGTTGTGTGCTCATGCTATAATCCCCATAAGTACAGATTTGCAGCAGACCTTCTGGTGGACACATTTAACAGCTAAATAGGTAAAATATTGTTGTGTTATCCAGTGTTTAAGCCTTACTTTATAAAAACTATTGCTTTAGCTGAACCTGATTATTTTCCACAGAACTGCAAGCAGAAATAACTGCTGAATTTAAAACTTACACCCAAGCCCTACCAACAGGCGTTTTGTCATCCAATACTTTATCTTGACGTACGAATAAATAGAAGGAAACACATAATTGTACAAATTTTCATAAAGGAGGCATGTCTGAATGGCTTGTGTTCACTGGATAGAAGCCTGGGGACACTGTATTAATAGAAGTGTTTTACATGGAATGGGTACGCAATCCCGAGATTTGGGATGACGGGCATCATAATACCGACCCCAGCATCTTGACTGAAATGCAGAGAGGGGTGCAGGAGGCAAGTAAGGCTTATCCTCTCTCCCTCCCCCTAACCCTCCCTTCCTGCAGTCTAAACCTTACCCTCCTTTCTTGCACCCTAACCTCCTCTCTCTGCAGCCTAACCCTAACCCTCCCTCCCTGCAGCCTAAACCTAACCTCCCCCCATGTAGCCTAAACCTAACCCTCCCTGCCTCCAGCCTAAACCTAACCCTCTCCTCCCTCGCAGTCGAAACCTAACCTCCCTCCGCTGCCTAACACTAAACTCCCTGGGATATTTACGTTCAGGATTCTGCCTGTCGGGATGCCGGCATCTGTATTCTGACAAGCGGGATCCCGAGCGCCGGGATCTCAACTACATCTCTATAGAATCAGTGTTGTTTAATTGTTTTCTGGTTAATTTTCAATAATTTGTTTTATGCTAAAAAAAAATTTTTTGTACAGTATACCATGGATACAACTCCTTTGCTCTTACATTTTTGGTATCATTTTACCTGTGGAGACAGGGCCCTTCATGGAAAAGTAGATTTGTTGGAATTGTTCCTGGTTTCATACTGCTATACCTGTATTGGGTTAATATTAACATAATAAAAATTAAATACAGGTATATATTTTAATAATTTTAATGCACAATACATAAGCTCTGCACTCAGCATATGCGTATATTATAGACACTCCAAGCTGTATTCTCTATACTTAATAAGTCCTACTATATCACTCAGAATAGAACACCATGTACACACCAACTCTGAAAACTGACCTGAGTGCCTTATGTACTGTAGATAGGGGCAATGATCCCCATTGCAAGGTAAACATATAAAGTGGATATTTTGGATCTCAGCAGTAGAGCAAAGATTTAAATTTCTTGCACTCGCTTCTCCCATAGACTTTACATGGGAACTTTGTGGCTCTGCAACAAGTGAACCGTTTCCCCAGTTTCATTTTTTTCTTGAACTGGCACATCTACATGGAAGACCTTTATTTTTTTAACCAAAATAGGTCTCCCAGTAAAAACCTTATAGAATTAATATATAGATATGTGTGTGTGTGTGTGTGTGTGTGTGTGTGTGTGTGTGTGTGTGTGTGTGTGTGTGTGTGTATTAGAGATTAACAGTTCAGATTACCTTAAATCCAAACCACTCTGACCTTGGGGATCCAAGTCCAATCCTGCTAGGCTTGGATTTCAAAACAACATCATCCTACTGGTGTCGGATACTTGTGGATTTTGGATTCTATATAAGAGAGCAGCGCCTGGGACTCAATGCCATTTCACTCCAGTCATACTGCTGTATGCTGCACTCTGCTTTGTGGTGTCCATCCAAGTGGCTGTGTGGAATACAGGTGCTATCACTGTGTCCATTAGAGGCTGTTCTGCTGTCACTGTGTCCATCTAATTGGCTGTGCTGCTGTCACTGTGTCCATCTAAGGGGCTGTGGTGCTGTCACTGTGTCCATCTATGGGGCTGTGCTGCTGTCACTGTGTCCAACTAAGGGGCTGTGCTTCTGTCACTGTGTCCAGTCCCCTTAGTCTAATTCCATCACAGTGGTGCTGTACTGTCTCTGCGGGCCCCACCCACAGCATTCACAGTGTGACTCCATATTTGTTAGCAAAAAATAAGTTTGAAAAAACACTTGATATATATGTACTGCGCACTGCACCCCAGTATACTGTAGTACCCCAGTGCATGTGCATAAAAGCAGGTTTGACTCCACACAGTGTGAGCCGGACTGCCATTTAAAGAAAAAAAAAGAAAAAGAAAAAGAAATATATATATATATATATATATATATATAGTATAATTTGTTTGCACTGTACCCAAGTATTCTGTACCCTAATGCGCAAAAGTGGTCTTACTCTACACAGTGTGAGCTAAGCTGCCAGTTTAAAAAAAAAATAAAAAAAAAATTGTTATATAATTTATTTGTACTGTTCTGTGCACTGCACCTGAGGAGGCTGTACCCCAGTGTGCATGAGTAAAAGTTGTCTCACTCCACACATTGTGAGCAGAGCTGCCAGTTAAAAAAATAATAAAAGTATATATTGTTGTGTAATTTGTTTGTACTGTTCTGCACATTGCACCACAGTATACTGTAACACAGTGCACGTGCATTAAAGCGGTTTGACTCTACACAGTGTAAGTTGAGCTGCCATTAAAAAAAATTATACATATATTTTTGTTTAATTTGTTTGTACTGTTCTGCACACTTGCACCACAGTATACTGTACCCCAGTATACTGTACCCCACTTGCACCACAGTATACTGTACCCCAGTGCGTGTGCGTAAAAGCAGTCTCACTCCACACAGTGTGAGC
The DNA here is from genome assembly GCF_028390025.1 of Pseudophryne corroboree. Taxonomy (NCBI): domain Eukaryota; kingdom Metazoa; phylum Chordata; class Amphibia; order Anura; family Myobatrachidae; genus Pseudophryne; species Pseudophryne corroboree. Next base: position 465,830,662 of record NC_086445.1, read on the forward strand.
CAAGCTGCCAGTTAAAAAATGGATAATGATCAGTTTAGAGAAGAGGAGAAGCAGCACCCAAATACTATCACTGCAGCTGCTGCAACCAGTCAGGATGACGATACTAGTTGCTCAACATAATCTAAAGCTGATGCTCAAGGGCATAGAGGGTTTAAAAAATCAGGGCATCTGCAATAAAAAAAATCTATATTTTGCAATGGTAAAGGCAAAAACTAAAAAAAAAAATCTATTTTCTTCCCATACTAACTTTCACAGGTTAATATACCCCTACTAGAACCTTATGGCCTTAATACAATCTAAGAATGCTGTGCTGCTGTCAACTTCCCCCCTCTCCCTCCCCCCATTTTATAGTCCTTTTCCCCCCTAATATCAATCCCTTTACATTAACTATAATTGTATAAGAGCAATGTCTTTCCATAATATGGATATTAAGTACTCCATTTTAATATATGATCCTTAATAAGAATATTATCATGATCTTTGCTACTTCATCTTTGGTCATATAATCATAAATACCTCTTGGTACAGTATTTCTTAGTTATTGTTTAAATTTCCATCATTATCTGATGTACATTGCTCAATAGTGTACATTATATTGTATTGAAACTTAATAAAATGTTTATAAATAAAACACACCTCTATTAAAGGGAAAGTTTAGTGCAGTAAAAGAAAAACAATTGGCAACATGCCTTTTACCACATGCAGTGACAAGGAAAGGCTCAGTATTACAACTGACAGATACTCTTCTTTGACGAGTCCGTGTTCTCTGAAGATCTTCTGGACAATGACCCTTGTACACCCCAGGCCAAGACTTGTAGAATTCTTCAGCAGGTCTTGTAGCCTATAATAGCCTTTTTTCCCTTAAGGCACTATGTGCCTACCAGTACTGGGGTGCCACCAGGACTTATGCTACTGGAGGTAGTACAAGCATAAAATGTAGTGACCTGAATCAATGCCAGTAGGTGAGAACACAAAGTAACACTAAAGAAGTAGACTAGAGATGAACGGAGCAAAGGGAAGGCAAACAATGGAGACCAGAAGGAAACTGAGGAGCGAGGAAAGTAATAAAAAAACAAGTCTGAGAGAATAAAGGAATAATGGAGACAAGAACACAGAGTACCCCAAAACAGATAGGGAGTAGCAATAAACTGCTACTGAACACTGGTGCACTAGTGTAAAATAGAGATAAATAAAGAAGAGGTGCTTTTCTGAATAGAAGGACGATAAACAATAGACACTATAACAAAGAACTCTCCCAAAGTCTGGGCAGCTTTTGGGTGAGGGGAGTACATTAAGTACGCAAACCCACAATACATTACAGAAAGAAGTTAAACAAAACAACATCAAGATAAAGCCACTGACAGTGGAAGTACTGAAGGTATGCAGGAGAGATATATAACCGAGGAAACACAATACTAAGCAACTAGACAGATTATGCAACTAACACAGAGTTGGATGCTGGAAATTATGTAACTGACACGGAGCTGGACACAGGAATACTGCAGAGTTGAATGCTGATAATTATGACACAGAGCTGGCAACTGGAATATTGTAGAGGACACAACTAGTACTAGAACCTAGAGACAAGGGCTTCCACAGCAACCAGGAACTATGACCAGCAGGGAGTGAGAGACAGACAACGCATATATAGGAGAGCCTATAAGAGTCACAGCACAGCCAGCCGCCACTAATGACTAACTCTCTGCAGATGTACTGCTGCAAGTCCACCAGCCTCCTGACTTAAATAAGAAACAACAGACTGGAGTCAGGTGATGAAGCATAACAAACAGGTGTGCTGCAACACGTAGCAGTCAGCTTTCAGGTTTATGAATAAAAATTTTTAACTACAGCTTCCAGATTGTTAGAAGACAGCCAGGAATACAAACAGAAATGATCCGCAGCAGTGACTCATAATGCTCAGGCCTTGGCATCTTCTTCTGCCTCTCATGATGATGCAAGACATTTTCACTCAGAGTTTAGAAGAGGTGTAACCATAAAAAAACACCTACTAAGGCAGTATAACAAACTGTGTGTTCAGAACCATCACACATCCTTAAGCAGAGTCTAGGGGTGTCCACGTTAGCTATGTGTGAGTGACATTTCTCACACTGTCCTCATAGAGAAGCCTCTTTTGCTTCCTTCTGTACCATCTGCACATGTGAGGAGCTGTACAAGTAAAAATGGTGATGATAACAGAAATTGAGGATGCTTATGTGGAAGTGAAACAGGATGAGGGGATATGTGTGTACTACTTCTATCTGACACTGAAGATGAGTATGCTGATAATGTTACTAGTGTAAGTCAGCTACCAGTGGCTACAGTTCTTGCCCATGATAAAAAGAAAGCCATTGTGCTGCCTGGACATAAGGCCAATAAAGCCAGCTCTTTGGTATGGAATTATTTTTACCCAAATCCTGACCTTTGTGAAAGCATCTGCTCTATTTGTGAGGTCAAAGTTAGTAGATCTAGGGACTTTAGCCAACTAGGCACCTCCTTCATGTTACGTCATTTATGGTGATTCCATGAAATTTATTTTACAAGATTATTATGTAATTAACACCCTCATCATCTATCTCTTGATTAGTTAACAAAATTAGTCCTTCCCAAAAAATGTTTGTGGTGGCCCTAACAAACTAAGGACTTCAAAATGGGTTTGAGGCCCTGTTGCTGAAGTGTTTGATTTGTTAAATTGTGCATGCCCTTTTTAATATCAAAAAGTGGATGGGAGGGCCCAAGGACAATTCCATCTTGCACCACTTTTTTTCATTATGGGCTGTAATTTTGGGGTACATTGGTGACGGTTATTCTTTTATTCTCTGTTTGCTGCTAGGCCTCATCTCACAGAAAAAAATGACCACACAGTTGTCTACTACAGTCAATCAATCAACCAATCTTGTTTTATTCTTCTTTTATTGTCTTTTTGCTGCTAGGCCTCACAGTGAAAAGTTCATTCACAACAGTGTCTTCCCTAGTGGACCATACATTTGCCAATGCCTATTAATATCAATTAATCAATCAATATTTTTTATTATTCATTAATTGTTGACATAAACTTTTTAATAGTACAACTTGTGTATGTTAATCAATAAGGATAAAGTGAACCATACAGTTGCCTACAATAATCAGTTTTTCATTAAATCTTTTTTTAATTCTTCTTTTTTTGCCTTTTGCAGCTGTTCCTCACCTCACTGTCACTTAGATTACTCAGCCAGCTAGCTTGGTGCAGCCTTATAGCCTAAACTGGATGAAAACAATATTGTGAGCTGTGAGGTGGTTAAACTTCAGTGGAAATGACTAGAAAGTAATGATATTCAGGTTAATAATACTCTGGGAACAAGAAAGAAGGCCCAAATTATGTGATTAGCTATTTTGTAAATATTTTTTTTTTAATTCAAAACCAAAACTAAAAGCAGTCACCACATTCTCACAAAACAAAAACTAAAACCAGCAAAAATGGTCAGGAGCACATTTCTGATATATCTATACATATCACTCTATCTAATTTTCTTTGAAAATTGCCACCAAGATTAAATTTAAAAGCTAATACTTTCTGGTAGGTTTATGGGCCAAGTGGTTCTGCTGTCAAATTCTATGCTTCTATGTTTCTATCCCTAAAATAAAAACAAAATTTAATAAGAGGTATAATAGACCAATCCCCTGAATTTCAGTAAATCTAACTAGCATCTGAATGTGTAAAGACTCTAAAGGTGGGTACACACTGATAGATATATCTGCAGATCAATTGATCGGCAGATATATCTGCGGATGGATTGGGCAGTGTGCTGTGCATACACACTGCCTGATCCGTCAGGGACTGACGTCAGGAATTGGGCGGGCGTGTACACACGCCCGCCCAGTTCAGCTGTCAATCACCGCCTGCTGCTGCAGCATGTGTACGGGCGGGTGGCTGGACGCCTGTCAAACACAGCGACGCGCCAATATATCGGTAGATATATTGGCCGTCGGCTGTGCTGCGGAGCCGACGCGATATGTCTGTGAACGACAGAGTTCACAGACATATCGCCTATACACACTGGCCGATAGACCCACGATATATATCGGCCGTTCTATTGAACGGCCGATATATCGGCCAGTGTTTACCCACCTTAAGACAGAATGTCATTAAAGTGTTTAAGTGCTTTTCTTCTACACATACTCAACCTTCTGTTCTTTTGAGGTCACTGAGAGAAGGTCTGTGTGAAAGCTAATGATTCTTTCATTAGCTGTGTTCACAAACTACTTCTTAGGAATGAAATATCTTTTTACCAGAACACCATGGAAATATAATTTAAAGTTCAGTAAACTGTAATGTCCTGTATATGCAGATTAGTGTGCTTTCATGCATCCTGATTGCAAGAGATGCTTCCCGACTGTGTTCAGATACCTTAGGCAAGCATAGAAGACATGATGCATGCCGACAACTCTCTCCTCACACTCTCATCAGATACTGTACAGCTTCTCCATGCGCCTTAATACTCGACGCCCAGTTGTGGCTCACAAACACCAACTTAATGTTAGTCTACAAACACCATCTAAATGTTAGTCTACATACGCACAAGAGCTTACATTTAGGAATCATCGAGCGACTCATGTGCACAACATATATTTTGATGTAGACACATACAGATTCAACTAAAAACTGGTAGATGTATATGCGCTTGTTCAGATGTGCCCAAGTCAGAGCCACGCCTGATATGTCAGTACAGATGGTTGTCCTCAATAGAAGGGTACGGGAATCTGAAGCTCACCTGAATGTTTGGCTTTTTGCATTATATTGGTTATCCAAGCAAATGATCCTTCATTGTTTGCTCTGTGGGTGTCTCTTCCATCAGGGGTGAAAGGAGGGAAGGCCAGCATAGATTGTCTGGCCCTCTGCAGGGGTCTGGAAGTGCAGATGAGGGAAGGTAATGACCACGTTGCCTGGTGTGCTCAGCATCAGTCACACCCCCTCCCAGCACTTGGGCCCACTGTTGGAGGTCCTGCCCACCATTGTGCTCATCTGCCCTTCCTCTAACTTCAAAGATGTTATAATTTTACATTTCTTTATTCATTCTGTTACCTTAGAAACAATTATAAACCATAAACTTGTTACAGCAGTTTGGTTGAAGAGGGTGAATCCTCATTTATTATCCTGCATTGACATTTGGGGAAGAAAGTAATAGGGTGTGAGAATCAGAAAGTGAGAGATTTTGGGAGATTTCTCCTGTTTTTTTAAAGTGGCAATCATTTACATAGTAAAACCAGGTTGATTTTGCCATGCAAATGATTGCCACTTTAAAAAAAAAACAGGAGAAATCTCCCAAAATCTCTCACTTTCTGATTCTCACACTCTATTGCATTCCTCCCTAGGACTGTTTGCCGAAATGAAAATCCCTGGTGTAATGTTATTAATATTTCAATATTTGAATTACATTTTGGAGTAGTAATATGGCTAAGGGAAAGTGCTGATGAATACTTGACTATAAAGTGTATCTGTCTATCTACAGTGGGTTTAAAAAGTCATCACTATTTTGAATTTTTGGTTTGTTCAAGTTGGATGCTAACTGTTAGTAAACAGCAATTTTCAAATCATTCCTCAGATTCTTAATGGGATTACTGTCTGAGCATGACTGGTAAATTCCTGGATGCTGGGTTTTTTTTTTCCATTAAAGCAACTGTATTGTGGCTTTGAATTTGTGCTTGGGCTTGTGGTCTTCTAAAGTATATATAAATATTCTCCTAAATTCTAAGCCATTTGCAGCCTACAGCAAGGTTTCTGTCAATATTTGTCTATTTCTTTTCTGCTTATTTTAAAAAGTTTTCCAGTCTTTGATGCATAACAGTATTCTTCTAGCATAATGCAACTGTCAGCATGCTGTACTTCAAAGATAGGGTTCTGTCAGGCTGTAGGTGTGATCTTATCTAAATTTTATTTCTCTGACTCCTAAGTGGATGCTGGGGACTCCGTCAGGACCATGGGGATTAGCGGCTCCGCAGGAGACAGGGCACAAAAGTAAAAGCTTTAGGATCAGGTGGTGTGCACTGGCTCCTCCCCCTATGACCCTCCTCCAAGCCTCAGTTAGATTTTTGTGCCCGGCCGAGAAGGGTGCAATCTAGGTGGCTCTCCTAAAGAGCTGCTTAGAGTAAAAGTTTGTTAGGTTTTTTATTTTCAGTGAGTCCTGCTGGCAACAGGCTCACTGCTACGAGGGACTTAGGGGAGAGAAGTGAACTCACCTGCGTGCAGGATGGATTGGCTTCTTAGGCTACTGGACACCATTAGCTCCAGAGGGAGTCGGAACACAGGTCTCACCCTGGGGTTCGTCCCGGAGCCGCGCCGCCGACCCCCCTTGCAGATGCCGAAAAGTGAAGGTCCAGAAACGGCGGCAGAAGACTCTTCAGTCTTCATAAGGTAGCGCACAGCACTGCAGCTGTGCGCCATTGTTGTCAGCACACTTCATAGCAGCGGTCACTGAGGGTGCAGGGCGCTGGGGGGGGGCGCCCTGGGCAGCAATGATAGTACCTTATTCTGGCTAAAAATACATCACATATAGCCCCTGGGGGCTATATGGATGTATTTAACCCCTGCCAGGTCTCAGAAAAACGGGAGAAGAAGCCCGCCGAAAAGGGGGCGGGGCCTATTCTCCTCAGCACACAGCGCCATTTTCCCTCACAGAAATGCTGGTGGGAAGGCTCCCAGGCTCTCCCCTGCACTGCACTACAGAAACAGGGTTAAAACAGAGAGGGGGGGCACTTATTTGGCGATATGTATATATATATTAAAATGCTATAAGGGAAAAACACTTATATAAAGGTTGTCCCTGTATAATTATAGCGTTTTTGGTGTGTGCTGGCAAACTCTCCCTCTGTCTCCCCAAAGGGCTAGTGGGGTCCTGTCCTCTATCAGAGCATTCCCTGTGTGTGTGCTGTGTGTCGGTACGTGTGTGTCGACATGTATGAGGACGATGTTGGTGAGGAGGCGGAGCAATTGCCTGAAATGGTGATGTCACTCTCTAGGGAGTCGACACCGGAATGGATGGCTTATTTAAGGAATTACGTGATAATGTCAACACGCTGCAAGGTCGGTTGACGTCATGAGACGGCCGGCAAACAAATTAGTACCTGTCCAGGCGTCTCAAACACCGTCAGGGGCTGTAAAACGCTCATTTACCTCAGTCGGTCGACACAGACACAGACACGGACACTGACTCCAGTGTCAACGGTGAAGAAACAAACGTATTTTCCTTTAGGGCCACACGTTACATGTTAAGGGCAATGAAGGAGGTGTTACATATTTCTGATACTACAAGTACCACAAGGAGGGTATTATGTGGGGTGTGAAAAAACTACCTGTAGTTTTTCCTGAATCAGATAAATTAAATGAAGTGTGTGATGATGCGTGGGTTTCCCCCGATAGAAAATTATTGGCGGTATACCCTTTCCCGCCAGAAGTTAGGGCGCGTTGGGAAACACCCTTTAGGGTGGATAAGGCGCTCACACGCTTATCAAAACAAGTGGCGGTACCGTCTCCAGATAGGGCCGCCCTCAAGGAGCCAGCTGAGAGGCTGGAAAATATCCTAAAAAGGTATATACACACACAGTGGCGGTTCTTGCCACGGGCAAGCAGGACTTTTGCCCGGGGCGCCGCCTTCCGGAGGGCGCTGGCGCCATCCGGAGGGCGCCGCACCGTGGCAAGATCCGCCACTGCTGCCCGCTGTGTCCCCTGTCCGCCTCCGCTGCCCGCTGCCCGCTGCCGTCCCCGTCCTCGGCGCCTCCTGTGAAGGGAACTAGACGCTATGCGTCTAGTTTCCCTTCGTGGAGAGTAACTGCTGAGCGGTGCGCGATGACGTCATCGCGCACCGCACAGCAAAGGTCCTCTCCACGAAGGGAACTAGACGCATAGCGTCTAGTTTCTCTTCGTGGAGAGGACCTTTTGCTGTGCGGTGCGCGATGACGTCATCGCGCACCGCTCAGCATTCAAGCGGCGCTTTCAATGTACAGGGGGCGTGACTCACCACGCCCCCTGTATTAGGCCACGCCCCTTTCCTGCCCGGGGCGCTCTGCGCCCTTGAACCGGCCCTGTACACACATACTGGTGTTATACTGCGACCAGCGATCGCCTCAGCCTGGATGTGCAGCGCTGGGGTGGCTTGGTCGGATTCCCTGACTGAAAATATTGATACCCTTGACAGGGACAGTATTTTATTGACTATAGAGCATTTAAAGGATGCATTTCTATATATGCGAGATGCACAGAGGGATATTTGCACTCTGGCATCAAGAGTAAGTGCGATGTCCATATCTGCCAGAAGATGTTTATGGACACGACAGTGGTCAGGTGATGCAGATTCCAAACGGCACATGGAAGTATTGCCGTATAAAGGGGAGGAGTTATTTGGGGTCGGTCCATCGGACCTGGTGGCCTCGGCAACAGCTGGAAAATCCACCTTTTTTACCCCAAATCACATCTCAGCAGAAAAAGACACCGTCTTTTCAGCCTCAGTCCTTTCGTCCCCATAAGGGCAAGCGGGCAAAAGGCCAGTCATATCTGCCCAGGGATAGAGGAAAGGGAAGAAGACTGCAGCAGGCAGCCCATTCCCAGGAACAGAAGCCCTCCACAGCTTCTGCCAAGTCCTCAGCATGACGCTGGGGCCGTACAAGCGGACTCAAGTGCGGTGGGGGGTCGTCTCAAGAGTTTCAGCGCGTAGTGGGCTCACTCGCAAGTGGACCCCTGGATCCTACAAGTAGTATCCCAGGGGTACAGACTGGAGATTCGAGACGTCTCCCCCTCGCAGGCTCCTGATGTCTGCTTTACCAACGTCTTCCTCCGACAGGGAGGCAGTATTGGAAACAATTCACAAGCTGTATTCCCAGCAGGTGATAATCAAAGTACCCCTCCTACAACAAGGAAAGGGGTATTATTCCACACTATATTGTGGTACTGAAGCCAGACGGCTCGGTGAGACCTATTCTAAATGGAAAATCTTTGAACACTTACATACAAAGGTTCAAATCAAGATGGAGTCACTCAGAGCAGTGATAGCGAACCAGGAAGAAGGGGACTATATGGTGTCCCTGGACATCAAGGATGCTTACCTCCATGTCCCAAATTGCCCTTCTCACCAAGGGTACCTCAGGATCGTGGTACGGAACTGTCACTATCAGTTTCAGACGCTGCCGTTTGGATTGTCCACGGCACCCCGGGTCTTTACCAAAGTAATGGCCGAAATGATGATTCTTCTTCAAAGAAAAGGCGTCTTAATTATCCCTTACTTGGACGATCTCCTGATAAGGGCAAGGTCCAGAGAACAGTTGGAAGTCGGAGTAGCACTATCTCAAGTAGTTCTACGACAGCACGGGTGGATTCTAAATATCCAAAATCGCAGCCGTTTCCGACGACACGTCTGCTGTTCCTAGGGATGGTTCTGGACACAGTCCAGAAAAAGGTGTTTCTCCCGGAGGAGAAAGCCAGGGAGTTATCCGAGCTAGTCAGGAACCTCCTAAAACCAGGAAAAGTGTCAGTGCATCATTGCACAAGAGTCCTGGGAAAAATGGTGGCTTATTACGAAGCGATTCCATTCGGCAGATTCCACGCAAGAACTTTTCAGTGGGATCTGCTGGACAAATGGTCCGGATCGCATTTTCTTGATGCATCAGCGGATAACCCTATCTCCAAGGACAAGGGTGTCTCTCCTGTGGTGGTTACAGAGTGCTCATCTTCTAGAGGGCCGCAGATTCGGCATTCAGGATTGGATGCTGGTGACCACGGAGGCCAGCCTGAGAGGCTGGGGAGCAGTCACACAGGGAAAAAATTTCCAGGGAGTGTGATCAAGTCTGGAGATTTTTCTCCACATAAATATACTGGAGCTAAGGGCAATTTACAATGCTCTAAGCTTAGCAAGACCTCTGCTTCAAGGTCAGCCGGTATTGATCCAGTGGGACAACATCACGGCAGTCGCCCACGTAAACAGACAGGGCGGCACAAGAAGCAGGAGGGCAATGGCAGAAACTGCAAGGATTTTTCGCTGGGCGGAAAATCATGTGATAGCACTGTCAGCAGTGTTCATTCCGGGAGTGGACAACTGGGAAGCAGACTTCCTCAGCAGGCACAACCTCCACCCGGGAGAGTGGGGACTTCATCGGGAAGTCTTCCACATGATTGTGAACCGTTGGAAAAGACCAAAGGTGGACATGATGGCGTCACGCCTGAACAAAAAACTGGACAAGTATTGCGCCAGGTCAAAAGACCCTCAGGCAATAGCTGTGGACGTTCTGGTAACACCGTGGGTGTACCAGTCGGTGTATGTCTTCCCTCCTCTGCTTCTCATACCCAAGGTTTTGAGAATTATAAGACGTAGAGGAGTAAGAACTATACTCGTGGCTCCGGATTGGCCAAGAAGGACTTGGTACCCGGAACTTCAAGAGATGCTCACAGAGGACTCATGGCCTCTGCCGCTAAGAAGGGACTTGCTTCAGCAAGTACCATGTATGTTCCAAGACTTACCGCGGCTGCGTTTGACGGCATGGCGGTTGAACGCCGGATCCTAAGGGAAAAAGGCATTCCGGAAGAGGTCATTCCTACCCTGGTCAAAGCCAGGAAGGAGGTGACCGCACAACATTATCACCACATGTGGCGAAAATATGTTGCGTGGTGTGAGGCCAGGAAGGCCCCATGAAGAAATTTCAACTCTGTCGTTTCCTGCTTTTCCTGCAAACAGGAGTGTCTATGGGCCTCAAATTGGGGTCCATTAAGGTTCAAATTTCGGCCCTGTCGATTTTCTTCCAGAAAGAATTGGCTTCAGTTCCTGAAGTCCAGAAGTTTGTCAAGGGAGTACTGCATATACAACCCCCTTTTGTGCCTCCAGTGGCACTGTGGGATCTCAACGTAGTTCTGGGATTCCTAAAATCACATTGGTTTAAACCGCTCAAATCTGTGGATTTGAAATATCTCACAGGGAAAGTGACCATGCTGTTGGCCCTGGCCTCGGCCAGGCGAGTGTCAGAATTGGCGGCAAAAAAGCCCATATCTGATTGTCCATTCGGACAGGGCAGAGCTGCGGACTCATCCCCAGTTTCTCCCTAAGGTGGTGTCAGTGTTTCACCCGAACCAGCTTATTGTGGTACCTGCGGCTACTAGGGACTTGGAGGACTCCAAGTTGCTAGATGTTGTCAGGGCCCTGAAAATATAGTTTCCAGGACGGCTGGAGTCAGGAAAACTGACTTGCTGTTATCCTGTATGCACCCAAAAAACTGGGTGCTCTTGCTTCTAAGCAGACGATTGCTAGTTGGATGTGTAGTACAATTCAGCTTGCACATTCTGTGGCAGGCCTGCCACAGCCAAAATATGTAAATGCCCATTCCACAAGGAAGGTGGGCTCATCTTGGGCGGCTGCCCGAGGGGTCTCGGCTTTACAACTTTGCCGAGCTGATACTTGGTCAGGGGCACACCCTGACTGAGGAGGACCTGGAGTTCTCTCATTCGGTGCTGCAGAGTCATCCGCACTCTCCCGCCCGTTAGGGAGCTTTGGTATAATCCCCATGGTCCTGACGGAGTCCCCAGCATCCACTTAGGACGTCAGAGAAAATAAGAATTTACTTACCGATAATTCTATTTCTCGTAGTCCGTAGTGGATGCTGGGCGCCCATCCCAAGTGCGGATTGTCTGCAATACTTGTACATAGTTATTGTTACAAAAATCGGGTTATTATTGTTGTGAGTCATCTTTTCAGATGCTCCGCTGTTATCATGCTGTTAACTGGGTTCAGATCACAGGTTGTACAGTGTGATTGGTGTGGCTGGTATGAGTCTTACCCGGGATTCAAAATCCTTCCTTATTGTGTACGCTCGTCCGGGCACAGTATCCTAACTGAGGCTTGGAGGAGGGTCATAGGGGGAGGAGCCAGTGCACACCACCTGATCCTAAAGCTTTTACTTTTGTGCCCTGTCTCCTGCGGAGCCGCTAATCCCCATGGTCCTGACGGAGTCCCCAGCATCCACTACGGACTACGAGAAATAGAATTATCGGTAAGTAAATTCTTATTTTTTGCCATCTCTCAAAAAGTAATGTATGTTTCTCCTATTTCTGCCTTAGAAGACTGTAATGCTGTTAGATATACCATATATTTACTAAAGTGCGGATTTATAGACGTGTATATATTGCCTATAGCAACTAGAGATGTGCGGCGGGCACTTTCCGTGTTTTGTGTTTTGCTTTTGGTTCTATGCTCGTGTTTTGGATCTGGATTGGTTTTGCCAAAACCACCCTTTTGTGTTTTGGTTTTGGTTTTGGATCTGGATGATTTTTTTAAAAAAAACCCACACAAAAACAGCTAAAATCACAGAACTTGGGGGTAATTTTGATCCTACATTATTATTAACCTCAATAGCAATCATTTCCACTCATTTCCAGTCTATTCTGAAGACCTCACACCTCACAATATTGTTTTTAGGCCAAAAGGTTGCACCGAGGTAGCTGGATGACTTTGCTAAGCGACACAAGTGGACGGCACAAACACCTGGCACATCTAGGAGTGCCACTGCAGTGGCACACAGGATGGCACTTACAAAAACTAGTCCCCAAACAGCACATGATGCAAAGAAAAAAAGAGGTGCACCAAGGACAATGGATGGCTAAGCTAAGTGACACAAGTGTGCGGCACAAACACCTGGCCCATCCAGGAGTGGCACTGCAGTGGCAAACAGGATGGCACTTTTCAAAACTAGGCCCCAAACAGCACATCATGCAAAGAAGTAAAAGAGGTGCACCGAGATCGCTGTATGACTGGGTTCACTACGGCTGGCCGGCGGTCGGGCTCCCGGCGACCAGCATACCGGCGCCGGGAGCCCGACCGCCGGCTTACCGACAGTGTGGCGAGCGCAAATGAGCCCCTTGCGGGCTCGCTGCGCTCACCACGCTACGGGCACGGTGGCGCGCTACGCGCGCCACACTATTTTATTCTCCCTCTATGGAGGTCGTGGACCCCCACAAGGGAAAATAAGTGTCGGTATGCCGGCTGTCGGGCTCCCGGCGCCGGTATACTGAGCGCCGGGAGCCCGACCGCCGGCATACAGAAGACCACCCGTATGACTAAGCTAAGCGACACAAGTGTGAGGCACAAACACCTGGCCCATCTAGGAGTGGCACTGCAGTGGCAGACAGGATGGCACTTAAAAAAACTAGTCCCCAAACAGCGCATGATGCAAAGAAAAAAGAGGTGCACCAAGGTCGCTGAATGGCTAAGCTAAGTGACACAAGTGTGCGGCACAAACACCTGGCCCACCTAGGAGTGGCACACATTGGCTGAATGTCAAAAGTGGCCCACAATTTTTCGGCCCACCGACAGCATCTCCCGAACGCCCCTGTCATTTCTCAAAAAATTCTGCACCACCAAATTAATTGTATGTGCAAAATATGGGACGTGCTGGAATTTGCCCAGATGTAATACAGGTTGAGTATCCCATATCCATATATTCCGAAATACGGAATATTCCGAAATACGGACTTTTTTGAGTGAGAGTGAGATAGTGAAACCTTTGTTTTTTGATGGCTCAATGTACACAAACTTTGTTTAATACACAAAGGTATTAAAAATATTGTATTAAATTACCTTCAGGCTGTGTGTATAAGGTGTATATGAAACATAAATGAATTGTGTGAATGTAGACACACTTTGTTTAATGCACAAAGTTATAAAAAATATTGGATAAAATTACCTTCAGGCTGTGTGTATAAGGTGTATATGTAACATAGATGCATTCTGTGCTTAGATTTTGGTCCCATCGCCATGATATCTCATTATGGTATGCAATTATTCCAAAATACGGAAAAATCCCATATCCAAAATACCTCTGGTCCCAAGCATTTTGGATAAGGGAGACTCAACCTGTACATGCACAATATTGGTGGCACAGGAGAGTGTACCGCTAAACCACACACACACACGGCAAGGCCTGTAAAAATAATTTGGATAATAATAACCCTTTTATTTGGACGGAGTTATATAACAATATGCGGCACAGAAGAGCGTACCCCTAAACCACACAGGGCAAACCCTGTAAAAATTATTTGGATTAAATATTAATAACCCCTTTATTTGGAGTAAATAATATACAGCACAGGACAGCACCACTGGACTTATACGGCAGTACCTCTGAACTTATACGGCTGCACCACTGGACTGGACTTATACAGCAGTACCACTGGACTTGTACGGCAGTACCACTGGACTTATACGGCAGTATCACTGAACTTATACGGAAGTAATACCACTGGACTTATATGGCAGTACCACTGGACTTATACGGCAGTATCACTGGACTTATACGGCAGTATCACTGGACTTATACGGCAGTATCACTGGACTTATACGGCAGTATCACTGGACTTATACGGCAGTACCACTGGACATATACGGCAGTATCATTGGACTTATACGGCAGTATCACTGGACTTATACGGCAGTACCACTGGACTTATACGGCAGTATCACTGGACTTATACGGCAGTACCACTGGATATACAGCAGTATCACTGGACTTATACAGCAGTACCACTGGCTTATACGGCAGTACCACTGGACTTATATGGCAGTATCACTGGACTTATATGGCAGTAATACCACTGGAATGGACTTATATGGCAGTACCACTGGACTTATACGGCAGTATCATTGGACTTATACGGCAGTATCACTGGACTTATACGGCAGTACCACTGGACTTATACGGCAGTATCACTGGACTTATATGGCAGTATCACTGGACTTATACGGCAGTAATACCACTGGGCTTATATGGCAGTACCACTGGACTGGACTTATAAGCAGTACCACTGAACCTATACGGTAGTACCACGGGACTGGACTTATACGGCAGCACCACTGGACTTAAGGCAGCCCAGGGACACCCCCACTGGACTGATGCAGGACAACACAGCAGCACTGCAATGGACTGGACTTATACAGCAGCACTGGTCATATGACAGCAGAGGACACCAACACTGTGACTGGACTGATGCAGCACAAGACACCACCACCGGACTGATGCAGCACAACACAGCACCACTGAACTGGACTTAGACAGCAGCACTGGACATATGGCAGCAGAGGACACCACCACTGTGACTGGACTGATGCAGTACAAGACACCACCACTGGACTGATGCAGCACAATACAGCACAACTGGACTGGACTTATACAGCAGCACTGGACATATGGCAGCAGAGGACACAACCACTGTGACTGGACTGATGCAGAACAAGACAGCACTGGAATGACACATAAGACAGAGCAGGCCGCCACACCACTTTTCCACACAGACAGACACTGAGGAGAGAGACACGTCCTCTTGCTACAATCTCCAGGCCTAGAGTGAAAATTGCGGCGATGTGCGGCTCCGTATATTGAATACAAAACCCGCGAGAATCCGACAGCGGGATGATGACATTTTGCCTTGTTCTGGTTTCCGAGTCTGGCAGGAAGTCCTAAGTCGGGCTCGGATCCGGGCTCGGGATGTGAAGTTCGAGTGGGGGGTACGGTTCTCAGAGAACCGAACCCGCTCATCTCTAATAGCAACCAATCAGATTGTATTGTTTGTCTTCTAGAAGGTGCTAGATAAACAAGTAGAATCTAATTGGTTGCTATGGGCAACATCTCCACTTTTATAAACCTGCACCTTAGCAACTATACCCCCATAAGCCTCTATTTGGCCTACTTGACAGGGGTGACTTAGCACATTAACAAGTATTCGTGGATGTTTGTTAATAATGAAAATGTCATTTCAAAAATTGTACGCTTTCCCCTTAACTAGGAGAACAGTGGGACCCCTTCTGTTTTCTCACCACAGCGTGATTGAACTGTTCAGTCTCCAGGCATACAGAAAAAACCTAAACGTGCTGTTCTATGTTGGCAGCACATGTGACTAAATTAGATATTTTATTTGCATTACACATGTACAGTATGTGACATCTGACATGTATATCGTAGCACTATAAATATTATGGGAATTATTTTTTCTGCACACAGTCCACATAAACCTTGTATCCAAATGGTTTGCATAAAACATATTAGAAAGAAAATTGGCTTCTGGCCACTGGCTTTCTAGGCTTTGGCTACGGTACTTACTGAGCAGAAAATATGAAATGTTAAAAGATTCTCCTAGACCATCTGCCTGAGCAGTGTCTGGCTCATCTGTTGTAATACTCCAGACAAATACACGCACACACAAAAACAAAAATGTATTTCCATGAAACAATACGCTACTTTATAACATTGGCAAACAGTTTCTGTACAGAATGTACAAGTTTGAAGTTTATTTATTTAGTAATCTCTAAATGCTTCATACTGTAAAATGCAATAAAAAAACAACACAATATAACAGAATGTTTTTTAAAAACAATTCACAGAATTCTATAAGACCTTGTAATAAGTGCTTACCTTAGATGACTAAGGTGGTCATTCCGAGTTGTTCGCTCGCTAGCAGTTTTTAGCAGCCGTGCAAATGCTATGCCACCTCTCACTGGGAGTGTATTTTAGCTTAGCAGAAGTGCGAACGAAAGGATCGCAGAGCGGCTACAAAATAATTTTGTGCAGTTTCAGAGTAGCTTCTGTCATGACTGTGGTTTTGTGGACCCGGTGTTAGTGAAGTCTGTGCGGGCGACTGGAGGACAATGTGAACACTATTACTGACCTGGTTTGGGAGTGCTGTGGACTCGGGGCCTCCTCCGGTGACCGGGAAGAGGAACCGCAGCTGAGATGACCGAATCTAGGCTTTCCTCATGCAGGATTCGGTCGGCAGACAGGAGGCACGTATGGATGCTGGAGGTCTCCTGAAAGACAGAACTTGAAAAGGTGCTGAGGAATGAATGAAGGAGTACCGGATGCTGGAGACACCAATTACGCTTGTGAGCACTGGGTGTTTGGAGGTGCAGAAGTGCTAGGAGGCACTGAGGTGCTTGGAGGCACTGAAGTGCTTGTAGGTGCAGAAGTGCTTGGAGGCACTGAAGTGCTTGGAGGTGCTTGGAGGCACTGAGGTGCTTGGAGGCACTGAGGTGCTTGGAGGCACGGAGGTGCTTGTAGGTGCAGAAGTACTTGGAGGCACTGAGGTTCTTGGAGGCACTGAGGTTCTTGGAGGCACTGAGGTGCTCGGAGGCACTGAGGTGCTCAGGGGCACGAGGTTCTTGGAGGCACGGAGGTTCTCGGAGGCACAGAGGTTCTCGGAGGCACAGAGGTTCTTGGAAGCACTGAAGCCACAGGGATACGGGAGCTCTGGAGATCACAACTGCAACAGCAGTAAAGATGAAACATGGCAGCAATGGTTTTCAGTTTAGACTATGGAATACTGTACTGTGCCTTTAAGATGAACCACTGCAGCTGTGCCTTTACGTTGAGACTCGTGGAAATAGTGAATATCAGTGGCAACACAAAAGTAAACCAAACTGGGTAACAAAGGAACAGAGTTTTCACAGGAACTAAAGTACAAAGGTTACCTTTAGGGAGCTCAGCTTCAAGGCTCACACAGAGCTGTGTGTGACACGAGGAACTGGCCCAGTTTCCAACTCAGACTCCCAACTTATACTTCCTGGTCCTTGGTAATTGGTGAGCAGGATTAGGTGATGCAGAGAGTCTCAGGCTGGCAGAGGATTGGACAACTCTGGGTCAGGTGAGCAGTCACTGTCATGTGAGTACTCTAGACTAGGCTGTGATGTAGAATGAGGCCTAGCAGGCTGAGAGAACACTGAAGCCTGAACTTCTGCAAAACATAGGATGCTGGCTTTTAGGCCTAAACTTTAGATTACTGAATTCAGCCTCACACAGGAGATCACCACAGGTGGAGCTAATTAACTATTACCTTTCAGGCAGAGAACTCAGGAAAACTCATAGTGCTGACAAGCTGTTTAACTCAGTGAGAAAAAAGACACAGGATCCGGGACAGATGGCAGGGGTAAGTCACCAAATACGAGAACTACAGTCAGGATCGTGACAGCTTCAGATCTACTCAGCGCTTGCGATCACTTCAGACTATTCAGTTCCTGTTTTGACGTCACGAACACGCCCTGTGTTCGCCCAGCCACGCCTGCGTTTTTCCTGGCACGCCTACACTTTTACGAACACTCCCTGAAAACGGTCAGTTGACACCCAGAATCGCCCTCTTCCTGACAATCACTCTGCGGCCAGCAGTGCGACTGAAAAGCTTCGCTAGACCTTGTGTGAAACGACATCGTTCATTGCAATAGTACGATGCGCGTGCGCCTTGCGCCGCATACACATGCGCAGAAGTGCCAATTTTTTGCCTGATCGCTGTGCAGCGAACGAAAGCAGCTAGTGATCAACTCGGAATGACCCCCTAAGGACCTAATTCACTATGGATCGCTATTAAGGCTGAGATAGTGATTTTCACAATTCTGCTATTGCCAAAAATTGCATGTGAAGAGCCGCCCTGAAAGGAATAAAAGCGCCCACCGATGCATTTGCAAATCTGCAAATGTTTTTGAACACAGCGTTTGCAGAGGACAGCAGATACACGCCATGAAAACGGACATGACACACCTTTGTTTTCCAAACCACTCCCCACAAACGCCATTTTACCACCCACAAACAGTCACTTCCTCTCAATCAAAATGCGTTCTCTTTACAATTAGGCTGCAGACGCAGTGCGATTGCATTTTACCCTTCACGTACGCGCAATGCGTTTGCAGTGCATGTGCAGTCTGACGATAATGGCTCACTGCGTGCAAACTCACATTTGCAAATGGTAATGAATCAGGCCCAATGTGCTATATTTTGCCTTCTATAAGATGTTTATATTTCTATTAATTATAATTTTGTTGCGTATATTTCCTTATATTGTTCTATATGTACATTGGGCCTTATTTAGCTTCAGCTGTAAAAATTGCAAATTAGCAAATCAGTTAATTATCAGATGACTGCGCATGCGCTGTGACCGCATTGTGCAAGCGTGAAGGACGAAATATATGTTCGCAATGCAACCACAGGCCCAGCAAGGTGCGATCGCATAGCGATTGCCAGGAAGTGATGTGGGAGGTAACATGGCGTTTGTGGGGAGTGGTTCGGAAAATGCAGGCGTGTCATGGCCATTTTCGATGGTACTTGATTTCTGTGTATAGATCGCAAATTATGCGAGTGCATACGCAAATTTGCAAGTGCATCAGTGGGCGTCTTTTACCTCTCTGGGCGGCTCTTAACATGCTTTGAATAGGGCCCATTATTAGTAAAACGTGAGCATATTTAGTACTACAGTACATAAAAAAGCATTATCAGCATTTTGCATTTGCTTACCTGTCTGAAGATGCAATGTTGTCACCTCATCTCTGAAATTAATAATAGGTTTAAATTTTAATCCCAACTTAACTCTACAACGTTTTTACCTATTAAAGGTTGTTTTGGAAATAAGTCACCTTTAAATTGTGACTTAAAAATCATGTGGGATGCTTTATGTGAAAAAACAGGTGGAATAATTAAAAGGTAAATGAGATAATGCAATTATCCAATTTAATGTAGCAGAAACTTAATAAGGTTACAGATGTGTCCTCATACATCTAGCCTCAATACACCACGGAGCGTGAGATGCCTGGCACGAGTGCCCCGTCAGGTCTTCTAGCATCAGGTGTCTTTTTCTTTGCTAATAATGCATATTAGTCGCAACTAGGATGCACCAGCAGACTGTGCTGATTAATTTGATATGCAACACTTGTATATCTGTGTGTGACTGAGGGGGTCATTCCGACCCGATCGCTCGCTGCAGTTTATCGCAGCACAGTGATCGGGTCAGAACTGCGCATGTGCCGCATGCTGTCATTCCCTAGCGATCGCCTCTGCCTGATTGAGGGGGCGGCACGGCGGCGTTTGGGCGCCATTTTGGGGGCGCGGTCCGGCCAAGGCAGGTGTGGGTGGGCCGCAGTGGCTGTGTGAAATCACATGCAGCCGCTGCAACCAGGGGCAACGATGAGTAACTCCCGGTCAGCCGCAGGAGCTGCGCTGGCCAGAAGTTACTCAACAAGTCCAAAAGCATCGCCGCTTGTACTTGTGTGGGGGGCCACCAGACATGCGGGCAGGCTAGTCCTATGCTGGGCGTCCCCCCGCATGTCTGGAAACATGAATTTAGCACAGCTACGATCAACTCGTAATGCCCCCCTGAGTCTCTGTATACGGAATACAATAGAACTTATCTTATAAAAAAGCTGCGCTGCTACATTGTAGCACTTTGTATACAGATTCAGAGATTCAGTAACACACAATATACAGGTGCCCTATCAAATTAATCGGCACCGTCTCCTGGTGCATCCTACAGCAGTCACATTGCGTTGTGACTAAGGTGCATTTTCAATAGAAAACAATCCAACATCAAAACTTACTGAGTGTAGTGTGTGGAATATCATTGCTCAAAAGTAGTAGTAGCTAACAAACGGCAAAGAAAAACAACCCTATTCCATGTGTAAAATAGCAACAGCAGACGTGGATGCCCCGTACACAGGTGCAATTGCCCCCAGCACATGCATATTCTCAGTGCCCAATAGTACCTCCCTCCTGGGGGACTTGGGTCACTGATGACCGGCACTCTGTGCCCATGTAAAGTCTTAATCAGTCAACCTTTTTGTCAAGTAGGGATTGATTGGCTGAGAGCCGTGAAAACGGCTCTCTAAAGGGGGGTACACACGGAGAGATCCGTGCTTAAAATCTAAGCAATCTTGCTAGATTGCTTAGATTTTAAGCACGGATCTGCCGTGTGTATGCCCTCCAGCGATAGCGATGCGCGGCTCCGCGCATCGCTATCGCCGATGCTAGATTGAGCTGCATGCAGGCTCAATCTAGCGGGTCGCTCACTTCACCGTTGTGTGAAGTGAGCGGCCCCCCGTCGGCTTTCCCCCTCGCTCAGCACATCGCGCTGTGCTGAGCGGGGTGAGAGATGTGTGCTGAGCGGTTTGTGTTAAGATCGTTCAGCACACATCTCTCCCGTGAGTACCCCCCTTAAGCCAATCAACAGTCAGCCCGATTCCAAAGCCCGTTTTTCCTAATTTCCGTATCTGAGGCAGGTGGGGAGATCCACAACAAAAAGGTTAGAGTAGTCCACAAGCGCTACTGAATATTCGTACTAAGAATTCCTAAAGAACTCCTTCTGAAAAATTCCTCCAATATGGATAGGAATAAACACCATTCATTGTTCAATCGGTTGTTTTCTTCCATTAAATTCGCACCTCTGAACTGACCTCCTCTTAATGGGGGATGTACATCAAAAGGTTTCTTTCAATCTTCATATATCACTTCACACACCCGCTATTAGAGATCACCCTCTCCCTCAATAGAGACGCTCACCTCAGGTAAGTACCCTATGTGCCTTGAAAGGTCTCTTTCTCTGTATCACGCCTCAGACCTTCTCCAAGGGTCCCGACGTCATCCACCACAGCAATTATTATCATAAACGATGTGGACAAAGTAACAGCAATTCATCAAAAACATCAGAAGTTTATTACAGATAGAGCATAAAACATATCTTGCAATTTTTAAAAAACAAAAAAAATTAAAAACAAGCTCAAAAATAGCCCCCAAAAAGTGGCCATAGGTTTGTCCTGTCATACCCCCCCCCCCCATACCCCCAGGAAACGAGGGAATGATAATATATTCCTTGTATACAAAGAATTTAGATCTTATACAAACCCCGGTCCCTAATTAGGGTGTAAGAAAATGATACAAACCTTACCACCAGGGGCCTAAAAAGATACCAATGCATTTTGGATATTCAGTCCTTCCTCAGGGCATATCAGGGCATATCACAGAACAGACCCAGTCGGCTTTTTATACCCACTGACCTATTACCATAACCTCCTAAACCAATCAGAATCCTGGAGCTCCAAACACCATTAAAAAGGTTTCCCACCTATATGTCTTAGACACCCAAAACACATATTCGGATATCCTCCTCCCTAATATACATATAAGCATTAAAATATATCTAAATTTCAGCAATAAATTTATTTTTATCCATAAATTGGTTAATCCCATTCCCTGTTCTGTAATGTCGGAATACAAAGTCCATCATAGAGTCCTTTAATGTGATCCATATCCGGTCCTGGATTATTTTTCCGTAATTTATCTATGGCCTCAGCAGCTGTACATCCGGTAACTTCCAGTCGTCCAACCCGTAGTGCATCATGGTCCACAAAGCTTTATTATTCTCTGCAGGCTTGTACAGTGTTGCCATGGTTCCTATATGTCCACAGTGTGAGCACTGACTGCAGCGGCCTCAATCGGAAGTAGCAGTGATGTGTTTCCTGTTTTGTGTAATGCAAACAGGAAGTGATGTTGGAACGCATACCAGACTTGTAGATCAACTCCTGAATTCGCTTCACCAGGATTCTAGGATTGCCAATATCTTGAAATCTGATTACTGCATTTTATCAGCCATGCTTGATCGTAGGTTTAAGTCATAAGCTGTGTCTTTCTTTCCAACTGATCCAATTATTAAGCGATGCAAAGAGCTCCTGGTAAGCAAGTTGGCAGCTCAAGTGACACATGGCACTATGACTTCTCCTACTTCAGTTTCTTCAGCTGCAGCCAGAAAAAAATTAGCTTTCCCAAAAGACACAGTAATGATGCAGATAAGTCAACCCAACATTTTGACATCTGGGGATAAATTTACTAAGATGGGAGTTCTATTTAAGATGGGATGTTGCCCATAGCAACCAATCAGATTCCAGGTATTATGTTCTAGAAGGTGCTAGATAAATGAGAAGTAGAATCTGATTGGTTGCTATGGGCAACATCCCATCTTAAATAGATCTCCCATTTTAGTAAATTTACCCCCTGGTTGGGTATAAAAGAATTGCCCAACATTAGTGACACCTCTACCATAACCCCATCTGATACGATCACTATCCAAAGAATGGTGATGGATTATTTTCATGAGTCCCTTTGAGAACTGGATGGAAAAAAAGGCAATTTTAAGGCCTTTGTACAAACTGGCTTCACATTACTTAAGTTGCCCACCATCCACTGTGTACTTGAAGAGAGTATTCAGCACCTTGGGACAGGGAACCTTGTGAGCAAACTGCGTACGAGGCTAATTCCTCAAAATGTGGAAAAGATGATGTTCATAAAAATGAACTGGAAATTCCATGATCAGCAATTATGTCAAAGTACAGATACTTCTGTAATGGTGGATTCCAGCGGTGTTGAATTAATATTGTGTGAGGATAATATACTCACTGATGAGGGTGATGATGACAATGACATCTAGCGACTGTAGATCTGTTGCCATAAGCGTATTGATAGCTTGTTTTGTGGGGGCCCAAACAAACAAAGCACTTCAGCCACAAAAGTGGCAATCCCTGTTGCTGAAGTGCTTGGTTTATTAAAGTGTTTATGTCCTTTTTAATATCCAACATAGGTGGTCATTCCGAGTTGTTCGCTCGTTGCCGATTTTCACTATGCTGCGATTTGTTGCTAAATGCGCATACGTATGGTACGCAGCGCGCATGCGCTTAGTTATTTAACTAAAAACTTAGCAGTTTTTCTGTTGTACGTGCGGCGCTTTTCAGTTGCACTGCTGATCGGTGAATGATTGACAGGAAAGGGGCATTTCTGGGTGGTAAGTGAGCGTTTTCCGGGAGTGTGCAAAAAAACACAGGCGTGTCAGGGGAAAACGCGGGAGTGTCTGGAGAAACAGGGGAGTGGCTGGCCTAACGCAGGGCGTGTTTGTGACGTCAAACCAGGAACTAAACGGACCGAGCTGATCGCAATCTAGGAGTAGGTCTGGAGCTACTCAGAAACTGCAAGAAAATATTTAGTAGCAGTTCTGCTACTCTTTCGTTCGCTATTCTGCTAAGCTAAGATACACTCCCAGAGGGCGGCGGCCTAGCGTTTGCAATGCTGCTAAAAGCAGCTAGCGAGCGAACAACTCGGAATGAGGGCCATAAACCCAAGGATAAATCCATCTTGCACCACCTTTCATTTCTCTCACTGCTGTGTGGCATTGGCCCTCATTCCGAGTTGTTCGCCCGCTAGCTACTTTTAGCAGCATTGCACACGCTAGGCCGCAGCCCTCTGGGAGTGTATCTTAGCATAGCAGAATTGCTAATGAAAGATTAGCAATTCTGCTATTAAGTATTTCCTTGCAGTTTCTGAGTAGCTCCAGACCTACTCCTAGATGGCGATCACCTCAGTCCGTTTAGTTCCTGGTTTGACGTCACAAACACGCCCTGCGTCCGGCCAGCCACTCCTCCATTTCTCCAGCCACTCCTGCTTTTTTACCTGGCACGCCTGCGTTTTTTTATCACACTCCCTGAAAACAGCAAGTTTCCGCCCAGAAACACCCACTTCCTGTCAATCACACTATGATCAGCAGAGCGATTGAAAAGCTTCATTCGCCTGTGAGTAAAATAGCATAGTTTTGTGTAAAATTGCTTAGCGCGTGCGCCCTGCTGTGCATACGCATGCGCAGAACTGCCAGATTTTAGCCTATTAGCAATTCTGCTAAAATTAGCAGCGAGCGAACAACTCGGAATGACCACCATAGTTTCATAGATGTGCTATAAATTGCCATGTGTTTGTGCTGCTGCTCTGTCACTTAGTATCCAGCCAGCTCACTGCAGCCTTTGGACAATAATCGTGAAAACAATATTGTGAGCTGTGTGGTGGTCAAAATTATCTGGAAATGACTGGAAATGTATGTTATTGAGATTAATAATAGTCTAGGAACAAAAAAGGCCCAAGTTATTTGATTTTAGCATTTTTGGTACATTTTTGGAAAAAAAAAATCCACATTCAAAATCAGTCACAGTGGTTTGGCAAATCCAAATCCAAAACTGGATGATGAATCAGAGCCATATCCTAATCCAGCAAAAATGGTCAAGCATACATCTCTAGAGAAAAGCACTATATAAATATCATCATTATTATTATTATTATTATTATTATTATTATTATCATTATAATGAGGGTGTTTTCCACAATACTGCTCTGTGGATACAGTTATAATCAGTGTTGAGCAGAGCTGACCTATGTTATACCCAAAAGCACCAAAAGTAACCAATATTCCACCTATGATATGCCATTTGAAACTAAACAGTTAAAACTATAATGTCCAAACTGACATGCTGCACTGATAATGTATTAATGCAGCACAACTTTGCATTATTATAGCTCATTTTCAGAGTTCAGAGCTTAGTGGTTTTTACTACAAGTGCAAAATGAGCAGTGTTTCTAGAATACTTTCTCTTTCAACTCTAGCATTTTTCACACATAGGGGCGGATTAAATTAACCGCATTTAATTACCGCAGGCAAATTGATCCGCCGGGGCTATTTAATTATAGCCCACAATCAGCCCATAGGCAGGGCCGTCTTTTCATATGGGATTAATGGGCTCTTGCCCAAGGGCCCCAGGAGTATAAGGGCACTAGACTGATAGCTGAGGGTCCCCTCTTTCCAAGGGTACCATATTTTTGAAAATCAGCCCTAGGTAACCAGAGATAACTGACTTCAAAGCAGTGGTCCCCATCCAAGCCTGCTAATTGCTCTTCCCAGACAGAGATCTCAGGTTCTGTCTGACTTATGGGCCCTACTCACTGGCCGACCCGCCGCCAAGCTGCCCGACGGCGGATACGGCCGACGAGCGACCCGGCGGCGGGGGGGCAGTGACGGGGGGAGTGAAGTTTCTTCACTCCCCCCGTCACGCGGCTGCATTGAAGTGCAGGCAAATATGGACGAGATCGTCCATATTGGCCTGCATGCACAGCCGACGGGAAACCAGCGATGAACGAGCGCGGGGCCACGCATCGTTCATCGCTGGAGTCTCCACACTGAAAGATATGAACGAGTTCTCGTTCATTTATGAACGAGATCGTTCATATCTTTCAAAAAATCGGCCAGTGTGTAGGGCCTATTAGAGTTCTCATGACAGTATACTCCAAAAGCTGGGACTCTCCCCTTTCAGTGAACACTGGCAGCTTGTCTTTACTATGGCCAGAATCAGAGATATCAGCCTTCAAGAAGCTGGTCCCTGCTCCGCCTCCACACGCCTAATATGCAGTTTTATATTTTTATTGGTGGATTGCCCTGGTTCCTGAAGTCTGATCCCCAAGTCCCCAGTACCTCCTGACAGGTGGGACTCTCTAGTTTTTTTTTATCCCATTCAAAGCTAAGAAATCTATTTTCAGAAACTTGAGATATCTGCAGTCAAGCAAGATGCCCTCCCACCAGAAAATGATGAATATTAAGTCCACTCCACTATCCACCTCTCCCCTACGTATTAAACACCTCCTACCACCCTGGAAGTCATTTACCAGGGCCCCTTCATTCATTCTAACACCCCCTTTTACAGTTTAGTGTTCTCCATCCCGCCCCATCTCCCACCATCTGTGCAGTAAAGGAGTAATTAGCAGAAATTACTGCTCCAAGTCCCACATGCTGAGTGGAAAATAGAACATCCCCTACCACCCTTGGGACATCAAAGCTGCCGCTGATGGCACTCCTACCGCTGGAAGATGGGTAGGGGGCCAGGTGCATTGCCGTGCCCAGGGGCCTACGCTGCTGTTAAGACGCCCCTGACCATAGGCTGCAGTTAACGGGGATTTCTGTTTGAGTGTGAGGATGCTCATACAGAAATCCATGTTAAATACCATGATTGCAGGTGCCGCAAAGCTGTTAACCCTTAGCTCTGGGAATTTATCCTGGATTCTATGGGTTAACGTGCCCCTAGCTGGTAATTTGGCACGCGAGGAAAAGGGGCTATAAATGAATAGCTTTGGACCTTTTTCGCAGAGTGGTAAATGACAGCGTGTAATTGACTTTGGTGCACAATCTTTTTCTTAAAATGACCTTATGAAATTCATGGTATCCAGTCTTTAGGTCGGCAGTAAAAAGGTTGACAGTCAATAGGACATCAACTAATTGTCGACATGCACTCGGTCGACATGGTAGAAAGGTTGATGTGACAATGGTCGACAGCATATGGTCAACATGAATTTTTTACAATTTTTTTTACGTTTTTCAATATTTTCATACTTTACCTTCCATGTGGACCACGATTGGGAATACAGGTTGAGTATCCCTTATCCAAAATGCTTGGGACCAGAGGTATTTTGGATATCGGATTTTTCCGTATTTTGGAATAATTGCATACCATAGTGAGATATCATGGTGATGGGACCCAAGTCTAAGCACAGAATGCATTTATGTTACATATACACCTTATACACACAGCCTGAAGGTTATTTTAGCCAATATTTTTTATAACTTTGTGCATTAAACAAAGTGTGTATACATTCACACAATTCATTTATGTTTCATATACACCTTATACACACAGCCTGAAAGTCATTTGATACAATATATTTAATAACTTTGTGTATTAAACAAAGTTTGTGTACATTGAGCCATCAAAAAACAAAAGTTTCACTATCTCACTCTCACTCAAAAAGTCCGTATTTCGGAATATTCCGTATTTTGGATATTTGGATATGGGATACTCAACCTGTAGTAATCTGTTCCATGAAGCGAGCATGCGAGGAGATGTGGTACACTAATCAGGTTTCTCGGTGATTGGACAGAGTAAACAACACCACAAAATAAATTAAAAAAACTCATGTTGACCTTTTTCTGTATCGACCTTTTGACCATGTAGACCTTTTATGGTCTACCTAGATATTGTCAGCCTTTTTACTGTTGACCTAATGATCCACATCCGAAACTCATAAGTATATGAAAATGAATTGTATGGACAAAATAAATAAACAGACATTATTCTAGGGTTGTTTTCTTGGTGAAACTAGAATAGGTGACAGCTACCGTACAGTATTTATTTGTAGAAATGCAAATCCCAATGAGATACTGTAGATGTTTGTTACATTAAAACTTTGTTCTGTCTGTAATACGTTATGCAAGTACACTGGAGTGTAGACAAATTCCACTGCTACACTTAAATGATTTATGGTGCATGCTTTGAGAGGATTAAACATCATAGACTGTTTTGCTAAGGAAATATTATCTGGCTCAAGTAATCTCTCCAAGAAGGAGGATTAAACCTAATTGTATGAGATCAAGTGGTCACGGCATTACATTACAAGACCAAACATTTTCATAATCTGTAGTGCAAATAATAGATAGGACAGATACAAAACTGCATCACTTTCAAAAATAATATTATATACAAAACAAAAAATGAAATACATACAGTAAGTACATTGTAGCTAAATAGCAAAATATGAAAATAGCAAAATTTTCATAACTGTTTAGTAAAATATTTGACTTGTTTCTTTCAAAAAAACATTTTGCACATTTCACCAGAGGAATTAAGGACCTAATTCAGACCTGATCGTAGCAGCAAATTTGTTAGCTAATGGGCAAAACCATGTGCACTGCAGGTGGGGCAGATATAACATGTGCAGAGAGAGTTAGATTTGGGTAGGTTGTGCTCAAACTGAAATATAAATGACAGTGTAAAAATAAAGCAGCCAGTATTTTACCCTGCACAGAAACAATATTGCCAACCAAAATCTAACTCTCTCTGCACATGTTATATCTGCCCCCCCTGCAGAACACATGGTTTTGCCCATTAGCTAAAAAATTTGCTGCTGCGATCAGGTCTGAATTAGGCCCTTAGCCTTAAGCATTATGAGACCTTTGCAAACCCCAAAACAAAGCTTTATGAATTAACGATTAGTAACCCAACTCTATATATAAATTATAATTTCTGAAAATGTTAATTTACAGATGCAAAGACATATCCAATTGCCACAAGCTTGTAGCAGTGCCCAGGGCTATTTAATTGCAAGCCATGGTAAGCACACAGGCTGTACCTACTGCCAATTTTTGTTAGTACCCTATTGAGGTGTGAACAAATATCTACAGTAAGTTGGTCTTTCTGCCCTTACTGTGGCCGCCTCGAACACGTTAACCCATAACTTGGGATATTTATCTTGGAATCTATGGGTTAATGTACATTAGCCACAAGCTTAACACGGGAGGAAATGGGCTTACAATTCAAAAGAGCCAGGCGTTAAACCTTTATCTGCCTGCAGTAAGCACCATGCTTAATTGAATCTGCCCCTCATTGCTAAAACAGAGTTGAATGCAAATAGTGTTTTATGGACGTGTTTTCATACCATGCATGCTCTGTAGCTGAGCATGTGCAAGTACAAGTGAAGCAGTGTCATACAGTGCCGTAACTAGACATTTTAGCGCTGTGTGCAAGACATCGGCGCCCCCCCCCCCCCCTTTAACGTAACCCGGCGGCAGTGCGCGCCATATGCGCGCGCAAAAAATAGGGGCGTGGCTTCACGGGAAAGGGGTGTGGCCACAAAATAATACTAATTCATATAATGGTGCACAGTTGTCTCCATTATTGAAATTACGCCGCACAGTAGCGACACTACACCAGGTAGAGCCCCTTTTTATACATTACGGCAGATAGAGCCCCCTCTTTACACATTACGGCAGACAGCGTCCTCCTTTTTTAAACATTATGGCAGACAGTGTCCCCCTTTTTTACACATTACGGCAGACAGCATCCCCTTTTTTACACATTACGCCAGATAGCGTTCCCCTTTTTTACACATTGCGGCTGACAGCATCCCCTTTTTTACACATTACGCCAGATAGTGTTCCCCTTTTATACACATTATGGCAGACAGCGTCCCCCTTTTTTACACATTACGGCAGACAGCATCCCCTTTTTTACACATTACGCCAGATAGCGTTCCCCTTTTTTACACATTACGGCAGGTAGAGTCCCCCTTACACCCCCTACCCTTAGAGTGTAGTGTAGCGAAGTGTACTTTGGTGTACAGAGATAAGGGTAAGTGAGAGAGAAGAGGAGACAGATAGAGAGGGGAGGGGAAAGACGAAAAGAGAGAGGAGAAAAGGGGAGAGAGTAGGATGAGACAGACAGAAAGAATGAGAAGGGGGGAAGCAGACAGAGAGAAGGGTGGGAGAAAGAGAGAGATAAATAAAGAGAAGGGTGGGAGGCTGAGAGAGAGGGTGGACCAAGGATTGAGACATTCCACCCACCAGTACAGGCATCACTGTGTACTTCTTCTCCTCTGTACAGGCGGCACTGTGTTCCTCCTTGCTCCCCCCCCCCCACCCCACCCCCATGCAGACGGCACAGTGTACCTTCTTCATTCGGCAGCAGCGGATCCCCCTGTCATTGTCGCTGGCAGCAGCGCCGCGGATCCCTCAGTCATTGGCGCTGGCAGCAGCAGCGCCGCGGATTCCCCCGTCATTGGCACCAGCAGCAGCAGCGCCGCGGATTCCCCCGTCATTGGCACCAGCAGCAGCGCCGCGGATCCTCCTGTCATTGGCGCCAGCAGCAGCAGCAGCGGATCCCTGCGCCAATGACCTACATCGTGACGTAAAGGCAGTAAGAGGAAGGGGAGGAAATGTGAGTGGAGGGGCTGGCCGCCCCCTTCTGTTTTATTACTGCCCCTGGAGGAGAGGAACCCCGCAGCAGCAACAGTTAGTATTGATAGCTTCGCGTTTGGGGCGGGGGGAGGCGGAGCTGACAGGTACTCATCACCTGTGTATATTATGCTGCCGGCAGATTGCGCCCCAGGTCATCCTGCGCTGTGTGCAAGGCACACAGCGCACATAGCTAGTTACGGCACTGGTGTCATATGCAACCCAGTTGCCTCTCCTCTTGTGAATGAATGCGCATAACTAACTAACAACAGGACATCTGTATATGGGCAAAGTTCAGTGTAGGCATTCCCCAGAATTACAGTTGTGCAGAATTGTACATATGCATAATTATCACACACAAAAATTCCCAAGGAGGCGCCAATTAGTGAAGCATCAAATTAAATCCGAGATTAGTTCAATGGCAATCTTTCACATATATTGTATACTTTAAGATTTGTGCAAATAAGAATCCATTTTGAAATAATAAATATAAAGATTTCCCTTAAAATGTCCCCCCCAGCTGCAGAATGAATGACACAGAGCATACACACTGAACGATATAGTGAACAATAGGGGGTCATTCCGAGTTGATCGTAGCCCTACTAAATTTTGCAGGGCTACGATCATGAACTCAGACATGCGGGGGGACGCCCAGCATAGGGTTAGTCCGCCCCGCATGTCAGGCCCCCCCTTCCCCACAGAAGTGCAAAAGCATCGCTCAGCGGCGATGCTTTTGCACTTCAGGAGTAGCTCCCGGCCAGCGCAGCTTTTGCGTGCATATTAGCCAGGCCCAACACTGCTTAGCTTTCAAGATCAGAGATTATTGGTCATATCCAGTGAAGCATGGCAGTAGATAAGTGTACAATAAATGAGATAGAGTTTTGGTTCTGAACTTATGAGCAGAAGGAAGCAATCAGTGTACTTCTGCTTTCCAGTATTATATGCTAGGTACAGTATTCCTGTTACTGTGAGCATTGCAGAGATATTAACCAGCAAATTGGATCAAAGCGTACAAGACATCAAATTCATAGATAAAGAAGAATCAGAAGTAGGTGCTGCTCCTTCCCTTCTGCTGTGTATTATCATGCACAATGGTATAAAACAAATTAATGAGAGAGTTCCAATGTCATGTCCCTGATAGAAAGAAGTAATAGGTTTATTACTATTCAATTGATTGGATGAGAATATTGTGTACAGCACAAAGGAATCATGATTACTTAGAACACTTGTGATGCTAAATTTGGGATTAACTAGTTTTTAGACATAGTGGAGTGAGATGAATGCTTCAAGTCTGACCTCCTAACATTGGCAGCAATGACAATGGTACTCGTTGACATATATTTTATGGAACCACCTGCTGATATTACATCTATGCCTACACCTGCGGCGCACCATGGCCCTCATTCCGAGTTGTTCGCTCGGTAATTTTCTTCGCATCGCAGCGATTTTCCGCTAATTGCGCATGCGCAATGTTCGCACTGCGACTGCGCCAAGTAAATTTGCTAAGAAGTTTGGTATTTTACTCACGGCATTACGAGGTTTTTTCTTCGTTCTGATGATCGTAATGTAATTGACAGGAAGTGGGTGTTTCTGGGCGGAAACTGGCCGTTTTATGGGAGTGTGTGAAAAAACGCTGCCGTTTCTGGGAAAAACGCGGGAGTGGCTGGAGAAACGGGGGAGTGTCTGGGCGAACGCTGGGTGTGTTTGTGATGTCAAACCAGGAACGAAACTGACTGAACTGATCGCAGTGGCAGAGTAAGTGTCGAGCTACTCAGAAACTGCAAAGAAATTTCTATTCGCAATTTTGAGAATCTTTCGTTCGCAATTTTGATAAGCTAAGATTCACTCCAGCCAAGAGTTAGATTTGGGTGGGTTATTTTATTTCTGTGCAGGGTAAATACTGGCTGCTTTATTTTTACACTGCAATTTAGATTGCAGATTGAACACACCCCACCCAAATCTAAATCTAGAGATGTGCACTTGAAATTTTTCGGGTTTTGTGTTTTGGTTTTGGGTTCGGTTCCGCGGCCGTGTTTTGGGTTCGACCGCGTTTTGGCAAAACCTCACCGAATTTTTTTTGTCGGATTCGGGTGTGTTTTGGATTCGGGTGTTTTTTTTTAAAAACAGCTTAAATCATAGAATTTGGGGGTCATTTTGATCCCAAAGTATTATTAACCTCAAAAACCATAATTTCCACTCATTTTCAGTCTATTCTGAATACCTCACACCTCACAATATTATTTTTAGTCCTAAAATTTGCACCTAGGTCGCTGGATGACTAAGCTAAGCGACCCTAGTGGCCGACACAAACACCGTGCCCATCTAGGAGTGGCACTGCAGTGTCACGCAGGATGGCCCTTCCAAACAACCCTCCCCAAACAGCACATGACGCAAAGAAAAAAAGAGGCGCAATGAGGTAGCTGTGTGAGTAAGATAAGCGACCCTAGTGGCCGACACAAACACCGGGCCCATCTAGGAGTGGCACTGCAGTGTCACGCAGGATGGCCCTTCCAAAAAACCCTCCCCAAACAGCACATGACGCAAAGAAAAAAAGAGGCGCAATGAGGTAGCTGTGTGAGTAAGATAAGCGACCCTAGTGGCCGACACAAACACCGGGCACATCTAGGAGTGGCACTGCAGTGTCACGCAGGATGGCCCTTCCAAAAAACCCTCCCCAAACAGCACATGACGCAAAGAAAAAAAGAGGCGCAATGAGGTAGCTGTGTGAGTAAGATAAGCGACCCTAGTGGCCGACACAAACACCGTGCCCATCTAGGAGTGGCACTGCAGTGTCACGCAGGATGGCCCTTCCAAAAAACCCTCCCCAAACAGCACATGACGCAAAGAAAAAAAGAGGCGCAATGAGGTAGCTGTGTGAGTAAGATAAGCGACCCTAGTGGCCGACACAAACACCGGGCCCATCTAGGAGTGGCACTGCAGTGTCACGCAGGATGGCCCTTCCAAAAAACATTCCACAAACAGCACATGACGCAAAGAAAAATTAAAGAAAAAAGAGGTGCAAGATGGAATTGTCCTTGGGCCCTCCCACCCACCCTTATGTTGTATAAACAGGACATGCACACTTTAACCAACCCATCATTTCAGTGACAGGGTCTGCCACACGACTGTGACTGAAATGACGGGTTGGTTTGGACCCCCACCAAAAAAGAAGCAATTAATCTCTCCTTGCACAAACTGGCTCTACAGAGGCAAGATGTCCACCTCATCATCATCCTCCGATATATCACCGTGTACATCCCCCTCCTCACAGATTATCAATTCGTCCCCACTGGAATCCACCATCTCAGCTCCCTGTGTACTTTGTGGAGGCAATTGCTGCTGGTCAATGTCTCCACGGAGGAATTGATTATAATTCATTTTAATGAACATCATCTTCTCCACATTTTCTGGATGTAACCTCGTACGCCGATTGCTGACAAGGTGAGCGGCG
The DNA here is from genome assembly GCF_028390025.1 of Pseudophryne corroboree. Lineage (NCBI taxonomy): Eukaryota > Metazoa > Chordata > Amphibia > Anura > Myobatrachidae > Pseudophryne > Pseudophryne corroboree. The sequence goes on from NC_086445.1 coordinate 465,864,498, forward strand.
GCACTAAACACTCTTTCGGAGTACACACTTGTGGGAGGGCAACTTAGGTAGAATAAAGCCAGTTTGTGCAAGGGCCTCCAAATTGCCTCTTTTTCCTGCCAGTATAAGTACGGACTGTGTGACGTGCCTACTTGGATGCGGTCACTCATATAATCCTCCACCATTCTTTCAATGGTGAGAGAATCATATGCAGTGACAGTAGACGACATGTCCGTAATCGTTGTCAGGTCCTTCAGTCCGGACCAGATGTCAGCATCAGCAGTCGCTCCAGACTGCCCTGCATCACCGCCAGCGGGTGGGCTCGGAATTCTGAGCCTTTTCCTCGCACCCCCAGTTGCGGGAGAATGTGAAGGAGGAGATGTTGACAGGTCGCGTTCCGCTTGACTTGACAATTTTCTCACCAGCAGGTCTTTCAACCCCAGCAGACTTGTGTCTGCCGGAAAGAGAGATCCAAGGTAGGCTTTAAATCTAGGATCGAGCACGGTGGCCAAAATGTAGTGCTCTGATTTCAACAGATTAACCACCCTTGAATCCTTGTTAAGCGAATTAAGGGCTCCATCCACAAGTCCCACATGCCTAGCGGAATCGCTCCGTGTTAGCTCCTCCTTCAATGTCTCCAGCTTCTTCTGCAAAAGCCTGATGAGGGGAATGACCTGACTCAGGCTGGCAGTGTCTGAACTGACTTCACGTGTGGCAAGTTCAAAGGGCATCAGAACCTTGCACAACGTTGAAATCATTCTCCACTGCGCTTGAGACAGGTGCATTCCACCTCCTATATCGTGCTCAATTGTATAGGCTTGAATGGCCTTTTGCTGCTCCTCCAACCTCTGAAGCATATAGAGGGTTGAATTCCACCTCGTTACCACTTCTTGCTTCAGATGATGGCAGGGCAGGTTCAGTAGTTTTTGGTGGTGCTCCAGTCTTCTGTACGTGGTGCCTGTACGCCGAAAGTGTCCCGCAATTCTTCTGGCCACCGACAGCATCTCTTGCACGCCCCTGTCGTTTCTTTAAAAATTCTGCACCACCAAATTCAAGGTATGTGCAAAACATGGGACGTGCTGGAATTTGCCCATATTTAATGCACACACAATATTGCTGGCGTTGTCCGATGCCACAAATCCACAGGAGAGTCCAATTGGGGTAAGCCATTCCGCGATGATCTTCCTCAGTTGCCGTAAGAGGTTTTCAGCTGTGTGCGTATTCTGGAAAGCGGTGATACAAAGCGTAGCCTGCCTAGGAAAGAGTTGGCGTTTGCGAGATGCTGCTACTGGTGCCGCCGCTGCTGTTCTTGCGGCGGGAGTCCATACATCTACCCAGTGGGCTGTCACAGTCATATAGTCCTGACCCTGCCCTGCTCCACTTGTCCACATGTTTGTGGTTAAGTGGACATTGGGTACAGCTGCATTTTTTAGGACACTGGTGAGTCTTTTTCTGAGGTCTGTGTACATTTTCGGTATCGCCTGCCTAGAGAAGTGGAACCTAGATGGTATTTGGTAACGGGGGCACACTACCTCAAGAAATTGTGTAGTTCCCTGTGAACTAACGGCGGATACCGGACGCATGTCTAACACCAACATAGTTGTCAAGGCCTCAGTTATCCGCTTTGCAGCAGGATGACTGCTGTGATATTTCATCTTCCTCGCAAAGGACTGTTGGACAGTCAATTGCTTACTGGAAGTAGTACAAGTGGTCTTCCGACTTCCCCTCTGGGATGACCATCGACTCCCAGCAGCAACAACAGCAGCGCCAGCAGCAGTAGGCGTTACACGCAAAAATGCATCGGAGGAATCCCAGGCAGGAGAGGAATCGTCAGAATTGCCAGTGACATGGCCTGCAGGACTATTGGCATTCCTGGGGAAGGAGGAAATTGACACTGAGGGAGTTGGTGGGGTGGTTTGTGTGAGCTTGGTTACAAGAGGAAGGGATTTACTGGTCAGTGGACTGCTTCCGCTGTCACCCAAAGTTTTTGAACTTGTCACTGACTTATTATGAATGCGCTGCAGGTGACGTATAAGGGAGGATGTTCCGAGGTGGTTAACGTCCTTACCCCTACTTATTACAGCTTGACAAAGGCAACACACGGCTTGACACCTGTTGTCCGCTTTTCTGTTGAAATACCTCCACACTGAAGAGCTGATTTTTTTGGTATTTTCACCAGGCATGTCAACGGCCATATTCCTCCCACGGACAACAGGTGTCTCCCCGGGTGCCTGACTTAAACAAACCACCTCACCATCAGAATCCTCCTGGTCAATTTCCTCCCCAGCGCCAGCAACACCCATATCCTCCTCATCCTGGTGTACTTCAACACTGACATCTTCAATCTGACTATTAGGAACTGGACTGCGGGTGCTCCTTCCAGCACTTGCAGGGGGCGTGCAAATGGTGGAAGGCGCATGCTCTTCATGTCCAGTGTTGGGAAGGTCAGGCATCGCAACCGACACAATTGGACTCTCCTTGTGGATTTGGGATTTCGAAGAACGCACAGTTCTTTGCGGTGCTTTTGCCAGCTTGAGTCTTTTCAGTTTTCTAGCGAGAGGCTGAGTGCTTCCATCCTCATGTGAAGCTGAACCACTAGCCATGAACATAGGCCAGGGCCTCAGCCGTTCCTTGCCACTCCGTGTGGTAAATGGCATATTGGCAAGTTTACGCTTCTCCTCCGACAATTTTATTTTAGGTTTTGGAGTCCTTTTTTTACTGATATTTGGTGTTTTGGATTTGACATGCTCTGTACTATGACATTGGGCATCGGCCTTGGCAGACGACGTTGCTGGCATTTCATCGTCTCGGCCATGACTAGTGGCAGCACGAGGTGGAAGTGGATCTTGATCTTTCCCTAATTTTGGAACCTCAACATTTTTGTTCTCCATATTTTAATAGGCACAACTAAAAGGCACCTCAGGTAAACAATGGAGATGGATGGATACTAGTATACTTATGGATGGACTGCCGAGTGCCGACACAGAGGTAGCTATAGCCGTGGACTACCGTACTGTGTCTGCTGCTAATATAGACTGGATGATTGATAATGAGATGAAATCAATATATATATGTATGTATATATAATATCACTAGTACTGCAGCCGGACAGGTAGATAATATATTTATTACGTAATGATGACTGATGACGGACCTGCTGGACACTGTCAGCTCAGCAGCACCGCAGACTGCTACAGTAAGCTACTATACTATAGTAGTATGTACAAAGAAGAAAGAAAAAAAAAAACCACGGGTAGGTGGTATACAATTATGGATGGACTGCCAAGTGCCGACACAGAGGTAGCTACAGCCGTGGACTAACGTACTGTGTCTGCTGCTAATATAGACTGGATGATTGATAATGAGATGAAATCAATATATATATGTATGTATATATAATATCACTAGTACTGCAGCCGGACAGGTAGATAATATATTTATTAGGTAATGATGACTGATGACGGACCTGCTGGACACTGTCAGCTCAGCAGCACCGCAGACTGCTACAGTAAGCTACTATACTCTATAGTAGTATGTACAAAGAAGAAAGAAAAAAAAAAACCACGGGTAGGTGGTATACAATTATGGATGGACTGCCGAGTGCCGACACAGAGGTAGCTACAGCCGTGGACTAACGTACTGTGTCTGCTGCTAATTTAGAGTCTAGACTGGATGATAAATTATTGATAATGAGATGAAATCAATATAATATCACTAGTACTGCAGCCGGACAGGTACTATATATATTTATTATGTAATGACTGATGACGGACCTGCTGGACACTGTCAGGTCAGCACAGCACCGCAGACTGCTACAGTAAGCTACTATAGTAGTATGTATAAAGAAGAATGAAAAAAAAAAAACCACGGGTAGGTGGTATACAATATTATATATATATTATATACAATTATATATATATATATATATATTAAACTGGTGGTGATTGATTATTAAACTGGTGGTCACTTCAGGTCACGTTGCAACTTGCAACTAGTACTCCGAGGCCTAAGCAGACAATCACAAAATATATTATTATACTGGTGGTCAGTGTGGTCACAACAATGGCAGTGTGGCACTGACTCTGGCAGCAAAAGTGTGCACTGTACGTTATATGTACTCCTGAGTCCTTCTCTCAGACTCTAACTGCTCCCCACTGTCAGTGTCTCCCCCACAAGTCAGATAATACACTTACAGTCACACTATCTATTATCTAATCTATAAATATCACTTCAGCAAGTAGTATAGTAGTATACAGTATAGTAGTACTCCTCCCAATAATGCTCCCCAAAATACTGTGTCTCTCTCTTCTCTAAACGGAGAGGACGCCAGACACGTCCTCTCCCTATGACTCTCAATGCACGTGTGAAAATGGCGGCGACGCGCGGCTCCTTATATAGAATCCGAGTCTCGCGATAGAATCCGAGCCTCGCGAGAATCCGACAGCGTGATGATGACGTTCGGGCGCGCTCGGGTTAGCCGAGCAAGGCGGGAAGATCCGAGCCTGCTCGGACCCGTGTAAAAAACCTGAAGTTCGGGCGGGTTCGGACCCGCTCATCTCTATCTAAATCTCTCTGCACATGTTATATCTGCCTCCCCTGCAGTGCACATGGGCCCCCATTCCGAGTTGTTCGCTCGCTAGCTGCTTTTAGCAGCATTGCACACGCTAAGCCGCCGCCCTCTGGGAGTGTATCTTAGCTTAGCAGAATTGTGAACGAAAGATTAGCAGAATTGCGATTAGAAATTTCTTAGCAGTTTCTGAGTAGCTCCAGACTTACTCAGCCATTGCGATCAGTTCAGTCAGTTTCGTTCCTGGTTTGACGTCACAAACACACCCAGCGTTCGCCCAGACACTCCCCCATTTCTCCAGCCACTCCCGCGTTTTTCCCAGAAACGCCAGCGTTTTTTCGCACACTCCCAGAAAACGGCCAGTTTCCGCCCAGAAACACCCACTTCCTGTCAATCCCACTACGATCACCAGAACGATAAAAAATCCTCGTAATGCCGTGAGTAAAATACCTAACTTTTGTGTAAAATAACTAAGCGCATGCGCTCTGCGAACCTTGCACATGCGCAGTAAGCGATTAATCGCAATATAGCGAAAATCGGCAACGAGCGAACAACTCGGAATGAGGGCCATGGTTTTGCCCAACTGCTAACAAAATTCCTGCTGCGATCAACTTGGAATTACCCCCTAAATCAGCAACAGGAAAAGCAAAGTTACTTTATTTATCACTTGTTTCAAATATACCCATTGGATTAAAGAGCAGCAATAGGTTATAGTAATAACTCTGTTCATGAACCCATTATAATTTTTTGGATCACATAACATTAGAAATGAGTCCAAGATGGCGCCACGGATGGCTGCCTCAGTGCTGCTCTGCCAAGCAGCCTTTGTTTTTTTTTATTTTTTTATATGTTTATATCCACCCTGTGAGCGCCACTGTCAGACACAGCAGAGAGGAAATTCTCAGGATCTCAGGACTCACCCCCTGGTCAAAGTCCCAAAGTCCCCGGAGCTGCTGGCCGGATCGGCGATTCTGGCTGCTCTCGCCGCCCTGTGTGGAAGCAGTGAAGCCAGAGCAGCCGGAAGATTGTCAAAGGCCTCGTGGCGACCTTGCAGCAGCCCAAGGAGAAGAGGCACCTCATCCGGAAACATGCGGCTGGCCACCAGGAACCCCCACAGTGGCCCTCTGTGGCTCGCCCGGGAGAGAGTCGACGGTGGCGCCCTCAAGCCTGGAGCCCTGGCAAGCACCTCAGGACGCAGAAAAGAAGAGTGCCCCTCAGCCCACGACCTGGAGACCCGGCTCCTGGAAAGGCTGGCGGTGGCACCCATTGGACAGCCAACAGAGAAGACAGCATGAAAGCCCCTGCCCTGGTGAATACTAGCGGCGGCCCCCAACATAACTCCAGCCCCTGTAGTCGCGCTGCAGCAGTGGCCCCTGGGAGCTGCGTTGCGAAACTGGACCCCTGAGGCACCACCAGGAGGCACAACGGAGCAGAAAAGGCCCCTGTGGCATTGGACAATGACCGGCGGGTGCTCCCTAACCAAACTCCCAGTAGTGGAGCAGCGACAACCCAGACTGGCATGCTTGCCCACCCAGGATGGACTGGGCATGCACCCGCAGCTGTGGCCAGAATAGCGAACAGGTAATCTAAGTGGGACCCCCAGCGGACTGAAGGGCGGAATGGAGCACACAAGAGGTGCGGGAACTGCAAGAGGGGCAGCCATGCTGGGGCCCTACTCAGGTGGAGACACAGAGGCCACCGATCTGCTCTTCCAGCAATCCTACTCTCAAACACTCGATCCCTCGTGAACAAGATGGATTAGCAATCCCTGCTCATGAGTGACACAAGGTCGGGCACTGCTGGGTCATCCATCCTATGCTTCACTGAGATGTGGCTGGATGACCTAATTGCCGACTCCACACTGTCACTGTCAGGCTACAGCCTCTTCAGGGCCGACCGCGATAAGGATCTCACCGGAAAAACCAGAGGCGATGGCATCTGCCTCTACATAAATAAAAGGTGGTGCTCCAGCGTTAAGATCCTAAGTAAATCAAGCAGCCCGCAATTGGAGACGCTCATCATTAACTGCAACCCGTTCTACTCCCCCTGGGAATTTGCCTCAACAGTACTGGTGGGGGTGTATATCCCCCACAAGCAAGGGCAAACGGTGCCCTGAAACAGCAGGCCACCAAGATAACAGATACAGAACTCAAATATCCGGACTCACTGCTTATAGTACTGGGAGACTTCAACAACGCCAACCTGAGCCAGGAGCTACCTGAGTATAAGTGCCATACCATTGAGGGGTGAATCCTGGACCACTGCTATACCTCCATCAAGACAGCTTACCGATCCATCTCCCGCGCAGCCCTAGGCCTCTCCGACCACTGCATAGTCCATTTACTCCCCACATACATCCAGAAGCTGAGGACGGAAAAGCCTGTGGTCAGGTATGTCAAACGCTGGACAAGCGAAGCAAAGCTGAAGCTTCAGGCCTATTTTGACTGCACAAATAGGAGGGTTTTTGAAACTTCTGCTACTGACCTAGATGACCTGGTTGATGTAGTGACATCCTACATCAGCTTCTGCGAGGACACGTGTGTGCAAACAAAAACAGTCCGCACCTTCGATGACAACAAGCCTTGGTTCAACTCCCAGCTCAGTTAGCTTCGTTGGGCCAAGGAGGAGGCATACAGCAGCGGGGACAGGGCCCTGTACAAACAGGCCAGAAACCCCTTGATACGCGAAATCAGGCTGGCTAAAAACCGATTCTCCAACAAGCTGACTAACAACCTTGCGGCCAACGACCCCGCGTCAGTATGGAGAGGTATGCAAGCCATAACCAGCTGCAAGAAAACCCACTGTCGTGCACCAGGAACTGGCGGACGAGATGAACAACTTTTACTGCAGATTTGAGAAGGAGGCCCCCTGTGCTATTCTGGTATCCACTCCCAGGCACTGCGGGTAGATCAGAAAGAGGTAGAAGGAATATTCAGAAGGGTCAAACCTAGGAAAGCCACAGGCCTGGACAGAGTATCGCTATCTGCCCTAAAGAACTGTGCTGTTCAGCTTGCCCCCATCTTCTCCAAGATCTTCAACACCTCACTGGAGACGTGCAAGATTCGCTCCTGCTTTAAATGTTCAACAATCGTCCCGGTTCCAAAGAGCGCAGCTGCAAAAGACCTAAATGACTACAGGACGATCGCACTAACATCTGTGGCAATGAAAGTGTTTGAACGGCTGGTGCTGAACCACCTACCTAGAACCCTTGCAGTTCACATACCGAGCGAACAGAAGTGTTGAGGATGCAGTTAACTTGGGGCTGCACTATATCCTACAGCACCTAGACCGACCGGGCTCTTATGCGTGGGTCCTATTTGTCGACTTCAGTTCGTCCCCAGTATCCTGCAAGCCAAACTCCTCTCCTTAAGGGTCCCAGAATCAACATGCTTCTGGATCGTCAACTTCATGATAGCAAGGAAACAGGTGGTGAAAGCTGGGTCATTCACGTCTAGTGGGCGCACAATCAGCACAGGGGCCCCTCAAGGATGTGTCCTCTTCCCCCTGCTCTTCTCTCTATGGCCCTCATTCCGAGTTGATCGCTCGCTAGCTGCTTTTAGCAGCCGTGCACATGCTCAGCCGCCTCCCTCTGGGAGTATATCTTAGGTTAGCAGAAGTGCGAACAAAAGATTAGCAGAACTGCTCGTAAAAATTTTCATGCCGGTTCTGAGTAGCTCCAGACCTACTCCTTCCTTGCGATCACGTCAGTCAGTTTAGTTCCTGGTTTGACGTCACAAACATGCCCTGCGTTCGGCCAGCCACTCCCCCGTTTCCCCAGGCACGCCTGCATTTTGACCTGACACGCCTGCGTTTTTTAGCACACTCCTGGAAAACGCTCAGTTACCTCCCAGAAACGCCCCTTTCCTGTCAATCACTCACCGATCAACACAGCGACTGAAAAGCGTCGCTCAACCTTGTGTGAAACTGCATCGGCTTGTGTGAAAGTACTTTGCGCATGCGCAGAAGTGCCGATTTTTGGCCTGATCGCTGCACTGCGAACAACGGCAGCTAGCGATCAACTCGGAATGACCACCTATATAACAATGACTGCACCTCGGCCAAGCAATCAGTAAAAATTATAAAATTTGCAGATGACACTACCGTCATCGGCTTAATCAAGGACAAAGACAAATCTGCATACAGACGCGAAGTGGAATGGCTAATACAGTGGTGCAGCAGGAACAACCTTGACCTAAATCCCCTCAAAACAGTTGAGATGGTGGTGGACTTCAGAAGGAAACCCAATGCCATGCAACCACTCGTTATAGCTGACAGCATGGTTTTGTGGTTCAACTCCTTCAAATTCCTAGGGTCAAACATTTCCCGGGACCTCAAATGGGGACCCAACACAGAGCCGGATTAAGGGGGGGTCCCGTGGATACGTACCCCCGGGCCCCCCTTTCCAAAAGGGCCCCCTGCCACACCACAGATCGAATCTCTCTTCCGATCCTATCTGTGGTGCTGTGCTCCCGTCCGCACTGCAGCGGCGGCTGTACAGACAGGACAGCTGAGCGATGGCTCAGCTGTCCAATAACGTATCAGTGAAGTAGGCTGCCCCAATGGCTGAGCGGCAGGCTGCTTCATTCATACATGATTGGAGAGCTGAGCCGTCGCTCAGTTGTCTGTGCGGTTGGTGGGGACGGGAGCGCAGGTCGGCTGTCTATGCGGTTGGCGGGGACGGGAGTGCAGGTCGATCGTTGGATGGTATGTGACCCCCTTCCATCCTCCTCCTCCTCTCTTGAATAGGGGCCCCACTGTCTTAAGTACCCCGGGCCCCCCATGGACTTACTCCGGCTCTGACCCAACATAAGCACTGTCGCAAAAAATGCCCAGCAGCGAATGTTCTTTCTGAAGCAACTCAGGAAATTCAACATCCTACAGATGCTGCTGATCATCTTCTACACAGCGATCGTAGAATCAGTCCTATGTTCCTCGATCACAGTCTGGTATGGAGCTGCCAATGAGAGTGACAGACGGAGTCTGCACAGGGTGGTGAGGACAGCTGAAAAGATTGTTGGGGCTGACCTCCCTCCCGTCCAGGAATTATACCAGTCGAGGGTCAGGAAGCGAGTGGAGAAAATTGTGGCAGATATGCAGCACCCAGGTCACAAACTGTTTGAACTGCTTCCATCAGGCAGACGCTACAGGTCCATTCCCGCGAAGATGACCAGATCCATTAAAAGCTTCTTCCCACTAGCTGTCCACCAGCTGAACAATTATAAAAAGTCTAACATGTATAAGTCTAATATGTTGAGTCTATCGTACAGTTGCAATGTGCAGTATGAACTCATACCTGTAATGTTTGTAATGTATGCTACATTTTCCCCCCTTCTTATGGTATGTATTCCCCCTTCATGTTGCTGCTTGGCGATGCACTGTACCGCAAAACAATCCAAGTGTACGTGAGTACACCTGACCAACAAAGCTGATTCTGATATATATATATATATATACATATATTAGAGATGAGCAGGCTCAGAGAACCGAACCCCCCCGAACTACATGATCGGGACTTCCCACCAGACTCGGATCCTCGGATTCCATATAAAGAGCTGTGCTTTGCCGCTATTTTCACTCTAGACTTAGAGAGTGAGGGAGACAGACCTCTGTCTCTCTCTGTGGGTGGTGGGGTTGGTTGGGGTCAGTGTGTGCTCTCTAGAGGTGCTGTCCTATCACTGTGGTGTCCCTGTGAGGTTAAGGGTGCTATCCTGATGTTTCATGTGCTGTTAGGGGTGCTGCAGCTGTACATGAGTGTTGCTGTCCTGGCTGTCACTGTGCTGTATAGGGGCAGTGTCTTCCTGTATGCTGTGAAAATACAGGAGTGCTGGCCCTGTCTTGTATGCAGTAAAACAATCAGGGGTGCAGTGAAAATAAATGTACACTGGCTCTCTCTGTCTTGTATGCTGTAAAAATTCAGGGTTGCAATGAAAATAAATGTACACTGGCCCTGTCTTGTATGCTGTCAAAATTCAGGGGTGCAGTGAAAATAAATGTACACTGGCCCTGTCTTGTATGCTGTCAAAATTCAGGGGTGCTGTTGTTAAAATAAAAGTACACTGGCCCTGTCCTGTATGCTGTAAAAATACAGGAATGCTGTAGTTAAAATAAAAGTACACTGGCCCAAATACAGGAGTGCTATTGTTAAAATAAAAGTACACTGTTTCTGTCCTGTATGCTGTAAAAATACAGGGGTGCTGTTGTTAAAATAAAAGTACACTGGCCTTGTCTTGTATGCTGTCAAAATACAGGGGCGCTGTTGTTAAAATAAAAGTACACTGGCCCTGTCTTGTATGTTGTAAAATAACAGGGGTGCTGTGAAAATAAAAGGGCACTGGTCTGTAATAATAAAGAGCTGCTGTCCTGTGAAACGAAGAACAAAAATTTGGAGTAAAAAATAGTGGAAGATCAGGAACCACTTCCAGTTCCAAGTACTAGTGCTGAAGCTGCTGCTGCCACCAGTCATAACATTGATGATGCAATTCCATCAACGTCGTCTGCTAAGTTTGATGCCCAATCTCATAGAGTACATGTAAAATCCAAGAAGCAAAAATTAATAATCAGAAAAAAAAGAAATTATATGATGAGAAACTTAAAATTGGCAATATGCCATTCACGACATGAAGTGGCAAAGAAAGGCTAAGGCCTTGGCCTATGTTCATGACTGGTGGTTCAGCTTCTCATGAGGATGGAAACCTCATGAGAAAAAACAACTGTGTGTTCAGAGATATCACAAATCCCTAAAGAGAGTCCAAGTGTGTCCACGGTTGCGATGTCTAGGCCTGACCTTCCCAAGACTGTATGGAAATAGGAGGCTCCTGCCACCATTTGCATGCCCCCTGCAAGTGCTGGGAGGAGCACCGCCAGTCCAGTTGCTGAGATTGAGATTGAGGATGTCACTGTTGAAGCACACCAGGATGAGGAGGATATTGGTGTAGCTGGCGCTGAGGAGGAAGTTGACAAAGAGGATTCTGATGGTTATGTGGTTTGTTTGAATAAGGCACCAGTGGAGACAGTTGTTGTCCATGGGATGAAAAAGCCCATTGTCATGCCTAGGCAAAATACCAAAAAATCCACCTCTTCGGTGTGGAATTTTTTCTCCACAAATTCGGACAACAGGTGTCAAGCCATGTGTTGCCTTTGTCAATCCATAATAAGTAGGGGTAAGGATGTTAACCACCTAGGAACATCCTCCCTTATATGTCACCATCAGCGCATTCATCATAAGTCATTGTCAAGTTCAGAATCTTTGGGTAACAGTGTAAGCAGTCCACTGACACCTTAATCCCTTCTCCCTGTTGTACCCAAGCTCCTGCAATCCACAATACCAACTCCCTCAACATCAATTTCCTCCTCAGTCAGGAACGTAAGTAGTCCTGCAGGCCATGTCACTGACATGACTGACGTCTCCTTTCATATTCGGGATTCCTCAGGAGGATCCTTGAGTGGTAAGCCTTCTGCTGCTGTCACTGCTGTTGTTGCTACTGGGAGTCGATCGCCATCCCAGAAAGGAAGTCGGAAGACCACTTGTACTACTTCAACTAAGCAATTGACTGTCCAACAGTCCTTTGCGAAGAAGATGAAATATGACAGCAGTCACCCTGTTGCAAAGTGGATTACTAAAGCCATAACAACTATGCTGGTGTTAGACGTGCATCCGGTATCCGCAATTAGTGCAGTGGGATTAAGACAGTTGATGGACGTACTGTGTCCCCGGTACCAAATCCCATCTAGATTCCACTTCACTAGGCAAGCGATTCCCGGACTGTACAGGGACATTAAGAAAAGTGTCCACAGTGTCCTGAAAAATGCGGTTGTACCCACTGTCCACTTAACCACGGACATGTGGAGAAGGGCAAACTAAGGACTACATGACTGTGACAGCCCACTGGGTAGATGTATTGACTTCCGCAGCAACAACAGCAGCATCACCAGCAGCAGCATCTCACAAACACCAACTCATTCCTACGCAGGCTATGCTTTGTATTACCGTTTTCCATAAAAGGCACACCGCTGACAATCTCTTACGGAAACTGAGGAACACCATCTCACAATGGCTTACCCCACTTAGACTCTACTGGGGATTTGTGATATCTGACAATGCCACCAATATTGTGTGTGCATTACATTTGGGCAAATTCCAGCACGTCCCATGTTTTGCCGATACAGTTAATTTGGTGGTGCAGAATTTTCTGAAAAATGACAGGGGTGTGTAGGAGATGCTGTCGGTGGCTCAAAAAATTGTGGGCCACTTATGACATTCAGTGACCACATGCCGAAGACTGGAGCGCCAACAAACACTTCTGAACCTGCCCTGCCATCAACTGAAGCAAGAGGTGGTAACAAGGTGGAATTCAACACTCTATATGCTTCAGAGGATGGAGGAGCAGCAAAAGGCCATTGAAGCCTATACATCCACCTATGATATAGGCAAAGGAGGGGGAATGCACCTGACTCAAGCGCAGTGGAGAATGATTTCCGTGTTGTGCAAGGTTCTCCAACCCTTCAAACTTGCACACGTGTAGTCAGTTCCGACACTGCCAGCTTGAGTCAGGTCTTTCCCCTCATCAGACTTTTGCAAAAGCAGCAGGAGAAATTGAAGGAACGAGCTAAGATGGAGCGATTCACTAAGTATGTGGGACTTGTGGATGGAGCCCTTCATTCGCTTTGCCAGGATACAAGGGTGGTCAATCTGTTGAAATCAGAGCACTACATTTTGGCCACAGTGCTCGATCCTGGGTTTAAAGCCTACATTGGATCTCTCTTTCCGGCAGACACAAGTCTGCAGAGATGCAAAGACCTGCTGGTGAGAAAATTGTCAACTCAAGCGGAACGTGACACGTCAACAGCTCCCTCTTAATTTTCTCCCGTAACTGGGGCTGCAAGGAAAATAATAACATTTCCTAGTCAACCCGCTGGCGGTCAGGAGCAAGTGTTGACAACTGGTCTGGACTGAAGGAGCTGCCAATAATTACTGACATGTCTACTGTCACTGCATATGATGCTGTCACCATTGAAAGAATGATGAAGGATTATATGAGTGACAGCATCCATGTAGGCATGTCAGACAGTATGTATACTGGCAGGAAAAAAGGCAATTTGGATGCCCTGGCACAAACTGGCTTTATTTTACCTAAGTTGCCCCCCCTCCAGTGTGTACTCTGAAAGAGTGTTTAGTGCAGCCGGTAACCTTGTCAGCGATCGGCGTGGTAGGTCACTTCCACAAAATGTGGAGAAGATGATGTTCATCAAAATGAATTATAAATTCCTCCAGGAAGACCTTTACCAGCAATTGCCTCCAGAAAGTACACAGGGACCTGTGATGGTGGATTCCAGTGGGGATGAATTAATACTCTGTGAGGATGAGGATGTGCACACTGAAAGGGGTGAGGAATCTGAGGATGAGGACAACATCTTGAATGTTGATATTTTGACCATGTCTGTATTTTGACTGTCGGTCAATGGCTGTTGGGATTATGACCATCGGTATTGTGTCCGTTGGTAACTCAACTGCTACCCCTAGCCAGTGCCTCCTGAGCCATTTACCTCACGTCTCATATATATATATATATATATATATATATATATACATTGACCAAACATTGGAGTGAAATGTTTAAGGACTGGGTGCTAGCAGCCATCTGTCCTGTAACATCAAGGTAATGTATACAGTATATGCCTATTATTATTATTATTAATATTATTAATAATAATAATAATAAACATTTAAAAATTCAAATACATTTAATTTTCCACAGGAACATAGAATTGCTCATTCAATAATGGTTCAATTTAAAATAAATGCCATAGATATAAACACTGTCCATACAGCAAATGAAACATATAGAAAACAACTTATTCAGGGCCTGATTCTGAGTCGTATGCACTGCAAATGTCAGACACAGTGGAGCATTTTGCAATGCACCAAAGTGGCGTGTGTCCCAACATGGTTCGTATAGACTTACAGTTGTGTTGTCACTTGTCAGACACAGGCACGGTGAAGAGTATTGGCAATGTAGTGGAAGTTTATGAGGGTGATAGGGAAGGGGCTAAACACACACACACACACACACACACACACACACACACACACGGATGGTCCGTATTATTGGCATGTTATGGGAGTGTCGTAGGTGTGCCAGTGAAAACGGATGCATACACAGATGCTCAGTCACTCAGGGCGGGATGTTCTAAGCCTTGAAAAGTGATCATTTCACTGTGATAAAGTACCAGCCAATCACCTCCTGTCATTTTTTAAACCCAGCCTGTGACATGGAAGTTAGGATCTGATTGGCTGGTATTTTATCACAGTGAAATTATCACTTTTCAAGACTTAGTACATCCCGCCCTCACAGAGGAGGCACTACTCAGTTGGAGAAACCACCTTTCATATGGCTGGTCCAAGTGTCAATGATGTGAGTGATACTGCATCTAAAGACACACCACTTAGAATTACGGTGTATACCGATCCTGACAGTAGGCGTCTCACTCCTTGCACACTTGGACGTAAGGATGTACACCAGGAAAGGACTTTGTAGCGACATATGCATAAAGTTGCAGACAGGTGACTGCCAGTAGAGGTGGCGGCGGCTGGTTCTGCATTTACCTCAGGACTTCATTACTGTATCTACTTGGAAATGTTGACTTTTCAAAGCAGCTTCAGGCTAATATTCTGTGACCCACATTATTTAGGATATCCGGACTCCAGGTCGACAGCACAAAGGTCGACACACCTTAGGTCGACGCCAATTGGTCGACACGCCTTAGGTCGACATGGACAAAAGGTCTACATGGACAAAAGGTCGACAGGAACAAGGTCGACATGGAAAAAGGTCGACATGAGTTTTTCACGATTTTTTTCTTTTTTTGAACCTTTTCATACTTAACGATCCACGTGGACTACGATTGGAACGGTAAAGTGTGCCGAGCAAAGCGGTAGCGGAGCGAAGGCACCATGCCCGAAGCATGGCGAGCGAAGCGAGCCATGCGAGGGGACGCGGTGCACTAATTGGGGTTCCAGGTCACTCTACGAAGAAAACAACACCAAAAAAACATAAAAAACTCATGTCGACCTTTTTCCATGTCGACCTTGTTCCTGTCGACCTTTTGTCCATGTCGACCTTTTTTCCATGTCGACCTAAGGTGTGTCAACCAATTGGCGTCGACCTAAGGTGTGTCGACATTTGTGCTGTCGACCCTCAGTCCCAGACCCATTATTTAGATCAAAAACAATATTTCATAACTAATATTTATGTACCCTTGATCAAAGACTAAGAGTAATAAAAGCATCCTTGGGCTCTGGTAAATACACTGAAATATTAATGCAGGCGCATAATGTTCAAATACGTAGAATGGTTAGGGAAGCGTGGTTGGTGGAATCCTGTAAAGGAGCGGTGGATAGTGTTTTCATTTTCACACATACTTAGGGTTACCACCTCATCCCTTTAATTCTGGACACATATTAATTACACAGGTTCTGTGGCTGGCTGACTTCAAGACTCCATTTCACCTGGTTTTAATCAGCCACAGAACCTGTGTAATTAATGTGTCCAGAATTAAAGAGATGAGGTGTTAACCCTACACATACAGTATGTAATTACCGTATGCATGCATTACACCAGCAAGGCAGTAAGATTACAGTAAGTATACATCAGTCTTTCCTGAGTCTGTTCTAAACAACAGAACTAAGGAAATAATGACGACAGCCAATGACCTATAAGCAACCTAATTATTAATGACAAGTTATACAAATATCTGAATATATTACCTCAGGGAGACTGAAAGGAATGCCACAGGAAATTCATGGGAAAGTAGAGGCCATTCTGTCAGATAGTGGTCATCCCTTCCAAGGAAAAAGTATGTTGTCAGCTTCATAAACTGCGGGAAGTTGTAGTTTAAATCTAGAATTGATAAATAACGATAAATAATTTTAACGATAAATAATGTATACAGCATAGTTTAGGAATGTAATAAACCATATTTGCCTATTTAACATAGACGCTAAACTATTACTGCAGCTGCACCAGACAGACCATCTTGGCTGGCCAGATCCTTGATGATTAGGGTACCCTGAGCATCTTATTGGTCAATATGTGCATCTTATTTGCACTAATAAAACAATTTGATATGACAAATCTACTTTAATAAATTATATTGATCAATTTGATGGTTGACATTTGTACATCTGTGTGCGACTGAGTCTAAAGCTGTGTAAGAAATGCTATAAAGCAAACTAAGCAGCCCGGTGTCTCTGGGGCACATTGAGTAGTGTTTCACTGCGCCTGCAGTGCAAACAAGACACAAATTTAAAGTAAAAGTCACTGTGCTATATAACTTGTGATGGCTCTGTCGCATCAGATGTCTTGCACTGTATGGCGGCTTGATGTATGAGGAGACAACTATATAAATGGACTCATGCTTCTTTTACATGGTTGTCATAGGTATAAATGAGCTTTATAGATGCACGAAATTTTCACAATGTGTTTGATTAAGAACACAATAAACAAATAAGATTTTGAAAAGACCTTGCTAGTTTTGTGTTGTATTGCCATCATGAGTTTGGCCCAAATGATATAACTGAAGGCTACTCTGACCCCTAACCTTTGGTACCCTGTTTTATGCCACATTCACTCCCAACATCTTAATAACTGAACAGGCTGTAGCTATTCCTGTTGTTTTTTGCAAAGCAGCTAAAGTGCTACTACCCTTCTCAGTTTACCCTCTAATAAGCTAAACTTACCTCAGTTTTTAGTCTTAGTCCTGGAGTTAATTCTTCTTGCTAATGAAGAATATAAGTTTGATATACTGTACAAGCTGTGTGGTAAAAGCACCACCTATCTTAGGGCCTAATTCAGACCTGTTCACTCGCTAGGGTTTTTTTTCACTGCTGCGAGCAGACAGTCTCCGCCCAAAGGGGAGTGTATTTTCGCTTTGCAAGTGTGCGATTGCAAGTGCAGCCTGGCGGTACAAAAAAGTTTTGTGCAGTTTCTGAGTAGCCCAGAACTTACTCAGCCGCTGGGATCACTTCAGCCTGTTTGCTCCCGGAATTGACATCAGACACTCGACCTGCAAAAGTGTGTATGCTGCTACCACATCAGTGTCCTGCTCTTCAAATGGATCCAGATATGGATTTTTGAACAAACTACTTTGAAAAGTTTCCTTTGTGGGATTGACCTTATACAGCACCGATTGGAGGGACCCAGTATTCACATCAACAGCACAGCTTGCCTGCTGACAATTGCAACTTTCTGGAAGCCTCCATCGAAAAGGGTAACACCAGCTGTTTGCTTTTCTTCTCCCCAGGGAACTCTGCTTATCATTTCAGTCCGGGATCCTTTGTGGACACTCACTAGCAGCCATCATTGAAAAATGTATTGAGCTCCATCAATGCCCTAACTACTTGTGTTCATTGGAATTTATTCCTGTTTTTTAGCATGTCATGTCTAGTTAAGTAATTAATAAATTACATGTTATTTTATTGAAATTAATCCACAGTTTTTATTATTGGGGAAACACCTAGCGCCAGTTTACACTTTTTCTTTGCAATTTTTATTGGGACTGACAATCCCTACTGGCAGCTGTGACAGTGCGTCTGGGCCTGTTCCTTTGTTTTGGTTTACTCGACCTGCAAATGCTTGAACACGCCTGCGTTTTTTCCAAACACTCACAAAAAATGGTCAGTTGACACCCACAAATGCCTTCTTCCTGTCAATCTCCTTGCGATTTGCTGTGCAAACGGATTCTTCGTACAATCCATTGCTGGGCAATGATCTGCTTAGTACCTGTATGACGCACCTGTGCATTGCGGTGCATACGCATGCCCAGTTCTGACCTGATCGCAGCGCAGTGAAAAAACTTAGTGTGCGATCAGGTCTGAATGACCCCCTTAATCTACTGTTAGCATTCCAATCCTGCCCAGACAGAAACAGGGTCAAAAGGTGGGATATATCATAACTATGGGGCTGGGTACAAAATCCTGGTAGTCACTATCCTGATGGTCAGGATGCTGCAGCCTAATCCTAACCGTTTCCTCCCGCAGCCTAACCCTAACCGTTCCCTCCCACAGCCTAACCATAACCATCCCATCAGTAGCAGAGTCCAACAGCAGCAGAAGCAGCAGCAGAGCCCAGCAGCAGTGAGTGTGAGCAGCACTACTGGGGGCATATGTGTATCTGGCACTACTGGGGGCATATGTATATCTGGAACTATTGGAGACACTATGTGTATCTGGCACTACTGGGGGCATATTTGTATCTGGCACTAGTAAGTCATATGTGTATCTGGCACTATTGGTGCAGTATGTGTATCTGGCACTCTACTGGGTGCATTATGTGTATCTGGCACTATACTGGGGCATTATGTGTATCTGGCACCATACTGGGGGCATTATGTGTATCTGGCACCATACTGGTGGCATTATGTGTATCTAGCACTATACTGGGGACATTATGTGTAAGGAGCACTACTGTGGGCATTATGTGTAAGGCTGCTAATTGTGTGTGTGTGTGTGTGTGTGTGTGTGTGTATAGAGGGGTATGTGAAAATATATATATATATATATATATATATTTATAGTTTGCAAACATAACCCTGCACTCCCATGTGAGTATCAGAGTTTGCTTGCTGTGGTGCCCTCCGTAGGTCAATGGAGTGGCCTCAATATAGTAGCAATAAACGGCAGCACTCCACAGGCTGAATTAGCCTGTGGAGTGCCGCCGTTTATTGCTACTATATATATAGTTTGATATCATAATATAAATTTGCAAGGCCACGCCCACATTCCCAGGAGCGCGTATGCCCTCAGCACGCGCAATGAGGGGGGTCTTCAAAACTTCTCGATCATGGTGCTAGCAGGCCTGGATCTGGCCCTGATAACAGTGTATTCACATAGATAATTAGGCCACCAGGAAGCAAGGGTCTTACAGCTCTTCCTGGCCAGATGAAAATATTCTTCATAAAGCAAAATGGGCTAAATGTGCATCATAATACTGAAACTGCCAGCGATGATGGTGACAAAACACAGACACAGGAGAATCTTATCTCAGCACCACTCTACCGGTACTCCATCTTCCTCTAGGTGCCCTCTCATCAGCACCTCAGTAGAAGCACCCTCTACTCTGTCTCTGTCCGACTAGAACCTACCCCAGTGCTGTAATCTTCTGTATAATGCTGAGACACATGGCATGAAAGCAAAAGTAGAGATGAGCGCCTGAAATTTTTCGGGTTTTGTGTTTTGGTTTTGGGTTCGGTTCCGCGGCCGTGTTTTGGGTTCGACCGCGTTTTGGCAAAACCTCACCGAATTTTTTTTGTCGGATTCGGGTGTGTTTTGGATTCGGGTGTTTTTTTCAAAAAACCCTAAAAAACAGCTTAAATCATAGAATTTGGGGGTCATTTTGATCCCATATTATTATTAACCTCAAAAACCATAATTTCCACTCATTTTCAGTCTATTCTGAATACCTCACACCTCACAATATTATTTTTAGTCCTAAAATTTGCACCGAGGTCGCTGGATGACTAAGCTAAGCGACCCTAGTGGCCGACACAAACACCTGGCCCATCTAGGAGTGGCACTGCAGTGTCACGCAGGATGGCCCTTCCAAAAAACACTCCCCAAACAGCACATGACGCAAAGAAAAAAAGAGGTGCAATGAGGTAGCTGTGTGACTAAGCTCAGCGACCCAAGTGCCCGACACAAACACCTGGCCCATCTAGGAGTGGCACTGCAGTGTCACGCAGGATGTCCCTTCCAAAAAACCCTCCCCAAACAGCACATGACGCAAAGAAAAAAAGAGGCGCAATGAGGTAGCTGTGTGAGTAAGATTAGCGACCCTAGTGGCCGACACAAACACCGGGCCCATCTAGGAGTGGCACTGCAGTGTCACGCAGGATGTCCCTTCCAAAAAACCCTCCCCAAACAGCACATGACGCAAAGAAAAATAAAAGAAAAAAGAGGTGCAAGATGGAATTGTCCTTGGGCCCTCCCACCCACCCTTATGTTGTATAAACAGGACATGCACACTTTAACCAACCCATCATTTCAGTGACAGGGTCTGCCACACGACTGTGACTGATATGACGGGTTGGTTTGGACCCCCACCAAAAAAGAAGCAATTAATCTCTCCTTGCACAAACTGGCTCTACAGAGGCAAGATGTCCACCTCATCATCATCCTCCGATATATCACCGTGTACATCCCCCTCCTCACAGATTATCAATTCGTCCCCACTGGAATCCACAATCTCAGCTCCCTGTGTACTTTGTGGAGGCAATTGCTGCTGGTCAATGTCTCCGCGGAGGAATTGATTATAATTCATTTTAATGAACATCATCTTCTCCACATTTTCTGGATGTAACCTCGTACGCCGATTGCTGACAAGGTGAGCGGCGGCACTAAACACTCTTTCGGAGTACACACTTGTGGGAGGGCAACTTAGGTAGAATAAAGCCAGTTTGTGCAAGGGCCTCCAAATTGCCTCTTTTTCCTGCCAGTATAAGTACGGACTGTCTGACGTGCCTACTTGGATGCGGTCACTCATATAATCCTCCACCATTCTTTCAATGTTGAGAGAATCATATGCAGTGACAGTAGACGACATGTCCGTAATCGTTGTCAGGTCCTTCAGTCCGGACCAGATGTCAGCATCAGCAGTCGCTCCAGACTGCCCTGCATCACCGCCAGCGGGTGGGCTCGGAATTCTGAGCCTTTTCCTCGCACCCCCAGTTGCGGGAGAATGTGAAGGAGGAGATGTTGACAGGTCGCGTTCCGCTTGACTTGACAATTTTGTCACCAGCAGGTCTTTGCACCCCAGCAGACTTGTGTCTGCCGGAAAGAGAGATCCAAGGTAGGTTTTAAATCTAGGATCGAGCACGGTGGCCAAAATGTAGTGCTCTGATTTCAACAGATTGACCACCCGTGAATCCTTGTTAAGCGAATTAAGGGCTGCATCCACAAGTCCCACATGCCTAGCGGAATCGCTCCCTTTTAGCTCCTTCTTCAATGCCTCCAGCTTCTTCTGCAAAAGCCTGATGAGGGGAATGACCTGACTCAGGCTGGCAGTGTCTGAACTGACTTCACGTGTGGCAAGTTCAAAGGGCATCAGAACCTTGCACAACGTTGAAATCATTCTCCACTGCACTTGAGACAGGTGCATTCCACCTCCTATATCGTGCTCAATTGTATAGGCTTGAATGGCCTTTTGCTGCTCCTCCAACCTCTGAAGCATATAGAGGGTTGAATTCCACCTCGTTACCACTTCTTGCTTCAGATGATGGCAGGGCAGGTTCAGTAGTTTTTGGTGGTGCTCCAGTCTTCTGTACGTGGTGCCTGTACGCCGAAAGTGTCCCGCAATTCTTCTGGCCACCGACAGCATCTCTTGCACGCCCCTGTCGTTTTTTAAAAAATTCTGCACCACCAAATTCAAGGTATGTGCAAAACATGGGACGTGCTGGAATTTGCCCATATTTAATGCACACACAATATTGCTGGCGTTGTCCGATGCCACAAATCCACAGGAGAGTCCAATTGGGGTAAGCCATTCTGCGATGATCTTCCTCAGTTGCCGTAAGAGGTTTTTAGCTGTGTGCGTATTCTGGAAAGCGGTGATACAAAGCGTAGCCTGCCTAGGAAAGAGTTGGCGTTTGCGAGATGCTGCTACTGGTGCCGCCGCTGCTGTTCTTGCGGCGGGAGTCCATACATCTACCCAGTGGGCTGTCACAGTCATATAGTCCTGACCCTGCCCTGCTCCACTTGTCCACATGTCCGTGGTTAAGTGGACATTGGGTACAACTGCATTTTTTAGGACACTGGTGAGTCTTTTTCTGACGTCCGTGTACATTCTCGGTATCGCCTGCCTACAGAAGTGGAACCTAGATGGTATTTGGTAACGGGGGCACACTGCCTCAATAAATTGTCTAGTTCCCTGTGAACCAACGGCGGATACCGGACGCACGTCTAACACCAACATAGTTGTCAAGGACTCAGTTATCCGCTTTGCAACAGGATGACTGCTGTGATATTTCATCTTCCTCGCAAAGGACTGTTGGACAGTCAATTGCTTACTGGAAGTAGTACAAGTGGGCTTACGACTTCCCCTCTGGGATGACCATCGACTCCCAGCAGCAACAACAGCAGCGCCAGCAGCAGTAGGCGTTACACGCAAGGATGCATCGGAGGAATCCCAGGCAGGAGAGGACTCGTCAGAATTGCCAGTGACATGGCCTGCAGGACTATTGGCATTCCTGGGGAAGGAGGAAATTGACACTGAGGGAGTTGGTGGGGTGGTTTGCGTGAGCTTGGTTACAAGAGGAAGGGATTTACTGGTCAGTGGACTGCTTCCGCTGTCGGCCCAAGTTTTTGAACTTGTCACTGACTTATTATGAATGCGCTGCAGGTGACGTATAAGGGAGGATGTTCCGAGGTGGTTAACGTCCTTACCCCTACTTATTACAGCTTGACAAAGGGAACACACGGCTTGACACCTGTTGTCCGCATTTCTGGTGAAATACTTCCACACCGAAGAGCTGATTTTTTTGGTATTTTCACCAGGCATGTCAACGGCCCTATTCCTCCCACGGACAACAGGTGTCTCCCCGGGTGCCTGACTTAAACAAACCACCTCACCATCAGAATCCTCCTGGTCAATTTCCTCCCCAGCGCCAGCAACACCCATATCCTCCTCATCCTGGTGTACTTCAACACTGACATCTTCAATCTGACTATCAGGAACTGGACTGCGGGTGCTCCTTCCAGCACTTGCAGGGGGCGTGCAAATGGTGGAAGGCGCATGCTCTTCACGTCCAGTGTTGGGAAGGTCAGGCATCGCAACCGACACAATTGGACTCTCCTTGTGGATTTGGGATTTCGAAGAACGCACAGTTCTTTGCGGTGCTACTGCTTTTGCCAGCTTGAGTCTTTTCATTTTTCTAGCGAGAGGCTGAGTGCCTCCATCCTCATGTGAAGCTGAACCACTAGCCATGAACATAGGCCAGGGCCTCAGCCGTTCCTTGCCACTCCGTGTGGTAAATGGCATATTGGCAAGTTTACGCTTCTCCTCCGACAATTTTATTTTAGGTTTTGGAGTCCTTTTTTTACTGATATTTGGTGTTTTGGATTTGACATGCTCTGTACTATGACATAGGGCATCGGCCTTGGCAGACGACGTTGCTGGCCTTTCATCGTCTCGGCCATGACTAGTGGCAGCAGCTTCAGCACGAGGTGGAAGTGGATCTTGATCTTTCCCTAATTTTGGAACCTCAACATTTTTGTTCTCCATATTTTAATAGGCACAACTAAAAGGCACCTCAGGTAAACAATGGAGATGGATGGATACTAATATACAATTATGGATGGACTGCCGAGTGCCGACACAGAGGTAGCTACAGCCGTGGACTACCGTACTGTACTGTGTCTGCTGCTAATATAGACTGGTTGATAAAGAGATGTAGTAGTAGTATGTATGTATAAAGAAGAAAGAAAAAAAAACCACGGGTAGGTGGTATACAATTATGGACGGACTGCCGAGTGCCGACACAGAGGTAGCTACAGCCGTGGACTACCGTACTGTACTGTGTCTGCTGCTAATATAGACTGGTTGATAAAGAGATGTAGTAGTAGTATGTATGTATAAAGAAGAAAGAAAAAAAAACCACGGGTAGGTGGTATACAATTATGGACGGACTGCCCAGTGCCGACACAGAGGTAGCTACAGCCGTGGACTACCGTACTGTACTGTGTCTGCTGCTAATATAAACTGGTTGATAAAGAGATGTAGTAGTAGTATGTATGTATAAAGAAGAAAGAAAAAAAAACCACGGGTAGGTGGTATACAATTATGGACGGACTGCCGAGTGCCGACACAGAGGTAGCTACAGCCGTGGACTACCGTACTGTACTGTGTCTGCTGCTAATATAGACTGGTTGATAAAGAGATGTAGTAGTATGTATGTATGTATAAAGAAGAAAGAAAAAAAAACCACGGGTAGGTGGTATACAATTATGGACGGACTGCCCAGTGCCGACACAGAGGTAGCTACAGCCGTGGACTACCGTACTGTACTGTGTCTGCTGCTAATATAGACTGGTTGATAAAGAGATGTAGTAGTAGTATGTATGTATAAAGAAGAAAGAAAAAAAAACCACGGGTAGGTGGTATACAATTATGGACGGACTGCCCAGTGCCGACACAGAGGTAGCTACAGCCGTGGACTACCGTACTGTACTGTGTCTGCTGCTAATATAGACTGGTTGATAAAGAGATGTAGTAGTAGTATGTATGTATAAAGAAGAAAGAAAAAAAAACCACGGGTAGGTGGTATACAATTATGGACGGACTGCCGAGTGCCGACACAGAGGTAGCTACAGCCGTGGACTACCGTACTGTACTGTGTCTGCTGCTAATATAGACTGGTTGATAAAGAGATGTAGTAGTAGTATGTATGTATAAAGAAGAAAGAAAAAAAAACCACGGGTAGGTGGTATACAATTATGGACGGACTGCCCAGTGCCGACACAGAGGTAGCTACAGCCGTGGACTACCGTACTGTACTGTGTCTGCTGCTAATATAGACTGGTTGATAAAGAGATGTAGTAGTAGTATGTATGTATAAAGAAGAAAGAAAAAAAAACCACGGGTAGGTGGTATACAATTATGGACGGACTGCCCAGTGCCGACACAGAGGTAGCTACAGCCGTGGACTACCGTACTGTACTGTGTCTGCTGCTAATATAGACTGGTTGATAAAGAGATGTAGTAGTAGTAGTATGTATGTATAAAGAAGAAAGAAAAAAAACCACGGGTAGGTGGTATACAATTATGGACGGACTGCCCAGTGCCGACACAGAGGTAGCTACAGCCGTGGACTACCGTACTGTACTGTGTCTGCTGCTAATATAGACTGGTTGATAAAGAGATGTAGTAGTAGTATGTATGTATAAAGAAGAAAGAAAAAAAAACCACGGGTAGGTGGTATACAATTATGGACGGACTGCCCAGTGCCGACACAGAGGTAGCTACAGCCGTGGACTACCGTACTGTACTGTGTCTGCTGCTAATATAGACTGGTTGATAAAGAGATGTAGTAGTAGTAGTATGTATGTATAAAGAAGAAAGAAAAAAAAACCACGGGTAGGTGGTATACAATTATGGACGGACTGCCGAGTGCCGACACAGAGGTAGCTACAGCCGTGGACTACCGTACTGTACTGTGTCTGCTGCTAATATAGACTGGTTGATAAAGAGATGTAGTAGTAGTATGTATGTATAAAGAAGAAAGAAAAAAAAAACCACGGGTAGGTGGTATACAATTATGGACGGACTGCCGAGTGCCGACACAGAGGTAGCTACAGCCGTGAACTACCGTACTGTGTCTGCTGCGACTGGATGATAAATAATGATATAAAATATATATATATATCACTACTGCAGCCGGACAGGTATATATTATATAATGACGGACCTGCTGGACACTGTCTGTCAGCAGAATGAGTTTTTTATAGAATAAAAAAAAAACACCACACAAGTGAAGTCACACGACGAGTGTTTAACTTTTTCAGGCAATCACAATATAGTATACTATACTACTAACTATACTGGTGGTCAGTGTGGTCAGGTCACTGGTCAGTCACACTGGCAGTGGCACTCCTGCAGCAAAAGTGTGCACTGTTTAATTTTAATAATAATATGTACTCCTGGCTCCTGCTATAACCTATAACTGGCACTGCAGTGCTCCCCAGTCTCCCCCACAATTATAAGATGTGTGAGCTGAGCACAGTCAGATACGAGTGTTTAACTTTTTCAGGCAATCACAATATAGTATACTATACTACTAACTATACTGGTGGTAAGTGTGGTCAGGTCACTGGTCAGTCACACTGGCAGTGGCACTCCTGCAGCAAAAGTGTGCACTGTTTAATTTTAATAATAATATGTACTCCTGGCTCCTGCTATAACCTATAACTGGCACTGCAGTGCTCCCCAGTCTCCCCCACAATTATAAGATGTGTGAGCTGAGCACAGTCAGATATATACATAGATGATGCAGCACACTGGGCTGAGCAGTGCACACAGATATGGTATGTGACTGAGTCACTGTGTATCGTTTTTTTCAGGCAGAGAACGGATATATTAAATAAAACTGCACTGTCTGGTGGTCACTGTGGTCAGTCACTAGTAAACTCTGCACTCTCTACAGTTCTACAGTACTCCTAAGCTCCAGTAAATCAGGTCAATCTCTCTCTCTCTCTCTTCTAATCTAAATGGAGAGGACGCCAGCCACGTCCTCTCCCTATCAATCTCAATGCACGTGTGAAAATGGCGGCGACGCGCGGCTCCTTATATAGAATCCGAGTCTCGCGAGAATCCGACAGCGTCATGATGACGTTCGGGCGCTCTCGGGTTAACCGAGCAAGGCGGGAAGATCCGAGTCGCTCGGACCCGTGATAAAAAACATGAAGTTCGTGCGGGTTCGGATTCAGAGAAACCGAACCCGCTCATCTCTAAGCAAAAGATGGGGGCTCATAGGTCTGGTCTCTGTTTACTTGCCTTTTTGTAGCACAACATGCACTACCTCCATTATATGAAAATGCAAATAATCAAATCATCTTTTTTATGCTATTTAAGATGTGCACCCACAAAATTAAAAAAATAATTTTTATGTGTATGAAATCCTTGAGTCAGAATCAACATTTATTGCTCAAAATTAAACCCTCAGGTGTTATTTCCAGATCACCTATAAAAAGTTAGTTGTTGGTGACCATTTACTTTGTCTCTACAATTTAGGAAGGTCCCCTGCAGCTGTTATATGAATGATATACTCACTGACATTTACAGGTCAAGAATTAGTGACTTTTACTCTGACTATTATCCCTGGAGAATGCTTTCTGCCAGTATTATTCAGAGAACCTATTATAGGATAAGTATTTCCACAAAGATGGTTTTGATGAGTTACATTTATAGATCATCTTATCATGGGTTAATTTCTGCTAAATTTCACTTTGATCATGATATTTTTTGGAGTATTCTTGTGCTGACATTATTATTCTCTATGGGGGTCATTCAGAGTTGATCGCATGCTGCAACGTTTTGCAGCCAACTAGTGTATTTGTGCATAGCAAGGCTGCGATCGCTTGTGCAGCCGAGCTATGCAAAAACATTTTGTGCAGTTTCTAAGTAGGTCTGGACTTACTTACCCACTGCGATGACTTCAGCGTCTTAGGTCCCAGAATTGACGTCAGACATCCACCCACCTAACGCCTCCACATGCCTGCGTTCGGATCTCAACTCCCCGAAAACGGTCAGTTGACGCCCCCGGAACGCCTTCCTCCTATCAATCACGGTGCGATCACGGCAGTGATCGTTTTCTTCTTTAATTCAGTCGCTGCCTGGCGTTCCCTGCGAAAAAAAGCAGCGTGCGAACGGGTCGGAATGACCCCCTATGTTGCATACTACCGATGATGTTTTATTGCAATTGTTTTGAGCAAATGTGTATTTTGCAACACAGGAAATATGTATATAGAGTACCTTCTATTTTTTCTCCTGTGCCTACACAAAGCTCAGTAATAATACAATACAATCAGAGGCAGAACTCTGGGAGGCAACGGAGTCATCTGCCGCCGGGCTCCTGCTCTGAAGGGGGCACCTCTCCTCCCATTTTGTGACACCATTGAATTAAGTTAATTGATAGCTGCCGCTGTCTTTTCAGTGGCCGACTTCCTCACTGGTCCCTGCACCTTACAAATCACACCCTTTTTATTATACTGAATATACACATTTTACAAGTATCACACCCAGGATTAGAAACCACAACCTATTACACTGGAAGCTGATACCTTACTGAGGAAGCTGTTTACTCCTGTATAGGAAATATGAGAATTTTAACTATATGAAGATACTTCTCTGACAATTACACGTAACTTCATATAGTTAGAATTCTCAAGCTTCCTCTACAGGAGCAAATAGCTCCATCAGTAAAGTGTCTGCTGTTAGTGTAACAGGTCATGGGTTCTAATCCTGGGTATGACTGCTAAGAAATGTGTGAGTTAAAATAAAAGACAATTAAATGTATAAATACAGTATATACATTTTTTCAGAACACTCCATATATACACACACACACACACACACACACACACATATATAAATATATATATATATATATATATACACATTCATACATATATTTATCTTAATATAGGAAATAGGGGGGCACCAATATTTATCTTGCCTCCGGGCAACTGTGACGAACTTACGCCACTGAATACAATTGATGTGATTATACCCAAGATTTTAGGGTACTGAGATTAATTATTTTGTCTCTATTTCGGACCATTTTTAGTCTTAGGTTTTCTCCTTTATAATAACCTCAAATGTGCGCAGTGGGTGGTTGCAAATCGGCCCATAAAATAAAAATGATCAATAACAATTGGAATATTACATTTTTGCTGTTGTTATTGTTTGTTTTTTGCTTTGCTTGAGTTGTGTAATTTAGAGATGTGCAGGCTTGGATTAACCCGGATGTACTTGTATTTACACGGATCTCAAAGTGGCATCTTATTGGCTCTCGGATGTCACGTGTTTTGGATAGCCAATAAAAAAAAACACGGATAAATCCGAACTTGCGTTAATTCTTGCGTTAAGAACCGAGTAATTCCGAACCCTGAACATCTCTAGTCTAATTGGCATAACTTTTAAGAACTTACAATTATTTCTTGTCTACTGCAGTAAAATATTTAACATTTGTTTTAATTTAAATAACTTTTTTTTATAGAATTTTTTGAAATATAAAATAGATCAGTAGGGATTGAGGCAGAGACGTCACCAGGTGTGGTGATACCTAGTGCGCACTCTGCACTGCTGCACCCTCCACTCACCTCGTCGTAGCAAAAAGGGGGCGCAGCCTGATTTGAATGGGCATGGCCTTGCGGATTTCCTTTTCATTGCGGGGGCGTGTCCAGCTTATACAGGCCGGAGATGCTGGCTCCCCCTTGGAGACTGGGCAGTGTGCAGTGTCGGCTCCTTATCTGTGATAGGAGCCGAGTGTTGCAGAGGATTATCACACTGCAGCACTGGGCTCAAGTCACTGCAGAAGAGCTGGCACTTTGGTGTCACCCCTTTCCAGATTGACACCTGGGTGCGGGCCGCACCACCCGCACCCGCCTTCTGACGCCACTGGATTGAGTTTGTAATGAAGTATGAAAATGCTGTTAAACAGTATGATATAATCAATAAACAGCATGCTCTATCTACAACCGTAGCAATTATAGGGCATACATTTACAATGAATTAATCCTTGAAGAGATTACCTGCATTTGCTTATATGCATGTCTGCTTTAACTACTTGGGAGCCATTGGTACATTACATAAATTATATATATGGCTAAAATAATTGTAAAATATGGTTGTTTTTTTTTCAAATAAACTATTAAAATATTTTATTTATGTCATTCTAAATGGAAAGTAAAAGGAGCCAGGAAACAGAGGGGCAGAGAAGATTATCTTCCAGCAGACGCCCAGTAGGCATTTCTGACTGGTTGCATCAGAGGGGATCTAGTCAGGGAAAGCCCAGCCTGGCGTGGTTGCATCTGATGCGCCCACCACAGGCAAGTGGTAAAAGGGTGTTCTTTAGTGTGTGTTGTTATTTAAAAATGAAATAACATAGATCACACTATGCAGGTTCTCACAATTAATTTCAAAGTTTCTACAATGCTTTACTTTCACGAACCAGTCTGTGCTCAGACAATAAGTCAGATAAATAATATCTAGGGGTTACAGTATCAGACCATTTTACTCTGGTTGCTACAGTATCTCAGATATTTAGATCATTCCAGCACTGAATAATAGGCCATTTTGTTCTTCGGAGATGTGAAGTAACAAATGCTGTCAATGAAAGTTCAGAACTGTAACTGAAAGCGACTTCTGAAGTTCTGAAGCAATTACTTTATTATTATTATTATTATTATTATTATTATTATTATTATTATTATTATTATATGTTCCCCTTTCATGTTGTCTTTCTAAAACCATGTGCGTCACCACTCGCTTCACTGTAACCTTATTCTTCTGCTCTTGCTTTGTTCTTAAGATGTGCTGACCTTGTATTTCCTATTGTGTGTGCGTGTGTGTGCACACACACAATAATATATCATACAATAATATATCATACAGACTGATCATGAATTGGAGACATGGTTCTACATTATGTTCCCCACTAAAAAGTGTAATAAATAAGTAGTGTAGTTAAGTATACATTACGGGATTGGTGCTTCCGCATGGCGTCCATTAAAAACATAATTATATTTGCCTGTATGGACAATTGTATGTATCTTGTAATCCACCTTCCCCTTTATCCGTTTTCTTAACTTGATAGCCCTCAAAATTAATGTACACCTGCACCATTCTTATCCATGCAGTGTTGGACTGGGGCATGAAGGGCCCCTTGATAAATATATATAGTGAATACTGCTAGTGCATGCATGATAATGTACCATATTCATAACAGTAATACATTGTACAAAGTACACCATGGTCCTGTGCAGTATAATGTAACATATGCATAATGAATAATTCAGGTGCAAAATCTGATCCCTAGAGGAAGGGGTGGGCACCCCATGCAGCGGGACCCACCAGGGATTTCCCCTATACCCCTATGGGCCAGTCCGTCCCTGTATCCATGGTACAAAAGATATGTTTGAAAATGACATACAGTAGCTACACCTCTGCCCAATCCTGCATAGCCTTCAGCTGAAATGTATATGTCACCTGCTGCGCATTCATCAGAAGTCAGTGTCAAGTTGTGAAACTTTGCGTAAGAGCGTGAGCAGTCCACTGACACCTAAATCCATTCTTCCTCTTGTACCCAGGCTCCTACAAGCCACACCACCAACTCCCTCAACATCAACTTCCTCATCAATCAGGAACGTCAGTAGTCCTGCAGGCCATGTCACTGGCAAGACTGAGGAGTCCTCTCCTAACTGGGATTCATCCAGAGGATCCTTGAGTGGTACGCCTGCTGTTGCTGCCACTGCTGTTGTTGTTACTGGGAGTCGATCGTCATCCCAGAGGGGAAGTCAGAAGACCACTTGTACTACTTCAACTAAGCAATTGACTGTCCAACAGTCCTTTGTGAGGAAGATGAAATATGACAGCAGTCATCCTTTTGCAAAGCGGATAACTCAGGCCTTGACAGCTATGTTGGTGTTAGACGTGCGTCCGGTATCTGCCATTAGTTCAGTGGGACTTAGAGAATTGTTTGAGGTACTGTGACCCCGGGATATCAAATCCCATCTAGGTTCCACTTCACTAGGCAGGCGATACCGAGAACCTACACAGACGTCAGAAAAAGTGTCCTCAGTGTCCTAAAAAATGCAGTTGTACCCACTGTCCACTTAACCACGGACATGTGGACAAGTGGAACAGGGCAGACTAAGGACTATATGACTGTGATAGCTCACTGGGTAGATGTATGGCCTCCAGCAGCAACAACAGCAGTGGCACCAGTAGCAGCATCTCGCAAACGCCAACTCGTTCCTAGGCAGGCTACGCTATGTATCACCGCTTTCCGTAAGAGACACACCGCTGCAGTGACGTGAAGTGGGGTGAGGCAGAGCCTTTCCTGTCATACTAATGTTTGTGCCAGAGTTTTGACTGCGTCAAGTATAAGAAAAATACAAAGAATATGTTTGAATAATTTTATAGCCAAAACTCTGGAGTAAAAAGTCTATGGCAGGTGAGGCAGTGCCTCACCTGACTAACTTTTCAGCACATCTCTAATCAAAACTCACCAAATTTTTAGGAGTTTATACTGCTGCACCTGTGTATAATGCCCAGCTGTACTTTTTGGCTCATATATTGCATGTAAATCTGGCTCTGGTGCTAGACAGTGCCTCCTGAGCTATTTAGCTCACCTCACGTCCCTGCACCGCTGACAACCTCTTACAGAAACTGAGGGACATCATTGCACAATGGCTTACCACAATTAGACTCTCCTGGGAATTTGTGATATCGGACACCATCTCCAATATTGTGCGTGCATTACATCTGGGCAAATTCCAGCACGTCCCATGTTTTGCACATACAATTAATTTGGTGGTGCAGAATTTTTTGAAAAATGACAGGGGTGTGCAGGAGATGCTGTCGGTGGCCCAAAAAATTGCAGGCCACTTTTATTATTAACAGTTTCTTATATAGCGCAGCAAATTCCGTTGCGCTTTACAATTTGAAATAACAATAACAAACTGGGTGATAACAGTCAGAGGTAGGAAGGCATTCAGCCACTGCGTGCCGAATACTAAAGCGCCATCAAACATACCTGAACCTGCCCTGCCATCACCTGAAGCAAGAGATGGTAGCGAGGTGGAATTCAACACTCAATATGCTTCAGAGAATGGAGGAGCAGCAAAAGGCCATTCAAGCCTATACAGCCACCTACGATATAAGCAAAGGAGGGGGAATGCACCTGACTCAAGCGCAGTGGAGAATGATTTCCGTCTTGTGCAAGGTTCTCCAACCCTTCGAACTTGCCACACGTGAAGACAGTTCAGACACTGCCAGCTTGAGTCAGGTCATTCCCCTCATCAGACTTTGGCAGAAGCAGCTGGAGAAATTGAAGCTAAGATGGAGCGATTCCTCAAAGTATGTGGGACTTGTGGATGAAGCCCTTCATTCGCTTTGCCAGGATTCAAGGGTGGTTAATCTGTTGAAATCAGAGCACTGCATTTTGGCCACCGTGCTCGATCCTAGGTTTAAAGCCTATGTTGTATCTCTCTTTCCGGCAGACACAAGTCTGCAGAGGTTCAAAGACCTGCTGGTGAGAAAATTGTCAACTCAAGCGAAACGTGACCCATCAACAGCTCCTCCTTTATTCTCAACCGTAACTGGGGCTGCGAGGAAAAGGATAAGATTTCCTAGCCCACCCACTGGCATTGATGCAGGGCAGTCAGGAGTGAGTGCTGACATCTGGTCCGGACTGAAGGACCTGCCAACGATTACTGACATGTCTACTGTCACTGCATATGATTCTGTCACCATTGAAAGAATGGTTGAGGATTATAAGAGTCACAGCATCCAAGTAGGCATGTCAGTACATATACTGGCAGGAAAAAGAGGCAATTTGGATGCCCTTGCACAAGCTGGCTTTATTTTTCCTAAGTCCCCCCCCCCCCCCCCTCCAGTTTGTACTCCGAAAGAGTGTTTAGTGCAGCCGGTAACCTTGTCAGCGATCGGCATAGGAGGTTACTTCCACAAAATGTGGAGAAGATGATGTTCATCAAAATGAATTATAAAATCCTCTGGGAAGACCTTTACCAGCAATTGCCTCCAGAAAGTACACAGGGACCTGTGATGGTGGATTCCAGTGGGGACGAATTAATACTCTGAGGAGGAGGATGTACACAGTAAAAGGGGTGAGGAATCGGAGGATGAGGATGAGGTCGACATTTTGTCTCTGTAGAGCCAGTTTGTGCAAGGAGAGATTGATTGCTTCTTTTTTGGTGGGGGCCCAAACAAACCAGTCATTTCAGCCACAGTCGTGTGGCAGACCCTGTCGCTGAAATGATTGGTTTGTTAAAGTGTGCATGTCCTGTTTATACAACATAAGGGTGGGTGGGAGGGCCCAAGGACAATTTCATCTTGCACCTCTTTTTCTTCTTTGCATTATGTGCTGTTTGGGGCCTAGTTATTTTAAGTGCCATCCTGTCTGACACTGCAGTACCACTCCTAGTAGGGCCAGGTGTTTGTGCTGCACACTTGTGTCGCTTAGCTTAGTCATACAGCTACCTCATTGCCCCTCTTTTACTTCTTTGCATGATGTGCTGTTTGGGGCCTAGTTTTTTTAAGTGCCATCCTGTCTGCCATTGCAGTACCACCCCTAGATGGGCCAGGTGTTTGTGCCGCACACTTGTGTCCCTTAGCTTAGTCATACAGCCACCTCGGTGCAACCTTTTGGCCTAAAAACTATATTGTGAGGTGTGAGGTGTTCAGAATAGACTGGAAATGAGTGGAAATTAATGTTATTGAGGTTAATAATACTGTATGATCAAAATTATCTCCAAATTGATTTTAGCTGTTTTTATGTTTTTTTCAAAAATCATCCAGATCCAAAACCAAAACACGAAAGGGTGGTTTTGGCAACCAATCCAAAACCAAAACATGAGCGGGGAATTAGAACCAATATCAAAACACGAAAAGTGCCCACCACACATCTCTAGTTCAAACCAGAGATGTGTGCGTATATACCCGTGTTTTGTTTCGTTTTGGCAAAATCACCTTCAGTGTATTAAAACCATCCTTACATGTTTTGATTTTGGTCCTGGATTTAAAATAAAAAAAATTGCTAAAAACAGCAAAAAAATAATAATTTTAACCACCGCACAGCTCACAATATTGTTTACCAATACTGGCAAGCAGAGCAGCTGAACAACACACAAATAATTTATTGCTGTTTAAAAATGTGTTGCAAATTATGAATGTACTGTATTACAGCAATAACCAATAAAAATGTTTGTCTATGCAAAAATGACCAACACCAATGCCACCCAACATCAAACCCATAAAGAAAAGAAAAGTGGTGCAACCCACCCACCCTTAAGTTGTATATTAAAATGGACATGCACAGTTTAACAAACCAGGGACTTCAGCGACAGGACTGTCAATTTTTTAACTGAAGTGCTTTGTTTGGACCCCCATAAAACAAGTTACCAATGGGCTTAATACAGCTAACAGTGTTATTAATCATCTCTACAGTTAGATGATGTCATTCTCCTCATCCGATTTCTCATACTCATCGGTGTTAATATCATCATCACCACACAATATTAGCTCATCCCCACTGGAATCCACCCTGACGGAAGTCTCTGTACTTTGATGTAATTGGTGGGAAAGGTATTCCACGTGGAATTTGTTCTTCATTTTCATGAACATCAGCTTTTCCACCTTTATGGGAAGTAGTCTCCTATAACTCACAAGGTTCCCAGCTGTGCAAAATAATCTTTCCGGGTACAGGCTGGAGGGTGGTCAGTATAAGTAAAGCAAAGCTACTTTGTAAATGGAGCTCAAAATTGCCTTTTTTTTTCTCCCAGTATTCAAAGGGGCTTTCCAGCATGTTAATTTGTACATTGTCATTAAAGTAACCCTCCACCATTCTGTTAATGGTTACTGTATCACATTGAATCACGGTAGAGGTGTCAATAATTTTGGCCAATCCTTTTAGGTGTGACCAGATGTCATAATGTTGTTTGACTCTGGTGCGCTGAGTTAACTCATCCTCATCACCAGTGGATCTCTTGGAAAATGTCAGTTTTTTCCTGGCAGCAGCAGTTGAAACTGAAGGGGAACCAGTGTAAGGCTTCAAGGAGAGGGGTGGTAGATGTGGTACATTTGGAGAGGAAAATATATCGGGCAGCAGCATAGAGGACAGATTGGTGTGGAGAGAGGTGGGCATCAGGAGGCTGGACAGGAGGAGGTTACAGCAGTCCATTCTGGGGATGACCAGAGAATGGATGAGGGTCTTAGTAGTATCTAAGGTGAGAAAGGGTCTGATCCTGGATATATTTTTGAGATGAAATCGGCAAGACTGCAATAGGTACTAAATGTGTGGTTTGAAGGAGAGGGAAGAATTAATTTTAAATCCAAGACAGCACACTTAAGGGCTAGAGCAGATAGTTGTGCTGTGTGCTGTCAATAGATAATTAAATTAGTTATACATGAGGTTAGGAAGATAATTAGCTCTTAAAAACATTTTTAGTTTAAGAAAGTGCTGGAACCTCCAGGAAGAGATAACAGTTGGAGATACAAGTGAGAAGAGAGGAGGAGAGGTCAGTGGGGGAAAGGCAAATCTGAGTATCATTCAGCATAGAGGTGATATTGGAGGTCAAAAGAGCTTATGAGCTCACCTGGAGGATGTATAGTGGTAAAAAATGAGATCTTCAAGTACAGAACCTTGAGGGACACCAACTGTTAGCGGAATAATGGAGGTGGGGGGATAGTGGAGTCATGAGAGGAAGCAGAGAAGAATGGTCCAAGAAGTAGGAGGACAGCCAGAAGAAAGCATCATCACATAGAGCAAGTTAGTGAAGGAATTGTAGGAGGAGAGTGTGTTCCATAGTGTCAACAGCAGCAGAGAGGTATAGGAGAATGAGCAGAGAGTAGTGGTTACTTTTGTGAGGGCAGTTTCAGTGGAGTTGAGAGGATGGAAGCCAGACTGAAATGGTTTAAGCATGGAGTGTGAGGACAGAAAGGCAGTAAGGTGGTTGTAAACAATGTGCTGATGGAGTTTGGATGCAAAGGGGAGAAAAGAGATGGGACAGTAGTTGAAGAGAGTATTAGGATCAAGGGTAAGTTTTTTAAGTTTGGGGAGATGAGGAATATTTGACTGCAGAGAGTGCAATCCCTGATGAGAGGGAGAGATTGGATAGGTGGGCAAGAATGGAACAGGCAGAGAGTAAGAGGAGGCATGAGGGATTTGGGTCAAGGGGATAGGTGGAAGGAGGGGAAGACAAGATTTGGCCAATGACTTTGATTTGGGCAATGACTTCCTCTCCAGATGCAGGTAAAACAGAGTCAGATTCGATGAGATGGATGGGGAGTGGTAGGCTGGGGGGGGGGGGTTGCTGTGGGTCTGGTGGGATGTGATGTTCTGATGTATGAACTACATTTTTTATGTGAAGTTAGTGGCAACATTGGGGCATAGAGTGAGGAGGGAAGGTGAGGTGAGGATGGGCAGAGAACAGAGCTGAGAATGGTGAGGAGATACTGGGGGGTTTAGGACTGTTAAGAGATTAAGTTTTTGAAATTTGACTGTGTATAGAGAGGGAAAGGGTAACATTTTAGGATTAGAATATAAATTTGAAATGGAGGAAATCTGCTTTTTACGCTGTTGCTCGGTAGTTTGTGGACACTTTTGCAGATATCTGATGAATTTTCAATGCCAGGGTTGAACTGCGGATCTGTGAGGGTGGATAGTGATCACCAGATCAACAGAGTAAACAGCAGAAGTAAAGAAGGCATAGGGAAGTGGCTTGTTCAAGACAGGAGAGAGAGAGACTAAGGGAGAGAAGTGAGTAGAGTAGGGAGGATAGGGATGCAGTGTCGATAGCGACAATATTCTGCTTAGTGATGGTAGCCTTAGGAGACAGAGCTGGAGAAGGAGAAAGGGGTGCAAGTCTGAGAGTGCAATGGGGAATGACCGAGTCAGAAATATCACACAAGTTAATGAAGACCACATCAAGTGAGAGCCCACTCACATAGGAGGATGAGGAGGTCCATTGGGAGAGACCAAATGCTGATCTGAGGGTAGGGAGTTTAGAGGCAGGGGATTCTGGGCCCGATTCAGCATGTGTTGTAGTTGTGTGAAAAATTGCACAACTACAACCCTTTATACTAGAATGAGGGGGACACCCAGCACAGGGCAAGTCCACCCCACATGTCGTAACCTTCACCCACTGCTAACATGCGAATGCTTCACTCAGCAGTAAAGTCACATGTTAAGGGTAGCCTTCTGCCTGTGCAGCATAGCTGGGAAGGCAGATGGCTACCTGACATGTTTAGACTCACACCGGCTGCATCAGATATACTGCGTTGTCCAGTCTGCATCCCCCAAAGCCGCAACGCCACCCCAAAAATTTTGCATCTCCTGCCCGGCGAATGCCTGTCAATCAGGACCCAGTGCCTGAAAAACACACATGTTTTTTTTTTAAGTCTTTTATACATGGTGCTTGAACGTACAAAAGTTTTATTTTTATTTATCTTTTACACATGCTTGAACACACAACAGTTTTATTAATTTTTTTTAACCTGGTGCCAGAACACACTACATGGTCCTACCCAAAGCCCACAGTCCCACACCCTCTACCTCTAGGGTGTGGGACTGTGATTACTGCCACTGGTATGTGTCTTGTCTGTGCATTTTTATTTAGTGCCTCCGGTCCTACAGTCCCACACTCTCTCTCTCTCTCTGCTAACTGCCACTGGTGTGTGTCCTGCTTGTATCCTTCCCACACCATAATATCTTTCCTGTGCCATCTCTCAGCCACGCCATCATCTCCTCCCTGTTTCATCTCTCAGCCACGCCATCATCTCCTTCCTGTTTTGTCTCTCAGCCTTACCATCATCTCCTCCCTGCATCATTTCTCAGTCATGTCATCATCTCCTGCCTGCTTCTTTCGCCACCCCCTCACTTAGTGTCTGACAGCCTCCCCTTTTACTCTGTGCCTCTCAGCCCTCCACCCTTTGCTCTGTGCCTCTCAGAACCTTCCCTTTACTCTGTGTCTCTCAGCCTCCTACCCATCACTCTGTCTCTAAGCCTGCCCCCCACTCTGTGTACCATTCACTCTACCTCTTCTCTGTTAACTGGTAGGTGCCCCCACTTGTATGACTGTGTGAGCCACCGCAAGAAGAGAGAAGTCAGGCAGGCCAGGGAGCATTGCGGTAATGTAATGTTGGCTTCACGCCCCCACCTCCTGGCAGCCCAGGCAAGTGGGAGGTGGCAGGGGCAAATGCAGGATCTGTAAGGAGGGGGTTCTATCCATATATCTATCTATATGCAGTGACTAAGCAGGAGCCAAGAATCAGATCAATTAACGATATTAATGTTAAACTGCTAAAATCCTAGCGTGACAAAATAAAAAATCTATATACAGTACAGTGCAAAAGTTTTAGGCAGGTGTCAAAAGAAATCAAGAATGCTTTAAAAAATAGAAGTGTTAATAGTTTATTTTTTATCAATTAACACAATGCAAAGTAAATAAAAATAGAAGAGAAATCTATATCAAATCAATATTTGATGTGACCACCCTTTGCCTTCAAAATAGCATAAGTTCTTCTAGGTACACTTGCACACAGTTTTTAAAGGAATTTGGCAGTGAGGTTGTTTTAAACATCTTGGAGAACTAACCACAGATCTTCTGTGGATGTAGGCTTGCTCAAATCCTTCTGTCTTGTCATGTAATCCCAGATGCTGTGCAATGCTTTTGCACTTCTGCGACAGGGCAGGGACTGACATGCGGGGCAGGCTAGTCCTGTGCTGGGCATACCCCCACATGTCTGTGTTCCTGATTGTAGCTGTGCTAAATTTAGCACAGCTACGATCAAGTCAGAATCACCCCCCTAGTGCATCAGATTGGATGCAGGACTACCTCTGATCAGTAGTGAGGATAGTTATGATGAAGGTGTTGGCGGTGGAGACTGCAGGTGCAGGGATGTAGCTGAGAGAAGGAAGCTAACTGAGGCACTACTGCTTGTTATTTTTTAGCATAAGTTTCTGATTTTCCCAAAACCTTTCCATGAACTCGCTGCAAATGACGCAACAGGGAGGAGGTTTCTAGATGGTTAAGGTCCCTGCCTCCTCTTACTGTTGCTTTACAAACAGTACAGATGGCTTGACAGTGGTTGTCAAGAGTTGGGTAAAGATAATTACACACATATGAGGTGGATTTTTTGGTCTTATGTCCAGGCCCTTCTTATCATGGGCAAGAACTGCTTTCACTGGTGCCTAACTTACACAAACAATATCCTCATCATCAATATCCTCATTAGTTCCAGCATCAGCTACACAAATATCACCCTCATCCTGATGCACTTCCACAGTGGCATCCTCAAATTTCTATGTCACCGGTTATACTTCTGCTGCTCATTGCCACATTTGCACAGGATACAGAAATGTTGGAAGGAGGCTTCTCTACGAGTACAGTATCAGAAAGGTCAGGCTCACACATAGCATTTGTGGACACAGTTAGACTCTCCTCAGGGATTTAGCATTTGTGGAAACAGTTAGCCTCTCCTAAGGGATTTGTTATGGTTCCCTGAGGAGAGTCTTAACACTTTTCAGCACTGATTTTCCAGTTTTCATTTTTTTTACACCTCTGCTACACTCTGAGTAAGAAAGTATTACATTAACATGAAAGGCAGAAGAAGATGCCTCACTAACAGTAGCAGTATCACCACTCATAAATAAAGGCCAAGACTTGAGCCTTCCTTGTCACTGTGTGTGGTGAATTGCATGTTGCCAATTTTATGTTCTTCTGCAGTAATCTTTCCCTTTATTAGAGGTGTTTTTTTCCTTTACCATTGTAAAATATAGTTGTTTTTTAATTTCAGATGCCCTGGACTTGAACCCTTGATGCCCTATGGCATCAGCTTTAGTAGATGATGTTAAAGAGCTAGTATTGTTGTGACTGGTGGCAGCAGCTGCAGCACTAGTATTTGTTTGTGGCTCTTGCACTTCTCTCAACTGATTGTCATCCATATTGATGAACTCAATACACACAAGTTATCAATAAAACAGAGCAATTCTTTTTTACTTTTATTCACAAATGACATCTCACACAATGGGGAATCACTTTGCTTATATTTATGCAAACAATGTCACAGTGGGGTACAGTGCTCACAGGTTGTACAACAATAAATACCAAATATTTTCTTGGAAATGACAACTCACAGTAGCAAATCATACCGCGTATATTTATTACGACAATAAAGGCGCAGTGGTGTACAGTGCACACAGCTTGTAAAAAAAAGAGCATTTTTTTTAAATGACATCACAAAGCAATGATTAAAACTGCTTATATTATTATGTCATCAAAGGCGCTTATATATATTATGTCAACAAAGCACAATGGTGTACAATGTATACTGCCTGTATAAAAAAGATTTTTTTTTTTTAAATGACAACAAATGCGAGAATCACAGCACTTATATTATTACTGTATGTCAACAAGGGCACATATATATATATATATATATATATATACATATTATGTCAACAAGGGTGCTGTGACGTGCAGCACACATACAGATGTAGCCAAGCTCATCATTGCCATGATGCGTATGCATGTGCATATGCATCGCGGCAATAACTAGCTGTGCCTATTCACACTCGCGACCCGTCAATGCAATGCATATGAGTCACAGGTGCGAATATATACATGTGCATGTAGGCTAGGCAATGAATGTGGCTACATCTGTAGCTTGTATAAAAAGAGCTTTTTATTTTAAATGACAACAAAAGCAACGAGTCACACTGCTTATATTATTATGTCAACAAAGGTGCAGTGGGGTACGGCCTGCAAAGTTACAGTAGAGCACCAGTGTGACACACTTAGACAACAGATGTAACTAAATAACTGAATTATAAAAAGTAATAAACAATGACCTTGCTAACTGCCAATACTGTAATCTAGCTCAGCCAATATTAACACTAAACAGCACTGGAGTGTATTATAGACACAGTGGACACTGTTCAGGTCATCTCAGCCACTGGAGTGAGTGGACAGTGTGGAGTAGACACAGATAGGCCAGGTCTGTCACTGGAGTGAATGAACACAGTGGACACAGATAGGTGAGCAGAGCTCATGCACTGGAGTGTATGGACACAGTGGACACACAGGTCATCACAGCTTGCACCAGAGTGGGTGGACACAGTGTGGAGTAAGCACAACACATCGTGGAGTAAGCACCTGCTGTGAAATGGCACTGAATCACCGCTGCAGGCACTTATATAATATGCATAGAATCTGACTCCAGGATGATGACATTTTGCCTCGATTTGGAATCCAAGCGAGATGGGAAAACCCGAGCCGTTGCTCAGATTCACTCGAATCCCTGAAATTCGGGTGTGCGCAGTTTTTCAGTAAACCGAGTCTGCTCATCTCTAGTAACTATGTGTACATAGCATTAGCAGTGATGTCATTATAATTCTTATAACCTGTAACAAACTAAGTATATTTGTCTATTACAAACAGTTGTTATTATTACATGTTTACTGAATCATTGCCCAGTTTTTGCTATAGAAGATGTGCAGTCTGCCATCATAGGTCACCAAGGGAGGGTCGCCGCTTAAAATTGTACAA
Source organism: Pseudophryne corroboree (assembly GCF_028390025.1). Taxonomy (NCBI): domain Eukaryota; kingdom Metazoa; phylum Chordata; class Amphibia; order Anura; family Myobatrachidae; genus Pseudophryne; species Pseudophryne corroboree. The sequence continues at coordinate 465,906,878 of NC_086445.1, forward strand.
AGAAAGCAACAGTTTAAAGTGTGACAAGGAAACAATATATATTATTGTTTGTGCACTGTCGAAGAAGGGAAAAAAATCATTATTTCCTAGAAAGCCTGATTCAGATTCTAATATTCGAATATATACAATTATTATTGCCAAGCATTCACAGGAGCTCCATCCTGCCCGCATCACTAGGGTGCGAGCAGGATGCGGGAGACCTGCCACTCTTCCGGGGGTGCGGGGGGCTACCCCAAAAAACGGGAGCCTCCCGCAGCTTCTGGGAGAGTAGGTAAGTATGGGGTAATTCCGAGTTGATCGCAGCAGCAAGTTTGTTAGCAATTGGGCAAAACCATGTGCAGTGCAGGGGGGCAGATATAACATTTGCAGAGAGAGTTAGATTTAAGTGGGCTATTTTGTTTCTGTGCAGGGTAAATACTGGCTGCTTTATTTTTACACTGCAAGTTAGATTTCAGTTTGAACACACCCCACCCAAGTCTAACTTTTTCTGCACATGTTATATCTGTCCCCCCTGCAGTGCACATGGTTTTGCCCAACTGCTAACATATTTGCTGCTGTGATCAACAATGGTCATTTGAGTGCACATGAAGGTCATCATTTGTAAGCAGCCCTCACAAACTGAAAGTATGTCTGAATGTACAAAGAAGCTGTAAGGTCCTTATTGTAAGCATCATATCAAATTACAACCTCCTTCCTTTTTAGTTATGTACTAAGTCTTAGAGAGAGATAAAGTGGACAGAGATAAAGTACCAACCAATCAGCTCCTGTTCCTTTTCAAACACAGCCTGTAACACGGCAGTTAGGAGTTAACTGGCTGGTACTTTGGGGTAAATAAACTATATCGGTACCTCTATAGCTCTTCCCTGCTTCACCTCTATACCGAGACTGGTCCTGGAATGAAACTGGATCGGTGTTTCCAGGACCAGCTCAAGAGCCAGGTGCTGGCTCATTGAAAGTCAGGGGATCCCACATTGTTTTTTTTCTACAACATTAACTCTTTACTTCACTTAGAACACAAAATCCTGCACGGATCTCACTGATCCATGTAGGGAATGTAGCAAACACACTTGCTAAAAGCAAATTCATTGTTTTGGTGCACTGAGGTGGGTTTTTGTGTGAGTTTGAGCAGTTTCACGGGCATGGTAATTTGCCGCGATTTGGTCTGTGAAGTTGAGTTTGACATGTGATTTCCATATGAATCGGTCCTTAGTAAATTGCAGCATTATTGCAAAAAACATAGCAAAATCGCCCAAAAATGATTTAGTGAATGTCCACCCTTGTGTCAAGTTTCCTTACTGTGCACTAAGCTTAGCCAGGTTTGGTATGTTTGGCCATTGATCGGATACCAGGAGCCACAATACTGATGCCGGCATCCAGTTATTTAAAATCCCAACAGGGGCAAGGTATGTTAGCCTCGCTCCTCAACACCCTAACCGTCTCTTCTAGTAGCCTAACCCTAACCTCCCCCTTAGTGCCTAGCCCTAACCTCCCCCTGCTGGTGCATAAACCTAACCCCCCTCCCCACACCCTAACCCTAACCCTCCCCTCTTAGTGCCTAGACCTAACCTACCCCCAGTGGTGCCTAACCTTAACCCCCCTCCTCGAAGCCTAACCCTAACCCGTGTCTAGATCTTATCCCCCCCCCCTTGCCAGCCCTAAGCCTGACTTACCCGCTATGCTTGCAGTCAGGATTACTGCATCGTCTCCTAACACTGTTGGGATTCCAGCATCGGTATTTTGATGGGTGTCGGGGTTCCAGCGTCGGGATTACAACTGCAGGGATTCCGACAGCTGGTATCTCCTGACAGCTGGGCTTAGTGTATAGTAAAGTAAAAAATATATTAATTTACAATTCTGTATCCTTTCCACTTTAAAACAATTGTAGGAAAAGAAACCAAATTTAAAAGCAAGAGTTAAAAAACAGCAAATCTCAACAATTTGAATCGACCTAGTTTGTTTCTGTATTCTCTTTGTTATCACCACATAGTGTGGCAGATTGTCATAAATGAATGTTACAGTATCTAACACATCAAGCAGTTAAAAAAATCTTGTTTGCATGTTAAGCACTACCGAATTAATGAATATATTTTTTTGCAGGCATTGTTTCGCTCATCTCATTGGCTATCCTTTCATATGAACGGTACACTACTCTGACTTTATACAACAAAGGGGGTCCAAAGTTCACGAAAGCTCTGCTTGCTGTGTGTAGCTCCTGGATTTACTCCCTGATATGGACAGTGCCACCTCTCCTTGGATGGAGCAGCTATGGGAAGGAGGGAGCAGGGACCAGCTGTTCGGTGCGCTGGACTTCCGAGTCTACAGAATCAGTTTCCTACATTATCTGCCTTTTTATTTTCTGCTTGGTCTTACCAGTTCTCGTGATGGTATATTGCTATGGAAGACTTCTTTATGCTGTAAAACAGGTAAGAAGCTCATAGATAGTTACATTTACACAAAGCATGCCACGTTCTTCAATGTTTTTACTTTTCTTTTTTTAATATAGTAATGAGTGAGCTAGTAAATCATCCATAAATCACGGTTTAGTGAATAAAAGGGGACATGTACTAAGCAGTGATAAAAGTAGAGACGTGAGCCAGTGGAAAAGTGGTCCACTGCAACCAATCAGATCACGTTTTTTTTAACGTGATTTTGGGGTGGGAACTGAGGTTTTAATGGGATAGTATGGAACTGTGGGAGTGTTGTGGGCTTTTGTAGCAAAAGGTCTGTGAAATCCGGAGTCGTTTATGGAGTAGGAAAGCCTGTAGTGTGGGGCTGGCGCCATTAAAATTGATGACAGTTGTGGCTGTAGATGGAAAAACAATGGAGCAGCACCAACCCTCATATTATGCCTACAAAAACTCACATTAGCATAAGGTAGTAAATCAGACTAGTTTGAGCCTGATTCACAATCAACCTCTAAGGCTTATTGACAAACAGTATTGCTTTGTTATATGCTCATTGCACAGGTGTACCTACAGTATGTGGTCAGGATCCTAGCAGTTGGGATCTTGTCAGTTAGAATACCATCAGTGGAATCCCGACAGATCTCAACAGTGAGTACTGGGGTAAGGGTTAGGCAGAAGGGGGAGGGTTAGGGTTAGGCTGTGGGAGTGGGGGAGGGTTAGGCCGACGGGGAGGAAGGTCAGGGTTAGGCTGTGGGACGATACAGTTAAGGTTAGGCTGAGGGATGGGTGGGTTAGGGATGTGGTAGGGTTAAAGCACTTACTGGGATCCGTCAGGATTTTGACTGTTGGGATGCTACCGGGATGGATTTCTTACCCAACCCATGCATACTTGTCTTTCAAGTACTCACCCACTTCCCTGTCCTTGAAATTGCTCCAAGAAAATTAAGCTAAGCCTAGTTTTGCAGATTTATGAAACATTTGCAGTGAAACCTTTAGAACCACCACTTTATTCATTTTGACTTTTCTGTTTTTATCCTAAAATACCGATTGGTTTAGACCTATCTTGAATGTCATTTTCTGCAGAAGGGTAACTGAAATTTAGAAAATGTGACCCACTAAGAGGCTATACCAGGGAATAAGAAAAAAAAGGTATCCTCCCAAAAAGGACAAAACTCCACACTAAATTCACACTCTTCACCCCTGTATTTCATAAATAATTGGGTCCAACAAAATGGCATCTTGGTTGTGTATGTGGGTGCAAAAGTAGGTAAAGATATGAACTGTTCTTAGAGAGTTCAAAATGTTACACCCATGCATTTTCTGAAGTGCTGGCCCTGGCCGTCATTGCCCCTTCCCCATCCCTAAACGGATAATTATTGAAATCACACTGCAGTTTAAAATAAATTTGTTTTATATCTTATGGAATCTATTTTCTTCTTGTGGATTATTTCTTTATTCCAAATTAATGAACTCACTAGAACATAGGTTGGGAAGTGTTTCAAAGGCAAATTAAAATTTTTATTGCAACTGGTCAATATTTCAGCAGATCCATTGAAAGTCTTGCAGGGTTCATCAGGTATTGTCACAAGAGACACTTAGACAAACTTGGCAGCTATGTCCTCTGCAATGATGGAACTCAAATGGATAATTTTATGTGATTTAATGGGATCTCCATAGCTGTGCTATTTCTATCTAGTGCAAGTGTCCTAAATATTTTTGTATCAGTTAGTGTGTTTAAGAAAATACAAAGTTTGATATCAGAATGTATTGCTTGGTTATTTGTACACAGATATCAGAGAAATTTTTTTAGCCTTGGCCTTTAACTAAAATATTCTTATGCTTGGTATATGCTTGCTCTTGAAGTTCTACATACAGTAAATAGCCAAAATTGCCATGAAAAGAAAAGCTAGTACCAGTACATGTGAAACACAGGTAGATTCCGGGTACATATAATTCCCCTGGTGCTTTCTAAAGTGCATAGCTTTGACATTCATGACAATTGGACAAAAACAATAGTTTTATGTCAGTCAATATATTTTAATAGATGTCCTCTTTGATATCACAATTAATTAGTGGAACATATTTATACTCTTTCACACAGAAAAACTAATTACTGGGTAAATCACTTATACCCAGTAATTTTTGGATCAACACAGGTCTTTTTTGGATCAACACAGGTCTTTTTTCTGTGTGAAAGGGTCAACCAGGGTCAAAATTCCCGAGACTTCAAACCTGTTTTTTTTACCAGGGTCGACGATCTGGCAATTTCGATCCGGGTTGACCCTTTTACACTGAAGACACACCAGGGTTGATCGACAAATTAGGGAAGAAGATTATTTACCTTGTGAGTTGCTTTCCTGTGTGAAAGGGGGGTAAGGCTGGGACCAGCATAATGACCCGGCACTCAAATGCTGGGTAAAGACTGGGATTTTCACATTTTCTTTGTGAAAGTGGTACTACAATGCTATTTACACTCATTACAAGTAGAGATGTGTGAAGACTAGTGATGAGCACCGGAAATTTTTCGGGTTTTGTGTTTTGGTTTTGGGTTCGGTTCCGCGGCCGTGTTTTGGGTTCGAACGCGTTTTTGCAAAACCTCACCGAATTTTTTTTGTCGGATTCGGGTGTGTTTTGGATTCGGGTGTTTTTTTCAAAAAACCCTAAAAAACAGCTTAAATCATAGAATTTGGGGGTCATTTTGATCCCAAAGTATTATTAACTTCAATAATCATAATTTCCACTCATTTTCAGTCTATTCTGAACACCTCACACCTCACAATATTATTTTTAGTCCTAAAATTTGCACCGAGGTCGCTGGATGACTAAGCTCAGCGACCCAAGTGGCCGACACAAACACCTGGCCCATCTAGGAGTGGCACTGCAGTGTCACGCAGGATGGCCCTTCAAAAAACTACTCCCCAAACAGCACATGACGCAAAGAAGAAAAAAAAGAGGCGCAATGAGGTAGCTGTGTGAGTAAGCTAAGCGACCCTAGTGGCCGACACAAACACCTGGCCCATCTAGGAGTGGCACTGCAGTGTCACGCAGGATGGCCCTTCCAAAAAACACCCCCCAAACAGCACATGACGCAAAGAAAAAAAGAGGCGCAATGAGGTAGCTGTGTGACTAAGATAAGCGACCCAAGTGGCCGACACAAACACCTGGCCCATCTAGGAGTGGCACTGCAGTGTCACGCAGGATGGCCCTTCCAAAAACTACTCCCCAAACAGCACATGACGCAAAGAAAAATGAAAGAAAAAAGAGGTGCAAGATGGAATTGTCCTTGGGCCCTCCCACCCACCCTTATGTTGTATAAACAGGACATGCACACTTTAACCAACCCATCATTTCAGTGACAGGGTCTGCCACACGACTGTGAATGAAATGACGGGTTGGTTTGGACCCCCACCAAAAAAGAAGCAATTAATCTCTCCTTGCACAAACTGGCTCTACAGAGGCAAGATGTCCACCTCATCATCATCCTCTGATATATCACCATGTACATCCCCCTCCTCACAGATTATCAATTCGTCCCCACTGGAATCCACCATCTCAGCTCCCTGTGTACTTTGTGGAGGCAATTGCTGCTGGTGAATGTCTCCACGAAGGAATTGATTATAATTCATTTTAATGAACATCATCTTCTCCACATTTTCTGGAAGTAACCTCGTACGCCGATTGCTGACAAGGTAAGCGGCGGCACTAAACACTCTTTCGGAGTACACACTTGTGGGAGGGCAACTTAGGTAGAATAAAGCCAGTTTGTGCAAGGGCCTCCAAATTGCCTCTTTTTCCTGCCAGTATAAGTACGGACTGTCTGATGTGCCTACTTGGATGCGGTCACTTATATAATCCTCCACCATTCTTTCAATGGGGAGAGAATCATATGCAGTGACAGTAGACGACATGTCCGTAATCGTTGTCAGGTCCTTCAGTCCGGACCAGATGTCAGCATCAGCAGTCGCTCCAGACTGCCCTGCATCACCGCCAGCGGGTGGGCTCGGAATTCGTAGCCTTTTCCTCGCACCCCCAGTTGCGGGAGAATGTGAAGGAGGAGATGTTGACAGGTCGCGTTCCGCTTGACTTGACAATTTTCTCACCAGCAGTTCTTTGAACCCCAGCAGACTTGTGTCTGCCGGAAAGAGAGATCCAAGGTAGGTTTTAAATCTAGGATCGAGCACGGTGGCCAAAATGTAGTGCTCTGATTTCAACAGATTGACCACCCGTGAATCCTTGTTAAGCGAATTAAGGGCTCCATCCACAAGTCCCACATGCCTAGCGGAATCGCTCTGTGTTAGCTCCTCCTTCAATGTCTCCAGCTTCTTCTGCAAAAGCCTGATGAGGGGAATGACCTGACTCAGGCTGGCAGTGTCTGAACTGACTTCACGTGTGGCAAGTTCAAAAGGTTGCAGAACCTTGCACAACGTTGAAATCATTCTCCACTGCGCTTGAGACAGGTGCATTCCACCTCCTATATCGTGCTCAGTTGTATAGGCTTGAATGGCCTTTTGCTGCTCCTCCAACCTCTGAAGCATATAGAGGGTTGAATTCCACCTCGTTACCACTTCTTGCTTCAGATGATGGCAGGGCAGGTTCAGGCGTTTTTGGTGGTGCTCCAGTCTTCTGTACGTGGTGCCTGTACGCCGAAAGTGTCCCGCAATTCTTCTGGCCACCGACAGCATCTCTTGCACGCCCCTGTCGTTTTTTAAATAATTCTGCACCACCAAATTCAAGGTATGTGCAAAACATGGGACGTGCTGGAATTTGCCCAGATTTAATGCACACACAATATTGCTGGCGTTGTCCGATGCCACAAATCCACAGGAGAGTCCAATTGGGGTAAGCCATTCCGCGATGATCTTCCTCAGTTGCCGTAAGAGGTTTTCAGCTGTGTGCGTATTCTGGAAAGCGGTGATACAAAGCGTAGCCTGCCTAGGAAAGAGTTGGCGTTTGCGAGATGCTGCTACTGGTGCCGCCGCTGCTGTTCTTGCGGCGGGAGTCCATACATCTACCCAGTGGGCTGTCACAGTCATATAGTCCTGAGCCTGCCCTGCTCCACTTGTCCACATGTCCGTGGTTAAGTGGACATTGGGTACAACTGCATTTTTTAGGACACTGGTGAGTCTTTTTCTGAGGTCTGTGTACATTTTCGGTATCGCCTGCCTAGAGAAATGGAACCTAGATGGTATTTGGTACCGGGGACACAGTACCTCCAACAAGTCTCTAGTTGGCTCTGCAGTAATGATGGATACCGGAACCACGTTTCTCACCACCCAGGATGCCAAGGCCTCAGTTATCCGCTTTGCAGCAGGATGACTGCTGTGATATTTCATCTTCCTCGCAAAGGACTGTTGGACAGTCAATTGCTTGGTGGAAGTAGTAAAAGTGGTCTTACGACTTCCCCTCTGGGATGACCATCGACTCCCAGCAGCAACAACAGCAGCGCCAGCAGCAGTAGGCGTTACACGCAAGGATGCATCGGAGGAATCCCAGGCAGGAGAGGACTCGTCAGAATTGCCAGTGACATGGCCTGCAGGACTATTGGCATTCCTGGGGAAGGAGGAAATTGACACTGAGGGAGTTGGTGGGGTGGTTTGCGTGAGCTTGGTTACAAGAGGAAGGGATTTACTGGTCAGTGGACTGCTTCCGCTGTCGCCCAAAGTTTTTGAACTTGTCACTGACTTATGATGAATGCGCTGCAGGTGACGTATAAGGGAGGATGTTCCGAGGTGGTTAACGTCCTTACCCCTACTTATTACAGCTTGACAAAGGCAACACACGGCTTGACAAATGTTGTCCGCATTTCTGTTGAAATACTTCCACACCGAAGAGCTGATTTTTTTGGTATTTTCACCAGGCATGTCAATGGCCATATTCCTCCTACGGACAACAGGTGTCTCCCCGGGTGCCTGACTTAAACAAACCACCTCACCATCAGAATCCTCCTGGTCAATTTCCTCCCCAGCGCCAGCAACACCCATATCCTCCTCATCCTGGTGTACTTCAACACTGACATCTTCAATCTGACTATCAGGAACTGGACTGCGGGTGCTCCTTCCAGCACTTGCAGGGGGCGTGCAAATGGTGGAAGGCGCATGCTCTTCACGTCCAGTGTTGGGAAGGTCAGGCATCGCAAACGACACAATTGGACTCTCCTTGTGGATTTGTGATTTCGAAGAACGCACAGTTCTTTGCTGTGCTTTTGCCAGCTTGAGTCTTTTCATTTTTCTAGCGAGAGGCTGAGTGCTTCCATCCTCATGTGAAGCTGAACCACTAGCCATGAACATAGGCCAGGGCCTCAGCCGTTCCTTGCCACTCCGTGTGGTAAATGGCATATTGGCAAGTTTACGCTTCTCCTCCGACAATTTTATTTTAGATTTTTGAGTCCTTTTTTTACTGATATTTGGTGTTTTGGATTTTACATGCTCTGTACTATGACATTGGGCATCGGCCTTGGCAGACGACGTTGATGGCATTTCATCGTCTTGGCTATGACTAGTGGCAGCAGCTTCAGCACGAGGTGGAAGTGGATCTTGATCTTTCCCTATTTTTGGAACCTCAACATTTTTGTTCTCCATATTTTAATAGGCACAACTAAAAGGCACCTCAGGTAAACAATGGAGATGGATGGATACTAGTATACTTATGGATGACGAGCGACTGCCGACACAGAGGTAGCTACAGCCGTGGACTACCGTACTGCGTCTGCTGCTAGTATAGACTGGATGATAATGATATAAAAAATATATATATATCACTACTGCAGGACAGGTATATATTATATAATGACGGACCTGCTGGACACTGTCAACACTGCAGACTCCTAAAGTAAACTACTAGTATGAAGAAGATAGAAAAAAAAAAAAAACACCACAGGTAGGTATACAATTATGGATGGACGAGTGACTGCCGACACAGAGGTAGCTACAGCCGTGGACTACCGTACTGCGTCTGCTGCTAGTATAGACTGGATGATAAGGATATAAAAAATATATATATATCACTACTGCAGGACAGGTATATATTATATAATGACGGACCTGCTGGACACTGTCAGCACTGCAGACTCCTAAAGTAAACTACTAGTATGAAGAAGATAGAAAAAAAAAAAAAACACCACAGGTAGGTATACAATTATGGATGGACGAGCGACTGCCGACACAGAGGTAGCTACAGCCGTGGACTACCGTACTGCGTCTGCTGCTAGTATAGACTGGATGATAATGATATAAAAAATATATATATATCACTACTGCAGGACAGGTATATATTATATAATGACGGACCTGCTGGACACTGTCAGCACTGCAGACTCCTAAAGTAAACTATTAGTATGAAGAAGATAGAAAAAAAAAAAAAACACCACAGGTAGGTATACAATTATGGATGGACGAGCGACTGCCGACACAGAGGTAGCTACAGCCGTGGACTACCGTACTGCGTCTGCTGCTAGTATAGACTGGATGATAATGATATAAAAAAAATATATATATATCACTACTGCAGGACAGGTATATATTATATAATGACGGACCTGCTGGACACTGTCAGCAGAATGCGTTTATAGAATAAAAACACCACACGACGAGTGTTTAACTTTTTCAGGCAGACAATCACAATATACTGGTGGTCAGTGGTCACTGGTCAGTCACACTGGCAGTGGCACTCTGGCAGCAAAAGTGTGCACTGTTAAATATGTACTCCTGCTATAACTGCTCCCCAGTCTCCCCCACAATTAAGCTGTGTGAGCAGTGAGCACTCAGCACAGTCAGATATACATAGATGATGCAGCACACTGAGGCTGAGCACAGATATGGTATGTGACTGCGTATCGTTTTTTTTCAGGCAGAGAACGGATTATATTAAATAATAAAAATAAATAAAACTGCACTGGTGGTCAGTCACTAGTATAACTATCAGCAAAACTCTGCACTCTCTGAGTACTCCTCCTAATGCTCCAGTAAATCAAGTGTCTCACTCTCTATCTATTCTAAACGGAGAGGACGCCAGCCACGTCCTCTCCCTATCAATCTCAATGCACGTGTGAAAATGGCGGCGACGCGCGGCTCCTTATATAGAATCCGAGTCTCGCGATAGAATCCGAGCCTCGCGAGAATCCGACAGCGGGATGATGACGTTCGGGCGCGCTCGGGTTAACCGAGCAAGGCGGGAGGATCCGAGTCGCTCGGACCCGTGTAAAAAAAGGTGAAGTTCGGGCGGGTTCGGATTCCGAGGAACCGAACCCGCTCATCACTAGTGAAGACCCCGTGTTTTTGGTTTTGGTGCTGAATCATCATCGGGTTTTGATTTTGTTATACCACCCTCAAGTGTTTTGAGTTTCTTTAAAGATTGCTAAAAATGTATTGCAAACAGATAAACTCATGTTAATTTCCAGTTAATTTTACCCACCTCAGTATACACTCTACCGAGTGAAGTGGCACCTGAAAGCATGAGGGAGGCGCTTACATGCAATCCAAAACCTCCCCAAAAGTGATCCGAGCTGGGACTCGGCTATACTTGGATTCCCAAAATTCGGGGTCTTTGGTTTTCAACAAAAATAGAAGCGCTCATGTCTAATTACAGAAAATAGTTTTGTTTTGCAGCAGTCAATTCTTTTCACCCCTATCCAGTCCACACCCGTTCTGTTTCTGCCCTCAGGGATTTTGTATCATTATTTCAGCTCGCTACCCCCGGAGTAGCGAGGCACCCAACCCTTTACACAGCTAAACCTAATTACTATGGTCGCAATATGCGTGATAACGGAGATAATTTTAGAAAGGAAATTGGGCGTGATATATCATTTGAATCTCACCCATTGTCTTGTAGTGAGGGGGTAAAAAAAAATTTTAAAACAGGAAATTATAAATCAGACAGTGCTGCAGTGATATTTACAGTGCTGTAAAACAGGTACAGCTAATGTATAGTAGCCTTGGCGTGTTGGTTATGTGATGCCAGCAGCTGGGATCTTGACAGTCAGCATACTGACGACGGGATCCCAGCCACCAGAATGCCAGCGGGGATTGAGTGGAAGGAGCGCTCGCCATGCAGTGGGCTCGGTGGCTCTCCACAGGTTCAATTTCCACTGTATGGGTGTCATGGACACCCACGACTGGGAATAGTCCCTGTAAGTCAGCATGTCGACTGTCGGCATTTCTAGCGGTCAGGATTCCGGCATCGGCATCCTGGTCGCTGGGATCCCGACCACCGGTAACGTGATTACATCCCACTTTGGCTACTACTAAAAGTCACATTCACAAAGAGCAACCATCTGTATTTTACCCAAAGCATATGTAACAGAAAGGAAAGCGTTATCTTTTTAAGCAACACACCTCGGGAAACAGACAGATTTAATTATATCAGAATTGTCTATAAAAGACAGATTCATGCAAACAACACTCAAACTAAATAAATAAATATTAAGAATTACAAATTAAATTTTACTATACTTTTAACAAGGCTCAGTGAATAAATAATTCAATATTTAATGATTGTAATTATGAAATATATTTAAAATAATTGGGTGATAGTATATGAGGTTTTTTATCATTGGAAATAATTAATGTCATAGTTTATTTTTTTTTATAATTGAGTTACAAGATTTCACAGCCATTTTATGAGCTTGTTTACAATGTTTCAATTTCAGAGGTAATGTTTCTCTTATCACACATTGAGATGAATAAGTACTCAGCATTCCATTTCTTCTCATAAATCAGCTGTCTGCAGCATATACAGTATGTGTTCTGCTACAGCCGTTTAGATATGGTTTTGCTCTGCTGTGTCTAATATGCGATTTCTGACATTGGCTGAGATATATTAAGTCTTGGAGAGTGATAACGTTGGGAGAGATAAAGTACCAGCCAATCAGCTCTTAACTGCCATGTTACAGGCTGTGTTTGAAAAATGACAGGTAGGAGCTGGTTGGTTGGTTGGTTGGTTGGTCGTATCTCTCTCTCTACTTTATCTCTCTTTCTCTACTTTATCTCTCTCTTTCTCTACTTTATCTCTCTCCAATGCCTAGTACAGTACATCTGCACCATTATCTTTTAGGATTTATATTCATATGTTCTCAGGAGCCACTGTGGTTGATTCACACTTATTGGTATTAGCATTATCAGGGGTTTATTAAGTAGCCCTTATCAGTGCCAGATTAAGGTCCACAAGGGCCTGGAGCTGAAATTTCTGAATTTATGAAGGGTCTATTGTGTGCCATACATACTACATCACTGCACTTCCTTCCCACACTACAGCTCTGCACTATAGCACGACATCTCTGCACTATGGGTTTGGGTCATATTTATCACAATCTGCATAAAGATATGGATAGGATGTGATAATTTGGGCTGAATTGCATTTCGATAAATGAGTACATCGCAAGAGTGTATCAATTATAGCATACAGGGGCAGAGCTTGCGTGAAAGCTCTGTTCCTGAGAATCCAGTTACCACATTTCTCAGGGTATTTTTCACGAAAATTACCCTGAGATTGTAAAGCACATGTGACCCCCACCCCCAACCATGTGACCCTCGCCTACACTTACCTTCCTGGTGATCGGTGAACTCTCTCTTCCAGTCAGCTGATTGCGGACTCTGTGACCTAGATCAGCTGTGAACTGGCATCTCAAATGCTGTAAAGTTAGTTACCAGTCTACAGCACAGTTGACCGGGGTCACAGAGCAGAAGCCCCACGGCCAGCTAACCTGAGAGAGCTCTCCGATCTACACTACATTACTATGCTACCTACTTACACTACATTCCTGTACTATATCACTATGCTACCTCCCCACACTACATCCTTGCATTATACCTCCCCAAACTACCTCTCAACACTACATTACTGTTATCTACTCACACCTCATCCCTGCACTATACAGTCTAATTGAACTACTACTCCACAGTACATCACTATGCTACCTCCCCACACTATATCACTGCACTACATCCCACACTATATCACTTCACTACCACCCCATACTACACCTCCCCAAACTGCCTCCCAACAGTACTAAACTGCACTACCTGCCCACACTATGGGCGGGGTGTGCTAAATGAAAAATGCGGTAAAACCTGTTTACAGCATTTTCTGAATGTACTAAGTGATGACGGGGCACTGCTGCAGAGGGGAATGCCTTTTTCTGGAGGTACCCCATAGAAGCCTGTGGGCTTCTTTCCACAGCGCTGGTTTGAGGGATCCAGATCAAAGTGATGTGTTTACTTTGCATACTTTATGGTAGATATAGTGTCTATTATTAATAATGTGGAAGTGACAATAAATACTGTAAGACTCAAGTGCAGCCCAGGCACCTTCATGCTGCAGGGCTCAGCTCCTGGATGTTTTGTTCATATGTTTGTAAATCCAGTCATCAGGACACAGAGACATGTGAGTTCACTGCTGTGCTGTTTATTCCATCACCAACTCCAGGCACACTGCACACTGGACCACCCACTTCCCAGCATCCCCCTGGTCCCAGGGACCATCACTGAAGATTCAGGCTTACACATGTTAGTAAGGGAGTGTCTACAAATATTAAGCATTCTAATACACTAACATCACATCCTCTTTTCTTTAAAGATAAGCCCTGTACGCTTCAATGCAACAATTAACAACATCATATTAAGAACATCATCTAACACGTTTCAATGAGTCTCTCAGATCTGCGTATTTCCCTTTTGGGTCTTTCATACACAGTCTGTGTTTCATCTACTATGTTGGACCTTTCTTGAATCGTGGTTTGTTCACCATTATGAGGATCATCATACATGTCAGATGAAGGGTATTCTTCAGTCATGTTGTCTTCATTATGGTTAGGTTGAGATCTTAAATCCACCCGATTTCTTCTTACTTCCGTTCCATGCTCTGTACGTATAGTATAAGATCTTGGTGCTACTTGTGCTTGCACAATACCTTTCTGCACCCAAATACCTTTCTCGTGATCTCTGAGACGGACTTGGTCACCCGATTTTAAATCAGATAAGCTTTTTGCTTGCCTGTCATGGAACAGTTTCTGTTTCGCCTGTTGACGTTCCTTACTCAGTCTGACCAACGCTTAGTTATGTGTATTAAGCAGTTCATCATGTATCGGGAGATTTGCTCTAATCCTCCTTCCCATCAGCATTTGTGCAGGAGAAAGTCCATTCTGTAAAGGTGTACTGCGATAGATTAAAAGACTTTTGTAGAAATCTTCTTTACCTTCTTGAGCTTTTTTCATGAGACTCTTTACAGTTTTTACTGAATTTTCCACCAACCCATTTGAGCGTGGATAGTGGGGACTTGATGTAGTATGGACAAATTCCCACTCATCAGCAAATTGTCTAAATTCAGCACTGGAAAACTGAGGACAATTGTCAGTGAACACTTCCATAGGAACACCATGCCTTGCAAAGATTGACTTCATGCAATTGATTACGGCTTTACTAGTAGTTGTATGTAGTGTCTTCACCTCAGGGTAGTTAGAGTAATAATTAGTCACGACAATGTACTTTCTCTAACGTCCTAGTGGATGCTGGGGACTCCGTCAGGACCATGGGGATTAGCGGCTCCGCAGGAGACAGGGCACAAAAATAAAGCTTTAGGATCAGGTGATGTGCACTGGCTCCTCCCCCTATGACCCTCCTCCAAGCCTCAGTTAGGTTTTTGTGCCCGTCCGAGCAGGGTGCAATCTAGGTGGCTCTCCTAAAGAGCTGCTTAGAAAAAGTTTTTAGGTTTTTTATTTTCAGTGAGTCCTGCTGGCAATAGGCTCACTGCAACGAGGGACTTAGGGGAGAAGAAGTGAACTCACCTGCGTGCAGGATGGATTGGCTTCTTAGGCTACTGGACACCATTAGCTCCAGAGGGATCGAACACAGGCCCAGCCATGGAGTCCGGTCCCGGAGCCGCGCCGCCGACCCCCTTACAGATGCCGAAAAGCGAAGAGGTCCAGAAACCGGCGGCAGAAGACTTTTCAGTCTTCATGAGGTAGCGCACAGCACTGCAGCTGTGCGCCATTGTTGTCACACCCTTCACACCAGCGGTCACGGAGGGTGCAGGGCGCTGCAGGGGGCGCCCTGGGCAGCAATGAGAATACCTTGTTCTTGCTAAAAAATACATCACATATAGCCCTTGGGGCTATATGGATGTATTTAACCCCTGCCAGGTCTCACAAACTCCGGAGAAGAGCCCGCCAAAATAGGGGGCGGGGCCTATCTCCTCAGCACACAGCGCCATTTTCCTGCTCAGCTCCGCTGCGAGGAAGGCTCCCAGGACTCTCCCCTGCACTGCACTACAGAAACAGGGTAAAAAAGAGAGGGGGGGCACTTTTTTTGGCGTTTTTGATATATATTAAGCTGCTATAAGGGAGACAACACTTCTATAGGGTTGTTCCTATATATTTATAGCGCTTGGGTGTGTGCTGGCAAACTCTCCCTCTGTCTCCCCAAAGGGCTAGTGGGGTCCTGTCTTCGATAAGAGCATTCCCTGTGTGTCTGCTGTGTGTCGGTACGTGTGTGTCGACATGTATGAGGACGATGTTGGTGTGGAGGCGGAGCAATTGCCGGTAATGGTGATGTCACCCCCTAGGGAGTCGACACCGGAATGGATGGCTTTATTTATGGAATTACGTGATAATGTCAGCACATTACAAAAATCAGTTGACGACATGAGACGGCCGGAAAACCAGTTAGTACCTGTACAGGCGTCTCAGACACCGTCAGGGGCTGTAAAACGTCCTTTACCTCAGTCGGTCGACACAGACCCAGACACGGACACCGAATCTAGTGTCGACGGTGAAGAAACAAACGTATTTTCCAGTAGGGCCACACGTTATATGATCACGGCAATGAAGGAGGCTTTACATATCTCTGATACTGCATGTACCACAAAAAGGGGTATTATGTGGGGTCTGAAAAAACTACCTGTAGTTTTTCCTGAATCAGACGAATTGAATGAAGTGTGTGATGAAGCGTGGGTTAACCCCGATAGAAAACTGCTAATTTCAAAGAAGTTATTGGCATTATATCCTTTCCCGCCAGAGGTTAGGGCGCGCTGGGAAACACCCCCTAGGGTGGATAAGGCGCTCACACGCTTATCAAAACAAGTGGCGTTACCGTCTCCTGAAACGGCCGCCCTCAAGGATCCAGCAGATAGGAGGCTGGAAACTACCCTGAAAAGTATATACACTCATACTGGTGTTATACTGCGACCAGCCATCGCCTCTGCATGGATGTGCAGTGCTGGGGTGGTTTGGTCGGATTCCCTGACTGAAAATATTGATACCCTGGATAGGGACAGTATTTTACTGACTATAGAGCATTTAAAGGATGCATTTCTATATATGCGAGATGCACAGAGGGATATTTGCACTCTGGCATCGAGAGTAAGTGCGATGTCCATATCTGCCAGAAGAAGTTTATGGACGCGACAATGGTCAGGTGATGCGGATTCCAAACGGCATATGGAAGTATTGCCGTATAAGGGGGAGGAATTATTTGGGGTCGGTCTATCGGATTTGGTGGCCACGGCAACAGCCGGGAAATCCACCTTTTTACCTCAGGTCCCCTCCCAACAGAACAAGACACCGTCTTTTCAGCCGCAGTCCTTTCGTTCCTATAGGAACAAGCGGGCGAAAGGACAGTCATATTTGCCCCGAGGCAAAGGAAAGGGTAAGAGAGTGCACCATGCAACTTCTTCCAAGGAGCAGAAGCCCCCCCCCCGGCTTCTGCAAAGCCCTCAGCATGACGTTGGGGCTTTACAAGCGGACTCAGGGGCGGTGGGGGGTCGACTCAAGAATTTCAGCGCACAGTGGGCTCACTCACAGGTGGACCCCTGGATCCTGCAGATAATATCTCAGGGTTACAGGTTGGAATTCGAGAAGTCTCCCCCTCGCCGGTTCCTAAAGTCTGCTCTGCCAACGTCTCCCTCAGACAGGGCGACGGTATTGGAAGCCATTCACAAGCTGTATTCTCAGCAGGTGATAGTCAAGGTACCCCTCCTACAACAGGGAAAGGGGTATTATTCCACACTATTTGTGGTACCGAAGCCGGACGGCTCGGTAAGACCTATTCTAAATCTGAAATCTTTGAACCTGTACATACAAAAATTCAAGTTCAAGATGGAGTCACTCAGAGCAGTGATAGCGAATCTGGAAGAAGGGGACTTTATGGTGTCCCTGGACATCAAGGATGCTTACCTGCATGTCCCAATTTGCCCTTCACATCAAGGGTACCTCAGGTTCGTGGTGCAAAACTGTCATTATCAGTTTCAGACGCTGCCGTTTGGATTGTCCACGGCACCTCGGGTCTTTACCAAGGTAATGGCCGAAATGATGTTTCTTCTACGAAGAAAAGGCGTATTAATTATCCCTTACTTGGACGATCTCCTGATAAGGGCAAGGTCCAGGGAACAGCTGGGGGACGTAGTAGCACTAACCCAAATAGTGCTGCAACAGCACGGGTGGATTCTGAATTTTCCAAAATCTCAATTGACCCCGACGACACGTCTGCTGTTCCTGGGAATGATTCTGGACACGGTTCAGAAAAAGGTGTTTCTTCCGGAGGAGAAAGCCAAGGAGTTATCCGAACTTGTCAGGAACCTCCTAAAACCAGGGAAAGTGTCTGTGCATCAATGCACAAGAGTCCTGGGAAAGATGGTGGCTTCTTACGAAGCGATTCCATTCGGCAGATTCCACGCACGAACTTTTCAGTGGGATCTGCTGGACAAATGGTCCGGATCGCATCTGCAGATGCATCAGCGGATAACCTTGTCGCCACGGACAAGGGTGTCTCTTCTGTGGTGGTTGCAGAGTGCTCATCTGTTAGAGGGCCGCAGATTCGGCATACAGGACTGGGTCCTGGTGACCACGGATGCCAGTCTGAGAGGCTGGGGAGCGGTCACACAGGGAAGAAACTTCCAGGGAGTATGGTCAAACCTGGAGATGTCTCTTCACATAAATATACTGGAGCTAAGAGCGATTTACAATGCTCTAAGCCTGGCAAAACCCCTGCTTCAGGGTCAGCCGGTGTTGATCCAGTCGGACAACATCACGGCAGTCGCCCACGTAAACAGACAGGGCGGCACAAGAAGCAGGAGAGCAATGGCAGAAGCTGCAAGGATTCTTCGCTGGGCGGAAGATCATGTGATAGCACTGTCAGCAGTGTTCATTCCGGGAGTGGACAACTGGGAAGCAGACTTCCTCAGCAGACACGATCTACACCCGGGAGAGTGGGGACTTCATCCAGAAGTCTTCCACATGATTGTGAACCGTTGGGAAAAACCAAAGGTGGATATGATGGCGTCTCGCCTCAACAAAAAACTGGACAGGTATTGCGCCAGGTCAAGAGACCCTCAGGCAATAGCTGTGGACGCTCTGGTAACGCCGTGGGTGTTCCAGTCAGTGTATGTGTTTCCTCCTCTGCCTCTCATACCAAAAGTACTGAGAATTATACGGCAAAGGGGAGTAAGAACGATACTCGTGGCTCCGGATTGGCCAAGAAGAACTTGGTACCCGGAACTTCAGGAGATGCTCACGGAAGATCCGTGGCCTCTACCTCTAAGACGGGACCTGCTTCAGCAGGGACCGTGTCTATTCCAAGACTTACCGCGGCTGCGTTTGACGGCATGGCGGTTGAACGCCGAATTCTAAGGGAAAAAGGCATTCCGGAAGAGGTCATTCCTACACTGGTAAAAGCCAGGAAGGAGGTGACTGCACAACATTATCACCGCATTTGGAGAAAATATGTTGCGTGGTGTGAGGCCAGGAAGGCCCCCACGGAGGAATTTCAATTGGGTCGATTCCTACATTTCCTGCAAACAGGATTGTCTATGGGCCTCAAGTTGGGGTCCATTAAGGTTCAAATTTCGGCCCTGTCGATTTTCTTCCAGAAAGAATTGGCTTCAGTTCCTGAAGTCCAGACTTTTGTAAAAGGAGTACTACATATACAGCCCCCGGTTGTGCCCCCAGTGGCTCCGTGGGACCTTAATGTAGTTTTGGATTTTCTCAAATCCCATTGGTTTGAGCCACGCAAATCGGCGGATTTAAAATATCTTACATGGAAAGTAACCATGCTACTGGCCCTGGCTTCAGCCAGGAGAGTGTCAGAATTGGCGGCTTTATCGTATAAAAGCCCATATCTGATTTTCCATTCGGACAGGGCAGAACTGCGGACGCGTCCTCATTTTCTGCCTAAGGTGGTGTCAGCGTTTCACCTGAACCAGCCTATTGTGGTGCCTGCGGCTACTAGCGATTTGGAGGATTCCAAGTTGCTGGACGTTGTCAGGGCATTGAAAATATATATTTCAAGGACGGCTGGAGTCAGAAAATCTGACTCGCTGTTTATACTGTATGCACCCAACAAGCTGGGTGCTCCTGCTTCTAAGCAGACGATTGCTCGTTGGATTTGAAGCACAATTCAACTTGCACATTCTGTGGCAGGCCTGCCACAGCCTAAATCTGTCAAGGCCCATTCCACAAGGAAGGTGGGCTCATCCTGGGCGGCTGCCCGGGGGGTCTCGGCATTACAACTCTGCCGAGCAGCTACGTGGTCGGGGGAGAACACGTTTGTAAAATTCTACAAATTTGATACCCTGGCTAAAGAGGACCTGGAGTTCTCTCATTCGGTGCTGCAGAGTCATCCGCACTCTCCCGCCCGTTTGGGAGCTTTGGTATAATCCCCATGGTCCTGACGGAGTCCCCAGCATCCACTAGGACGTTAGAGAAAATAAGATTTTACTTACCGATAAATCTATTTCTCGTAGTCCGTAGTGGATGCTGGGCGCCCATCCCAAGTGCGGATTGTCTGCAATACTTGTACATAGTTATTGTTACAAAGAAATCGGGTTGTTATTGTTGTGAGACGTCTGTTCAGAGGCTCCTACGTTGTCATACTGTTAACTGGGTTCAGATCACAAGTTGTACGGTGTGATTGGTGTGGCTGGTATGAGTCTTACCCGGGATTCAAAATCCTTCCTTATTGTGTACGCTCGTCCGGGCACAGTATCCTAACTGAGGCTTGGAGGAGGGTCATAGGGGGAGGAGCCAGTGCACATCACCTGATCCTAAAGCTTTATTTTTGTGCCCTGTCTCCTGCGGAGCCGCTAATCCCCATGGTCCTGACGGAGTCCCCAGCATCCACTACGGACTACGAGAAATAGATTTATCGGTAAGTAAAATCTTATTTTTTCCCATTACAATCAAACAAATCTGTGCCAACTTTCTGGTACGGTCTCTCTGGCACTGCGTGAGGACTCAGTGGCTCGACTTGTTGTTTCGATCTATACGTAAGACATAATTCACATGTAGCTGTAGTCTGTGCTATGTCTTGGTTCATTCTTGGCCAATACATAACTTCACGCGCTCTCCGCTTACATTTTTCGTCTCCTAAGTGGCCTTCATGTATCTTGCACAGCATAGTTTTTCTTAGTTGTGCAGGTATGGCAAACCTATTGCCTTTGTAAATAATGCCACGACAACTGTAAGGTTACTGCGGTACAACCAATAATCATGGATAGACAGCGGGCACGCATGTTTTTCTGCTGGCCAACCTTTCAGAATGATATATTTCAACACTTTCATTGTGTCATCTGTCTCAGTTTCTTTCCTAATCTGTTCTTGTCTTGAAAGAGACACTGGTAGAGAAGCACGATCAAATTAACATAGGCTTCTATCTCTTCATCCATCAGACTTTTGGAACCTTCACTTTTGTCCACAGCACGAGAAAGTGTATCAGCAATGTACATGTATTTGCCGGGACAGTACAGCAAGTGTACATCATATTTCTGTAGTCTGATAAGCATTCGTTGAATTCTCATGGGACAGTCACGTAATGTTTTAGTCATGATAGCTACCAATGGCTTGTGGTCAGTTTCCACTGTAAATGTTTGACCATACACAAACTGATGAAATCGCTTACATGCATATGTGATCGCTAGAAGTTCTTTTTCTATCTGAGCATACCTTGTTTCAGCACTTGTTAGTGCTCTTGATGCATAGATTACTGGTTGCCATGTATCCTCATGTTCTTGTAACAGCACTGAGCCTAGGCCAAATTGCGAAGCATCTGCTGAAATTCTTATTCTTTTCGCAGGATCAAAGAATTTTAGCACTGGTTGCTCTGTAATGATCTGTTTCAAGTTTTGCCAACTTTCTTCTTGTTCATGTGACCACATCCACTCGTTATCTTTGTCCAACAACCATCTAAGAGAGGCTGTTCGTTCAGAGAGTTGAGAAACTTTCCTAAGTAAGTAATCATTCCTAGGAATCTTCTGATGTCGTCTTTGTTGTTAGGACGTTCCATGTTCACTATGGCTGATATTTTCCTTGGGTCTGGTTTTACACCTTGATCCGAGACCACGTCGCCCATAAAGGTAAGTGTATTCACGCCAAATTCACATTTGTCCTTGTTTAGCTTTAGATTCACTTTCTTGACAAGTTCCATTACTTGTCTCAATCTAGAATCATGTTCTTCCTTTGTAGATCCCCAGACAATAATGTCATCCATCATTGGGGGTCATTCCGAGTTGTTCGCTCGTTATTTTTTTGTCGCAACGGAGCGAATAGTCGCTAATGCGCATGCGCAATGTCCGCAGGGCGACTGCGCCAAGTAAATTTGCTATGCAGTTAGGAATTTTACTCACGGCATTACAAGGTTTTTTCTTCGTTCCGGTGATCATAATGTGATTGACAGGAAGTGGGAGTTTCTGGGCGGAAACATGCCGTTTTATGGGAGTGTGTGAAAAAACGCTACCGTTTCTGGGAAAAACTCGGGAGTGGCAGGAGAAACGGAGGAGTGTCTGGGCGAACGCTGGGTGTGTTTGTGACGTCAAACCAGGAACGACAAGCACTGAACTGATCGCAGATGCCGAGTAAGTCTGGAGCTACTTAGAAACTGCTAAGAAGTGTCTATTCGCAATTCTGCTAATCTTTCGTTCGCAATTTTAATATGCTAAGATTCACTCCCAGTAGGCGGCGGCTTAGCGTGTGCAAAGCTGCTAAAAGCAGCTTGCGAGTGAACAACTCGGAATGACCATCCTTGTTTCAACATCTGGAATATGTTCAAAAATCATGTGTATCTTTTTGTGATATACTTCTGGAGCAGACAATATTCCATATGGTAGTCGAAGAAATCTGTATCGACCTTCTGGTGTATTAAATCTACAAAGCTTTGAGCTGGCCTCATCTAGCTTCATTTGCCAGAATCCTAACGATGCGTCCAATTTACTGAACCATTTTGCTCCTGCAAATTGCGACATGATTTCATCTCTGGTTGGTAGTTTGAAATGTTCTCGTTTAATAGCTTTGTTTAAATCTCTGGGGTCTAGACATATTCTGAGTTGTCCATTTTTCTTTTCAACAATTACTAAGGAGCTTACCCATTCAGTAGGCTCATCAACTTTCTGTATCACACCCAAGGCTTCCATGCGATTTAACTCTTATTTCAGTTTTTCTCTCAGCGCAAACTTCACTTTTCTACAGGGGTGTATCACTGAAGAAACTTGTGTGTCTATATTTATTTTATGCTCTCCAGGCAAACAACCTAGACCTTCAAACAAGTTTCTGTATTCTGTAAACATCGATTTGCAGTCATCTTCTACTTGTGATGTCACCATAAAAACTTTCTTTAGCAAGCTTAGTTTCTCACAGGATCTTAATCCTAGAATCGGTTGCACATTTTTATCCACAATCAGTAGAGATGTTTTAAACTGTTGTCCCTTATATTTCAGTGTCACTAAGCATGTACCTTTCACAGGAATTTCCTCCCCAGTGTACCCTGTAACTTTCACTTTGGCTAGATGAATTTTAGGTTTTACTCTAAAAGTCTTATAGTCTTGAAACGATATTAAATTCACCTGCGCACCAGTATCAAGTTTAAAGGGAATGACAATCTTGTTCACAGTTACAGGGACAATCCATTCTTTCTTATCTGCACTGCAAAGTTCAATGCAATCCACAAAGAATTCCTCTGTTTGTTTAACAGCATGCACATTGGTTGTTTCACTTTTGATTTTACAGCATTTGGCAAAGTGATTAAGTCTACCACATTTCATGCAGGTTTTACCATAAGCCGGGCACATTTTAGGATTGTGAGCATTTCCACATCTACTACACATTTCCTTATTAGACTGTGGCTTAGACAGCTTCATTCTTGAGAATGGAGGTTTGCTTGGCTCTGTGTTTTGCACTACATGGACAGCAGCATCAACTTCCTTGTGTAACGTTTTGGCTTGAAATCTAGTTATTTCTGCAGATCTACACGCCTTGTCTAGTGTTAGGTCTTGCTCTCTCAGCAGTCTCTCTCTGAGTCCATTATCAGGTATTCCACAGACAATACGATCTCTAATCAGTGAATCCTTTAAATCACCAAACTCACAGGTTTTACTGAGTGATTGCAGCTCTATAACATACTGATCAAATCCATCTACAGACTTCTGATCATATGTGAAAAACTTATATCTTTCATATGTCACATTTTACCTTGGCACATAGTAATCTTCAAACTTTTGCATTATAGAAGATAGCACCATATTCTGCCCCTCAGCAAACTGAAAACTATTATAAATGTCCAGAACATCCTCTCCTATCACATGGAGGAAAATGGATGCCTTCGTTTTGTCAGCCTCTGTATCAGCTCCACATGCAGCAAGAGATATATTAAGCCTTTGCTTAAATCTTTTCCAGTTTTCAGACAAGTTACCAGACATCAGCATGCCGGTTGGAGGAGCTAGTTTATCCATGGTTACTCACTGTTTGAAGAGAGGAGCACATGGAAGGCTTTGCAGACACAGACTGCTGCAGGATTCTTTCACACTCTGAGAGCACTAGCAGTCCAAGTTAAACTTATTCTGACACCATGTTTTGTTCATACGTTTGTAAATCCAGTCATCAGGACACAGAGACATGTGAGTTCACTGCTGTGCTGTTTATTCCATCACCAACTCCAGGCACACTGCACACTGGACCACCCACTTCCCAGTATCCCCCTGGTCCCAGGGACCATCACTGAAGATTCAGGCTTATACATGTTAGTAAGGGAGTGTCTACAAATATTAAGCATTCTAATACACTAACATCACACTGGACATCATAGAAAACCCAGAGGCCACGGCGGTGAGCAAAATCCTGCGAGAGTCTCTCTGACATCGCAGAAGCAGCTCGGCGGTGGAACTGGCCGGCACCCACGGCCGCAGCCATGTACAACAAGGGAAATCGGAGACACAGCTGAATCATGCTGTGCTCCGACGATCTCAGTGCCGGCAGCAGGCGCAATGCAGGGGAAGCGGCGGTGGGCTCAATGAAGGGGGGCAGCAGTGGGTGTAATGAAGGCAGAGAGTGTGGGGGCCCCTAATGTGTGGAGGATGGGTGTTATGTGGCTAGAACAGGGCTGGTTGGTTAACAGCCTGGCAGCTGTGTTTTGCAGCAGCTGTAAGCGGTGCAATTCTTTTGCTGGGAGACCAAGGTAGAGGGCATTACAGTAGTCTAATCGAGATGATTCAAATGCATGGATGACTTTTGGCAGATCATCTGAGGGAATTAAGTGCTTGATTCTGGCTATGTTCCTCAGGTGAAAGAATGAGGATTTGATTGTGGCTGATGTCTGATGTTTAAGTGTCAAGCCACCATCCAGTATAACGCCAAGAATCCACACACGATCAGTGGCTTGTAATTCTGAATACCCGAGTGTAAGTCCAGTTGGTTGACTATGCTGCAGTCTTTCCCTTTGATGTTCCGACCCTATCATAAGGACCTCTGTTTTATCCGGGTTCAGTCGCAGCCAACTGGCACTCATCCACTGCTGGAGCTCAGCTAGACAGCCATTTAGGGTTGCCATTGCGTTATCAGTGCCGGAAGCAAAAGACGAGTTCAGTTGAGTATCATCTGTATAGCAGTGGTAGACCAGGCCATGGCGCCTGATTATTTCACCCAGTAGGAGCATGTATACTGCAAAAAGCATGGGGGATATTATAGAACCTTGTGGGACACCACATGGCAATGGCACTGATGGTGATGAGTATACTCCAGACGATACTTTCTGTGACCTGCCTGTGAGAAATGATTTGAACCAGCTTAGGACTGTGCCATCCAGTCCACAAAAATGTATCAGATGCTCAATCAGAAGCCCATGGTCCACAGTATCAAATGCTGCAGAGAGATCCAGAAGGATTAATATTGAACAGTCACCTCTGTGATGAGGAGGGGGTGAGACAGAGCAGAGGGAGAGATGGAGTGAGGGGGTGAGACAGAGCATAGGGAGAGATGCAGTGGAGCAGCAGGTATAACAAGGTGATCTGGCATATGCTGTGTTCTTGGGTGTGGGTTATTAGATCTACACTAAAAGGGTCTACAGTCAATAGGTCTACCACTACTAGTAGACATAGATTAGACTGACATGGTCAAAAGGTTGAAATAGAATAAGTAGACAGTAGAAAATGTCGTCAGTGTCAAAAGGTTGATATGGAAATGGTTGACACAAAAAGGTAGATACAAGTCTTGGGTTGTTTTTTGTTGTTGTTGTTGTTGGTTTTTTTGGGGTGGGGTGGGGGGGTTTGTCACTTTTCTGCCACAAACAAGCCAAATTGGTGTTCCACGTCCCCTCGTATGTAGGTTACTATTCCCAATCATAGTCCACTACTTGTATTTCAAACCTTTACAGAATTTAACTGTCCCTCTAAAAATACAATACATTTTTAGAGGGACAGTTACATTTTGTACAAGTTTGAACTACAAACTTAAAATACAAAGAGTAAAGAATAAATCTCAGAAGCAGAGAAAGAAGAGTTATAAAGAGAACCATCAACTTCAAAAAAGTACATACAAAAGTTACTAGGGAGGTTCCATAAATATAAATATATATGTATGCAGCATATATATATATATATATATATATACACACACATATATACACATATATACACATATATATATATATATATATAAATATATGTATATATATATATATATACAGGTTGGTTATCCCTTATCCAAAACGCTTGGGACCAGAGGTATTTTGGATATTGGATTTTTCCATATTTTGGAATAATTGCATACCATAATGAGCTGTCATGGCGATGAGAACCAAGTCTAAGCACAGAAAGCATTTCTGTTTCATATACACCTTATACACACAGCCTGAAGGTACTTTTAGCCAATATTTTAATAACTTTGTGCATTAAACAAAGTGTGTGTACATTCACACAATTCATTTATGTTTCATATACACCTCATACACACAGCCTGAAGGTCATTTAATACAATATTTTTAATAACTTTGTGTATTAAACAAAGTTTGAGTACATTGAGCCACAGAAAACAAAGATTTCACTATCTCACTCTCACTCAAAAAAGTCCGTATTTCGGAATTTTCCGTATTTCGGAATATTTGGATATGGGATACTCAACCTGTGTGTGTATATATATATATATATATATATATATATAAAAAGATGTGTAGATCAGTGCGCTCCTCTAGGAATCGACAGTAAAGTAAATTACTTATATGAACAATTTACACTTTGTTGGTATGATAGTCCCACATAGCTGAGAACAGAGTCTTTCAAGGCTTATTTAGTCCTTAGCACCTTCCACTCTTCAGGGTGGCAGCTCAGTTCTTCAATGTACCAAAGGTAAATGGCATAAATTCTGTAGAAAAAAGGATGGAGAAGAACAAGCGCCTATGGTGCAGTAAATTCCGACTGCTGCGGAAAACAGAATACATTGGCACCGCAGCAGTCGTGCTGCAACTGATAGCACTCAGAGCAGCGCGGTGCTAGTACCGGAGGATGGTGAGAAACATCTTGAATGGTATCTTGATAGGCCTGTTACAAAGTTATCATCCGGTACGCATTTATTTTCTCTAACGTCCTAGTGGATGCTGGGAACTCCGTAAGGACCATGGGGAATAGCGGGCTCCGAAGGAGGCTGGGCACTCTAGAAAGATCTTAGACTACCTGGTGTGCACTGGCTCCTCCCACTATGACCCTCCTCCAAGCCTCAGTTAGATTTCGTGCCCGGCCGAGGTTGGATGCACACTAGGGGCTCTCCTGAGCTCTTAGAAAGTTATAGTCTTAGAATTTGTTTTTTTCAGTGAGACCTGCTGGCAACAGGCTCACTGCAGCGAGGGACTAAGGGGAGAAGAAGCGAACTCGCCTGCTTGCAGCCGGATTGGGCTTCTTAGGCTACTGGACACCATTAGCTCCAGAGGGATCGACCGCAGGCCCAGCCTTGATGTTCGGTCCCGGAGCCGCGCCGCCGTCCCCCTTACAGAGCCAGAAGCAGGAAGATGGTCCGGAAAATCGGCGGCATGAAGACGTCCTGTCTTCACCAAGGTAGCGCACAGCACTGCAGCTGTGCGCCATTGCTCCTCATACACACTTCACACTCCGGTCACTGAGGGTGCAGAGCGCTGGGGGGGGGCGCTCTGAGGCAGCAATAAAAACACCTTGGCTGGCTAAAATACCTCAATATATAGCCCCTGGGGCTATATATGAGGTAAATACCCCTGCCAGAATCCCAAAATAAGCGGGAGAATAGGCCGCGAAAAAGGGGCGGAGCCTATCTCCTCAGCACACTGGCACCATTTTTCCCTCACAGCTCGGCTGGAAGGAAGCTCCCTGGCTCTTCCCTGCATTTCTACAATACAGTAAGAGGGAAAAAGAGAGGGGGGGCACTAAATTGGCATTGTATACAGTATAAGCAGCTATTAGGGACATAACTCAGTTAGTCCCTGTATATATATAGCGCTCTGGTGTGTGCTGGCATACTCTTACTCTGTCCCCCCAAAGGGCTTTTGTGGGTCCTGTCCTCTATTTGAGCATTCCCTGTGTGTGTGGAGTGTGTCGGTACGGCTGTGTCGACATGTTTGAGGAGGATAATGATGTGGAGGTGGAGCAGATGCCTTTAGCAGAGATGTCACCCCCTGCGGGGCAGACACCGGAGTGGATGGTATTATGGCAAGAAATGAGTGCACGTATAGACTCCTTACATAAAAAATTTGACGACATGCCGACTGTGGGACAGCCGAGTCTTCAGCTCGTGCCGGTCCAAGGGTCTCAAAAGTCATCAGGGGCTCTAAAACGCCCGTTATCTCAGGTGGCACAAGTAGATGTCGACACGGATACTGACGCCAGTGTCGACGACGATGAGTCAAATTTAATGCCCGTTAAGGCCATTCGCTGCATGATTGAGGCAATGAAAGAGGTGTTAAATATTTCTGATTTACATCCAGGTACCACAAAAAAGGGTATTATGTTTGGGGAGAAAAAACTACCTGTAGTTTTTCCCCCGTCAGATGAATTAAATGAAGTGTGTGAAGAAGCGTGGGCTTCCCCTGATAAGAAATTGGTGATTCCTAAGAAATTACTAATGGCGTTCCCTTTCCCGCCAGAGGATAGGTTACGTTGGGAAACACCCCCGAGGGTGGATAAAGCGCTCACACGTTTGTCAAAAAAGGTGGCACTACCGTCCCAGGATACGGCCGCCCTTAAGGAACCTGCTGATAGAAGGCAGGAGGCGATCCTGAAGTCTGTATATACACACTCAGGCATTATACTCAGACCAGCAATTGCGTCAGCTTGGATGTGCAGTGCTGCCGCTGCATGGTCAGATAACCTGTCAGAAAATATTGACACACTAGACCAGGGGTGGGCAATTATTTCAGCTGGGGGGCCGCTTAACACTTCCAGTGAATGTTCGAGGGCCACACACAGTCCCTAATATGAATGACAAATATTTGTAGGAGTAAGTCCTGGGCTGCGCAGAGACTGCACAAAGTAGATTTTTGCAGCTCTGCGTACACATACGATCGTACACTTGCACGGGTGAATTTACATTCCCCCTGGGGGCGGCGACTACCCGAACGCAGGACAGCAAAATTTGCAGCACAGTGATCAGGTCTGAATCAGCTTCTTAGTCAGCAGTTGCTGAAAAATAAGACCCGTTATAGGGCCCAATTCTGACCCGGTCGCAGCTGTGTATTTTCGCACAGCAGATGATCGGGTCTGAACTGCGCATGCATTGCAGTGCGCAGGCACGTCGGTCCACCGCGCTGAGGAGCGTCGGGCAGTGATGGGATGGTGCGAACAAAGCGATCGTACAGGCGATCGCAAGGTGATTGACAGAAAGAGGCCGTTTGTGGGTGGTAACTGACCGGTTTAGAGGAGTGCACGGAAAAATGCAGGAGAGACCAGGCGTTTGGAGGGAGGGTTTCTGACGTCAGCTCCGGCCCCGATCATCCCACTGGAAGAGTAAGTCCTGGGCTGCGCAGAGACTGCACAAACTTCGGTTTCTGCAGCTCTCCTGCACATGCGATCGCTCCCCTGCACATCGATTACCCTCCTCCCCCTGTAGGCGGTGACTACCTGATCGTAGCAGTGCAAAAATCACACCCTAGCGATCAGTTCTGAATTAGGCCCATAGTTTTTTATATATATATATATATATATATATATATACACAAAGTGTAGTAATCCCGGCACTCCCTCTCCAAATGGCAATGTGCTGCGGTGCCCTCCTAGAGAAACAATGCTGATCCTCAATATAATGGATGGAGACAGGCGGCACTCAAGCAGACTCAAATAGAGTGAAAAAAGCGGTCCGTTTATTGATCCAATATGGATCAATAAACGGACCGCTTTTTTCACTCTATTTGAGGCTGCTTGAGTGCCGCCTGTCTCCATCCATTATATATATATATATATATATATATATATATAACTATAAAAACATAGTATTATATACATATATATATATATATATATATATATATATACATATGTATATATATAACTGTAAAAACACACACACCATGTGTGTAGCCCCCTCAGCGATAGCGATGCGCGGCCCCGCACATCGCTATCGCTGCTGCTAGATTGCATGCAGGCCAATCTAGCGGGTCGCTCACTTCACCCGCTGGGTGAAGTGATCGCCCCCCCTCGTCTCCCCCCGCACGGTCAGCACAGATCGCGCTGTGCTGAGCGGCAGGAGAAATGTGTGCTGAGCGGTTCGCTCAGCACACATCTCTCCCAAATCGGCCCGTGGGTACTTGGCTTAAAAAACATATCCAGTAATAAAAAAAATAAAAATAAAAAACTGCTGAAAACAAACAAACAAACAAACAGCATCCTGTGTAATGCTGTTATCAATCGTATTCACAGCTCCCCTCTCCCTTAAACCCATATAGTAGTCTCTACCCCCCTTCCCCCACCCCTGAACCCACATAGCAGTCAATACCCCCCTTCACCCCTTCCCCTGAACCTATACGGCAGTCTCTACCCCCCTCCTCTCCACTCTCCCTCCTCCTCCTCCTCTCCCTCCCGCCCTCCTCCTCCTCCCCCCGCCCCCTCCCCCCCCACCCGTACCCATATAGCAGCTTTACCTTAGATGTGTTTTTTTCACTGTGGCAGATCTGCTGCCCAGATTATCCACCTTCTCTGCCAGATCCGCTGCCCGCTGCGCTGCGCAGAGCCGCTGCTGCTACCCGCTGCACTCTCCTGCCGTGGCTCCGCCCCTATGCCGCCCAGCGCCTGATGTCACAGAGGAAATCCCGGTCAGCAGACCGGGTATTTCCTCAGCGGCGCTGCGTCTCGGAGCTTCGTAGCGCAATGACAAGCGGCTCAGCCGGGCCGCTTGTCATTGCACAGTGGTATGGGACAGCGGGCCAGGCAGAATCGGTTCGCGGGCCGCATCCGGCCCGCGGGCCGCATGTTGCCCACCCCTACACTAGACAGAGACACGATCCTGTTAACAATTGACCATATAAAAGACTCAGTCTTATACATGAGAGATGCACAGAGGGAAATCTTCCGGCTGGCATCTAAAGTAAGTGCACTATCTATCTCTGCTAGGAGATGCTTATGGACTCGCCAGTGGACTGGAGATGCAGATTCCAAAAGGCACATGGAAGTTTTGCCTTATAAAGGGGAGGAATTATTTGGGGATGGTCTCTCCGACCTAGTTTCCACAGCAACGTCTGGGAAGTCAGCATTTTTACCCCATGTCCCCTCGCAGCCTAAGAAGGCGCCATTTTATCAGGTTCAGTCCTTTCGATCCCAGAAAAATAAGCGGGGAAAAGGAGGGTCTTTTCTGTCAAGAGGCAGAGGCAGGGGAAAAAGGCTGCAGCAAACAGCAGGTTCCCAGGAACAAAAGTCCTCCCCCGCTTCCTCTTCCAAGTCCGCCGCATGACGGTGGGGCTTCACAAGCGGAGCCGGGTACGGTGGGGGCCCGCCTCAGGAATTTCAGCGATCAGTGGGTTCGCTCACAGGTGGATCCCTGGATCCTTCAAATAGTATCTCAAGGATACAGGCTGGAATTCGAGGCGATTCCACCCCGCCGTTTCCTAAAATCCGCCTTGCCGATTGCTCCCTCAGACAGGGAGGCAGTGCTAGCGGCAATTCACAAGCTGTATTCCCAGCAGGTGATAATCAAGGTACCCCTACTCCAACAAGGCCGGGGTTACTATTCCACACTATTTGTGGTACCGAAACCGGACGGTTCGGTGAGACCCATTCTAAATTTGAAGTCCTTGAACACATACATAAAAAAAATCAAGTTCAAGATGGAATCGCTCAGGGCGGTTATTGCAAGCCTGGACGAGGGGGATTACATGGTATCCCTGGACATCAAGGATGCTTACCTACATGTCCCCATTTACAATTCTCACCAGGAGTACCTCAGATTTGTGGTACAGGATTGCCATTACCAATTCCAGACGCTGCCGTTTGGACTCTCCACGGCACCGAGGGTATTTACCAAGGTTATGGCGGAAATGATGATACTCCTTCGAAAAAAGGGAGTTTTAATTATCCCATACTTGGACGATCTCCTAATAAAGGCACGATCCAAGGAACAGTTGTTAGTGGGAGTAGCACTATCTCAGGAAGTGCTGAGCCAGCACGGTTGGATTCTGAATATACCAAAGTCACAGCTGGTCCCCACGACACGTCTAATGTTCCTGGGAATGATTCTCCGGAGGAGAAAGCCAGGGAGTTGTCTTCTCTAGTCAGAGACCTCCTAAAACCAAAACAGGTATCGGTGCATCACTGCACGCGAGTCCTGGGAAAGATGGTAGCTTCCTACGAAGCAATTCCATTCGGCAGGTTCCATGCCAGAATCTTTCAGTGGAACCTGTTGGACAAGTGGTCCGGATCGCATCTTCAGATGCATCGTTTAATAACCCTGTCTCCACGAACCAGGGTGTCTCTTCTGTGGTGGCTGAACAGTGCTCATCTTCTGGAGGGCCGCAGATTCGGCATACAGGACTGGGTCCTGGTGACCACGGATGCCAGCCTACGAGGCTGGGGGGCAGTCACAAAGGGAAGAAATTTCCAGGGACTATGGTCAAGTCAGGAGACTGCCCTTCACATAAATATTCTGGAACTAAGGGCCATTTACAATGCCCTAAGTCAAGCAAAATCCCTGCTCCTACACCAGCCGGTGCTGATCCAGTCAGACAACATCACGGCAGTCGCCCATGTGAATCGACAGGGCGGCACAAGAAGCAGGACGGCGATGGCAGAAGCCACAAAAATTCTCCGATGGGCGGAGAATCATGTACTAGCACTGTCAGCAGTGTTCATCCCGGGAGTGGACAACTGGGAAGCAGACTTTCTCAGCAGGCACGACCTCCACCCGGGAGAGTGGGGACTTCATCCAGAAGTCTTCCAAATGATTGTAAATCAATGGGGTCGTCCACAGGTGGACATGATGGCGTCCCGCATAAACAAAAAACTACAGAAGTATTGCGCCAGGTCAAGAGACCCTCAGGCGATAGCGGTGGACGCCCTAGTGACACCGTGGGTGTACCGGTCAGTGTATGTGTTCCCTCCTCTACCTCTCATACCAAAGGTACTGAGAATAATAAGAAAGCGAGGAGTAAACACAATTCTCGTGGTTCCGGATTGGCCAAGAAGAGCATGGTACCCGGAACTTCAAGAGATGATCTCAGAGGACCCTTGGTCCCTGCCGCTCAGACAGGACCTGCTACAGCAGGGCCCCTGTCTGTTCCAAGACTTTCCGCGGCTGCGTTTGACGGCATGGCGGTTGAACGCCGGATCCTGAAGGAAAAGGGCATTCCGGAGGAAGTCATTCCTACGCTTATTAAAGCCAGGAAAGATGTTACGGCAAAACATTATCACCGCATATGGCGGAAATATGTTGCATGGTGCGAGGCCAAAAAGGCCCCAACAGAGGAATTTCAACTGGGTCGATTTCTGCATTTCCTGCAAGCAGGAGTGAATATGGGCCTAAAACTAGGCTCCATTAAAGTACAGATCTCGGCTCTGTCGATTTTCTTTCAAAAGGAACTAGCTTCAGTACCTGAAGTTCAGACATTTGTGAAAGGAGTGCTGCATATTCAGCCCCCATTTGTGCCTCCTGTGGCACCGTGGGATCTCAACGTGATGTTGAATTTCTTGAAATCACATTGGTTTGAGCCACTAAAAACCGTGGATCTGAAATATCTCACGTGGAAAGTGGTCATGTTATTGGCCCTGGCATCAGCCAGGCGAGTGTCAGAATTGGCGGCTTTATCATGTAAAAGCCCTTATCTGATTTTTCATATGGATAGGGCAGAATTGAGGACTCGTCCCCAGTTTCTCCCTAAGGTGGTGTCAGCGTTTCACCTGAACCAGCCTATTGTGGTGCCTGCGGCTACTAAGGATTTGGAGGACTCCAAGTTGCTAGACGTTGTCAGGGCCCTGAAAATATATGTTTCCAGGACGGCTGGAGTCAGAAAATCTGACTCGCTGTTTATCCTATATGCACCCAACAAGCTGGGTGCTCCTGCTTCTAAGCAGACTATTGCTCGTTGGATTTGTAGTACAATTCAGCTTGCACATACTGTGGCAGGCCTGCCACAGCCTAAATCTGTCAATGCCCATTCCACAAGGAAGGTGGGCTCATCTTGGGCGGCTGCCCGAGGGGTCTCGGCTTTACAACTTTGCAGAGCAGCTACTTGGTCAGGGGCAAACACGTTTGCAAAATTCTATAAATTTGATACCCTGGCTGAGGAGGACCTGGAGTTCTCTCATTCGGTGCTGCAGAGTCATCCGCACTCTCCCGCCCGTTTGGGAGCTTTGGTATAATCCCCATGGTCCTTACGGAGTTCCCAGCATCCACTAGGACGTTAGAGAAAATAAGAATTTACTCACCGGTAATTCTGTTTCTCGTAGTCCGTAGTGGATGCTGGGCGCCCATCCCAAGTGCGGTCTATCTGCAATACTTGTACATAGTTATTGTTAACTAAGTCGGGTTATTGTTGAGCCATCTGTTGAGAGGCTCTATCGTTTCATACTGTTAACTGGGTTTCATATCACGAGTTGTTCGGTGTGATTGGTGTGGCTGGTATGAGTCTTACCCGGGATTCAAAATCCTTCCTTATTGTGTACGCTCGTCCGGGCACAGTACCTAACTGAGGCTTGGAGGAGGGTCATAGTGGGAGGAGCCAGTGCACACCAGGTAGTCTAAGATCTTTCTAGAGTGCCCAGCCTCCTTCGGAGCCCGCTATTCCCCATGGTCCTTACGGAGTTCCCAGCATCCACTACGGACTACGAGAAACAGAATTACCGGTGAGTAAATTCTTATTATTTGAGTGTCACCATACACGTTAAGAATTTACTGCACCATAGGCGCTTGTTCTTCTCCATCCTTTTATATATATATATATATATATATATATATATATATAATATTCCAAATCTTGAACGGTACTCCACACTTATAAATAATATTTCTAATGGAACAGTCCATCTCAATATATAAAAACATGATGAGGCGGTACTCCAAAGGACTAATTAACTAGGAAAGAAACAAGATTGTATGTCTACACTGAGGTGATCTGATATTTAGGTCGTATTTTAGAAAGGTCTAGGAAAAAGAGGACTGAAACGTCAGATCATCTCATTGTTTATTTTTCGGTTAAGTTATCCTTGGGAGTGTTGCCTCATCATGTTTTTTGTATGTATGTATGTGTATATATATATATATATATATATATATATATGTGTCTGCCCATGGCTACGCTCGCGTGGATGTCTGTCATTGCTCAGCGGAACTCATTTTGCAAAGACAGTAGTGCCATCTATTATTGTGGTGTATATTTTATGTTGTTCACATTGATAACAAAATTTCTTAGTAAACAGTATTTGCAATTTTTCATTCAGGGATTAACACAAACATATGATTGGGGCTGCTAACTCTTGATCAAGCCACATATAGCTGCCCATGGGAGAAGCAGCTGATCCTGAGATCTACGTCTGCAGTCCTGACCATTTGCCCCGAGTGTGAAGCGTCTGTTTTTTCCTTTATTGCTTCTCTCCCTGATGTTACATCAAGATCATACACACCTCAGTTTTTTTTTAGGTCACAAAGCTATACAATAGTGAAAACGCGATCCAAATTCATCCAAGAGTTTTGAGTGATGCAGGAAAGAACAGAAAAAACAGACAGACAAAAGCTCTGAATTTCTTTTTTCATCTCCATAGCATCAAAATGCCTGCCTGATACCATGATGATGATACTGGCTGTCACTCAGCCGTTGTCAGCCCTCCCCTGTTAACCTGTCAGCAGCTTAATGATTGTGAGGCATGGATGTAAAGACGCAAGCTCCTCCATATGCAGAGACTGAGTTCCCTGCAGCACAGATTGCGATCTCGGTAGTAGCAGTTGTGTTGAGACAGATATACAGCTGTCTCTGAAAGAAGAATTTTGTGTTTCTGGGTACTCACCACTGAAACTCCTCCACATCCTCCACATGCCTCTTACATGCTATTATAACCCTCCACATGCCTCTTATATGCAGGGGTTAAAGCGAGCCGGAACGGGGCAGAACTGCGTTCCATCAGTTACATTTGGAGATGGAACCAGTTCCACCTCCTCTGGCTCACCTAACCCAGGAAGATGCCAGGCACCAGCTGAGATTTTGTTACCAGCGGGCACCCGGCTCCTTCCCCACAGCTGCAACCGGAGGCAGAAGCTCACAGTGTCCCACAGTGTGCACTATGGGAGAGACGTCATGACATCTCTCCCATAGTTCCAAGGAGCAGTGCCAGACAAATGATGGCAGTCGGATGCTGGATCGGAGCTTAAGGTGAGTATTATGTTTTGGATTTTTTTGTGTATTTGTATAAGGGGTCCTACCGAAAGGGACATTAATACTGAGGGCATTACTAGGGGTACTACCACTGGGGGCATTAATACTGGGGGCATTAATACTGGGGGCAATACTACAGGGGGTATAACTAGGGGCACTACTACAGGGGACATTAATACTGGGGGCAGTACTACAGGGGCATTACTAGAGGTACTACTACAGGGGACATTACTACTGAGGGCAATACTACAGGGGTATTACCACTGGGAGCACTACTGCAGGGGGTATTACTAGGGGCACTACTATAGGGGGCATTACTACTGGGGGCACTACTAATGGGGCAACTACTACAGGGGAAATTACTACTGGGGGCACTACTACAGGAGGCATTACTACTGGGGGCACTATTAATGGGGGCATTGCATAAGGGTCATCACTACTGTGGGCACTGCATAAGGGTCACTACTACTATGGGCTCTGCGTAAGTGACACTACCACTGTGGGCATTATGTAAGGGGCACTACTGCTGTGGGCATTGTATAAGGGGCACTGCTGCTGTGGGCATTATGTGTATTAATGGCACTACTATTGTGGGCATTGTGTAAAAGGAGAACTACTGTGTCATAACATGAATAAGGGACACTTCTATGTGGTGTAATGTGAATAAGATTTTGTTACTGTGCGGCGTAATGCGAATTGAGGATACTATTGTGTGACCACACCCCTTCTTTTTGAGACCACACCCCTTTTTTGTAGCACGCACAGCCCCTTTATTTAGTAGGTGCAGGGGAGGGGTGAGTTCCACCACCTCTCTAGGACCACTTTAAGCACTGGTTATATGTCATCAGATCCCTGCTGATTATAACTTGAGTTACAATGGAATGACAGGGTAAAACTAAAGAA
Source organism: Pseudophryne corroboree (assembly GCF_028390025.1). Lineage (NCBI taxonomy): Eukaryota > Metazoa > Chordata > Amphibia > Anura > Myobatrachidae > Pseudophryne > Pseudophryne corroboree. The sequence goes on from NC_086445.1 coordinate 465,944,232, forward strand.
TGTATTCTGCCTTCATGTTGGTTTCCTTAAAGTGTTTATCTGGTATGATACCATGAATATATAATGGAGTCTGGCAGTGCACACCATTGGTTTTATAATAATGCACTTTCCCACTGTTTTGCAGTGTCCTCTCTCACATCATTTAGCATTGTCCCTGTTTTGTATTATAATAAGTGGCAAATTTGACCTAATTACCTTTAAATTTGTGCAAATAGATGATTTCTTTCAACTGTGCATTCATCTAAGTCACACAAAAAAAAAACACACTGCGCATGCGTCCCACAGTGTGGTCTCAGAAATATATTGGCAATGTATTGGGGCTGGGGCATTCCTGGGAAGTGTCTGTGATGCACAGTTGCACTGTCTTATGGGCGTGCTATGGGAAGGTCGCTGTTTGCCATATATTAAGGTGATTTCATTTGATTATGTCGACATTTTGCATGGCCCAGAGGATTAGGTTTAGGCTATGAGAAGGGAGGTTAGGGTTCGGCACTAGGGGTGGGTTAAGGGTAAAGTATATAATCACCGCCAGAGGCATCACACAGTGAGCCATAAGTTATCATTATGTCACCGCTGGACCATGAAGTCATCACAGGAGCCGTCGTACCTGCCATATAAAGTAAGTCCTCACTAGACCACCAGCAACAGTTGGTCTACATTCTATCCTGTCGACAATTCATTAATGTTGATATTATGATTTTCGACATGTTGAATGTCGACAAACCACAGAAGAGTGCAGTGAATTTGATCATATTGGGTTAATTGAATTTGTGTAATAACCATATATTTATTTATTAATTAATCATATTCAAAAATCACTTATGTGAAATAGACAAAAATCTATATAAGAAACATCAAGCCTTCCCTTTACTGCTACTTTAAAACCTCTTTATTATATGTTAATATTACTTTGGTATACCAAAGGAACTTCAATATGCAATATGCTGTAAGAAATCCAATGAGGTCAAGGATTAAATAAATGTATGTAAATGTATGAGAATACGTGTGTGCAGAGAAATACAAAAACATATTAATAAGCCACTAATAATCAAAGTTAATACTGTCAAGTGTAAACAAAACACAGTGCTCCTGAGAGCATATAAAACCGACAGGATAATGTTAGAAATGGCATGTTAGACACAAGTGATGCAAACCCATGCTTTAATTATTGTACAAAAACGTATATATATTGCAAACAGCTGATTATTAGGATGAGAAGAAATTGAATGTACTCAATCTTAAGATATGGATATGAGAGACACTGGGGTTTATATACTAAGCGTCAGGTTCTAAAATCCTAAAAGGGCAATGAATTTTGGTATAAACACAATCGGAAGCACTGAGCTTTAGAACCTGACAGCAAATATTAGAGATGAGCGGGTTCGGTTCGTTGAGATCCGAACCCCCCCGAACTTCACTTATTTTACCCGGGTCCGAGGCAGCCTCGGATCTTGCCGCCTTGCTCGGTTAAACCGAACGCGCCCGAACGTCATCATCCCACTGTCGAATTCTCGCGAGATTCGTATTCTATATAAAGAGCCGCGCGTCGCCGCCATTTTCACTCGTGCATTGGAGATTGAACGGAGAGGACGTGGCTGCGTTCTCTCCCTGAAAAGCTCTGTATATGTGCTCAATGTGCTGCAAATATCTGTGCTCAGTGTGCTGCAAATATCTGTGCTCAGTGTGCTGCAAATATCTACTTTCTCTGCCTGAAAACGCTCCATATCTGTGCTCAGTGTGCTGCAAATATCTGTGCTCAGTGTGCTGCATTGTGGGGACCACCAGTATATAATTATAGTAGTACAGTACAGTACAGTATTGTAAGCAGTATATAGTAGGACAGTGCAGCATTTTGGTGACCAGCAGTATACATATAGAATAGTACAGTAGGCCATTGCTGCATCTTGCAGCTCTGTGTCAAGTATACTATCCATATCTGTGCTGCATTATTGTGAGCAGTATATAGTAGGACAGTGCAGCATTTTGGTGACCAGCAGTATACATATAGTACAGTACAGTAGGACATTGCTGTATCTTGCAGCTCTGTGTCAAGTATACTATCCATATCTGTGCTGCATTATTGTGAGCAGTATATAGTAGGACAGTGCAGCATTTTGGTGACCAGCAGTATACATATAGTACAGTACAGTAGGCCATTGCTGTATCTTGCAGCTCTGTGTCAAGTATACTATCCATATCTGTGCTGCATTATTGTGAGCAGTATATAGTAGGACAGTGCAGCATTTTGGTGACCAGCAGTATACATATAGTACAGTACAGTAGGCCATTGCTGTATCTTGCAGCTCTGTGTCAAGTATACTATCCATAGCTGTGCTGTATTATTGTGAGCAGTATATAGTAGGACAGTGCAGCATTTTGGTGACAAGCAGTATTCATATAGTACAGTACAGGAGGCCATTGCTGTATCTTGCAGCTCTGTGTCAAGTATACTATCCACATCTGTGCTGCATTGTTGTGAGCAGTATATAGTAGGACAGTGCAGCATTTTGGTGACCAGCAGTATACATATAGTACAGTACAGAAGGCCATTGCTGTATCTTGCAGCTCTGTGTCAAGTATACTATCCATATCTGTGCTGCATTGTTGTGAGCAGTATATAGTAGGACAGTGCAGCATTTTGGTGACAAGCAGTATACATATAGTACAGTACAGTAGGCCATTGCTCTATCTTGCAGCTCTGTGTCAAGTATACTATCCATATCTGTGCTGCATTATTGTGAGCAGTATATAGTAGGACAGTGCAGCATTTTTGTGACCAGCAGTATACATATAGTACAGTACAGTAGGCCATTGCTCTATCTTGCAGCTCTGTGTCAAGTATACTATCCATATCTGTGCTGCATTATTGTGAGCAGTATATAGTAGGACAGTGCAGCATTTTTGTGACCAGCAGTATACATATAGTATAGTACAGTAGGCCATTGCTGTATCTTGCAGCTCTGTGTCAAGTATACTATCCATATCTGTGCTGCATTATTGTGAGCAGTATATAGTAGGACAGTGCAGCATTTTGGTGACCAGCAGTATACATATAGTACAGTACAGTAGGCCATTGCTGTATCTTGCAGCTCTGTGTCAAGTATACTATCCATAGCTGTGCTGTATTATTGTGAGCAGTATATAGTAGGACAGTGCAGCATTTTGGTGACAAGCAGTATTCATATAGTACAGTACAGGAGGCCATTGCTGTATCTTGCAGCTCTGTGTCAAGTATACTATCCACATCTGTGCTGCATTGTTGTGAGCAGTATATAGTAGGACAGTACAGCATTTTTGTGACCAGCAGTATACATATAGTATAGTACAGTAGGCCATTGCTGTATCTTGCAGCTCTGTGTCAAGTATACTATCCATATCTGTGCTGCATTTTTGAGAGCAGTATATAGTAGGACAGTGCAGCATTTTGGTGACCAGCAGTATACATATAATACAGTACAGTAGGCCATTGCTGTATCTTGCAGCTCTGTGTCAAGTATACTATCCATATCTGTGCTGCATTGTTGTGAGCAGTATATAGTAGGACAGTGCAGCATTTTGGTGACCAGCAGTATACATATAGTACAGTACAGTAGGCCATTGCTCTATCTTGCAGCTCTGTGTCAAGTATACTATCCATATCTGTGCTGCATTATTGTGAGCAGTATATAGTAGGACAGTGCAGCATTTTTGTGACCAGCAGTATACATATAGTATAGTACAGTAGGCCATTGCTGTATCTTGCAGCTCTGTGTCAAGTATACTATCCATATCTGTGCTGCATTTTTGAGAGCAGTATATAGTAGGACAGTGCAGCATTTTGGTGACCAGCAGTATACATATAATACAGTACAGTAGGCCATTGCTGTATCTTGCAGCTCTGTGTCAAGTATACTATCCATATCTGTGCTGCATTGTTGTGAGCAGTATATAGTAGGACAGTGCATCATTTTGGTGACCAGAAGTATACATATAGTACAGTACAGTAGGCCATTGCTGTATATTGCAGCTCTGTGTCAAGTATACTATCCATATCTGTGCTGCATTGTTGGGAGCAGTATTTAGTAGGACAGTGCAGCATTTTGGTGACCAGCAGTATACATATAGTACAGTACAGTAGGCCATTGCTGTATCTTGCAGCTCTGTGTCAAGTATACTATCCATATCTGTGCTGCATTATTGTGAGCAGTATATAGTAGGACAGTACCGCATTTTGGTGACCAGCAGTATACATATAGTACAGTACAGTAGGCCATTGCTGTATCTTGCAGCTCTGTGTCAAGTATACTATCCATATCTGTGCTGCATTATTGTGAGCAGTATATAGTAGGACAGTGCAGCATTTTGGTGACCAGCAGTATTCATATAGTACAGTACAGGAGGCCATTGCTGTATCTTGCAGCTCTGTGTCAAGTATACTATCCACATCTGTGCTGCATTATTGTGAGCAGTATATAGTAGGACAGTGCAGAATTTTGGTGACCAGCAGTATACATATAGTACAGTACAGTAGGCCATTGCTGTATCTTGCAGCTCTGTGTCAAGTATACTATCCATATCTGTGCTGCATTGTTGTGAGCAGTATATAGTAGGACAGTGCCGCATTTTGTGACCAGCAGTATACATATAGTACAGTACAGTAGGCCATTGCTGTATCTTGCAACTCTGTGTCAAGTATACTATCCATATCTGTGCTGCATCATTGTTAGCAGTATATAGAAGAACAGTGCAGCATTTTGGTGACCAGCAGTGTACATATAGTACAGTATAGTAGGCCATTGCTGTATCTTGCAGCTCTGTGTCAAGTATACTATCCATATCTGTGCTGCATTATTGTGAGCAGTATATAGTAGGACAGTGCAGCATTTTGGTGATCAGCAGTATACATATAGTACAGTACAGTAGGCCATTGCTGTATCTTGCAGCTCTGTGTCAAGTATACTATCCATATCTGTGCTGCATTATTGTGAGCAGTATATAGTAGGACAGTACAGCATTTTGGTGACCAGCAGTATACATATAGTAAAGTACAGTAGGCCATTGCTGTATCTTGCAGCTCTGTGTCAAGTATACTATCCATATCTGTGCTGCATTGTTGTGAGCAGTATATAGTAGGACAGTGCAGCATTTTGGTGACCAGCAGTATACATATAGTACAGTACAGTAGGCCATTGCTGTATCTTGCAGCTCTGTGTCAAGTATACTATCCATATCTGTGCTGCATTGTTGTGAGCAGTATATAGTAGGACAGTGCAGCATTTTGGTGACCAGCAGTATACATATAGTACAGTACAGTAGGCCATTGCTGTATCTTGCAGCTCTGTGTCAAGTATACTATCCATACCTGAGCTGCATTATTGTGAGCAGTATATAGTAGGACAGTGCAGCATTTTGGTGACCAGCAGTATACATATAGTACAGTACAGTAGGCCATTGCTGTATCTTGCAGCTCTGTGTCAAGTATACTATCCATATCTGTGCTGCATTGTTGTGAGCAGTATATAGTAGGACAGTGCTGCATTTTGGTGACAAGCAGTATACATATAGTACAGTACAGTAGTCCATTGCTGTATCTTGCAGCTCTGTGTCAAGTATACTATCCATATCTGTGCTGCATTGTTGTGAGCAGTATATAGTAGGACAGTGCTGCATTTTGGTGACCAGCAGTATACATATAGTACAGTACAGTAGGCCATTGCTGTATCTTGCAGCTCTGTGTCAAGTATACTATCCATATCTGTGCTGCATTGTTGTGAGCAGTATATAGTAGGACAGTGCAGCATTTTGGTGACCAGCAGTATACATATAGTACAGTACAGTAGGCCATTGCTGTATCTTGCAGCTCTGTGTCAAGTATACTATCCATATCTGTGCTGCATTATTGTGAGCACTATGTAGTAGGACAGTGCAGCATTTTGGTGACCAGCAGTATACATATAGTACAGTACAGTAGGCCATTGCTGTATCTAGCAGCTCTGTGTCAAGTATAATATCCATATCTGTGCTGCATTATTGTGAGCAGTAAATAGTAGGACAGTGCAGCATATTGGTGACCAGCAGTAGTATGTGGAGGGTAAAATAGGGAAAGATCAAGACCCACTTCCACCTCGTGCTGAAGCTGCTGCCACTAGTTATGGCCAAGACGATGAAATGCCATCAACATCGTCTGCCAAGGCCGATGCCCAATGTCATAGTAGAGAGCATGTAAAATCCAGAAAACAAAAGTTCAGTAAAATGACCCAAAAATCTAAATTAAAAGCGTCTGAGGAGAAGCGTAAACTTGCCAATATGCCATTTACTACACGGAGTGGCAAGGAACGGCTGAGGCCCAGGGCTATGTTCATGGCTAGTGGTTCAGCTTCACATGAGGATGGAAGCACTCATCCTCCCGCTAGAAAAATGAAAAGACTTAAGCTGGCAAAAGCACAGCAAAGAACTGTGCGTTCTTCTAAGTCACAAATTCCCAAGGAGAGTCCAAATGTGTCGGTTGCGATGCCTGACCTTCCCAACACTGGACGGGAAGAGGTGGTGCCTTACACCGTTTGCACGCCCCCTGCAAATGCTGGAAGGAGCACCCACAGTCCAGTTCCTGATAGTCAAATTGAAGATGTCACTGTTGAAGTACACCAGGATAAGGAAATGGGTGTTGATGGCACTGAGGAGGAAGTTGACAAGGAGGATTCTGATGGTGAGGTGGTTTGTTTTAGTCAGGCACCAGGGGAGACACCTGTTGTCCGTGGGATGAATATGGCCATTGACATGCCTGGTCAAATTACAAAAAAAATCAACTCTTCGGTGTGGAATTATTTTAACAGAAATGCGGACAACAGGTGTCAAGCCGTGTGTTGCCTTTGTCACACTGTAATAAGTAGGGGTAAGGACGTTAACCACCTAGGAACATCCTCCCATACACGTCACCTGGTGCGCATTCATCAGAAGTCAGTGACAAGTTCAAAAACTTTGGATGACAGCGGAAGCAGTCCACTGCCAACTAAATCCCTTCCTCTTGTAACCAAGCTCCTGCAAACCACACCACCAACTCCCTCAGTGTCAATTTCCTCCTTAGACAGGAAAGCCAATAGTCCTGCAGGCCATGTCACTGGCAAGTCTGAGGAATCCTCTCCTGACTGGGATTCCTCCGATGGATCCTTGAGTGTAACGCCTACTGCTGCTGTTGTTGCTGCTGGGAGTCGATCGTCATCCCAGTGGGGAAGTCGGAAGACCACTTATACTACTTCCAGTAAGCAAATGACTGTCCAACAGTCCTTTGCGAGGAAGATGAAATATCACAGCAGTCATCCTGTTGCAAAGCGGATAACTCAGGCCTTGGCAGCTGTGTTGGTGTTAGATATGCGTCCAGTATCCGCCGTTAGTTCACAGGCAATTAGAGAATTTCTTGAGGTAGTGTGTCCCCGGTACCAAATACCATCTAGGTTCCACTTCTCTAGGCAGGCGATACTGAGAATGTACACAGACGTCAGAAAAAGACTCACCAATGTCCTAAAAAATGCAGTTGTACCCAATGTCCACTTAACCACGGACATGTGGACAAGTGGAGCAGGGCAGACTCAGGACTATATGACTGTGACAGCCCACTGGGTAGATGTATTGCCTCCCGCGGCAAGAACAGCAGCGGCGGCACCAGTAGCAGCATCTCGCAAACGCCAACTCGTTCCTAGGCAGGGTAAGCTTTGTATCACCGCTTTCCATAAGAGGCACACAGCTGACAACCTCTTACGGAAACTGAGGAACATCATCGCAGAATGGCTTACCCCAATTGGACTCTCCTGGAGATTTGTGACATCGGACAACGCCACCAATATTGTGCGTGCATTACATGTGGGCAAATTCCAGCACGTCCCATGTTTTGCACATACATTGAATTTGGTGGTGCAGAATTATTTAAAAAATGACAACGGCGTGCAAGAGATGCTGTCGGTGGCCCGAAGAATTGCGGGCCACTGTCGGCATTCAGCCACCGTGTGCCGAAGACTGGAGCACCAGCTAACACTCCTGAACCTGCCCCGCCATCAGCTGAAGCAAGAGGTGGTAACGAGGTGGAATTCAACCCTCTATATGCTTCAGAGGATGGAGGAGCAGCAAAAGGAGGGGGAATGCACCTGACTCAAGCGCAGTGGAGAATGATTTCAACGTTGTGCAAGGTTCTGCAACCCTTTGAACTTGCCACACGTGAAGTCAGTTCAGACACTGCCAGCCTGAGTCAGGTCATTCCCCTCATCAGGCTTTTGCAGAAGCAGCTAGAGAGATTGAAGGAGGAGCTAAAACGGAGCGATTCCGCTAGGCATGTGGGACTTGTGGATGGAGCCCTTCATTCGCTTAACCAGGATTCACGGGTGGTCAATCTGTTGAAATCAGAGCACTATAAAAATAAACAGATGTGAGGTATAACATTGAGCTATTAGAAATATCATAATATAAATACTGACTATTGGCAATATTTAGGCTTATATAGTAATCTTGAGGAGATTCCATACAGAAAAAACACACGTGAACACGCTTTTTAAATCTTTATTCACATCTGTTTATTTTTCTTATCTCACGTACATGTTAGTTTGTGTCATTTTTAACCTCTATGTTTGTTTCACTGCAGTCCGGATCAATTATATTTATCTTCATTTTTAATGAATATCTAATAAAGGTTATTTTTTAAATAAAGTTTATCTTTAGCCTGTGCGTCAACACTACAGATTCTTTCTGTCTCTTCTTCCCCTCAAATTTGAATCTATGTATACTGTAGTTGACAGCACCCCCTGAACTGTATCGAATATTACTCATTATTTGAACATAGGGGCCTTCTATTAGTGTATGTTTGGTGGCGAATCTCACACATCCACAATATTTCTATATTATTGAGTGTGCAGATACCAAGTTTCTGGTCAGAAAATTGTCAAGTCAATCGGAACGTGACCCGTCAACAGCTCCTCCTTCACATTCTCCCGCAACTGGGGCTGCGAGGAAAAGGCTAAGAATTCCGAGCCCACCCGCTGGCAGTGATGCAGGGCAGTCTGGAGCGAGTGCTGACATCTGGTCCAGACTGAAGGACCTGCCAACGATTACTGACATGTCGTCTACTTGTCACTGCATATGATTCTGTCACCATTGAAAGAATGGTGGGGGATTATATGAGTGACAGCATCCAAGTAGGCACGTCAGACAGTCCGTACGTATACTGGCAGGAAAAGAAGCAATTTGGAGGCCCTTGCACAAACTGGCTTTATTCTACCTAAGTTGCCCCCCTCCAGTGTGTACTCCGAAAGAGTGTTTAGTGCATCCGGTCACCCTGTCAGCGATCGGCGTACGAGGTTACTTCCTCAAAATGTGGAGAAGATGATGTTCAACAAAATTAATTATAATCAATTCCTCCATGGAGACATTCAGCAGCAATTGCCTCCAGAAAGTACACAGGGACCTGAGATGGTGGATTCCAGTGGGGACGAATTAATACTCTGTAAGGAGGGGGATGTACACAGTGAAAGGGGTGATGAATCGGACGATGAGGAGGAGGTGGACATCTTGCCTCTGCAGAGCCAGTTTGTGCAAGGAGAGATTGCTTGCTTCTTTTTTGGTGGGGGCCCAAACCAACCAGTCATTTCAGCCACAGTCGTGTGGCAGACTCTGTCGCTGAAATGATGGGTTTGTTAAAGTGTGCATGTCCTTTTTATACAACATAAGGGTGGTTGGGAGGGCCCAAGGACAATTCCATCTTGCACCTCTTTTTTATTTATTTATCTTTGCATCATGTGATGTTTGGGGCTAGTTTTTTAAAGTGCCATCCTGTCTGACACTGCAGTGCCACTCCTAGATGGGCCAGGTGTTTGTGCCGCCCACTTGGGTCACTTAGCTTAGTCATCCAGCGACCTCTGTGCAAATTTTAGGACTAAAAATAATATTGTGAGGTGTTCAGAATAGACTGGAAATGAGTGGAAATTATGGTTATTGAGGTTAATAATACTATGGGATCAAAATTACCCCCAAATTCTATGATTTAAGCTGTTTCTGAGGGTTTTTTTTTTAAAAAACACCCGAATCCAAAACACACCCGAATCCGACAAAAATTTTTCAGGGAGGCTTTGTCAAAATGCGTCCAAATCCAAAACACGGCCACGGAACCGGATCCAAAACCAAAACACAAAACCTGAAAAATTTCCGGTGCACATCTCTAGTAAATATAAACCCCATTAGCTTTGAAAATGTAAACATTGTAAACAATCTTAAAAAAGGGCTGAGAGATCATGTGAGTAACTCATTAATACACTGGTTCCCAAACTGTGTGCCTAGGAACCATGGGGTGCCACGAGGCTCTTGCAGGAGTGTCTTCGGTTGATTGTCCAGGACCAAATCGAATTATTTATGGTCAAGGTTGTAGGCAAAACCAGTGCTAGTGGTTGCCAATCATAACACATGTGGGCCCTCATTCCGAGTTGATCACTCGCTAGCTGCTTTTAGCAGCAGTGCAAACGCTAAGCCGCCGCCCTCTGGGAGTGTATCTTAGCTTAGCAGAAGTGCGGATGAAAGGATCGCAGAGCTGTTACAAAAAAAGATTGTGCAGTTTCTGAGTAGCTCGAGACCTACTCCTAGCTAGCGATCACTTCAGACTGTTTAGTTCCTGTTTTGACGTCACAAACACGCCCTGCGTTCGGCCAGCCACGCCTACATTTCCCCAGCCATTCCTGCGTTTTTCTCCGACACAATCAATCTGCGGCCAGCAGTGCGACTGAAAAGCGTTGCTAGACCTTGTGTGAAACTGCATCGGCTTTTGTGAAAGTACATTGCGCGTGCGCACTGTGCCCCATACGCATGCGCAGAAGTGCCGCTTTTTTACCTAATCACTGTGCTGCGAACAAAAGCAGCTAGCGATCAACTCGGAATGACCACCGTGGACAATCAGAAGCACAACTCTACATCACCACATAACAGAACCTTATGATGGAAAACACAATTTTTCACAATATTTTAGTTAAAAAAAAAAGTAAACAAATTTGCCCGATAAAGTCTTGCAAAATTAGGTTTTCTGTTTTAAATCATTCTCAATCAATAACCTTCTTTAGTTTCATCCAAGATAAAACCTGAGGGACCTCTCCGGGTCGCCAAAAGATAAACGTATGATCGTCCAGAAGCAAAGGACATATCTATTGGATTGTGCCTACATAACACTGAAGGGTTTCAGTATGATTTACCAGCAGACGGGATGCTGACTGTCAATATCCCAACAGCAGCATCCCGCCCACCAGAATGCCGGCAGTGGGTCGAGTGCAAAATGCCCCCTTGCTGCACTCGCCACAGGATCTATTCTCACTCTATGGGTGTCGTGGACACCCATGAGTGGGAATAGTCCTGTTGTACTGGGATTCCGGCTGGCGGCATTGTCAGCTGTCTGGATTCCGGAGTAGGTATCCTGACTGCTGGGATCCTGACAGCCGGCAAATGAAACGCATCCCCACTGAAGGAGCACACCTCAGTTCTAGAGATCTAAAAATACTCTGTCACCAGGTTTCCACATAGCATAACCTACTATGCAGAATCAACCTCTTCTGTTTTCTTCTACAGTCTGGGTATGATTTGGACAATTTGATTTAGTTCACTTATCATGGCAGATCAGAACTAAAAAATTACTAACCCTTGGCTTACACTTCATTCTGAGAGGCATTCTGAAAGGTAGAAATGAAACGGTTAGCAAGGACATAGCACCAATGCAATTTGCCCGATCAAAGATATTCTTGCTTTACGTTTGTATGCAACATTCAGCTTGGGCTCATACATACAGTAGACAGAACTGCTTCTGACAGGCAACAGATCTCACAACTCCTCATTACCTCCCAACAGCCATTTCACCCAGCTAACCTCAATACAATACAAGACTGGATTTTCTCAACAATGATTAATGTTGTAAGTAACATGCCCTGTTTCAAAAGCCACCCAGTGTAGAGAGCAATTTTCACAAAAGCTGCATCAAAGGAGGTTTCCTTTATGCATATTTACACAAGTGGATTGATGGTCTTTCTCAACTATTGGAAGCCTATGACCTACAGTATAAAGAATTTTTAAGAATAACTGCCAGCTGGACTTCCGGTTTCGGCAGCGCATGGAGTAGCAGCGCTCCTCTCAAGCTCCGGTGCCCGCCACTTATATACACGGCGTATAGCCTTTTTAGGCTACCCTACCGCAACCACTAACCCCCTCAAGCCTCCTTGGGGTCCCCCCTCCGCTATATGGAGAGGTTCCTGGCCGGCAACATGCCCCAGAAGCAGCAGAAATCGGGAAGGGACGGAGACAGGCCTGCCACATCCAAGATGGCCACCGCAGTTGCTGCAAATCCTGGACATCCAGACACTGCTAGCTCCGTGGAACTACAGGTACAAAAACAACCCCGCAAGGCTCCTGTCATTGACACAACACCAAATGCTGCACATAATCCTGCCTTATCCTATGCTGACATTGTGAGGGCTGTTAAAGAGACTGTGCAACCTTTATTACAGGAGCAAGCTCAAACACAGGCAGCTGCATTACAACAAGCAGTGCTAGATATAAAAAGCCAATATAAGCAGCTCACCAAGAGGCTGGCACAGGTGGAACAGACTGCAGGCGCCAACTTTCAGGATGTTGCTGATTTAAAAGACACGGTAGCTAACCTGCAGAAATCTGATACGCAGGTTTGGGCAAAATTAGATGATTTGGAGAATCGCTCGCGCAGATGTAATTTGCGCCTCATAGGCTTGCCTGAGTCAATTCGCGGCCCTGAGTTATATAAATTCCTGCGCCACACGCTACCCGAAATCTTGGATGTGCAGGAAGTGTGTGCAGACTTGGTCGTGGAACGAGCTCATGGAACAGGACCCTCCAGGCCCTCGGGCTCAGGCTCTAGACCACGTGCGGTCCTATTTAAGTGCCTAAATTTCCTCCACAAGGAAGCGATGTGGTCAGCATCCCGCCGCCTCAGGGATATTGCGTGGGACGGAAATAAATTATTGCTGTTCCAGGACTATTCCCCGGAATTAACACGGCTACGGAAAGCTTTTACTCCCATATGCTCCTCAATGGTGTCGGACAGTCGTAAATTTTCACTGCTGTATCCTGCACGTTTTTAGAATCTTTGATGGAAACTCTTTTAAAGATTTCTCCACGCCTGCAGATGCCGAGAGTTTCCTATCGGAGGGACATATCAGGATGGAAGAAGAAGACAGCTAATATCTATATTCAGCTAGCAGACCCTGAAGACCTGCCGATTTAATCTTTTGAACTATATGTCTAGACTCCTGCTCTGAAGCCGGACTTATACAAGGTAGAAGGAGCAACTGCGGGTCTCTATGCAGGGGCCTCCACCCCCCTCCCCTCCACCCCCCCCCCCTCCCATCCCTCCCCTCATGTTGCAGGCCTGAGATCATATCTAGGCCCCAAAGGAGTTAAGTTATCTAAACCCCTAAATTGGTTGCGGTATTATATATATACCTCTTATCTGATAGGTGGTTGAGGCTAGGAGCCTAACGTACTCCCTGCTTTATCAATCCGCATTGTTCATACTGTGAAGTCCGTATTGGATATCTATGACAGAGACACATGTTTGGTGTTTCTGTTATATGGTTTGTTGTTTTTCTTGTTGTCTTGTGTTCCCCCACCCCATCCCCTCCTAATGTGTCTTCGAGTTCTATTATTAGGTTACTGTTCCTGCTGGGTGTCCGATATTACTACCACGTGATTTCCTTCTGGAAGCCTAGTGGCTGGCCCTCTCTCCATCAGAGGGAAGCTCATTCCTTTAGATTTGGGATTTAATGTCTAGCTTCAAAGTAGCTACGTGGAATGTTGGGGGTATACACTCCCCCATAAAGAGGAAGAAAATACTCTTGTATCTTAACAAGTTGCGTTTGGACCTGGTTTTCTTGCAGGAGACCCACCTCCTGTCCCCAGAGGCTCAGAAATTAGGCACGCTCGGTTGGCGTGTTGTAGCTGACGCTCCCTACTCTTCAAAGGCCAGAGGAGTTCTCGTCATGGCCAAGCGCTCATTGGGATTGGAGGTGGTCTCTTCTGTGGTGGACGCGGCAGGCAGATATCTTATTATAGAAGTGACCATTTGGGAAGCTAAATATGTGCTGTGTACGGTTTACGCTCCTAGCCAGTATTCAAAAGCCTTCTTTCGTTCCCTGCTTAATGCCCTATATCCCTATGCCACCTCATCTCTGATTATAGGGGGTGATTTTAATGTCATTGCTTCAAAGTACATGGATGTTCAGTCCTCCACCTCTACCCGCAATCCCCCTAAAATAGGTATCCCGTATATGGAGCAACAGCTCCAAATATTAGATATTTGGAGATTTTTACACCCCACGGATAGAGAATACACCTGCCTCTCCGCTGCCCATCATTCCCTATCCAGGATCGATTACTTGATGGTCTCTGATTCCCTAGTTATACATACCCTTGATTCCTCTATTGAACCAATGGCGTTGTCAGACCATTCCGTGGTTTGGGCCTCCATGTCCACAAAAGTAGATGTAGGTACCTTTAGGCGCTGGCGATTTCCTACAGATTTCTCCTCCTCTATAAAATTTCGTAAGGAACTGGAGTCATATTGGGATGACTACGCCACTACAAATGCCCCGATGGCGCAGGATGATCCTTTGGTTTTCTGGCAGGCCTCTAAAGCAGTCATTAGGGGATGTCTCATTGAATATGTCTCCCGAAGGAAAAAGACATTCGCTTCTACTTTTAAGAGCTCACAACAGCGACTGACGGAGGCCTACCAGAGGTTCAAACAGAATCCCTCCCCTGCTATAAAATCCCAATATCTGGATGCTAAAGTGGCTTTTAACGCAGTTCTGCAGGCGCTGGGTGATAAACACACATTTCATAAAAATCATAGATTTTACCGTTTTGGAAATAAGACAGGCAAATTACTATCTCATTTATTGAAAGGATCTACCTCAAATTCTCTTATCCATCCACTAAAAAGATCAGACGGCACATTGGCTACCAAATCTAAAGACATAGCGAGAGTCCTGTCAGATTTTTACGCTACTGTTTATGGAACCTCCTCTGTAAATGAAGATACTAAACAGACGTTCTGGGATTCCATTTCTCCACCTCGGGTGGAATCCTCTCTAACAGAACATCTCTGCTCACTCATAACGGAGGCTGAGGTTGAAAAGGCTATTAAACACCTGAAACCCTTAAAATCCCCGGGACCAGATGGCTACTCTGGGGAATACTACAGATTACTCTCAGCAAAATTGATCCCCCACCTTACCTGAGTTACCTCCCTTTTTAATATCATCATAATATCCCATAAAATACCCTCATATTTTAATGATGCCTTTATACGACTCTTACCTAAACCAGGCAAAGATTTACAACTCCCCGGGTCCTATAGACCGATCTCGCTCCTAAATGTAGACTATAAATTATTTACCAAAATCCTCGCAGACAGACTGAAACCCCTCCTTCCTTCTGTGGTCCACCCCGACCAAACAGGATTTATCTCTGGGAGACATTCCACTAGTAATATTCGCAAGATACTGGCGGCGGTGCACTGGCTAGGCCACTCGGGAAATGAGGACCCACATTTTCTCTTCTCGCTAGATGCCGAAAAGGCCTTTGACCTGGTGAGCTGGGATCATTTATATACTACCCTGGAGAGGTTTGGGTTCCCGTTGGGCCTGGCTGGTGTGCTGCGGGCCTTGTACTCCAATTCCAGCTCTCGTATCCTATGTAATGGATTTCTCTCAGACCCGGTAAGCTTGGGAAGGGGCACCAGACAAGGATGTCCATTATCGCCCCTATTATTTGCGCTAGCTATCGAACCTCTCGCTCTGGCACTGCGTGAGCTCACTTCATTCTCAGGTATCTCAATTTATGACCAGGAACTTAAATTAAGCTTATTTGCAGATGATATGTTACTCTTTGTATCCCATCCTGAAGTCTCCATCCCAGCCATAATGCAAAAAATTCATGAATTTGGCCTATTTGCCGGTTATCGGGTGAATACTTTAAAATCCGAATTACTCCCTTTAACCCAGTCAGCACTTAATATGTCCTCTCTCCCTATCATATCCCAGTTCACTGTTACTAAAACTAAATTGAAGTATCTGGGGGTTTATTTACCACCTGATTTAACAAATCTGTACAAGATAAATTATACACCCATTCTACAGGCTATCTCTACCCAGCTCCAATCATGGTCAGCGCTCCCTCTATCTTTGCTAGGCCGCGCGGCGGTCCTCAAGAGCATTATTTTCCCAAAGATATCCTACTCGCTCCAGTTACTGCCCCACAAACTCTCCAGAGCAGATGTGCATGTCTATGACAAAATGTGCACGAAATTCTTGTGGGCAAATAAAAAAATGAAGAATAGCATTAGCTAAACTTAAGTTACGAAGGGAAGAGGGGGGCCTTGCGATCCCAGACTTACTTGCCTTCTCTAGGGCAGTGGCCTTCCGATATATAAACGACTGGCTTAGGGCAAAAACCACATATACGAACTATCATATTGAACAGGCCTTGGTGTCACCTTATGATTTGAGGGCCTTGTTGCACACCCCTCTCACCCTGCTCCCTCCACAAGCAAAAACAAATTTATTATTTTGGGATGCTTATATTGCCTGGAAAATAATAAATAAAGCACTACACAGGAATTTTACCCGTACTGATTTTATCCCATTCTGTGGGAATCCTTGTTTCACCCCACCCATGGAGAATGTGAAATTTGAGGTGTGGCGGTCTAAGGGAATCAGTAGCATTAGAGACGTTTTTGATCCTGGAGGTTTGGTGTATTCTTTCTCTGGACTGGTGGAGAGGTATGGTGTACATCGATCGGAATTTTTCATGTATCTCCAAGTTAGGCATTATGTACAATCCCTCCCTAACCCATTAATTCACCCTGGAGGTTCTGACTTCCTCACCTCTTTAATCACTCGAACTACAAAGTTACCCTATAAAACGAAATGGCTATATTGGGACCTTCTTCCTTGTGTTTTGGATAAGTTATGGAGTCAGATGTTCGAAAAATGGAGGATAGACTTATCTGTGCAAGGGTCCCTAACAGATTTTTTCCGCCCTCTACCAGGTATTTTTAAAGCTCTACATTCCTCGAATCTACAGGAGATCCATGTAAAATTTTTAAACCGAGCTTACATATCCCCTAGTCAAAGGAGTCATATGGTGCCCTTAGATTCGGGACAATGTCTTAAATGCAGGGCGCCCCATGCAACCTTGATGCATGTATTTTGGAGTTGCCCCAAGATACAGAGATTTTGGAATAAAATTTTATGGTATCTAAACAGTAAACTTGGGTTGCGTCTTCCCCTGTCACCTAGGATACTACTGAGTTTGCATCTCCCCTATGGGGAACTATCGGCTAAGATTCTCCCCTTGCGCCCCTTCCTCTATGTGTTTCTTACACTGGCAAAGAAGGCCATTCTGACGCAATGGATTCACAGATCCCCCCCCAGGCTAGAACAACTTCTGGGTATGGTGAAGTCAACTATGTATTATGATAGACAATCTGCCTTGTATGATGTGGACAAACAGGCTCACCTATTCTATAAGAAGTGGGGACCGTTTATAGAAGTTCTAGATCCCATGCTTAGATCTCATATTCTTACATTTTTCGATTCGCTGAATAGAACGACCCTGAGAGAGATATGCATCCCCTTTTCCCCTCAACCTACTGTATGAGTCCCTAGTGGATAGATATATTATGTGAGTCTTGACAACCTTAAAACTCCATCACAGATCCAAATCGATGGAGCAAATGCTTTAGAGTGTGATATGCCATAAAAGCAGCCCTGGCGGGTAATATGTAGCCTGATTCAATATTCCCCCCCCCCCCTTCCTTGTCTTTGTCTAGTTGTTTGAATGTTTTGTTTATTAAGTATTGGATATGTATATTGTACTGTTTCTCCAATTCTAGAAATACTTTACAGCCGCAATTAGTAGTGCTAAGGAGACTGTACCTTTTCAGACTGTTTGTTTATAATTGAAAAATTTGAATAAATACATTTTCAAAAAAAACAAAAAAAAGAATAACTGCCAGCTGAGAGTCATTCTCCCATCATTTTGTGTTCTTAAACAGTTCATTTCTGCTGAGACCTTTTGAAAAAACTTCCTCTGCTTTCATTGGCAGAAGGGGTTTGTCTTTGTGAAACCACTGCTACATCAGCTCCTTAGAATTTAAGAATGGGACGATCATCATTTGCAGTAAGAAGATAAAGGAACAGCAGCGCTCATGGGAGCAGAGATGAATCAAAGTAAATGGAGAGCTGACATAAATATATATATATATATATATATATATATATATATTTAATAGGTCTAACAATTAGACACAATAACATCACAAACCATGAGCCTACTTAAAAAACACAATAAAACATTTAGTTAATATTGTATAAAAAACATTGGGAATTAATTTATTTGTTTCACTGGATAACTGCAATTGGATAAGTGAGCTGCTATAACGGCAAACAGGTGCCAGTCCACAGAGCATTAGAGCTGTGAAAAATAGCTTTTATAGTTAGACTCAGTGTTGCAAAAGCTGAATGCACAGTTCATGTGGCAACTGTAACACAAGCTGCTGTAGATGGCTGGACATAGTTACAAAGTGTCCCAGCTGAGGTTACTTTGTACACATTTGCCCTTGACTTTGCCAGTTACTTCACATCCAAAATTGACTCCATACATCAGGACATTACATCACACCAGACCATCAGCAACCAGTCTCCTCCCATCCCTTACCACTCCTCCCCATCCCTCTCACCAACTCTGACATCTTTCTCCCATGCATCTGGTGAGGAAGTTGTGGCCCTCATTCGTTCTTGTCCCCTCACCGCCTCCCCACTTGACCCTATCCCCTCCTGCCTCCTCCGCTACCTCCCTCCTTCTGCCTGTTCCCATCTTTCCCACCTTCTCAATCTCTCTCTCTCATCACTGTCCCCTCTGCCTTCAAGCATGCACTCATCTCTCCTATTCTTAAAAAACCTACCCTTGATCCAAACACTCTCTCCAACCGACCCATCTCTCTCCTCCCTTTTGCCTCCAAACTCCTTGAGCGTATTGTCTGCAACCGCCTTACTTCCTTTCTTTCCTCACACTCACTGCTTGACCCATTCCAGTCTGGCTTCCGTCCTCTACACTCCACTGAAACTGCCCTTACAAAAGTATGCAATGACCTCCATGCTGCTAAATCTAAGGGCCACTACTCTCTACATACAGTATTCTTCTTGATCTCTCTGCTACTTTTGACACTGTGGACCACCCTCTCCTACTGCAAAATGCAAATCCTTCACTCCATTGGTCTGCGTAATACTGCCTCTCTTGGCTGTCTTCCTACCTCTCTGACTGTTCATTCTCTGTCTCCTCTCATGACCCCACCTCCCCCTCACTTCTACTAACTGTAGGTGTACACCAAGGTTCTATCATTGGTCCTCTTCTTTTCTCTCTCTATACGTCCTCACTAGGTAAGCTCATTAGTTCTTTTGGTTTCCAATATCATCTTTATGCTGATGACACTCAAATCTATCTTACCTCTCCAGACCTCTTTCCTGATCTCCTCACTCGTATCTCCAACTGTCTCTCTGCTATCTCTGTTTGGATGTCCCAGAGCTTTCTTAAACTTAACATGTCTAAGACCGAGCTGATCATCTTCCCTCCCTCCCGCATAACCTCACCTCCTACAATCTCATTATCTATTGATGGCACTACTATCTCCTCTAGCCCCCAAGTGCGCTGTCTTGGAGTAATCCTTGACTCTTCCCTCTCCTTCAAACCAGACATTCAGCACCACTCGCAAACCTGCCGTTTTCATTGAAAAAATATTTCCAGGATCAGACCCTTTCTGACCCAGGATGCTACTAAGACTCTTATCCACTCACTGGTCATCTCCAGACTGGACTACTGTAATCTCCTCCTGACTGGCATTCCTGACAAACACCTCTCTCCACTCCAATCTATCCTCAATGCTGCTGACCAGCTCATTTTCCACACCAAACGCACTACGTCCACCTCTCCTCTCTTACAAGACCTTCACTGGCTCCTCTTCCCTTTCAGAATCAATTTCAAGTTTCTCACACTCACTTACAAAGTCCTCACCCACTTCTCTCCCATTTACATCTCTGACTTTATCTCCTTTACTCTCCCACCCGTCCTCTTCGCTCTGCTAATGCATGCCGACTCACCTGCCTACTGATTACTTCCTCCTACTCCTACCTCCAAGATTTTTCACGTGTTGCACCACTTCTCTGGAATTCCCTACCTCTCCCCCTCAGACTCTCCACCTTTCTACAAAACTTCAAACGGGCTCTGAAGACCCACTTCTTCACCAAACTCAGCCAAATCTCATCCTAACCCTCTGTTCCACGCTCTCTATGTACCCCGTCTGTGGCACCCCTGTCTGTCTTCCCCTCCCCTTTAGAATGTAGCTCTCACGACTAGGACCCTCTTCCCTCATGTGCTTATCCTTTTTCTTACTTTAATAATCTTCAACTGCACCAAATCCAGCAGTCTTCTGCCACCTGATACTTATTCCAGTGTCATCTGCTGATGTAGCTATGTTTATTTACCCTTTACTTGTCCTATATTGTCGCCAACTGTAAGTTGCTGTTTTCCTGTTTTGATGATTTTTTTATGTATTCTGTTTTTGGGCGCTGTGGAACCCTTGTGGTGCCATATAAATAAAGGATGATGATAGTAATAATAATAATTTGTATCTGTTCATAGATTAGATAGTGGAGCTCCCAATTGAAGTTTGTGAAAAGCGGTAATTAGTCCACTGAATGACTACTGTCTACCGCAGTAAATAACAGGTGAGGCAAATAGCAGGTATTGAATTACCTCTTCCGTGGGCTGTAGACCCAAGCGTCCTCGGGTAAAGTCCACAGTAGTGCCCACTCCTGTGCTTTTGGGGAGAGAGGAACCTGTGGCAGGCTTGTTGGGGTGAGCCACGAAAAACCGACAAGTAGTCTTCATTCGGTGTGGTGGAGAAACCGCTTCAATGTTAGAGGAAGGACAGGTAGTTGAGGCCGCAGGAGCCATGCGATGAAATCAGTCAGATTGGGGGAGGAGTATATAGATCATCATTGGCAGGGCTGTTTCTAGACAATTTGGCTCACAGTGCGAACTGTAGAAGAATGCCCCATAGACAGTCTAAGATGTAAATAGTAGCGCACGCCCAAAAAAGGGGGCATGGCCTCAAAAAATGGGTGTGGCCTCACTAAAATGGATGTGTCCTTGTAGGAAAAGAGTAACTTACACCCCAGTTTCTGACCCTGCACAACCAGACATTGGCCAACACAGGAAAAAAGAAATTCCACCATATAATGGCCTACACAGTAATGCCCCTTGCATCATATTATGCCTCACACAGAAATACCCCTTGCACTAAATGCCCTATACAGTAAATGCCCCTTGCACCTTTTTATGCCCCACACTGTAATGTCTCTTGCACCATATTATGCCCCTTGCAGCCATGGCTGGATTAAGGGAGGGGTCGACAGGGGCAGTCATCCCAGGGCCCCCACACACAGCTGAATCTAACTTGAGAATTCTCCAGCGGCAGACCTGTGCTTCCGGCGAGGAGGTCATCCATATAAATCGAGTCTCGCCAGATGGTGAGGTGAAATCCCGTGAGACAGTTATCAGGAGCTGGCAGACACGCTCAGATGCGATGGATGTGTGTGTGTGTGTGTGTGTGTGTGTGTGTGTGTGTGTGTGTGTGTGTAAAACGATGTCCATCGCCATGAATCATCCAGCACTGTGCTGTGAGCAGGGGGAGCATAAACATGCACTGTGCTCCTATTCCCCTCCCCAGTCACCCAGCATCACATGGAGAGCAATTCAAAGGTAGAAATTGATGCTCATCATCACTGCCAGGAGGAGCTGCGTGTAGGTCCCTGGCAATATAGCCGAGTGTGTAAATTTTACACATGGGGGCGTTTATGATCAGTTTTCCTTCGGTGCTCCAGGGCTCCCACCGGCCTTAATCTGGCCCTGCTTGTACTATATGTTCCTCACAGTAATGCCACATGCACCATATGCCCCGCACAGTAATGCCCCTTGCACCATATGTCCCTCACAGTAGTGCCCCATAAGCCCCAGAAAGTAGATGCCCCTTGCACCATATTATGCCCTTTGCAGTTCACCATATTATTCACCACAGTTAAGCCATAACAGCCTCACATAATAATGCCCCACGTTACTACCTGCTCATTGTCAGGGGTTTCACCCCGTTGTCGACGCCTTCCTCTAACTGCAGCCACCCTCTATCTCGTCGCTAGTAAATGTCCCTCCTCCCAAAATGGCTGCTGCCTCCTCCAGCATTCTTCAAAACTGTTTCCTCTGTGGCGGCGGCCATTTTGGGAGGGACATTTTCAATAGTATTTCAAGCTTACGGTTAGACCAAATGAAATACTATACAAACACTGGCCGCAATTGCAGTATGATTGCACGGCTTGTCCGACTGTAAAAACGGCCCTGATCATTGGTAGGCTCTGAGAAAATTTGAAGTGATCAGGTAAGTGATAAGGTGGGTACACACGAAATGATTAGAGCCACGATGTGGGCATTCCCCATCAATCAGAATGACACATCGTGCACATCGTTCCGTGTGTATGACCGTTAAAGATGGCGTGTGCACCCACGTGTTGCTGACGACAGCCTCAGATCTTTTGAACATGCAAGAAGATCTGAGGCTGTCGTTAACGATGCCGTGCTGCAGAATGCAGCGTGGTCCCCACTCCGACGCCACCGTTTATCACTGCCAGCATTGGCAAGTGTGTATGCACTTGCCGATGCCGGTCCCCCGCAGGGCACGATCTGTCGTTCAGTGGCAAATTGTGCCATGTGTACCCACCTTTAGGTTCTGAAGCCTGATCACGTTATCATGGTGCCCCGAACTTGCGCCAAAATAAATATACATAACTTAGGGGGTAATTCAGACCTGATTGCTAGGTTGCGTTTTCTCACAGCCTGCGATCAGGTCCGAACTGCGCATGCGTATGCACAGCAATGCGTGGTGCGATGGCCCGCAGCAATGGGGATCGGTGCATTGTGATAGAGTGGTGCGAAAAAAGCGATCGCACCGGCGAACGCAAAGTGACTTACAGGAAGAGGGCATTTGTGGGTGGCAACTGACCGTTTTCAGGGAGGGACTGGAAAAACGCAGGCGTGTCCAAGCGTTGGAAGCTAGGGTGTCTGACGTCAATTCCGGTCCCGGACAGGCTGAAGTGATCGCAGCGGCTGTGTAAGTCCTGGGCTGCACAGAGACTGCACAAAATCAGTTTCTGCAGCTCTGCTATACATGCGTTCGCACACTTGCACAACGAAAATACACTCCCTCTGTAGGCGGTGACTACGATCGCACGACAGCAAAAATCACTGCCCAGCGATCCGACCTTCTTTGGCCCTCATTCCAAGTTAATTGCACCAAGCAACTTTTTGCTGCTGGTGCAATCAACTAATCTCCGCCTATGGGGGAGTGTATTTTAGCATAGCAGGACTGCGATCGCTTGTGCAGCCCTGCTATGCTAAAAAAGTTTTCTGCAAAACAAGACCAGCCCTGGACATACTCACCCTGTGCGACGGATTCAGCGATGATGGGCTCGGCTTTGACGTCAGACATCCGCCCTCAGTTCGCCTGGACACGCCTGCGTTTTTCTTACCACTCCCTGAAAACACTCTCCAACGGTCAGTTGATGCCCCAGAAGCCTTCCTGCAGTCAATCTTCTTGTGATCGCCGCTGTGACCGCTTTTTCCTCTGTTAGCATTGTTGCCCGGCGAGCAACGACTCGTGTGCACATTGCGGCCCCCGCACGTGCGCAGTAGTGACCCGGTTGCAGCTGTCCGAATGAAAGCACGCTGCGATCGGGTTGGAATGACCCCCTTTGTTCTGTGAGAGGCTTACAATTCCACCAGTTGTTACTAAGTGGACATCTCTCCCTTAATTAGATGAGAACAAATCACGTTAAAGTGCCTTTTTCCCCTTTAGTTTGCTAATATTTCTCTGTGATGTCCAAATAAAAAGTATATTACTTGCTAGTATATATATATATATATATATATATATATATATACTACCATTATACATTTGTACTAGAAAAATAAATCACTTGGGAAATATTTTATTATTCTCAGTGAAACCGACTGAGAAATGTGAAAATTGTTTTGGTCATGTGAGGTGAAACATTCTGATCCTTAAGGGTTTATTAAATCCTGCAAAACATGTATTGACTGTGCTTAGCAATACAAGGTCAGTAATTCTCCTCACAAAGCCTACACATACAGCAAGGTTTTTTTTCTATTACTTGATTGATTGCCAAGCAATATAAACTGTATTAGGTGAGGGACAGTCTAATGTGCTGCTCTATGGCACATTGCCATTCTTTAAAGAAGCTTTAAAGGAAAGAGTTTACCATTAGTCTAAAAATAAAGCATTTTGTTTTATTCCCTCCCTTTAGGATACATTTCTGTAGCATGCAGACAGATAATGGTGAGGGGAGGGTGAGAACTGGTAATACGGGGAGAATGGATTTATTTGTCTTTTTGAAGAAAACCAACATACATGGAAAATAATTTAATCGCTTACATGCAATTCTCTATTGCAATATAAAGGGGCCTATTCATGAAGCAGTGAAAAGTGTGGATAAGTGAGCCAGTGGAGAAGTTGTCCATGGCAACCAATCAGCATTGAAGTAACATTTATAATTTGCATACTATTCAATTGTATGGAGCAGCTGATTGGTTGCCATGGGCAACTTCTCCACAGGCTCACTTCTCCACTCTTTTCACTGCTTCATGAATAGACTCCATAGTCTCTTCCATAATATTGTACTCTGAATGTATTTTGAATGCAGAATACTTGATGCTAAGAGGAACGTAAGGCAGTTTGCTTAGTGTTAATTGCAGAAATTTGTACTGCGCATACGCACAAATAGAACGCATGTATATGTAGCAATGCAAATGGCAATGAATTCCCTAACTATGGGCCTGATTTAGAGTTGTACACAAACCCAATGGTTTGCATAAAACTCGGATGGTGGTTGGACTGCGCATGCACAATGGGGGGTCATTCCGAGTTGTTCGCTCGCAAGCTGCTTTTAGCAGCTTTGCACACGCTAAGCCGCCGCCTACTGGGAGTGAATCTTAGCATATTAAAATTGCGAACGTAAGATTAGCAGAATTGCGAATAGACACTTCTTAGCAGTTTCTGAGTAGCTCCAGACTTACTCGGCATCTGCGATCAGTTCAGTGCTTGTCGTTCCTGGTTTGACGTCACAAACACACCCAGCGTTCGCCCAGACACTCCTCCGTTTCTCCAGCCACTCCCGCGTTTTTCCCAGAAATGGTAGCGTTTTTTCACACACTCCCATAAAACGGCCATTTTCCGCCCAGAAACACCCACTTCCTGTCAATCACACTACGATCACCAGAACGAAGAAAAAACCTTGTAATGCCGTGAGTAAAATTCCTAACTGCATAGCAAATTTACTTGGCGCAGTCGCACTGCGGACATTGCGCATGCGCATTAGCGACTATTCGCTCCGTTGCAACAAAAAAATAACGAGCGAACAACTCGGAATGACCCCCAATATACATTCTGCGCATGTTCAGAATGGATCCTGCAACACTGCTGCCTGTTTCGCAGGGTGCAGCCACTTGGGAGCAGGGAGGGAAGGGGTGGCGCTGGACAACGTTCCTGAAAACGGGGGCATGTCGTCCCCGTTTTCTGGGAGTGCCAAGGCCAGTGTATGTGCTTTGCAAACCAGATTTCCTGGCCTCAGCAGCGCAGATAAGTCATCCAATCTGAGTATCTTTAGGCTTACTCAGATAGCTGATGCTGCAACTGATGGTAACCATGGTGATCCAATCTGCGTCTCTAGATGTAGCATTCGGCTCAGCTATACCAGCAATCACGTCTTTAGCCCTCCTGCGGCATTAGCATATTTTGGACGCAGCAGCAAAACTACTAGTGTCTATCTCCGAGTCAGCCCCCTATGCCTTAAAAAAAAAATGCTGTTTTAATCTTGTGGCTAAAGTACCAGATTTTTTTTAACTTGGACCCTATTGCATTTGGCCCTGAATGGAATTTTTGTTCGACATACTGTATCTGTATAGGTGAAAAAAAACATGCACTGAATAGATATATTGCCATCCGATAAAACTGCTTCCTAGTATAATTGCCACTAATATGGAAAGCTGGAGCACAGCATTTATCTACAAAATCAATGTCACTTTTTAAATTTCAATTGCAATTAAATTGTGCCACCTAGTGGGCACAATTACACCATTCAGTCTATATTAAATCTTTATTGACTGAATATTTGTAATAGCAATAAACTGTTATGTGTTGATATTTTGTGGTAATATTAAATCTTCTCCCATTGGGAATTTGATGTAAAATCTATAACATGATCTGAGCCTCTATGGATGCTTTTACTTTAATTGCCACTAATGTGGAAAGCTGGAGCACAGCATTTATCTACAAAATCAATGTAACTTTTTAATTTTCATTTGCAAGGATATTGGGCTCGAGTTGTTAGCCCGCTAGCTGCTTTTAGCAGCATTGTACACGCTAAGCCGCCGCCTACTGGGAGTGTATCTTAGCATAGCAGAATTGCGAACAAAAGATCCGCTAATTTTCTCGTAACGATTACCCCGCAATTTCTGAGTAGCTTCAGACTTACTCTGCCACTGCGACCAGCTCAGTCCTTTTCGTTCCTGGTTTGACGTCACAAACACGCCCAGCGTTCGCCCAGCCACTCCCCCGTTTCTCCAGACACTCCCGCGTTTTCCCTGAAACGCCTGCGTTTTTCCGCACACTCCCAGAAAACGGCCAGTTTCCGCCCAGAAACACCCACTTCCTGTCAATCACACTCCGATCATCAGAACGATGAAAAAACTTTGTTACGCCGTGAGTAAAATACCAAACTTTTGTGCTAATTTACTTGGCGCAGGCGCGCTGCGTACATTGCGCATGCGCAGTTTGCGACTAATCGCTCCGTAGCGAAAAAAATTAACTAGCGAACAAATCGGAATGACCACCTTAATTCAGACCTAGCCTCCATGGCAGCCACATCACAGTTTGCTGTACATCGACAAACTGTGCCCACACAGCAGCCGCATCGCGCCTGCATGGCCATTCGAATAGCGGAATGCCATCTCGAAGGATGCGTCTGCAACATGATTGACAGCGGTGGGTATTGGGTGGGCGGTGATGTGGCATTTTGCAGGTGTGGTGTTCCAAATGGAGTGCTTTGGGGGGGAACTGCGTCACATGCAGCCGCTCCGATTAAAAAACTGGCAGCGGACTACCTGTCAGTGCAGTCAGGCTGCACTGCCATGGGTCAACCTTAATTTGATGCATCTGTAATTAAATTGTGGATGCATCGTGAGGCAACGCTACATATGCTGGGCGGCCCTGTGCTGGGCGGCCCCCAGCATATGAGGAAATGGACTTAGATCTTGCTGCATATGCAGGGATCTGCGTCCATCTCTGAATAACCCCCATTACAATGTACAGATGTGTCCACATACACTTCAAATTGTCAAATTGTGCCCGTTTTATGTGCCATGAAGAAGAAAGATTTATGGTAAAATCACAGGATGCACTGGGCTCCTCTCCCCTCATACCCCACCCCCATGCTCAGGCACTCCAGTTTTAGTTAAAAAGTCCAAAGGAGGAGCAGGAGAGAGAAGAGAAGGAAAATGGTACACACAGGAAAACACACTTTCATAGAGAAGAGAAGGAACCGGTGACCAGAAAGGCAACCCATTGAAGGTAGGTGTGTCAGGGTGGGTGCCCAGTGGATTCCATGGACCTCTAAGAAAAATAGTTAATGAAGGTAAGTTTTACCATAACTCTTTCTTTTCTTCTATGGGGGCCATGGTCTCCACATGGATAACCTTGGGATGTCCCAAAGCAGTTGTAATAGGGAGGAAACGCTTCTAAGCTAAAAAGAGGACATTGCGGCCAAAAGTTGCATCCTGAAAGACAAACATATCAATGGCATAGAACCTAAGAAATGTGTGGGCAGAAGACCACGTAGCAACCTTGCAGAGTTGTTCAGCAGACGCTCCATGGCGCCAGCCTGTGTGTACGCCTGTGAAATGGTCATGTGGAACCAACATGCCAACGTTTGCTTATTGGTGGGCTAGCCCCACCTGTGGAGTCCATAGAGGATGAATAAGGAATCCATTTTCTGAAAGTAACTAATACAGTCCACATAGATCCTGAGAGCATGGACCACATTCAACGAGGAATCCTCTAGTGAAAGACCAGGCTCCTGGAAGGCTGGTACCACAATTGGTTTGTTGATGTGGAATTTAAACACTACCTTAGGTAGGTATCCAACTTTAGTCCGAAGGATCGCCCAGTCCTGGTGAATTATCAAAAAGGGGGAGTGACAAAAGATAGCTTCCAAGTCAGAGACTCTTCAGGCTGTAGCTATGGCCAGTAGAAAGAGAGTTTCAGTGGTTAGCCACTTGAGGTCCACTGTTTCCAATGGTTTGAAAGGAATATGTTGTAAGGCCTTAAAAACCAAGGAGAGATCCCATGGAGCAACCAGAGATGAATGGAGGCTGTATCCAGAGTACCCCCTAGTGGAAGGTATGCATATCTGGTAAGGGAGCAAATCTCAGCTGGAACCAGACTGACAAGGCCGAGACCTGGACCTTCAGAAAAGCCAGGTGAAGACCTATGGTTTAGCCCACCTGTAAGAAGGCTAACAGCTGAGGGATCCTAAGAACTTTAGGATTGCAGTTAGGATGAGCACACCACTGAAACTAGGAGTGCCAGATACAGTAATATGCGCGCGCTGAAGCTGGTTTCTGAGCCTGAAGCATAGTTTGAACCACTGACCCAGAAAAACCTTTGTCCCTTAGGAGGGATGTTCCACGCTGTCAAAGACAAGCGATATAAGTTCAGTTGTAGATAGGGTCCCTGAGAGATCAGGTCTGGACGGAGAGGCAGAGGAAAGTGCTCGTCTATGGAGAGAAATTGAAGATCTGTGAACCAATGGCGTCTGGGCCATGCCGGAGCCACAGGGAGGAGCGTGCCACCATCCTCCTTGAACTTGCAAAGTACTCTGGGAAGGAGAGACACCACAGGGAAGAGATAGGCCAACGAAAGGTCCATGGGACAATGAGTGCGTCCACGATCCACCATCTCTTGACCTGGCCTGTACACTGGGACTTTGTGTTTGTGTCTGGAGTCCATGAGATCCACATCTGGAAAAACCCATTTGTGCACTAGAAGCTGAAAGGCTATGTTTGTTCGGAGCTCCGGCCGGACGGGAAGTGACGATGACGTATTTCCGGTCCTTGGAACGCAAATACGGAAGCGGACCCAGAGGCAATGGAATGCATCACTCTTTGCATCAGTAATATATACCTATAGGAACCATTTGGTCTCAAATTCAACATTGAGGCCCCGAGGTACCTCGGGGCCTCAATGTTGAATTTGAGACCAAATGGTTCCTATAGGTATATATATTACTGATGCAAATAATAAAAAAGTAATGTGCCTTATGTTCCCTATAAATTGTGGTGATTGATGAAAATATGTCTATATATTAATTGAAATGTATATCTTATATTCTGGTCTAAGGAATACTGAGTGATCATGAATTATCATTAATCATAGGTGAAATGTATAACTGTGTAATATAAGATGGTGATGTTTGTCTTTTTGTTCTTTCTCCTATGGTATCAATGGGCAACGATAATACAAATGATCGCGTAACCCCTGCATATTGCACACCTCAGATGCTAAAGAGTGATGCATTCCATTGCCTCCGGGTCCGCTTCCGTATTTGCGTTCCAAGGACCGGAAATACGTCATCGTCACTTCCCGTCCGGCCGGAGCTCCGAACAAACATAGCCTGTGAATCGCAGGGGGAAGGAAGGGACTCCAGGAGATGTGTAAAATCCCCAATCTGGAGGCATCATGAAATGTGGGAGGACTAGTTTGAGAAGGACTGAGAGCCCATTGTAATTAGGACACTATGGGATCTGATGGACGGAAATACGTGTGGTTGCTATGGCAACCGAGGATACTTTATGTTGCCAGATCCCGCAAAGCATCATGGGAAGGAAATTGCTGCATTGTGGGAAAAAGTTGGAGGGAATATGTGGTCTTTAAGTAGAAGGAATGTGTTAGTTAGGATATTGATTGTCTAGGTAGTTTTGAGATTTATGGGTTCAGTGCACATTTTGGATCTCACTCCAAATGGAATTTTAAGAAGTTTTACAGTGACTTATGTAATATAGATAGGTTGATTCCTATATATATGAAATTTTCTTTTTTATCATGATGGTATTGTATTGTTATAATTATGTGTATATGGCTTTTTTTAATGAATTAATTCTGGTTGGTTAATTTATGACATGTGACCAAACCAGGGGGGATAAAAGGACCGGCAGGGTCCATTACTATCCCACACCTTGAAGAAGGAACATCCGGTTCCGAACGCGTCGGTGAAATTTGGCACTTCTCATAGGTCAGACAAGAGTCACTCACTGGGAGAAATTGGTAAAAGACTTGTATGCCATTTTTTGGATACATAACCTTTTTTTAATCTGTACCATCCGTAGTTCCCCCCTCCCGCCCCCCCCTCCCTTTTTTTCCATCTGAGGGGTGTGTGGTGTAGTAGACCCTGCTAACCAAGATTAAGTCTGGTGTTTGTGGCCTATGATGTAGTGAAAATATTTTATATTTTTATATATTTTTATGTAAATAAATTGGTTTATACCCAATACTGCATGGACTTTCTCGTTGGTGTGCTCCATTAATCCTGAAAAGAAAATAGCGGGACCGGCTTCAGTCCTGTTTGGAGGAAGGAGTGCAAGAAAGATACCTTTTGATGCATATAGGGCATTTACCAAAGGTAAGCCATATACCAATAAGTTAGGAA
Source organism: Pseudophryne corroboree (assembly GCF_028390025.1). Lineage (NCBI taxonomy): Eukaryota > Metazoa > Chordata > Amphibia > Anura > Myobatrachidae > Pseudophryne > Pseudophryne corroboree. The sequence goes on from NC_086445.1 coordinate 465,975,140, forward strand.
GAAGATTTCTGCTAATGTTATGACCTTTGAAGATTTTAAAGAAACCTTGATGTGCATATAGGGCACTGCCCAAAGGTCAGTTGAGGACAGACAACGTGAACAGATGTATTATGAACATATTTAATGTATGAATATATTCTCTTTCTTCCTTGAGGATTGACATTGTTGGAGTCCGACAGAAAGGGATTCGCATATACGTATAATAACAGCGCTTGGGAGCCGTCCTATATTTGGTTGTATATTGGTTCAAGGAGTGGTGCTCTTTGGGAGCGGCGTTCCGAGTTGCAGTTATTTTTTTGGCGCAAGTTATTTTTATCCTTTTGTTGTATTGTATCCCACCACTATAGTTCATCAGAGTAAAAGCTGTTCTCTAGGCCACAATTTAATAATTGACTGTTATCCAGTCGGGTAATTTACAAGCAGTCTCTAATATTGTTCAAAACATTTACCTGCCCAACAAACAATGTCAGTTTGCTCTATGGAAAGCTAATTATATGCTAAGTGGTTTTAAAGTAGAGATGAGCGGGTTCGGTTCTCAGAGAACCGAACCCTACCGGACTTCATGTCATGAGCCCGGATCCGAGTCAGGCTCGGGTTTTCCCGCCTGACTCGGAAACCAGAACGAGGCAAAACGTCATCATCACGCTGTCGGATTCTCGCAGGGTTTGGATTCCATATAAGGACCCGCGTGTTGCTGCTATTTTCACTCCAGCATTGGAGAGTGTAGAGAGAGGACGTGTCTCCATTCTCTCAGTATCCTCATTGTCTGTGACTTGTGCTGCATCTGTCCAGTCACAGTGGTTGTGTCCTCTGCTGCCATATGTCCAGTGCTGCTGTATAGGGTGCTGTGTTGTGCTGGATCAGTTCAGTGGTGGTGTATTGAGCTGCATCAGTCCAGTCACAGTGGTGTCCTCCGCTGCCATATGTCCAGTGCTGCTGTATAGGGTGCTGTGTTGTGCTGGATCAGTTCAGTGGTGGTGTATTGAGCTGCATCAGTCCAGTCACAGTGGTGTCCTCCGCTGCCATATGTCCAGTGCTGCTGTATAACTCCAGTCCATTGCAGTGGTGCTGTGTTGTCCTGCATCTGTCCAGTGGTGGTGTCCCTGTGCTGCCGTATATGACCATTGGTACTGCCGTATATATCCAGTGATCCTGCCGTATATGTCCAGCAGTACTGCCGTATAAATCCAGTGATCCTGCCGTATAATTCCAGTAATCCTGCCGTATAGCTCCAGTGATCCTGCCGTATAATTCCAGTGATCCTGCTGTATAATTCCAGTAATCCTACTTTATAATTACAGTGGTACTGGTGTATAATTACAGTGATCCTGCCATATAATTACAGTGATCCTGCCATATAAATCCAGTAATCCTGCCATATAATTCCAGTGATCCTGCCGTATAATTCCAGTAATCCTGCCGTATAATTACAGTGATCCTGCCATATAATTACAGTAATCCTGCCGCATAATTCCAGTGATCCTGCCGTATAATTCCAGTGATCCTGCCGTATAATTCCAGTAATCCTGCCGTATAATTCCAGTAATCCTGCAGTATAATTACAGTGATCCTGCCTTATAATTCCAGTAATCCTGCCATATAATTCCAGTGATACTGCCGTATAATTACAGTGATCCTGCCGTATAATTACAGTGATCCTGCCATATAATTACAGTGATCCTGTTTTATAATTCCAGTGATCCTGCCGTATAATTCCAGTAATCCTGCCGTATAATTCCAGTGATCCTGCTTTATAATTCCAGTGATCCTGCCATATAATTCCAGTGATCCTGCCGTATAATTCCAGTAATCCTGCCGTATAATTCCAGTAATCCTGCCGTATAATTCCAGTGATCCTGCTTTATAATTCCAGTGATCCTGCCGTATAATTCCAGTGATCCTGCCGTATAATTCCAGTGATCCTGCCGTATAATTCCAGTGATCCTGCCGTATAATTCCAGTAATCCTGCCATATAATTACAGTGGTACTGGCGTATAATTCCAGTGATCCTGCCGTATAATTCCAGTGATCCTGCCTTATAATTACAGTGATCCTGCCGTATAATTACAGTAATCCTGCCATATAATTCCAGTGATCCTGCTATATAATTCCAGTAATCCTGCCATATAATTACAGTGGTACTGGCGTATAATTACAGTGATCCTGCCATATAATTCCAGTGATCCTGCCTTATAATTCCAGTGATCCTGCCGTATAATTCCAGTAATCCTGCCATATAATTACAGTGGTACTGGCGTATAATTCCAGTGATCCTGCCGTATAATTCCAGTGATCCTGCCTTATAATTACAGTGATCCTGCCGTATAATTACAGTAATCCTGCCATATAATTCCAGTGATCCTGCTATATAATTCCAGTAATCCTGCCATATAATTACAGTGGTACTGGCGTATAATTACAGTGATCCTGCCATATAATTCCAGTGATCCTGCCTTATAATTCCAGTGATCCTGCCGTATAATTCCAGTGATCCTGCCGTATAATTCCAGTAATCCTGCCGTATGATTACAGTGGCACTGCCGTATAATTACAGTGATCCTGCTGTATAAATCCAGTGATCCTGCCATATAAATCCAGTGATCCTGCCATATAATTACAGTGGTACTGGCATATAAGCAGTAGCGGATCTTTCCACGGGCAAGTAGGACTTTTGCCTGGGGTGCCGCCTTCTGGAGGGCGCCGGCGCCGTCCGGAGGGCACCGCACCATGGCAAGATCCACTACTGCTGCCCGCTGTGTCCCCAGCTGGTCCCGCTGTGAAGGGAACTAGACGCTCTGTGTCTAGTTTCCCTTCGTGGAGAGGACCTTTGCTGTACGGTGCGCGATGACGTCATCGCGCACCGCACAGCATTTCAGCGGTGCTACTCTACTGTACAGGGGGCGTAACTGACCATGCCCCCTGTATGAAGCCACGCCCCTATTTCCCACCCGGGACACAAAAAGGGCTAGAACCGGCCCTGCATATAAGTACAGTCCAGTGATACTGCCGTATATATATGTACCCTGTTGCAAAGCAGTTACTGAGGAGGCCATAACAACTATGCTGGTGTTGGACGTGCGTCCAGTATCCGCCATTAGTGCAGTGTCACTTAGCTTGGTCATACAGCTACCTCATTGCCCTCTTAAACTTCTTGGCATGATGTACTGTTTGGGTACTATTTTTTTTAAGTGCCCTCCTGTCTGACACTGCAGTGCCACTCCTAGATGGGCCAATTGTTTGTGTCGCTTAGCTTAGTCATACAGCTACCTCATTGCACCTCTTTTACATTTTTGCATCATTTGCTGTTTGGGGCCTTTTTTTTATATCTGCCCTCCTGTCTGACACTGCAGTGCCACTCCTAGATGGGCCAGGTGTTTATGCCGCACACTTGTGTCGCTTAGCTTAGTCATACAGCAACCTTGGTGCACCTCTTTTTCATCTTTCCATCATGTGCGGTTTGGTGCATGGTTTTTTAAAGTGCCATCCTGTCTAACACTGCCATATAAGTCCAGGGGTAATGTTGTATTAGTCCAGGGATACAATTTCAGTAATCCTGCCATATAAGTCCACCAATTGCAGAATTTTTGAAAAATGACAGGGGCAAGCTGGAGATGCTGTCAGTGGACTGAAAAATTGCGGGCCGCTTTCGACATTCAGCCACTCCATGCCACTACTAGATGGGCCAGGTGGTTGTGTCGCTTAGTTTAGTCATACAGCAACCTCGGTGCACTTCTTTTTCTTCTTTGCATCATGTGCTGTTTGGGGCCTATTTTTTAAATCTGCCATCCTGTCTGACACTGCAGTGCCACTCCTAGATGGGTCAGGTGTTTGTTCCGCACACTTGTGTCGCTTAGCTTAGTCATACAGCAACCTAGGTGCACCTCTTTTTCTTTGCATCATGTGCTGTTTGGGGCCTATTTTTTAAATCTGCCATCCTGTCTGCCGCTGCAGTGCCACTCCTAGATGGGCCCGGTGTTTGTGCCGCTTACCTTAGTCATACAACCACCTCGGTGCAACCTTTTGGCCTAAAAACAATATTGTGAGGTGTTCAGAATAGACTGGAAATTAGTGGAAATGAATGTAACTGAAGTTAATAATACCGTAGAATCAAAATTATCCCCAACTCCTATGATTTTAGCTGTTTTTATGTTTTTTTCAAAAATCATCCAGATCCAAAACCAAAACACGAAAGGGTGGTTTTGGGAAAACCAAGCCAAAACCAAAACACGAGTGGGGAATTAGAACCAAAACCAAAACACGAAAAGTGCCCACCGCACATCTCTATTTTAAAGCAGTGTGCGTAAATCATAGTTATTTTAATTGACATTTTAATATCACAATTAGTAAGAAGTATTATAGTAAACACTACCAGACGGCATTTTATGTATTGAGTAATAAATGTAATAGGTAATTGTTATTACTTAGGAAGGAGCAAAGCAATTCACATTTCATAATTCTTAAACAACCTTGTGAAATAGCACGCATGAAGTTGGAAAAAAAGAATAAGTACATGTGAAACCAATTTTCATGATAAGTTACTTCTCCCTTTCTGTTAGACCTTGAAATGACAGATTAGCAAAATAATTGACTTAAATAGAAATGTACCAATATTATGATATAGCTTTGTCATCAGTATGCGTTTTAAGACAGTAGCTAGGTAACAGCTGCTAATTTCAGCACACACCAGTATTAATGCTGAAATAACTAGAGAAATGTGTTTACTTACCAATAACACGGACTTCTGTTAATACTCATTTTATCAATTTATGCTGACACAGGTTGGAAAAGTAAGAAAATCTACAGCCCGGAAGAGAGAATACCATGTTCTGTTCATGGTGATCACCACAATCATCTGCTACCTTATCTGCTGGCTTCCTTATGGAGTGGTGGCTTTGCTTGCTACGTTCGGGAGACCTGGAGTGGTGACACCAGTTGCGAGTGTTGTACCATCAATTTTGGCCAAGAGTAGCACAGTATTTAATCCATTAATCTACATATTTATGAACAAGCAGGTAAGTATTTATTTTAAGCTTTTTAAAATGAATACACATAACAATGACATAAATGAATGCCATTTATTATAAGACCTCACCACTGCAAGTGGCCTATGTATCATATTTAGTAAAGTATACACATGAACTATCAATTCTAATCGTTGGATATTCCAGCAATAGGAATTAACTTTTACTGACTGTTTAGCCAAATTCCTATGCCAGGACAGTCGATTCTGTAAGAGCCTGTCCTTGAGAAGAGTAAATAAATGAATTCTTACTCCAGAAATAGGTAACCTTTGGCACTACAGCTGCTGTTGAACTACACATCCCAGTATGCCCTGTCATAATGTTGCTGTTAGTGCATGCTAAAACTGTGGCAGTGCATGCTGGGATGTGTAGTTCCACAGCAGCTGTAGTACCACAGGTTGCTTAGCTCTAGCTTACACTATCTCTTTAAAACTGGATACAGCCCTGGCTTAACTACTGTGTATGTGCAATTATTGTGCTGTACCTGTGCATGTATAGGCTGTCGCAGTGGAATCCAAAGATGTTTTTTCATAGCTTAGTAAATAGGCCAGTTTTGTACTCTCCATAGAAAGATATGGGAACTGCTTAAGTGACAGAAAATATACCGTTATGGTAAGAACTTACCGTTGATAACGGAATTTCTCCTATGTCCACAGGTATCCACAGGATAACATCTGGATATGCCGGAGTGACAGCGGAAATGGCACCAAATAGTCACGAGCTTTCTGGCCTCCCAGGATGCATCGGGCTCATCCATATAATCCCGCCCACCGACTCAGTCAAATCAGTTGTTTTCACAGCAATTAGGCAGGATCATCATGTAGAACCCTATGCAGGCGATACGAATATACATGCACACCCTTCCATACAAGAGGGAAAAGGTTTAGTGATTGTAAAGATCCTCAAATCAGGTGCATCAGGGTGGGATCCCTGTGGATACCTGTGGACATAGGAGAAATTCCGTTATCAACGGTAAGTTCTTACCATAACGGTATATTTCTCCGGCTGGGTCCACAGGTTATCCACTGGATAACATTGGGATTCCCAAAGCCATTATTAGTGGTGGGGACGCTCCTGATTAGCCAGGAGAACCTTTCGCACGAATTCTGCGTCATGTGAGGCAAAAGTATCCAAGGCATAATGTCTAATGAATGTGTTAATGGAAGACCATGTGGCTGCCTTACAAATCTGTTCTGCTGAAGCACCATGTTGTGCTGCCCATGAAGGACTTACCCTACGTGTAGAGTGCGCAGACATTAGCCGGAGCAGGGAGATCAGCACGAGAATATGCTTCTGAAATCGTTATTCGAAGCCATCTTGCTAGCATCTGTTTAGTAGCAGACCATCCTCTTTTGTGAAATCCGTAGAGAATGAAGAGAGAATCTGTCTTTCTGATGGCACTAGTACGATCTACGTAAATTCTTAATGCACGGACTACGTCCAGCGACGCTTCTCCCGCAGAAAGTCCCGATACCTGAAAAGCCGGGACTACAATTTCTTCGTTCAGGTGAAACTTTGAGACCACCTTCGTAAGATAACCAGATCTAGTTCTGAGAACTGCTTTGTCTGGATAAAAGATCAGAAAAGGAGACTTACTCGACAGTGCTCCTAAATCTGACACTCTTCTAGCTGACGCCATCGTCAGTAGAAAGAGAACTTTAGCCGTCAACCATTTAAGATCTGCTCTCTTAAGTGGTTCAAACGGAGCCCCCTGAAGGATTTTAAGAACCAGATTTAAATCCCAGGGTACTGCAGGAGGAACAAACGGTGGTTGAATGTGCAACATTCCCTGAAAAAAAGTACGCACATCCTGTAGGTTAGCAATCTTTTTCTGAAACCCTACAGTTAATGCTGATACTTAAACTCTCAAGGAAGCCACCTTTAAACCCTTATCCATTCCTGCTTGGAGGAAATCCAAAATCCTGGATACTTTAAAAGATCTTGGATCCATACCTCTTTCGCTACACCAATGAATATAGGCCTGCCATATTCGATGATAAATATGAGCTGAAGAAGGCTTTCTTGCTCTAAGCATGGTTTGAATTACCTGTGGTGAAAATCCTCTTGATTTTAGGATAGAGGTTTCAACAGCCACGCCGTCAAAGACAGCCGTTCCAGGTGGCTGTGATAACAAGGCCCCTGCATTAGTAGATCTGGACTTTGAGGAAGCAGAATTGGAGCTTCCACGGACATCCTTAGTAAATCTATGTACTAATGCCCTTTGGGCCAGACTGGAGCTATTAGAATTATGGCTCCCTTTGCTTGCTTTATTTTCCTCACCACCCTGGGTAACAGGGAGATTGGAGGAAACAGATATGCCAGATGAAATTCCCATTTCACTGACAGTGCATCTACAAGGATCACCCTGGGATCCTTTGTTCTTGACCCGTATGCCGATACTTTGTTGTTCAAATGAGACGTCATGAGATCTATCTCTGGCAGACCCCATCTGTTCACTAGAGTTTGAAATACTTCCGGGTGTAACGCCCATTCGGTCTCCTGAATGGTGTGTCGACTGAGAAAGTCCGCTTCCCAGTTCAGCACTCCTGGCACAAACACTGCGGACAATGACGGAAGATGGAGTTCTGCCCATCTTAGTATATGAGTTACTTCCTCCATCAATCTTTTGCTGTGAGTTCCTCCCTGATGGTTGAGGTACGCTACTGCTGTTGCATTGTCTGAGCGAATCTGGACTGGTCTTCCTTGCAGTCTGTCCTTTGCCTGAACCAGAGCCATATATATGGCCCTTATTTCCAACAGATTTATTGGCAGGCAACTTTCCCTTGTGGTCCATTTTCCCTGGAACCAGAAATTTTCGAACACTGCTCCCCAGCCTTGAAGACTGGCATCCATTGTCAGTAGTTGCCAATGTGCTATCCAAAAGGGTCTCCCCTTGTCTAGATGGTCCGTCTGTAGCCACCAGGCTAGTGACCTTTTTATGTTTACTGGAAGCTTTATCATCTGTCTTTTTATTGTCTGATGTTTTCCATTCCATCTGGTTAGAATGAGGTGCTGTAGAGGTCTGGAGTGGAATTGTGCATATTCCACCATGTCGAATGTTGACACCATCAGACCCATCACCCGCATCGCTGCATGGACTGATACTGTCTGACTGTGCAACAATTCCTGAATCATTACCTGCACCTTGGATATCTTTTTCCCAGGTAAGATTATCCTTTGTAGACTTGAATCCAATATGGCCCCCAAGTGCTTTAGATTTTGTTATTGCTTTGGCTGATTCTTCCAGAGACAGAACAGCCTTCATGGCATCAATAAGCTCAGCTATATCCTCTGAGCTGAAACCCTCCGACTGGTTGTCATATGGGGAATTTGAATACACAGTATCCTCATCTGTTGTATCGTCTTGTGTGTTCTGTAACATAGATGCATCTACCCTGGCTTCACTAGCCTGCTTACTTGTTGAAGCTGCTGGAATTAACCCACAAGAAGGGAGCTGCATGTAAGGATTAATAGTGTATCCTACTCCCAGGTGTGGCACCGCAGGTGCTAATCTGTCAGCTATTGTAAACAAAGTCTGTGCAAATACACCCCATGGTGGGTCTACTGGTTGCTGCACCTGTCTTTTATTTTGCTGATACGCACAACAGTTTGCACATAACCCGTCATAAGTTAGATACTGGGCTAACACCCCTACTTTACAAGATAGACATGTTAAGGGTGTAGGAGTCCCTGATAAAGAATCCTCGTCACTTTTGCAGCTCATAGACATGGTAAATAATCTGTTTATACAATATACTACGCTCTCTGTGACTGAGATCACTTATATAAATATAGAAGTGATATCAATCTGACCACAACCCGAGCCCCCGAACTGAGGTTCAGAAACAATACCGACAAACATATAAAAGTCAATAATCACACGAGCAGTCAGTCACATGTTAAATATTAGCAATTGTCATATGAGTATATAATCAACCACAAAATTACTTGTCCAGTATGTAGGAGTACAATTTACTGTTTCTGTTTTTAAACAGCTATTTCAATAAGTTTTTCAGTCAAATCATGCAGAAAACCACAGTACCGTACAGGCCTCATATGCATTGTGTACCAAAATTAACTATTTATACTACACAGTAGATAGAATTTTAGTACTGTATAACCCTTACTCAGTAGAGTGGGATACAGGGAGACTCACCCTACTTCCAGGATCGATCAATACGCTCGAAAGACGCTGAGTGGATTCAGACGCTGCTAGTGTACACTGCCGCTCCGGTAACTGATAAGAGACACAGACGCTCAATAACGGACACAGACACTCAGTGAATGATGAGTGTATGCAGACGCTTCTGTCTGTGATCCGGTCTCAGTGGCAACTCTAGTGTACACAACCGCAGCAGCCTTAGCTGCGACCGAGTACCCTTGTGGTAGCGTCTGAGATGGAAGTGAGGTCATCAGTTCATGGACGCGAGACGCACGGAAACTGGTCATGAACTGGGGGTAGGGGCGACCAGGAGAGCGTCTGACTCACCCTGCTGACATAAACTCCAGGGATCGCGGCCTCAACCTAGTCCTGGCACCTATGATCCCTAAAGCATAGCGCTGGAGCACTTAAGAGTGGCGGCGCGTCAGCCACTGTTTGTGGTCTCCTCCAATACAGTGGGGCTGTGTTCGGAATACCCTAGTAAGTGGAACCAATGCCTTACCTTCTCCCCATGCTCCGGCCACAGCCTGGTAACGTCTGCTGGACCTGCTAGAACATCCAACACAGACGCCCCGTCGAGACAACACTAATACCCGGAGGTAAGCGTTGTTGCGACCCGGTGGAGAGTTGTTGGAGCGACTCTTTCTAGCATGCTTTTAAGACGCTGTTAAGAAAGATCACTCAAAACATAGTAAGACTATAAAAATAAAATAATAAAAGCTTAGGGCGGCCTTAACAGCAGCCCTGTGACCATGGTCCGGCTCCTGCCGCACCAAACAAAAAACTGATTTGACTGAGTCGGTGGGCGAGATTATATGGATGACCCTTATGCATCCTGGGAGGCCAGAAAGCTCGTGACTATTTGGTGCCATTTCCGCTGTCGCTCCGGCATATCCCAATGTTATCCTGTGGATAACCTGTGGACCCGGCCGGAGAAATAGAGTGATCACCACAAGATATCTCTTAGAGCTACAGTGGTACCAATGTATTAATCTCTCCGATACTGAAATAAAATTATATATGCTATTTTACTTACTTAATAATGTACAACAGCATAGCGAAGCGTTTGCAATATTTATAATTGTGTGAAAACATCCTTGTTACAGATTGTCTAAATAATTTCATGTCCTTTCCTTGATCTGCGCAATTTGAAACAATTTTTATTCCCAAGCATGCAAAGCAAATTCATAGTGTTTGCATAAGTGCGTGCAGTGTACAGCAACAATCTTACAGCAGAGAGACATTGACAGTAATTTTCATTGAGCAATATACCAGTTACTTGATAACCTTTGATTAGAACTAGAGTTAGACTGCCATCTTGTGGTAGTGCTTTGTAAATTCTACAGTTCTGCAGGCAGCATACTGTAGGTAGAGTTGTAAAAGTAACATGGTATCTGTGATACTCACTACAACGCCATCAGCTCATGTACTGTACATATAGGGCCTGATTCAGCATTGTATGCTAAAGCCACTGAAGCTGACAATGTGTATGCAGAAACTGTGCAAAATTATGCAAATGCCACAGCCCATAACCATTCCAGGAAAAGAATGCAGAGGAAGTTCTACACACAAACTCACATGTATGACCTGGTGACAGAGGTTTTACATGGATCACATAATATGTATGCTTAACGCTGATATGTTATGTGATCTATAAACCAAGTTTGAATCCCAATGTCATAATATTGTTATGCACAGATAGGCTGCTGCCAGTGTTGTGAGAGTAATGCTAACCATATAATAAAATACCAATAAAAAAAAAAATACAAGACATGCAGCTGCGAACCAATAGAGTGTTACTAATAAATACTTAAAAAGAGAACATGTAATAAAATATTTATCTCATAAAAAAAATATTGAAATGTATATTACACCCAATACATGGATATATGCATTATCTATATTGAATTCAGAGCCAATATGATCCATACATGCCAGTTCCCAGAACTGCTAGGAGCCCCCGATTTTGTGGGGAGTCCCCCGACTCCTGTAAAGGTGGGAGGTTCTCCTGCAACCTGCGCTCACACCACAGCCACTCAGTGAAGTGGGTCAGTATAAGTGGCAGTGATGATGCAATTTGCTACAATTTGCTATGAATTGCATCACTGCAGCCCCACCACCAGTGAAACGCTTAGCCGGGAATACCAGCAAAGCATCAGAGGGGATGACACTCTCACCCCACCATGCCCACCTGGTCAGTTCTCTCCGGAGAACTCCTGGACAGGATCTTGTCAAAGTCAACAAGTGTAATATGAACACTACTGCAGAGGATGTGCTGTAAAAGGGTGTGGATTAAAAGATCGACAATGAATAGGTCAACAGTCAATAGGATGACATCATATGGTCGACATGCATTAGGTTGACAGCTTAAAGGGTCGACGGGGTCAAAAGGTCAACATGTAAAAGCTAGACAGTACAAAAGGTTGACATGGTCAAAAGGTAGACATGAAGATGGTTGACGCAAGTTTTTTTTTGTGTGTCATTTTGTGTGTTTAACCCAAGCTTTGCATACCATGCTTTGGGCAAGGTGCCTCGTTCTGCTACTGCTGCGCTCGCCACAGGTTACTATTCCCAGTCGTAGTCCACGTGAATGGTAAATGATGAAAAAGTGAATAAAAAGAAACAAAAAAGGAAACAACTTGTGTTAACCATATCTGTGATGACTATTGTCATGTCAACCTTTTGTACATTTTTGTACCAACAAATGCATGTTGACCATATGGTGTTGCCTAATTGTATTTACTGTAACAGTAATTAAAAAGTAACCTCTTCGTAAAAAAAAAGTCAATTTATAATATGTTTATAATATGGTAAGTTCAAATTCTATTTATAATATGTTTATAATAGGGTAAATATGGTAACTTCACAGTCAGAGCTATCCAGTAATGCACAGTTTGGCGAAACCACCCCAAGTGTTTTGGATCTGTTTCAGTTTTGGTTTTAGATTTCTTGAAAATTTATAAAAACAGCAAATATCATGTCATTTGGACCTGTATTTGTACCTACAGTATTCTTAACATCAGTAATATTAATTTCCAGTCATTTTAATCAATTTTGACTACATCATACTGTAGCTCCCAATAATGTTTTCACCAACATTGGCCAAAGCAGTGGAAGCCAGTTAAAGCATGCCATTGAAAAACTGATTATTTATAGTTATAACTATAAAGAAAAGTAAATCAGGGGCCTTGTAAACCAGGAGACCATCAACAAAAGCCCTGGAATAGCCATTGGGACCACCCACCCACATAGCCATTGGGACCTCCCACCAACCCTTTGTTGTATATTAAAATGGACATGAACAGTTTAGCAAACTAAGCACTTCAGCAACAGGGACTGACACTTTTGTGGCTGAAGTTCTTGGGGTTTTTTTGTGCCACAAAACAAGCTCCCAATGGGCTTAAGGTAGCTAACAGTGTTTACAGTTGGTAGATGTCATTATCATCCTCATCATTGCCTACAGCGTCGTATAGATGTTCATCTACTTTAAATGCATTTTTCAAATCTTGATATTTGTGGTTTTTCATGACATTCTTAGGCTACTTCACCTTTGTTCCTTTATTCTGAGTCGCTTACCAAGGTATTTAATAGATTTAACAGGATGGCATAATATCTTCATAGCTGAAATATTTTTTTGAAAGGTTTTCAGTGCTTTAGATTCAATATTCAGATAACAGAACACACTTGCCAGCTTTACAGCTGTTTTGTTATTAGAAAGACATTTTAAAGAATACAAAAATTATATCTGAAAGAGGAGGTTCCCAAACTTTCAGGACCCCAACACAGCTACTGTGCAACCTACCCCACATGTGCAAGCAGACATTACCAGGGATGGATCCTTTGTAAATCCCTCCTGAAAAATGTGTGTAGGCTACAGTGCCTGATGTCATCTAAAAGAGCCAAGGTCCACATCATGACCTTCACTACAATGCATTAAAAAGTATCCTCACAACACACAATATTTCTAAGGTGGATGATTTTAAAAATCCTCAGCAAAGTGGACATATGGTTCAGATAAATATATAATTCCTTCTAAAGGGGACAGGAAGAGAAGTTGCCCCTAGCAACCAGTCAGATTATAGATATGATTTTATGGCATTGACTAGATAAATATAGAAGCTGAATGGTTTCTATGAGCAACTTTTCCTCTTGTGCTCTTCAGAATATTCAAAACACTACTTCCGCCCCTATGAGTGTGAAATGGAATGGGACCACAGCTCTATGAGGCTAGTCTACGCTGGCTGCTTGGTTACAATGGATGCTTGAGATCGGCCAGCTGAGTATTTTGAACTACTGCTAGCCCCCAGCCATGCTTGTAACATGCAGGTATTAGACACTGTACCTAAAATAACACTGTCCTCCCCCCATCCCCTACTACTGTCTGATTGGAATTTGAAGTAAGTAGATGTTATATAAAATTAAAAAATACTGTAATAAAGTACACTGGAATACCTTGTATTTTATTCTGTGCACATCCTGGTTCCTCTCTCAAAGCATCTGGTGTTATACACACTTGTGTCATGACTGGTCACACGCACAGTACTGCAGGAATGGAGACACAGGCATTTCTATAGCCTTGTCAGCGGGTGCCCTGGGACCAAAAGGGCCCTAAGCAGCACACATATTTATTTAACCTTCAAATGTAAACATTCTGTAGTAATAGAATTAAAGTACAAGACCATCATGAACAGAATGGATGAAAAGTTAACAGCAGAAGGGCACTAAAAAGGATAATAAAGAGTGAAGGAAAATCTCCAAATCCACCATCCTACTGCTGGCCAACCTACTTTTTTCTCTTTCCTCATCACTGTAGTTGCATCACATTCCCACCTTGTCTCCCTCCACCTGTCTCCTTGACCTCATTCCCTCCCATCTCCTCTACTCTTTCTCTCTGAATACATGCTTCCATCATGCTCACCTATTTAATCTTTCTTTTAGCACTGGCTCTGTCCCCTCCACCTTTCAATTCACCCTAATTTCTCCCATTCTGGAAAGGCACTCTGAATTCTTGCTCACTTTGCCTCTAAGATTTTGGAATTACTTTTCTTCAAAATGGTTATTCAGCTTCTTTTCTCCCACTCCCTCCACTGCTTCAATCTGTCTTTTGTTCCCTTCACTTTATGGAAACTGTCCTTACCAAAGTACTTAATTACTTTGTTGCCACTAAATCTAGGGGTCACTTTTTCAGCTCTTTACACAGTCAACCACTCTCTTCTCTTCAAAAGTTTACACTCTCTTGGTCTCCATGGCACTGCTCATTCCCAACAGTCCTTCTACCATTTATAATCATTCCTTCTCTGTCTCTACCTTCAAATCTACGTACATCCCACTCTTTTCATTTTACTGTTGGTGTTCAACAAGGCTCCGTCCTTGGCCTCTTTCTCTTCTCTCTCTACACCACCACCCTTGGCGATCACATTCTTTCCTTTGGTCTCCATTACCACATATACACTTATGATACAAAAATCTAATCCCCCCCATCCCCCCCCCCCCCCGAACATCCGTTCTTCCACCCTCTTTCACATCTCCAACTGTTGGCCATCTTATCCTGAATCGCTCCACTTTCTGAAACTTAACATGTTTAAAAGTAAAGACATTATCTCCCCCTCCCCCAGGATCCCTTTTCCTCCCCACTTTTCTCTGTGGCTAATGCGTCTCTCTTTACCCACCACATTCATACTATCTGCAAATTATGTTGCTTTCCACTCAGCAATATTTAAAGGATCAGACCTTTCCTCACCTTGTAGGCAGCCAAATCTTATTCATGCCCTTGTCCTCTCCCACCTTGACTGATGTTACTTATTATTATTTGGTCCTCCAATCATCTTCCCATGCCAAATCCAGTTTAAACTTCTCACCTTCTCTTTCAAAGCACTCAATCACTCTCCCCCTCTGACATCTCTGATGTCATCTCTGTCCACATTTCTTCTCACACCCTCCACTCTTCCTCTGACTGCTGACTCCAAGACGTTTCCTGTGCTGCTCCACGTCTCTGGAATTCACTCCCCTTCCTATAAGACTCTCTGCCATCATGCAGGGCTTTGAACTTGCCGCAAAATGCATCTGTTCGTCAATGCCTACTACATTTTCTCACAATCTTAACTCATGACCTCCGTCCTCCCTCATTATCTCTTCTCAGTCTCTCCAGTTTATCCCCACTCCACAAGACTATAAGTATTGGTGGGCAGCAGCCTCCACCTCCTTGTTTCTCATCCTACACTATTCTTGTCTCCAGTGTACCCTCTTAATGTAGCAGCCATGATCCTGAGCGTCTGCCCTCTCAGGGTCCTGCGTCTCTGCTGCAATTAGTTTCTGTTACTCTGTGTTTCCCCAAGCACTGTCTGATTGAACTTACAGGACTTTTTGTGTTTTATTGGAATTTCCCTGTACATGGGCCCTCATTCCGAGTTGTTCGCTCGGTAAAAATCTTCGCATCGCAGCGATTTTCCGCTTAATGCGCATGCGCAATGTCCGCACTGCGACTGCGCCAAGTAAATTTGCTATGCACTTAGTAATTTTACTCACGGCTTTTTCATCGGTCTGGCGATCGTAATGTGATTGACAGGAAATGGGTGTTACTGGGCGGAAACAGGCCGTTTTATGGGCGTGTGGGAAAAAACGCTACAGTTTCCGGAAAAAACGCAGGAGTGGCCGGAGAAACGGAGGAGTGTCTGGGCGAACGCTGGGAGTGTTTGTGACGTCAAACCAGGAACGACAAGCACTGAACTGATCGCAGATGCCGAGTAAGTCTGAAGCTACTCAGAAACTGCTACGAGGTGTGTAATCGCAATATTGCGAATACTTCGTTCGCAATTTTAAGATGCTAAGATTCACTCCCAGTAGGCGGCGGCTTAGCGTGAGCAACTCTGCTAAAATCGCCTTGCGAGCGAACAACTCGGAATGACCTCCATGGACATTTTGTGGCACCCTTTAAATAATACTATTACTGCTGCTACTACTATTACTACCACCACCACTTCTACTACTACTACTACCTGTAGTACTACTACTACTACTACTACTACTACTACTACTACCACCACCACTAATTAATAATAATAATAATAATAATAATAATAATAATAATAATAATAAAAAAAGGCAATTGTAACCACATATCTTAAGTCAGTAGCTTGGTCCAAAATACTGAATATCCTTACAACTATTATAATTTATTTATAAGTCTTGCATATTTATTTATCCTTGACAGACTAATCAAGGTGATTAAACAGCTTTTAAATATTGCTTGGTAGTCAGTGGCATTATATTTTTCAAATTAAATAATCAGACTAATTCTAGATATCACAGGGTCTAGTGATGGATTTAAGCATCCATGCATACAAATTGGATAAAGAAGTATTTTGGCTTGTAAAGCGCTGTCAGCTTGTTTTCTAATAGGAAACCTTTGGCCTTTTTTTAAATTAACCCTTTCATGCATAGAGGTTTCTACAGTGGACAGCTGTATTTAAGTCATTGGGTCGAATTTGTCTGCAGGCAGGCACTAGATGGCACCCAAACGGAACTATTCAATTGTAGCTCGTGCGGGCGCTATGGCTGCGTATGCATTTCAGCTTACACCCCCCCGGAGGTGAGCTGAAATGCGCAAGAAAGTGTCCCATTTTGGTGACCAAACAGCACTTTTTCGATGCGCCCAGCACTTTGGTCAGGTTTAGCTGCTTTACGTGGCTAAACTTGTCACTAATGGGTATGATCAGTGCGGAAAAAAGCAACAATTGAATTGCACCCAGCTATCTCCCGCCACATTAGACGGGAGATCGGTCGCAGAAAACAATTGAATTCCGCCCTTTATCACCTGTAGAACCTGTCTTTTGACATCACTAGCGCATTATGGCCCTTATTCAGTAGCAGACGCTACTGAGATGTGATCGCATTCTCCTTGGTATAGGCTCAGTGTGCACATGCAGGGCCCGCATTGCGTGAGCAGGGATGTGCGATTGCATCTCCATAATGCAAACACCTCTGCCTGATTGACAGGCAGAGTCATTCGTGGGGCAGTCGTGGGCAGCGATTCGGTATTGCAAGGGAGTGGCATCGGAAACGGGGGCATCACATGCGGCCACTGCGATGGAGAAAATTGTGGTGGCCCGACTGCCTTTGCAGCCAAGCTGTGTAGGCGGGGGGGCTTCCCTTAACCAGTGATGCAATCACAATTGAATTGCGATCGCATCGATGGACACCATTAGCATACTGGACGGTCTTGCCCTGTGCTGGGTGGCCCCCAGCAAGCGATTCTAGCCAGTTGCAGTTTTGCTAATTTAGCAAAACTACAACTGAAGCTGAATCAGGTCCTTTTGTCCTCTTCTTAGGACCTCTACCAAAATTAGAAGGTATACCACCTAGTGGCAGTTTTTAATTCCTACAAAAACAATAAGGTCAAAATTAAATGGAAAGTTCACCAACATTGAGCACTTCAGAGATATATGTAAAATCTGTTTACTCAAAGATAGCAGTGCAGGTAAAGGAAATAAATTCAAGGAAAGTTACAATTAGGGAATAACATGGTAGATGTTTTGCTCAAATATTTTTTTTTAAACTGTTAATGTAAAAGCATATGTCTTGCAATCAGAGATGCATATTGCGTGCTAGTCTTACCCTGGCATATAGGACTAAACTGAATATTGTGCTCATATAATAGCCATATATGCCTTTGTGTTCTGGGTGCTTCTTCGACTTTCACTCAAATTGAAATTCAGTTCAGACAAGTGTGCAACAGGCTACCTTTCTAGGTTTGTGTGATAAACACTAAACACTAAAGACATCTGTGTGTCTGGATGAATATATCCATAAATAGGCACTTGTACTTATCCACCAGAGATTGTTTAAGTCTGAGCCAGTTGCTCTCCTGGTTCTGGGCTTCAACTCCTCTAGCTCCCTCCTTGGTGGTTCTGGAACAGTACTGGTAGTAGTGCTGGTGGCTCTTCTCCCCATCCCGTTCTACCTGGTTCAAGGACTCTGGAGTGGGAGGTGCTGAATGCCATCATCTTGGACCTCCTCTCAACAGCCTCTACCCTAAGAGTCTGCTGGGCTTCAGCTCCTGCTGACTGTCCAGTGACTGGGACTACTGCTTGGCTGGTGGGTGTCTGGCAATCCATCTCTGCTGCACATGCGACACTCCTATCTATTGTTACTGTCAGATACTGCCTCTGATGTATACATTCAAGTCTTAGGTTGTGACTTTGATTTTGTGCCCCATTTTCCTCTATTTCTGACTCTTTTTTTTTTCTTCCTTTTATCAACTTGTGTGCTTATAATATTATTTGGTCCATTCACTACATATCATATAAAATCTCTCGAGGATTTTACGTATGAATGATATATTGTCTGATATGCCATCACAGATGACATCAGTGAAGTCTAAATTGTCTGACATGACTCCAACGGAATAACCTCTGCTTTGTGTTTCTCCTGGAGAAAGTGGAGAAATTCCTCAAAGACTGGCTCATTTAAACCTTTTATTAAAGCTGCCTTTATCCCATATCCCCCTCCCCCCCCCACACTTTGCAGTGGAGCGTGCACATTGCCTTCCCTCGCAGCCACCTCGATTGGGTGCTCCCCCTCAAACATTCATCACGCCTTCTACATTTTAAGAACCAGAATGCCCATATTCACGGGCCACTTAAATATGAGAACCAGTCTGTTTCTGTTTATCCTGCCTTTGCCCCGGACATTCTGAAAAATCGAACCTGGAAGTCACAGTCACATACGGTACTTGCTGGGACCTGGAAGACACCAGTGGAGCTGCTGCAGCCATTAGGAGCAGGTAAGCACCTTGTGGGCCACCAGGGGCAACATGTCGACATTTTATCACTCTCTACATGATAAATGTTGATATCTTGTACCCAACCCCTGCTAAGTCGAGCTTCTGTAGTTCTATAGTTTTTAGTCTGTTTTTTTTTGTTTTGGTTATTGTTAATTTAGGGAATTAGGGCAGTCTGTTTTTATGTCATACTCTGTTTCCCCATTTTCTAGTAATTTTTTATATGCATGTTTCCACTGGCTGTATTTGCACATAGATTATGTTTTTTTATTCAATGTTTTCTGCATGTTGTTACTGTGTGAGGCAGTGACATGGGGCACTTTCCTGCTGTTCCCCTGTTGCAACTTTTATGTATTGTTCCATTAGCTGGGGATGACTTGGATGGTATGGGGTTCCACGGGCTTATTCGTAATGTTCGTGGCCTCAGTGACAAAATTAAACAGTCCTTTGGTTTATCCCAGGTAAAGTATAGCATTGATATCTGTCTCTTGGAGACTCATCTGGTTGGAGGTAAGGTGCTGTTTTTAGTTTTTTTGAAAACGTGAATTCAACTGGAACACATTCAGGCAGATCCCCAGAGCCACTTTGTCTTTCTGAGAGCCAAGATAACTGCCTCCCCCATGTCTCCCTATCATACACCTTAGTGTTTATTTCCCCTGTTATATCTCTCAATACACATGACAGAATACTTTTATACGGGTATATCTGACCACTCTTCCTTCTCACTCTTAATACGTCCCTGTCACAGGGGACTGTTTTTGAAAACTAAGTCTGTTTTGGCTTAACCTGAATTTATTACTGCTTGTTAGGCTTTTCTCTTAGATAATTCCTCTTGTCTAGATACTATTATTCTGTGTTACAGTTTTAAAGCCATTCATTAAAAGGGTGGCGGAGATATAACTATTCACTAGGAAAGAGTTGAGACTTGTTGTCAATTGGAGTCGCAGTACAGTACTTGTTTTCACGTGCTGTCTCCGATCAAACATTAAGGCCTAGAGCACAGCAGTAGTGGTTGGATTATCTGTATGACAAATTCAAACTCAAACTTTGTTTTGCAGGCATTTACAATATTTACAGAGGTCGGGGCAGCTGTTTGGATTTCTTGGTAGGGCGATACATACCGTACATTTTAGACGCTCAACATGTTCAGCGTTTCTCTAGGGAAAACATAGCGGATATTTTTATGCTTTGTAAATCTCCAGTGTACCTCCTACTCCATTTCTAAAATAAGAGATTACTTATTAATTTGCCTAGATTGTCTCCATAGTCTATAGATTTTTTTTTGGTGCCCAATTTACTTTGGAGGATTTAAATTATTCATGTCTTTTCCTACCTCTAAGTATCCTGCCTGTGATGGGAGTCCTGTGGCGGTATATAAAAAAAGTAAACAAATTTTTGTTCCCCACTTTCTGGAGAACTATATTAATCCCTATGAGGCAGGGGCCCTTTCACCATCTATGTCTGAGGCCCTGATTGTTATTCTTGGTATACCAGGTAAAGATCCCCCGCTTGGGATGTCTACTACACAGAAACTTTGCCACGTGTTCGACTATCTCCAAATGTATTGGTGCTCTGAGCCAGGCCAGGGGCTGTGGTGGTGTCTATTAATGCTGCCAAGGCCTTCAACACCACTGGATGGTGCTATTTATGGAAGGTCTATAAATTTGGCATATGATCATATGATCTTGATTTCTCAGCTGTGTTCAGTTTTTGTATTCTTGGACAGGCGCTCATGTCTCAGTTACTGGCTACACTATGGCCCCTTTGAATTTGTATAAGAGTATTCATCAAGGCTACCTCTCTCCTTTGCATTGTTCAAATTGGCTATTTAACCATTTTCATGCTTAAACCAATCTTCCCCTGATATTTGTGGCTTATGGAGACAACATGCTTATGTTCATGGCTGATGAGATTGATCCTTTAAATGGTCTTTTACGTATGATTAAAACACTTTTGTAAGCTGTCCTGGGCTTCTCATTAACTGGAAAAGTCTAGTATTTTTTCTGTTTTTGGTTCTATTCTACTGTCCCTTTCCTTTAAATGGCCATTGCAATTGACTCTAAAATGTGGTTATTTGAGGGTATGGGTGTCTCCTCATCCAAAAGATTATGTCTTACTTAACATTATCCTGTGACTTTCAATTCAAACGTCTCCTCATTTTAAGATTATCATCCAGCCAAAATACCATTAACTTCTTTAGCACCCTCCAACCTATATCCCCAAGAAAGCATGTACATCTATTGATTGAAATAGATGACCATGGCTACATCTGCCGTGCATAGGCAACCTCTACGCAGCTAGATGCACCCATGCCTAGCCACAACGAGCTTCATATTTAGCAGCCCCAATCACTGCGAATAGAGTGCTTGCACGTCTAAGACGTGCGCCTTAGACATGCATGAGGTTGTGTCTACATGAGTGTGGCTACATCTGTAGTATCTTCATTTGTCCGATGTGACAAGTGTTGCCCTTGGAATTCTGACTATATTCACAGCACTCCTAATTTTCAATTATATATTTCCCAGCTTGTGCACCTTGAGCAGGATTTCATCTCGTTTGACAAACATTCAGGCTGGACAGGTGAAGTCTTCTCAACTCCAGGTATTTCTCTTCAGGGGTCTATCCTCAATGATGGCTCCCTTACTACGTCAAGTCCTATTGGTTTGGTGCTTTGCCCATACTGTGATTGATTCTATAGGGGTCGATCCCGATGCACCTCTATGGTTTCATTAATTCTATCCCAAGTTGAACATACTGTACTTAGACCTGCTGTGAATGCTCAGTTTGGTACTGCCCTCATTCAAAGTTTCTCACCTCAGCTCTTAGAGACAAGTCTCCTTCCTATACACTGATCTCAATGCCCACTCTCTACCTGACATTCTTGTTCCATTAAAATTAAAGAAGTTCATCTTGGACCTGTTTTCAATGAACAGTGGGAGCAGGTGCTTGTCTCCACTAAGTCCACTCTATGTAATTTTGCTAAAGCAGGATTCTGGCATCTCTTGTGTGAGTGTTCTTGGGTTTTTACATTTTGGAACTGTGTTTGAGATGACATTAGGCTGACTGCCCTTATCTTCATACCTTGAACCCTATAAACAATTTGTTTGCACTTGATGAGACACACAATTAGGTTCTTTATGCGTATGCTTTATCTCTTAAGACCCTTGCCAAGGTTATTGTGTCTAGAGATTTGTTTGCACAGGATCTTCCTGATATTTGTAAATAGAGAACCCTTGTTAATGAGGTGTCCAACCATGAACATTGTTTGTACAGGACCAGAAATGCTCTCCTAAATATTACAAATTATGGGATAGGTGGTGCCAATCTAAATTTGGTATGCCCATAGAGTCCTCTCCAATCCAGTAGTTACTTGTGTTTTTGCTTACTCTACACCAGAGGTTCTCAAACTCGGTCCTCGGGGGCACACACAGTGCATGTTTTGCAGGTAACCCAGCAGGTGCACAGGTGTATTAATTACTCACTGACACATTTTAAAAGGTCCACAGGTGGAGCTAATTATTTCACTTGCGATTCTGTGAGGAGACCTGCAAAACATGCAGTGTGTGTGCCCCCGAGGACCGAGTTTGAGAACCTCTGCTCTACACATTTTGATGTTTGCTGGTTATCTTTTATATTTTATTTGTTTCACTTGCATATATGTCCGATGTGTATTACTTATTGTTATACAGATGGAGCCTCCGTTATCTTTGCCTGCCTAGTTGCAGGCGTGCACTCCCGGCGTGACTAGTCGATCCATCCGCCTAATCACGCCGGAAGTGCACAGAGATGCTCCCATTCAGAGCGTCTCTGTCCGGGTGCACGGACGGAGACGCTCTCCATTCAAGTAAATGGGGCGCGTATCTGTCCGGGCGTGTGTGCCCGTCCAGGCGAAACCGCTCACAGGGACTAGTTGCACCCAGGTCTGAAATTGCCGCAGACAGTAGGAATCATAGATTGGCCCAGGAAGAAGCATTTCCTCTCTTCCCTGGTCTTTCTCCAGAGTACACCAGCTATTATAAAATGGAAACTACACTAGACTATGTGTAACTTTAGAATTTTTATGTCCTGGTATTTATTACAGTTAGTATGCAGCAACATGAATGCTTGTGTACCATAACATAGAAGATTAGCTGATAAAATGAAATTTGCATTAATATGACCCCCTACTGAATCCAATTATCAAGATTGCCCGATAGCTACTGCAAATGGTAAAAACCATTTCCATTCTTGTGCTTTAAATACAGCGGGTGACATTAATTTAATGAGGTTACTGAGATTTGCTGGTAAGAAAACTAGGTAATGTTAAACAAATATTCTATGATTAGGGCAAAGGTACAATTAAGGTGTACAAACAAATTAAACAACTTATCTACATAGGAAATTCAGGACTTTTCTAATATATAGACAATAGGAAAATTCACCCAAGGACAACTATCTCATCATATTAAAACAAGGTCAAGATAAAGATCTGCATTAATGAGCTAAATAATATATCTAAAAAAGAAGAAATGTTTCCCCTCGCGTTAATAATCAAATTGAGGCAACAGGACATACATGTACTTGATATTAAAAATTATTATAAAATAATTGATGTATCTATAGGATCGATCACATAAAAAACAATACATCACATCAAAATTAATATACGCATATAAACTCCCCAATAATATACACTGCTCAAAAAAATAAAGGGAACACTAAAATAACACATCCTAGATCTGAATGAATGAAATATTCTTATTAAATACTTTGTTCTTTACATAGTTGAATGTGCTGACAACAAAATCACACAAAAATTATCAATGGAAATCAAATTTATTAACCCATGGAGGTCTGGATTTGGAGTCACACTCAAAATTAAAGTGGAAAAACACACTACAGGCTGATCCAACTGTGATGTAATGTCCTTAAAACAAGTCAAAATGAGGCTCAGTAGTGTGTGTGGCCTCCACGTGCCTGTATGACCTCCCCACAACGCCTGGGAATGCTCCTGATGAGGTGGCGGATGGTCTCCTGAGGGATCACCTCCCAGACCTGGACTAGATCATCCGCCAACTCCTGGACAGTCTGTGGTGCAACGTGGCGTTGGTGGATGGAGCGAGACATGATGTCCCAGATGTGCTCAATTGGATTCAGGTCTGGGGAATGGGCGGGCCAGTCCATAGCATCAATGCTTTCGTCTTGCAGGAACTGCTGACACACTCCAGCCACATGAGGTCTAGCATTGTCTTGCATTAGGAGGAACCCAGGGCCAACCGCACCAGCATATGGTCTCACAAGGGGTCTGAGGATCTCATCTCGGTACATAATGGCAGTCAGGCTACCTCTGGCAAGCACATGGAGGGCTGTGCGGTCCCCCAAAGAAATGCCACCCCACACCATTACTGACCCACTGCCAAACCGGTCATGCTGGATGATGTTGCAGGCAGCAGAACGTTCTCCTTGGCGTCTCCAGACTCTGTCACGTCTGTCACATGTGCTCAGTAAGAACATGCTTTCATCTGTGAAGAGCACAGGGCGCCAGTGGCGAATTTGCCAATCTTGGTGTTCTCTGGCAAATGCCAAACGTCCTCCACGGTGTTGGGCTGTAAGCACAACCCCCACCTGTGGACGTCGGGCCCTCATACCACCCTCATGGAGTCTGTTTCTGATCGTTTGAGTATACACATGCACATTTGTGGCTTGCTGGAGGTCATTTTGCAGTGCTCTGGCAGTGCTTCTCCTGTTCCTCCTTGCACAAATGCGGAGGTAGCGGTCCTGCTGCTGGGTTTTTGCCCTCCTACGGCCTCCTCCACATCTCCTGATGTACTGGCCTGTCTCCTGGTAGCGCCTCCATGCTCTGGACACTACGCTGACAGACACAGCAAACCTTCTTGCCACAGCTCGCATTTATGTGCCATCCTGGATGAGCTGCTCTACTTGAGCCACTTGTGTGGGTTGTAGACTCCGTCTCATGCTACCACTAGAGTGAAAGCACCGCCAGCTTTCAAAAGTGACCAATACATCAGCCAGAAAGCATAGGAGCTGAGAAGTGGTCTGTGGTCACCACCTGCAGAACAACTCCTTTATTGGGGGTGTCTTGCTAATTGCCTATAATTTCCACCTGTTGTCTATTCCATTTGCACAACAGCATGTGAAATTGATTGTCAATCAGTGTTGCTTCCTAAGTGGACAGTTTGATTTCACAGAAGTGTGATTGACTTGGAGTTACATTGTGTTGTTTAAGTGTTCCCTTTATTTTTTTGAGCAGTGTATATAAAAAATATAAGCATAAGAGGTGGACCATATAACTAAAATCCTGTAGTTGTCCACAGCAGACTGCACTGATGGCTGTAGTGGTAATAATATCCTTATCTGATTCCTGAATAGGACAGACCCGTATGATATACTATGGATTGTCCCCTGTGTTAAATAAGAAACGGTCAAAAGTTGTTAGGTTTTTACCAATGCAAATGATTTCCGTGTGCTCACAACAGGGTTAATTCCTTAGTGCAAAGGAGAGCTGTCCTTTTGATCCTGGAGGTTGAAGTCCGGCACCGGGGCTCGGCGCACCGCAGGCGCCTTTAGCTGATTGAGCTCCTGTCTTCCACCTGCCGCATATAGCATCCTCCATCTCCTGCTTGTCAGCCTCACAGTAGCGGTGCACACGTACTCACAACGGAATGTACCAGCAAGTGAAGTCCACTGGGTATATGAAAAACTGATGTTTTATACTACTGTCCAATATTTGTATAACAGACCGTTTGTTCTGTCATGTACAGAAAGCTGGTTTTTGCTAAAAACTGTTTATTGCAGCATTGTTTCTCTACCATGTATCTTGTGTTGCTTACTTGGAGTGACCTACAGTAGGTAACAGAAATAGGGGGTCATTCCGACTTGATCGCACGCTGCCTTTTTTTGCAGCGCAGCGATCAGGTCACTACTGCACTAGCGTATGCACTGCAATGCGCAGGCGCGTCGTACGGGTACAAAGCAGATCGTTGCTGAGCAATGGATTTTAGCAAAGAATCCATTTGCACAGCCGATCGCAAGGAGATTGACATGAAGAAGGCGTTTATGGGTGTCAACTGACCGTTTTCTGGGAGTGTTTGGAAAAACGCAGACGTGTTTCAAGCGTTTGCAGGGCGGGTGTCTGACGTCCATTCCGGGACCAGAGAGGCTGAAGTGATCGCAGCGGCTGAGTAAGTTCAGACCTACTCAGAAAGTGCACAAAATGTTTTTGCAGAGCTCGGCTGCACAGGCGTTCGCACACTTGCAAAGCGAAAATACACTCCCCTATAGGCGGCAACTATCTGATCGCAGCGCTGCAAAAAGTAGCTAGCGAGCGATCAACTCGGAATGACCCCCATGGTCTCCTCAGGCTGCAGATAGGTGCAGATAACGCTAGGGCAGTAAATACAGTACATTTTATCACGTAACAAAACTGCATTTTATTTTCATACATTATTTTTTTGTACTTTAGTTCTTATTAAAATTAACCATCGTTATTCTTTGATATGGATAATTGAATACACAAAATGGAAGCTGGATGTCAGTTTGTCTGTTGCTCAAAAGAAACTCTTGCTTTAAATGCAATTTTTAAATGTTTGTAGAAATTGTGTTTTTTAGTAAGAAAAAGAAGTAAGGACAGCTGCACAGTGAATCATAGGCTGTGGTTTAGCGGTATCAGTACGTAATCCCGCTGGGCGGGATCCCGCCGGTCAAAATACCGACACCGGAATCCCGACCAGCACAATCCCGACAGGGCTGGTGAGCGGAATGTGCCCGCCACGCTGCGGGCACACTAATTTATTCTCCCTCTATGGGTGTCGTGGACACCCACGGAGGGAGAATATGCCGGGATTGTGCCGGTCGGGATTCCGGTGTCGGTATTTCGACCACCGGGATTCCGTCCGGCGGGATCTTGACCGCATCCCGGTTTAGCTAGTATCCTGCAGAATATAAGGGAATTAAAAGTAGGTGAAATGTAAAATGTATTTTGATATTAAGTTATAAACACAAGATGTTTAGCTAATTAACTGGAAGTCCCCCATAAAGGGAGGATGTGAATTAATAATATATTCTGATAATTGAAATGTGTTTGGTCTATGTACTCAGAGCCAGTTCAGGGGCTTTTTGCGCCCCGGGTGGCAATAGGGGGCGTGGCTTCATACAGGGGGCGTGGTCAGTTACGCCCCCTGTACAGTAGTAGCGCCGCTGAAATGATGTGCGGTGCGCGATGACGTCATCGCGCACCGCACAGTAAAGGTCCTCTCCACGAAGGGAAACTAGACGCATAGCATCTAGTTTCCCTTCACAGCGGGCAGCGGCAGCGGGACACAGCGGGCAGCGGGGGGCACAGCAGCAGCGGATCTTGCCCTGGTGCGGCGCCCTCCGGAAGGCGGCGCCCTGGGCAAAAGTCCTGCTTTCCCGTGGCAAGATCCGCTACTGTATGTACTGTACGTGATTGGCCTGTTGATTTGATTGGTTTATGCAATGCTGTATTGAAGGTATATAAGACAAAATAAATGTGTTTATTGGGCGTTCATGATATTTTTATTGTGAGCCCGTGAACTTCACATGCAATAAATCTACCAAAGAGACTTCATTACTTATCTATCTACATATATATATATATATATATATTTTTTTTTTTTTTTTTCTTAGATATAATCCTAGCAGTGATTCATAAACTTAATTCTAACAAATCTGTAAATGTTAAAATGTTAGCCATATTTTAACCAGTACAAAGCTAAGACTCTAAAATATTGTTAGGGATACAATTATATTATTTAGATTTTGATAATTTTTTTATATTAATGTACTGTATCTCTCTTTAGTATTAGGGGTATTTTTGCAGTTTGAGGTGTCCATGTTCAAGTTGTATACCTCAAATGTCCATCTTTCGTTTTACAATTCATAGTAGATATAAATTGAATACATTTTGCCCAATTAACAAAACATTCTAAAATATAAACCAATAATGCTTCAACCATCCCAAAAATGTCGGCTCTATCCAAATCTTTCCATTACTGCCCACAGTAATTCCTCCACTGTACTGTCATCCTCCAAATGAGATGCATGGTGATAATTATATAAACATCTAAGGTTTACCAATGTGGACTATATAGACATTAATCAAGTTTATTGCGGTCATTGTAACCTGTTTAAGGTTGATTTTAAGAATTTTACCTAGAATTTATGTGTAAAACAAGGATTTTAAATGGTAGGAGTCAGGTAGCAAAGGATACTTCCCAGGTTTTAGTAACACATTTACAATATATAGACACCAATATGGAAGGTGACAAAGCAGCCAAATTCCACAGGCCATTTGCAGTACCGTTGGTGCATCCTTATCTGTCACCATCGATACTTACCCCAGCCTAATGATAGGTGCAGTTTATCCATCTGACTATGGCCACCTATGCCTGCAGGTGTGTACCTGTGAACGCAGATGGTTGCACTGACATGCCCACAACACTCCCATAACAATCACACTGAATGGACTGTAGGACTTTTTAGAAATGTTCAACAGCAGATAAATGTCACCCAAGTACATGGGAAAAGTCTCAGTAAATGTATGACCTGTTAGGACCTGGCAGGAAGTGATGTCCTTTGCAGTGCATGTTGGGAGGTCTTGTTATGTATGTCATTCTAAGTAAACACTTGGGGTGAGAATCAAATGTTTCCCTCCTCTCCCGTACCCATTCACTCCCACCGGCAGCTATTCAAATATTTCTGCCGACGGGTACGATATCATCATTTCAGCTCGCTACCCCCAGGGGTGGCGAGCTGAAATGCACAAAAAGTGACCCATGGGGCGCCCAAACAGGACTTTTCAGGTTGCACTTTAGATGGGAGATTGAGCGTGATATATCAATTGAATATCGCTCATACTGTTTCACTCCTGAAGTTATCACTCCAGTCCTTCTATACCCACATCTACATGATGTCAGTAGTTGGCAAACATGGCTCATGGTCTCCGTCACATTGATCACCTCATCGCTGATGTAAACATTGCTGACAACTGGATCCAGGTCAGAAAGCAATGGAAAGTGTACATTAACCCTGGATTGTGAGAAATCAAAACAGGTATAAGCATGGCTGGAGCAGAGACAGTAGATAAAGCAGACACATTTGTCTATGAGGAAGAAAAGGATAATGAAAACCCTGAAGTGCTGATTAAAAAGTCTAAGGCTATATATTTACCTGTAAGGAATGTAATAATGGACAGACATATTTAATACCACAAACCAAAAGCTTGCTGAAAATGTGCAATCGTACATGTCCACGTTAAAGCTACTAGTTAAGAAATGTGATTTGGCGCCATTACCAATGAACTAATCAGAGACAGAATTGTTTGTGGTATTCATAATGACATCATTCGCAAACAGTTTTTAAGAGAAAAGAATGTAACTTTAGAAACTGCCATCATATCTGCATGCTTAATGAACAGTCCGAGGGGAGTACCAGGGACTTATGGAGGGAGGCAGAAGTATGCAACATTCAGCAAGCAACACCCCAATACAGGAAATGCCAAATTTATGGTGGGAACCACCCACCTGTGCGGCAAAAATGCCCAGCCCTTAATAAACGCTGTAACTTCTGCAATAAATACAACTACTTTGCAAAATTGGGCAGATCCAAACACACATGGCTGCCATCATGCCACATGCAACACTGAGGGAAAAGCAGCCTCATAGAGTCAATAACATTAAGACTGAGTCAGCATCAGAACCTGTCAATGCAATATATTGCGAGAGTGTAGATGTGGTCATTGAAAAAGAAGAATTCTTTACCTTCCTCTGTGTCAAACACAATAGAAACATACAGAAAATAAAAACTGACACTTGTGCCAAATGAAATGTCATGCAAGGCCCATCCTGACAGAACAAACCCACAGGCACTAATTGATCAGACAGATGCTGTAAACCTTGTGGCATATGAAGGCCAAATTATCAAAACTATGGGCACAGCCACACTAGATTTCACATGTGCGCCATTACTGTTTCACTTGCACACGTGATAACACTGATATCTTTGCTGCATTACTTCACTTAAGAAACACACCACTGGGGCTGATTTACCATCACCTCCCCAGTGGTTATTGTTGTGCAACTGCAACAGCAAGTACGTAGACAAGTATAAACAGTACTTACTTCAAAGCAGCTGGTTAACAAGTTAAGACTGAGCAGCACATAGTCTTCCACATCTTATTCCAGATCGAGCTGTCCGATTGCAAACACGTTGTTGATATGATAGACTAACTACCATCCTCCGAGAAGCTGCTCATCCTAACAGTTATGTGATACAAGCCACCTATGAGTGTGCCAGAGAAAGTTCCACCTGCAACCAACCTCACCATGGTTGACCCAGAACTCCTTAACACCTCAAGATCTGAAAGTCCCATGACCATACCTTCAGACTGAAGACCATCGCTTAACTTGCCTGAATGCTCAGATGGGCTTGTTGGAACTCATCAACCTATGACACTTTCCATCATCACACGGTCTGGTAAAGCATGAAGGCCTAAACCTAAATTCCAGGACTATGTAATTTAGTGATATTTATTCAATGACTCTAGCTCTTTTAATCTCTCCCATTACTTACTGCATTACTGCCCCTTCCTACAGTACCCTTCAATGCATTATCTATCATTTACATCTTGAAGGGAAGGAAGTAAATATATGACTTACAGATAGAGCCATGTTTATCTTTGCTGCACTGCAGCATGCTGCAACATGGCTTGCTACATGGCATGTCAGACTGCGACTATTCGCAGCCGAAGATTGCTCCTTTAATTCCTAAATTAAGATGAGCTTGGCTACATTTGTAGCAGGAAGTGATGTATTTTTCCATGCATGCTGGGAGTTTCTTGTTTACCTGAAGTCAATCTTGTTATGTACTGTATGTCATGCTGAGTGACCACGTCTTGTTCATTCCTGAATTTGTTGCTCCAGTCCTTCTGCGCCCACATTTACAGTCTCCCAACCATAAGATACAGAATGTATACAAGATTTTATAGATTTTTTATTATTGTAAAAAGACTCCAACAATATCCAGAATAAATACCTACTCATATCTGTATAGTCCAGAATTTCTGAATTACTACATCAGCAAATTCTGCCCTCTCAGGATAAGCAAGACAGCATGTGCAGATTTTTCAGTCCCTACTTCAAGTAAAAAGTAACCAGAAGTGTATTGTAGCATCTTCTTATTGAGAAAAATTGTGATATGTCTGAAGACAATTATAACACATTTTGAGCAGTAAATAGCAGTGCCCTTTGGGTATGTAAGTATTGTTAATTACAGGAAATGTACCTGATTAAGACCGTAATTTTCCCACATCAGTTTTGACAGGAATCTCACAGTACTAGTGTAACTTAGCTGTAAATGTCCCAATCTGTGGACTCCATATTGGAGAATGGCCTCATTTTGTATCAATTTTACATTGATAAATGTCAATAAATACAGTATTCAGATGTCGGAATTGACTAATGTTTGCTAGTCAATGTTTGCGGGGCAGTACGGATGGTGTAATGGTTATCATTACTGCCTCACAGCACTGAGGTCATGGGTCCAATTCCCACCATGGCCCTAACTGTGTGGAGTTTGTATATTCTCCCCGTACTTGTGTGGGTTTCCTCTGGGTACTACAGTTTCCTCCCACAATTCAAAAATATACTGGTAGGTTAATTGGCTCCCAACAAAAAAATAACCCCAGGGTGAATGTGTGTGCATGTAGATGTGGTCGGGAATATAGATTGTAAGCTCCACTGGGGCAGGGACTGATGTGAATGGCCAATTCTCTGCAAAGCGCTGCAGAATATGTGTGAGCTATATAAATAACTGGTAATAAATAAATAATAGTCCTCTAACTCCAAACTTATTGAAAGGCAGGGGTTGACTGACCTGAATAAAAATAGGCAGTGCAGTGATAGTTTTCTGGAAGAATAGGTTTAGAAACACTGAGGTTTGAGCTAATATATATATTTAGATAAACGATTTCTAGTATTTAGAAAAGAAGGCACCCAAAAGGGAATTTAAAATAAAACTTGGAACAGTGTTACTGCTGAAAAATGTGCTACCACTAAAACTGTCCTATATTTTGATTGTTCCAACTAAACCCACTTAATTTCCTGTTTTGTCTAGTATCCAAGAATCAAAATACCCATCTAATATTAACAATCTCACTGTTTATTATCTATCAGTGCCATTTCTATTCATTTTTTATTTTATATACTTTCTAGTTTATATGTACCATATGCAACAATATTACTGTATTACAGGTATCCCTTATCCAAAACGCTTGGGACCAGAAGTATTTTGGATATCGGATTTTTCCGTATTTTGGAATAATTGCATACCATAATGAGATATCATGGTGATGGGACCCAACTCTAAGCACAGAACGCATTTATGTTTTATATACACCTTATACTGAAGGTAATTTTAGCTAATATTATTAATAACTTTGTGCATTAAACAAAGTGTGTGCACATACACACAATTCATTTATGTTTCATATACACACAGCCTGAAGGTCATTTAATACAATATTTTTACTAACTTTGTGTATTAAACAAAGTTTGTGTACATTGAGCCATCAGAAAACAAAGGTTTCACTATCTCACTCAAAAAAATTCTGTGTTTCGAAATATTCCGTATTTTGGAATATTTGGATATGAGATACTCAACCTGTACAATATATATATATATATATATATAAATGAAGAGACCAACACACAAAATGTACAAATAAAACCAAATAGTTTATTTACATGAAATATTATATACATTGTGCATACATAAAAATGTACAAAAACAAAATAGAAAAGTGTTAAAATGTGTACAAACATTGTTCAAAATTGATGTTCCTTCAAAACGTTTTAAATTTCATCAGATGGATAATAAGCCAGAAAGTAAAAACAAACCAAAAACAAAAAAAAACATTTTTACAAAAAGACCATCAAAGCTATAAAAAAAATTAGTCTGGCTCTGAATTGAAAACACTAAGAATACAAAAAGATCAGGTAAAAGTTATGAGTGATCCTGCAACTCAGGCTGACAGAGTAAAATAGATTTCTTTTATGTGTATTTTGTAACAAACATTACATCAGATCAATAAAAGTACAGTAACACACAGTGATTTGCAACTACCCACTGGGAGGTATAGTATATGGCACTCTAAATGGGACCAGGTCTACTATTGAGCAGGAACATGAAATGCCAAATAGATATGGAAGTACAGACTATATGGCGGCACCAAACTTCATAAAAAAAAATTACAGGTCTTGTTGTGATGCCATTGTATTTTTAATGGGATCCAGTGTAGAAATTTGTATTTTATAGAATATGTCCTTCCCATGAAACACATGACCAGCAATCCTTGGGTTGGAGGTCAGTTGAAGCCAAAAGTCAAAAATTATAGGCACACCGTTTTGCTCAATAATAAGTTTAGCCCTCTGTCTAAAATTTATCAAGGGTAAGTGCAAAAATCACACACTTCAGTGCTACAGTATATAATTAGTTATCCCATATCAGCACTTGATACATATTATGTGCATCCCTATTACTGACACTGAACATATGACTAACGATATATATAATTTGTGAGTGCACAGTGTATCTCTGCCTAAAAGTGGCAGCCTATGTAATACTCAGCAGTTTCTTCCACCTAACTATTTCTTAGCACCAAATACTTGCTATGTATTCATTTCATCCCTCACTGCGCAGCTGTGCACATGTGCCTGTTTTATTCCACTACTTAACGTAACCCTAGATTTTAGCATTTATCACTGTCCTTAACGCCAGTGCAAGGTCTATATCATTTGAGACATATATTACAGAAGAGGCTCAGAAAACTGTATATACAATAGCGTGGTCTCTCAGCCACAGATTATAGCTCAGTCACAATGTAAAACACTACCTTAAACTCTTTTCATACCAAGCACACTATATTCTATTACAAGCGGCATGTTCACTTTTCAAGACGCAGTTGAACTAGTTTCACTGCAACATCATTTTGATGTAATAATAAACTAGCATGGAAGTGAAGTTTAGCTGCAGACTAACACAGATTATTGAATACACATCTAGCAGTTCCTGTATAAACTATAAAGACCCTCTTTTTAGAATACTTTATTTCCAATTAAGAGTTTACCAATTCTTTGTGCAAAATAACAATTGTATATGTAGGAGCTGCATAAGAAATCCTTATGTATATTAAGACCTCTAGTTAGTGTTAAGTTAACAAAATGTCTATTTATTAGTGGTATTTTCTTTCCCAGCACCAACCACATTATCCTGCTAAGAGAATTAACACTCTTAAATCCATCAACTAGTGTGTATCTACCATTGTAAAGACACATCTAACATCCTTCTATCTACATTCTATGCCCCCCCCCTCCCCCCATTCGACACATTTTCCAAAGAGATGCTACACCCATTACCAACTGGCTAATAGCTTCATTATGTAATATCTCTCACTGTTACAATATGAAGCTTGTAGGCTTTTATTATGTATTTAGTAATTAATATATGTGTAAATATACTTGATTCAAAATATGCATGTGTCAAATGCATCATCTGGATGACTGCCTTTAGGTAAATAAACTATATCCTCCTTTTAGAATGGGCCACAAGGGCATTTAATCAATGAGTATGTTTCAGCTACAGAACACCAAGGTCACACATTACGGAAGGGTGTTCAAGTATTTCTAAGTACACATGAAAACAGACAGATTCTTAATTAACACAGTAACAATATGGCACAATATGGATTGATGGGAGCAGCTCCTTCAAGTCCCCATTATATTGTTTCCTAACGAGCACACAATTGTAACTTTCACCATCCAAAGTTACGCATCTCTTACTCTGGCAAAGCAGTGATAAATACTCAATGTCATAGACAGATATTTGTACGCCCACCACTCACTATATGTTTAACGACCAATGCCTGTCAACGGTCTACATGATGTCTTCTTCAAGTATAGCTGTTGAGATAACAACAGTATCAAGTTATTGCACATGATTTCCGCAGGAAATACCTCCACTCTTATGTAATACGGTCATTTATGGGGCAATTTATAGAACTGAATCCTGGAAGCGTCACTTTGCCTTTCCGGAGAAGATTATCATCTGTCCCTTGGTTTATCCTTTGAATAAGCATTTTTTCATAGAGAAGTGGATGGTATGCACCCAGGGTACATGCGGCATCATAATATTGCTCATGGTAGTGGCACAGATCGGTCTGTCTGTATGAAGGGATGTACTCATACACATGGACTTTTCTACACAGGGACATCATAATCAGGATACCTACAGTAAGAAACAGAAAACACAGAAGGAAAATAAATATTCGTTTTGTTTTATCACTTAGTTACACCATGTATGTGGCACATCTGTTTAATCAGCTGACAACAGTAAATGTTTGCACCAAGCAGGGCACATATAATAATCAGGTGGTGAAGATAACAGCAGTTGTACAAGCAGCATATCAGCTGTTATCACTTATTATTTGCTTTTAGTAAGAACTAAATGACGTTACCTCTCTTCAGCAGCTCCACCACTGAAAACATCAGCCATACACTCACATTTAGTATGTTTACTTGTTTTAAGGTCGACACTGATATACAGTAGATTACTCAACAGGGCAGTAGAGAGCCTGGCTGGACCCAAGTACTAGTCAGGGGGTGTGGTCTAATCAATGGAGGCGTGGTCATGCACCCTTAAAAATAATACAGAAAAAAAATAGTATTTTAAGCGCTTTGCTTACCACACTTCAGTCCAGCACACAGTAGCGTGTCCTGGTCTGAGGGGAAGAGCTGCAGCTGCTGCTGCTAGGTAAGCATGCTTTGATGACATTCAATAAAATCATGGCAGGGCTTATAATGCTCCAATAAGGAGCATGGTTTGCGATGGGCGTATGATGTGATGATTAATGTATCATGTATGAATGTGCTATGGCTCTATAGCAATGTGTTCTGGCAAACTATTCTAAAATGTTGGTAAAAAAATGTTTTTAAGCATCATAGCACACAGAACAAGAGTGACATTCTGTCAGTACACAGAGAATAAGAACCCGGACACCTCGGCAAAATGTACATTTCTCTCGTCCAAACTATAGCAAACAAGTAGCAGCCATGGCCATATTATATTATTTGTTGCCCCCCGGTACAATGCTATAGACCAGTGCATTGATGATACATGAATCATGGATAAGAGCACCAAAGATTACTAAAGTGATTGTGCCTATTGCATGTAACTGAGTGTCAGTGCTGATGTTTGCAGTAAAGAAACCCTCATTGCACCAATTGCTGGATTTGACAGGAAACAGGCCATATGAAATTGATATATGAGGATGTCATTGGACCAGAATCATGGCAAGTCCATTCTACCAATCCAAAATTACTTTCCTTTTATTTTCTGCAGTCTCTGCCTATGTTACAATGTGATTGTACCAATCAAAACTAACAATGCAAGATAATCCACCATTTATTAAAAGTCATTCAATTTAGATTTAGGTGTTTTTGCAAGTTCAGCCCTAATGAAACAAATGTTTTTGTTAAATGAGTGTAACGTTTACTTTGTAAGAAAGGTTTATAAGACCTGTGGTTCTCCAGCTGCTCTTGAGTTGTGGGGTTGGGTGCAACCATGGCAGGAAAGCAGATTCCCTTTTTTCTATCTAAGTTATGTCCGTCCAGAAAGATAGCTAAATGAGGACACATGGTAAATACTTCATAGTAATAATATTATCCAATCTTATGTATAAATCACTTTATAATAAGTACTCCAGTATATTGTGTACTGGAACTGCAGAACTCCCTTCAATCCACACCTCCTGAAAGGATGTAGTCAGGATCCCGGCGGTCGGGATCCCAGCGGCCAGAATACCAACGCCGGGATCCCGACTGGCAGAATGCTAATCTCACTCTTGGGTGTCCATGACACCCATGGAGTGGGAATAGAACCTGTGGCAAGCCACGAGCCCGCTAGGGGCTTCATTGCGCTCGCCCCCCTGCCGGTATTCTGGCAGTTGGAATCCCGGCCTCTGTATTCTGACCACTGGGATCCCAACCGCCGAGATCCCATACCCAACCCCTCCTGGCATATAATAGGCACATACAGTATATTACTGTTCTCTCCTATAAAATGTATACATATCCTGCCCCCTACTGAACGCTACAATTTGTATCTTTTATGGCTGTCTTTTTGATGCAAAATGCATTCAGCTCTAGACCCCGACAGCAGGCAGTTGTAAACCAGTTATGCCAGACGGAACCCAAAGATTCCATTTGTGTCCGAACCAAGAACTACATATAGGGCAGTCATTTTGTATGTGTGTGCTCTCATGTAGAAATCATGATAAACGACATACAGTGGTATCCGAACTCTGGGTCGACACACATTAGGTCGACAGTCAGTAGGTCGACAGAGGAAATATGTCGACACGGCCATTAGGTCGACATGGAAAAATGTCGACATGAGTTTTTCACAAAAAATGTTTCTAATTTTTTCTTTAACTTTTTCATACTTTACAATCCACGTGCACTACAACTGGGAATGGTAACCTTGTTCGCTCGCAATGTGAGGGGACACAGTGCACTAATTGGGGTTCCCGGTCACTTTACGAAGAAAACGACACCAAAACCCCCCACAAAAACTCACGTCAACCTTTTTCCATGTCGACCTAATTGCCGTGTCAACCTATTTCCAGTGTCGACCTACTCACTGTCGACCAATATGTGTCGACCTAAACACTGTCGACCCTGAGTCCCAGATCCTATTCAGTAGTTGGTACAGAAACTGAATAAAAGTCTTAAAATATGAAAAATTGTCCCTGTATTAATTGTTATTCTACAACAGATTACTCACTTAAATAGAGAACATGATAATTAGATGCATACATGTTCAGTATAATAGCTGCAAACCTTATTTATTATTTAAATGCAGCATGGAGTGGCTAATGTGTAATCTCTAATGAGCAACTAGAGAGCACTAAAGGTCATCAGAAACTTTCCAATTCGTGAAAGGCATTTTATTGGCATGTCGCATTCAGGAAGCAAAATGAACAAAAAGAGGTAATAAAACAGATTGAAGTAGGACAACTGGGAGAAATTGTGGTGTTAAGTTCAGGAAACGCAGAAATAACATGTTAATGTTATCGGTTATTATAGGAATGAGGGAGAAAATGGTCATGTTTGGTATGCAATATCTGGGACTCTTGCAACAACACTCTCATTTCTGCTGTGATTGTAGTTTATTATGACATTATTTTAACCAAGTAACTTTATCATGCAACATAAGCAGAAGAGTAACCCATGATTGACTGGTAATACTGGCCAGTGAAAAGAAACCACCCTGTCATTAACTGTTATGTTGAAGATTTTATTCCCATTTCTTCTAAATTATTTATTTCACCTTGGGAGTAAGCAAGGCAGGGATTCATGATATCACATAGGGGACGCAGGCTCTAGATAAAAAGCACAGCGCCACAGGCTGCTGAGTGCCTACCCATAGTGTCCTTATGTCTTGTAGGGTGCCGTTCCGTGCCACCCCCAGGCACTGTTCGCACACCTATAGTTACAGTCATGGGAGTATATATGAGAAGGAACCGTCTTTTTTTATAAAATGTATGTTCTCCCTGTGTTCGTCTCGGTGTACTCTGATTACCATGGACACTGCAAAAACAGACTGTTATATTAATGGATTTGTGACAAAATTAACCCTAGTGTCAGTCTCTGTGATAGGGAATATTAGTAGATTGTGTCATTGAGGCAGAGACTAATGTGAGAGACAGTTTCTGTAAAGGATGGCATAGAAAAAACAAAAATAGGTCTATCTATCTATCTATCTATCTATCTATCTATCTATCTATCTATCTATCTATCTATCTATCTATCTATCTAAAACAATCCTCCCAGCAAATGCTTGTGCATCTTGGATCCGTGGATTAGATACAGTATGTCTTACTTCAGAGCTGGGAAACGGTCGCTGCAAATGTAATGCTGCTAAGAACTAGAAGGGCTGACGGACCAAGATTTCTTCCGATATTCTCTCCTTCCCCGTTTCTCATAGCTTTCATGTAATGGACCTTTTTCTCCTCGGTATTACCATGGATAATTTATATTGTGACAGTGTGTGACTATGGGAAAGATTTATCAAATCTTGGAGAGAAAGAAACAACCAACCTATATCTTCTGTAATTTCTCTAGCACAGCCCCCTAAAATGATACAGTAGTTAGAAGCGGATTGCCTGGTAACCCTCGTCAAGATTTGATAAACTGCCCCCTATGTATACTATGTGTATTTTTAGTTAGGATGTAACAAAACGACAACCTACTATGCAACATGCTGTGTTATGTCATAAAACAAAAGAGTGCAATACCTGTACTACTTATTAAGACGCAGCCTTTTGAGGGCTGTGTGCTTGGGATGCGGTCATGTGACCGGCGCATGCTGACCGCCGGGATCCCCAGCGCCAGTCTCCCCTAACTAACCTGTGTGCTTGACATAAAACTGTTCAAGCGCTTCACATTTATTATGCCATGCATAAGCATAATGTTGCTGCACTAATACCAAATGGCACTATCTAGCGGCTGACAGAGTGTGGAGGATGCCCAATATGGTGTCACATTAACCTACTGACTCTAATGTAGGTAACAGCAATGGGGCAGAGTTAGAGGCAACTGAAGCGACAAGTGCCGGATGACATTATGTTTTGTACATTATGGGTATGTGTTACCAATAATCAGTGAATAATGGACCCTTTAGACTTTTTGTATTGTGTATTTTTATGTATTAACAACAGTTGTAATTGTCACAAGCATTCATTATTTCATGTTTTATGCGAGTTTCCACAACTGCTGTAGGACTATTCCATGGCTCTAACTTATGTTACCTTTTAGTCTTTCATCCTCAAATTCCAAAGTGTCTAATTGGAAACTTGCAACTGCTTAATTAGTCCTCAGGGAGGCTGCCGCTGGGGTGCTAGAGGAAGTACTAGTGATTGTTCCTAAAAATAGCGATTTAAGGAAACATCAGACCTGCTCTGGAGGTGCAAGAAAAAAGACGCACTGATTTCTATAGAAATCACAGTTTCCCCGTTTCTCTCCTGCAATTGAATAGCAAAACCCTGTGGCTGTAGGTTACCCCGCCTCACGGGTTTTTTACATTTCCTGCCTGGAATTGGATTCCCCCCATAGTTTCACGTGATATTAAGGTAAGCAAGCAGTGTAGTCAAGCAGAAATGGTACATGAGCTGCATAATTTATCAAAAAGGACTTAAGTAAGTAAACATCATAGAGCAGAGGTGAAGCTTAAGTGCAATGTGATACATTCCAATATACCAAAGGGGAACAGTCTTCTTCCAGTGTCGGAAGCTGGTTCTCTGTAGCAGCGATGAGTATGTAGTGTTTGTGGAGTGTCTGAAAGTGTGTGAGTGTGCATAAGTGTGCGTATGTTAGTGAGTGACCCCCGGTGTGTAACACTCCCCCCCCCTTCCCCCGCAGTATAATCCCCCTGGTGCCGGCTGCCCTCTCCCTAATAGCAAGATGGAGGGGAGACCAGCAGGAGCCCCGGAGACCACCAGATAGGTGAGAATGTTTTTATTTTATTTTTTTCATGCCCCGCTGAAAACCCTGCAACCACTTTTTATTGGTTACTGCTGGTATTGGGAGCATGCGTACTTGCGTAAAATCCAAAATTGGGTGCGAGTTAAGAAAGGTTTTTGACCTCGCTAAACCTCGCTCCCAATTGGATTCCCCCCGCAGGGGCGTATCTACCTATTAGCCAAGATGGCACTTGCCAGGGGCGCCGCCCAGCGGTGCCACCCGCAGCCAGTAGGTAGATTTAATATTAATGGCATCAGCTGTCAAATCCCCCCCCCCAACCCCCCCCTCCTGGTAGTTCGTCAACCCGCACTGACACCTGAACTGACGACCATAGGAGGCAGCCGCAGCAGCTACTGTAATTGGCGCTGGGGTCTAGCACCGCGCTTCAATCAAGAAACTACATAAACTACAGCTCCCAGCAACCCTTGCTGCCGGGATCTCACTGCAGCAAGGGCTGCTGGGAGGTGTAGTTTATGTAGTTTCTTGATTGTAGCGCGGTGCCGGACCCCGGCGCCAATTACAGTGGCTGTCCCTGCTGCGGCTGCCTGCTATAGTCGATCCTGGGCACCAGTGCGGGTGGGGAACTAAAGGGGGGGGGGGGAGGGGGGTGCTCGGGGGTGAAAAACTACTGGTATAAAGAGAAATTACTGTAATATATATATATATTACACATATTATATATATACGTAGCGCTCAGAGACTCAAATATAGTGAAATGTCCCAAGAGGGTGCTTTCATTAATTTATGATTCGGGGGTCGTCTCCCCTTCTTCAGGATAGAAAAGGAGACCATCCCCGAAACGTAGATTAATGAAACCACCCTGTTGGAATATTTCACTATTTTGGAGTCTCCGAGTGCTGCCTGTTCTTTCCTGTCTGCATATTTGGAGGCACATACCCCCCAGGAGAGCCCTGGAACACGTTACCCTAAGGGGATCCTGGAGTGCTGGGGAATATTTTGTGTGTGTGTGTGTATATATATATTTATACACACACACACTGCTCGAAGTGGGCCGGTATACACCGGTATGGCATACCGGCATTTCAAGCACTGACCCCCCGCCGCCTTTCAAATTCCACACTGTCAGGCGCTGGAACCGGCAGCAAAGGGCTGCCGCTCCTGATCCACTGCCACGGGCTTCCTCCTCTTCGCCGCTGCCACCCATGTCCTCCGCCGCTGCCGCCCATGCCATCCTCCACACTGCCGCCGAGGGCCTTCTCCTAGTCACCGCCACTGCCCAGGGCCTTCTCCTCACCGCCGCTGACTTCAGCCTCTGCCACGCCGCCGACCACAGCCCCATCAGCTGCTCATTAGCTATTGTCCCTCTCTCACTCTTTCTGTCCCTCTGTCACTGCTGTCACTCTCCCTGTTTTCACTCTCTTTGTCACTCTCCCTGCTGTCACTGTCCCTGCTGTCACTCTCCCTGTCCCTGCTGTCACTCTCTCTGTCCCTATGTCCCTGCTGTCACTCTCCCTGTCCC
The DNA here is from genome assembly GCF_028390025.1 of Pseudophryne corroboree. NCBI lineage: Eukaryota > Metazoa > Chordata > Amphibia > Anura > Myobatrachidae > Pseudophryne > Pseudophryne corroboree. The sequence continues at coordinate 466,017,175 of NC_086445.1, forward strand.
TGAATTTTGGATCATTCTGTGTGGGGTAATGTGAATTTTGGATTATACCGTGTGGGGTAATGTGATTTTGGATCATACCGTGTGGGGTAATGTGAATTTTGGATCATACCGTGTGGGGTAATGTGAATTTTGGATCATACTGGGTGTGGTAATGTGAATTTTGGATCATACTGGGTGGGGTAATGTGAATTTTGGATCATACTGGGTGGGGTAATGTGAATTTCGGATCATACTGTGTGGGATAATGTGAATTTTGGCTTATCCAGTGTTGCATAATGTGAATTTTGGCTCATTCCGTGGGAATTTTGGTTCATGCAGTTTGGCATAATGCATAAGGGGC